>NC_041749.1:106724926-107324926 GCF_004115215.2 Ornithorhynchus anatinus | reverse complement strand
TCTGGGTCTCAGTTCCCTCAGCTGTAAAATGGGGATTAAGACTGTGAGCCCTAGATTGGGTCCAACCTGATAATAATAATAATTGCATTTGTTAAGCGCTTATAATAATGAAATAATGTTGGTATTTGTTTAGTGCTTACTATGTTCAGAGCACTGTTCTAAGCGCTGGGGTAGATACAGGGTAATCAGGTTGTCCCACGTGAGGCTCACAGTTAATCCCCATTTTACAGATGAGGTAACTGAGGCACAGAGAAGTTAAGTGACTTGCCCACAGTCACACAGCTGATAAGTGACAGAGCAGGATTCGAACCCATAACATCTAACTCCCAAGCCTGGGCTCTTTCCACTGAGCCATACTGCTTCTCTAAATAATAGCATTTGTTAAGCACTTACTATTTGCAAAGCACTGTTCTAAGCGTGGGGAGGATACAGGGTGATCAGGTTGTCCCACGTGGGGCTCACGGTCTTCATCCCCATTTTACAGATGAGGTAACTGAGGCCCAGAGAAGTGAAGTGACTTGCCCAAAGTCACACAGCTGACAAGTGGCTGAGCCGGAATTTGAACCCATGGCTTCTGACTCCCAAGCCCGTGCTCTTCCCACTGAGCCACGCTGCTTCTCTTGTACCTACCCCAGTGCTTAGTACTGTGCCTGGTACATAGTAAGCACTTAACAATACCATAAAAAACTTAATCCCGAGATGGTAACAAGCCCTGACTTCAGGAGGCACCGGCACGGGCTTGGGAGTCAGAGGACGTGGGTTCCAATCCCCCCTCCGCCACTTGTCTGCTGTGTGACCTTGGGCAAGTCACTTAACTTCTCGTGCCTCAGTTACCTCATCTGTAAATTGGGGATTAAAAGTGAGAGCCCCACGTGGGACAACCTGATTACCTCATAGCCACGCCAGCACTTAGAACAGTGCTTGGCACATAGTAAGCACTTAACGAATACCATCATCATCATCATTATTATTATTATTATTAACTCCAGAAACTCTTCAAATCTCTCAAGAAGCCCCGTTGATCCCCACCCCCCTCAGCTCCTGATGGGATGGAGGAACCAACAGGACTGCTGTGATTCCTCCCAGCACCTCAGCTGCAATGAGCCATGGCTCCCGACACCAGACAGCCCCCGCTCCAGGAATGCTGGTGAGCATCACATGCTCCCCGTGCCGAAAGGATCCATCCAGCAGTCGAGAGATTCCTGCCCCTCGCTGATTCATATCTGGTTTCACAGCAGGGGAGGGTCACTCACACCTTAAGATCCTCACTGATGGAAGTGAGTGGTAGAGTGGCCACCATTTTGGAGGGGGTACCACATAGTTGGACCCAGAATTAAAAAGGGGCAAGTTGGGATTGGCCCAGTAGGCAGGCAGGAAATGCACCTCGGACACCAGACATCCCACGTATCTGCCCCTCTCCAAGCAGCCCCGACCCATCCCCCAGGCACCTAGCTGCTCTTCAGACCCCAGAGTAACCCCCCTTCCCATCTGCCATCCTACCTAGAGGGAATTCAACTTGCCGTTTTGGATTCAGTGATCGGCGTTACCCTTGAAGCTTCAGACACCAAGGACAGAGGAACAGAATGACCACGAGGTTAGGGCTATGAACCAGAGCCTTCCCCAAGCTTGGGTAAAAAAACAGCAACCGCCCCCCCCCCCCCCCCCAACGATTAACCCCCTCTGCCTCTCCCCAAAACATCAAAGACCCAACCCCGACCATCTGTAGTCGCTCCTGCATGTGTGTTTCGCTGATACAAATCTGGCGGGTGGAGATGGGGACAGTCTACTGACAACTGACACGTTGCCTCCAGTTTTGTGGAAACGGCACACACCTTCTGACCCACACCATAGCCCCTCTACGATACAGCAGTGGAACTCGTTCCCCCAGAAAGCCGCTCAGGATGAAAATAGCAGCATGGTTCAAGTGGGGTTTGATCAATTCACGGACGCTCAATCCCCAGTGGGTCACGTGGGGGGAAGGTGAGGGGTATTGGATGGTTCATTGCCAACCACGAGGATGGGTGTGCAGGAGGGCCACTGTCACCCGGTCCTGGGGCAGAGTGAGAGTGCTTACTGTCTGATACCCTTAAAAGAAATTTCCTTCAACTCCAAGTGCCACGCTGGCCTTCCTTGGTTATGTTCCTGGGAATCGAGAAGTTCATGTCCAAGGCTACCTTGCCTGGTAATCCCACTCTCTCCACCCCAACAAGACCCCCGCCCCCGCAAACCGGCCAAGACGCAGCTCCCCCCCACCACCATGTGGTTCTGCGTAGCCTCCAGGAAGAGAAATAAAAGGAATACAAGCTTGTGTTTCTAATCCAAATGTACTTCTCTTTATTCAAACCAGGGGTAATCACTGGTTAGTGCAAAATGCACCAAAAACCTTTTGCCTGAGGGAAATCTACATCTTTAACAAGGCCTCCGTTAACCCCCAATGAAATCCACAAACCGGATTTGAAAGCTTTAAAAGCCCGGATCAAAACGCCGTGCTCCATAAGTGACCCCGTGCATCAACACATCCGCAGCTGCGTTGCTACCGATTAGAGAGTCGGGTAACACAAACATATACACACACTCAGTAGATTTCTTTTTCAAACTCCCAGAGTCTCTGGACCAACAGGCTCCAGCCCCAACAGCGAGGAGAAGGGGTGAAAACCGGCCCACGCTTCCACCAATGCCAACGGAAACCCTGTCTTAAATTAAAAAATAAACCAGCATACATAGTAGAAAATTTCTCTTAAAAATTTCACAAATCTGTAAATGTATATTTTTTCTTTCAACATAAAAGTTTACAATATTCAGTAAAACAAAGGCTCAAGAAAAAAAAAAATTCCAAAGGAAACAAACCAAGAAAACAAAAAGAAAAAAAACCAAAACCTGAAGTTTTGAATTAAAGCTGAAGACTTTTCTTTAAAACCCTGTAGTTTGAACCAGTGATATTTTTATTTTGTGCTGATGGGTTAGAGAAAGGAAGAGATTTAAAAACGGCAGTCCAAACACCCACAGCTTTGCTTTCCTCCGCCCCCCCTTACCCCCAACCTCCCAACCTACCCCCCAAATGAAACATTAGGTTGTTGTTGTTGTTGTTGTTTTCCATCATGTGATTGTCACTAGTTCACAAGTTTGGAATTCCCGGTTTCAGTTGGTACCAGATATCCCATTGTGGACAGAACTCCCTGATTTCGAGCCGGGCTAGCGTCTATAAGGGTGAAATCCTTGCACGTTATGGTTCTGTCCTCGTCCAAAACCACTTCCTCCCGCAGGTGGGCCACCTGATCCTGGTACCGTGGGTCCTCCGTAGGAGGGAGGTTGCTGGCTGGGATCTGAGAAACCCTGTCCAAAGCCACTCAAGTCTTGTCCGTAACCTGCTGAAAAGGGGAAGAGAGATTATAGTGAGGACCGGCCGGAGAACCCACCCGTGGCGACAACCCACGGGCATTGGCGAGTCACACGCATCGATAGCAACACTTCGCCCTTTCTACCGAGAGGCCGATCTGGGAGAACGACAGCTGGATCACCACTCTTCCTGAGCCTAATTCCCAGGGGAGACCCACAACTGGGGGCGGGGGGGAAGCCCTGTTCGGGTGAGCCGACGAACCCCTTGGATATTATAGGGCTTGGCCCCCTGGAGGCAGCTTTTCAACTGTGGCTGTCCTTGCCCTTTGGCCCAAAATGGGACCCGTGGCTTCAGTCACCAGGGCCAATTGGCCCTGACCTGACACAATGCTTATAGCCTGAATAAGAGGAAGCTGGGTAAAACTGTTCTTTGAGGAAGGAGCACAGGAGTCAGCTGGAATCCGTCTAATCTCCCCCACCAGAGTGGCAAGCCTCAAAAATGATGGCTGACTCCAGGCAAAGTCCCCAGAGTTCCCGGAAGCGCGGGAACGCCACCCTACTTCCGTGCGCTCCCACTGGACCTTGAGATAAGCCCCGGGAATCCTCCGATGGCCCCTAAATTCCGCACCGCAGGGAGACCCCGGAGCGGTTCCAACGGCCCTCCTCTCTCTTTTGGCCGAATGGGAGGGAGGAAGCGGAGAAAGGAGCAAAGCCTCCAGGGAACCCGATGGGGCTGTGAGACCCACAACCAAGGAATCAGGATCCATTGGTTTATGAGGAGAGGGGTGAAGAGACCCGTGGCTAACTAACAGCTAGGGGGCGGGGAGGGTGCGAAGAGGGAGAGACGGGACAGACTCCATGATGGATGGAGTCGCTCTGGAAACCCTCTGTGTGTGTACTACCTTCTCTGGTGGAATGCCGATGCTTAACGTGTAAACTTACTGTAGGGAGTGAAGACACAAAATAGGACATTTCCTGTGATTAAAATGCCACACAGTCATTAACTGTGGAATCCAGAGCCAACCAATCCTGTTTTAACGAGACCCCTTCCAAGAATCCTGACCAATTAGGCAAGGACAGTTTACGACTATTGTTGGCCACACCAGGTGGAACTGGATTTCACTCGGCTAATCCCAGGTCCTGCCCTCTCCAGGCATTTCCACAGCATTTCCAATTTCAAGCTCGGGCCAACCCCCGCCCCCCGCCCAGGGTCTTCCGGCCTCTAATGGTCCCACTAGTGCATTTATTTGAGGCTGCTGGAGTGTACCGGGAGCACTTGCTCAAGCTTCTCTACTTCAGCTGTTTCAACACCAAGATCAGCAGGCAACCAACCTCATATGCACTGAAACCACCCCCCCCACCCCCACCCCCCGGGGGCCGAGGGGCAGAATTCACCACCAAAAGGGAAGCCTGCTGGTGAGAGCGCTGCGGCTTGGAGGGAGGGGCTGAGATGCTTAAGGCCCGTGGCCTACTTGCCACAGAATGGAGTCCTGTAGTTAGACAGCCCAAATCACCCTACGTATCTTGAGTCCAGCCTCTCCCTCCACACCCCCTCTCTCGGGTGCTGTTTTTCAGTTACGCCCTTGAAACGCGGACACGTGGCCAATTGCCTACTCTAGCAGATACTGCTTTCCAGAACAGTTAAGCCCCCAGTCCCGACCGCAGAGTGGACCTTGAACCAGCTGCTTAAAGGAATACAACACAGTCGGCCTTCCAACCCTCCGCAAAACCTGATCCGAGCAACAATTCACTCAAGGAAGTCCTGCATGAAGAGTTGCTGGAAAGATCACAATTCTTGGCACTTAAAGGTTTTGGCTTCTTAACTTGGATGGGCTAGATCTAACTAGGCCCAATTGACTTAGGAAGGCGGTTATAAGTAGGTCCTTCGATTGGGAAAAGCAAACATTTCACAGAGCCACAGCACTAGCCTTCCCTCCCGCCCCAAACCAGAACAAGATAGAAGAGACCCTCTAAGAAACATTCATTCCCCCAGTGCAGATACAGTAAGAGCATTGGTTATAAATAGGCTCCACCTACCTAGGATATATCACTGCTCAGCCTGACCATAAGAGTGTAAACAAAGTATTGGCCCGAAGCCTGAGGGGTCTTGAGAATAGGTACTCAGCCCTAGTAAGAAATGAGGAGACCAGGGTGACTAACCCCAAGACACCTTGTACAGATAGTAACTTTTTTTAGGGGGGGGGAGGGAGGGGGAGGGGAGGGAAAGGGAAACATACACCAGGGCTTATGTTTACTCTATCAGCAACTTTACATTTTTACTAATTATAAATAGTACAGGGCTTTAAGGTGTCTGAAATAACCGCCTATAAAAATGCAAAAAAAATATCACTCTACGGTTCAATGGCTTTGACGTCTATCAATGTTTTCATTTGTTTGGAAGGGATAACATGCACGGTTAGCGAAGGGAAGGGCCTTTCGACAGCAATCCAGGAGCCTTCATTGCACACTGCGTGCACGGGAAGGGCTAATTCAACTCCCCCAGCCAGACTGGTGAGAAAACAGTACTGGAAAGGCAGAGGCCGGGGGAGTACGGGAAATTGTCTGCAAAACAGAATATTTTAGGGCCAGGAAATGTCCAGCATAGAATTTTCACAGAAGCAATTTGGCACTGGCTAGAGAAACATCAGGCCGGGATCTTTTATGATATTTGCTGTTGGTTTTTTTTTTTAAATGGTATTTGAACTGCTCAAACCCTAGCTTCCCCTCCACCCACCCCGATCTGACTCTTCAGTTCTCAGGGCATTGCGGGATTCAGTCCTTCCCCAGATCAGAGACAGAGACAGAGAGAGAGAGACAGAGAGAGACAGACAGATACAGAGAGAGAGCAGAGAGAGAGAGAGAATAGGCTGGATGGCGAGACACCACCCTGCCCTTTCTGTCCCATCTGCCTGCCAGGTACTTTAGAGCGGATGGGTAGAGTGCTGGGGCTTAGAAGCCAGAAGCTTGGAATAAGCAGGGGTAGGATTTTTCGGGACTGTTGCCTGCCAAGGAAACAGGCGGTTTATTTGGCCTCATCAGATGGCGAGGCATTAACTGAGACCCCCGATTTGATCGGGATGGGCTAATCATTCTAGCGAGTTGGATCCCTCATCTGCCTGGGGGAACATGGACTCTGTCAGCCTTCACTCTGCTCAACACACAAAGAGGTCCTGGGGAAGACAAAACCCCACACACCGCAACCTTTCTTCCCCCTTCCAGTTCCCTTAACCACAGCTGACCAGCTTGGTCCAAACAGACAAAAGCCAGAAAGCCAAACTAATCCTCGCTGTTTGCACACCACAAGAGGCCGGCAAATCCTAACGCTAGCCATGCATCTTCTACACAGGGAAACACGTTTGGGACTCGGGCTCTTTCTACAGAACGGCTCCTTGAGGCAGTCATGTCAGATCCAGCTACCGACAGGAGAAACTGCTTAGGACAGCGTGGCTTCAGGGTGACTCTAACCATATCAGACTTGCAGGTCTTTCAGTCCGAGTCGTCCATTTCCGGTACTGCCAATCTGAGGCTTCAGATGGAGGTACTGCCAGCTGCGTTCATGTAATTCAACCAGAAACTCAGGGGCACAAAATCTCATCTTCCTGCTGTTCACACAGCTACACCCTCAAAACTACCACCTTTCCCCTCAACCCTTCTAACTTCTCTCAGTCACTAATAGGCCCGATCTTCCCCAACTGATAATACCCTAAAGACTGGGGGTAGGGGTGTGGGTGTGTGCGTGTGTGGGGGGGTGTTGCTGCCTTTCATTTTGAGGGTCCTCAGGAGACCCAGCAAGAAGCCACTTCTGCTCCAAGTTTTGCTCCTGACCTTCTGTTGTTCTGAAACTTCCCCCCTGGATCTTTTTTCCTCTCCAGCAGGTTGGCGGTCTGGAGGCCTCATGCTGTTGTATTTTCAAGGGGAAGGCAGCTGGGGGGAGGGAGTGGGGGGCATGGTCAGGGCTGCCGCGGGCTTGGGGGAACTAGGAAAGTGAAAGCAAACTACCAAGGGTATTAAGAGAAACAACCCGCCCATTTCCATGATGTCCTAAATCTAGGGTCGGAGTAGGGGCAAGCAGGGAGGAAGGTCCCACGTTAGCCAGGGCTCGCATCCCTGCTTTTCAGAGTCCCAAAACTTAGCATGACCAAAAACATGTACAGAAAGAGTTGCATGGAACAAGAGACTCCTGAAAGGCTTTAGACTCCTTTGAACATTTGTAAATTCCACCCCGTGCACCAGAACATTAAAACTAAAGGGAACAAACACACACACACTCAGTCTTGGGGGAGGGGGGGAGGGGAATTAACAACATCCAGGACACAAGACCTAAGTACTTACCATACTGGCTATAAGGGAAATCTGGCTGGGCCGTAGGAGGCTTACTCAAGTCCTGAGCTGCCTGAGTTGGTGGTGGTGGGAAAGCTAGTGGTGCTGCCCCAGGAGTAGCAGGTGGAGGAGGCACTCCCGGAGGGGCAAACTGATCTGGTGGAGGCGGTGGGGGCCCATAGCCAAAACCTGTAAGAGGGATGGAATACATATATACATACATATATGTATATATATATATGTGTGTATATATATATATATATATGTAAAAAGAGAGGATCTGCTGGCCACCATAGCCAAATAAAACAGTGGCATGCAGCCTGCAGCACTGCAAAGTCAAAGACCCTGGCTGAAGATTCCCACACCCTCCTCACCCCACAGGAAGTTTCCCGCAGCACTTCAGTTGGGAGATGTTCACTTTCCCCGATCAGAAAAGGCCCCCAGTGTACTTACAAAGATCTCTGTGATAATGCACTCAACAGGGTAGACCGAGCGGCCAGTTGAAAACAGTCCAATTTGCTCTGGGGACGTCTCTTTAACTGGTTCTGGTTATGCCCACAGACACACCATGTACACTTGATACATCCAAGTAAACTCTAAAAGCTGGGGTCAGGAATCTATTGCTCTTCTTGGCATCAGATGTGGCTTGAGCACAGGTGCCCACCCGTGGACTTGGCACCGTGAGGGAGCTGGCCGTAGCTCCGCCCCCAAGGGAAAAGGCTACGCAGGAACTAGCTGGACTGCATTGTCCCCGTGAATGGACAGGGTCTGAGGGGGAGCCGAGATGGAGGCTCCATTCCTCACCAACGGCAGGGTGAGCTCAGGCTGCTCTAATTCTCCCTTCCGTGCCCCAACTCCCGCCCAGTGGGCGACTCTCACCCGCAGCAAGCAGCAGTGGGGTCAAGGCCAGCCAACGGGCTTCTGGAGCAAAAGAAGCCCCGTGCCGGCCAAGTGCTAGGCTGGGGGTGAGTTCAGCTGTTGTGTTGGCCTGCAAGCCCGACCTGCATCTTTCCTTTCTGGCTCGTTAGCTTTTCAAAACTGGCAAGGGAGTCGGAGGAGAAAGGGGAGGTCGGGGGACTGCGGGCAGGAGCAGGAGTACAGGTCAGCCAAAAAACCGTGGAGTCCACGGGAGCATCCAGGATAAGCAGGGATTCCTCTGCCTGATGATGGGGGGGAGAAACTCCCTCCTTGGGTGGACTGGGGCGAGGATTCCCATGACCCTGGGCAGAAGTCACCAGGCTGGTTGTCCACTGTTGATTTCCTCCCCCAACCCTTCTCTTCCTCTACCTTTCTTTACCCATTTTTACCGGTGGCGGCAGCAGCAGCAATTGTTAGGAAGCAGCCATGTAAGGTCATCACACTGCACCACATGCGGTGCAATGTAATGACGTCACATGCCTGGCTCTCTGTACACCAACTTCCCCCCCACCCCGGCCAAATATTCAGTGAAAAACCTGATAAAGACAAAACCCCTCATTATGACAGGGGAGTCAATATTCCCCTCAGTTTCCTTAGGAATGCCTCCATACTGAAGGCAAACTAGGTGACTTACTGACTGGATGACTCCACCAAACCCCACTTTTGACCATTCTAATCAGGGATTGATTTTAAGACACCACAAAGGTTGAGCTTCAAAAGATTAAGAGCCATCCTGACTACACTGTAGCTGGACAGACTTTACTAAAAAAATCCTTGGGACTTATTTAGATTTTTTCAAAAAAATAAAATAAATAAATAAATAAATCAGCTTTCCCAAACTGGTGCCAGATGAGGATGAGGGAAAAAAAAGACAATTTACAGAAAAATCCCTTCTGGTAAAAAAAAAAAACAAACCAAAACAAAACAAAACACTACTTCAAGCAAGAGATATCATTAAAGTGATTGCACTGAGAATAGACACAATTTGGTTGGCGCAGAAACTACAATTAACAAATTGAAGATGCTAAACAAACCTTTGTTTTTCTTCATGTGAAAGGCCTCAATAAGTCATGATTGCTTTGTGAAACAAAAGAGTCCCACTGATGATTCACAGCCCAGCATCTCAATAGCAATCTTGTTCTCATAGAGGTTTGTGAATGCAAATAGAAGATAGTCCAGAATCCAGGTCTCTCCACACCCCGCCAACCCTTATTCCCCCACTTGCCCCAGCCTAAGAAAAAACTTACTAAACTGAGGAGGGGTGCCATAACCCTGAGGGAACCCCTGCGGAGGTGGAAATCCTCCCGGTGGCGTAGACACTATGTACGAGGTAAAAGGTGGGGGAGGAGGTGGGGCTCCCCTTCCTGCGGGAGGTGGTCCGTATCCACCTAGAAAACCCAGAAAGAGTAGTGAGAATAAATTCAATTAGACACTTAAATGGGCCCTTGTTATGTGTATGTACGTGTGTGCGTATACACGTTGGGTCAGGGGGTTGTCTACAAAATACCGACAGCCTTTCTGCCCTTAAATATCAAATTCATAGCCCTGAATTCCAGAGCTTGGACATAAATGCCTAGTGAGGTGAAGATGCAGAATATCCCTGACAGCAGCAGTGAATATAATTCCTCTCATCAATTCTTCCAATAACTCCCTCACCCCACCTTTCTCCATGGGCCAGGCTAGGAGAATGACATCTGGGGGCTCTGAGTGCCAGAGTTCCATTTCCTGAGGGAGCCGGCCACACTGGCTGGGCAAACTGAAGGTTTTTCCAGAGGCCTACTTACCAATCGCCTGTCCTGCTGGCACCCACATTCCTGAAAAAGACAAACAAACAGAAGAGAATAGTTGGAGCCTTCCATGCACTGGGTCCACTCAGGCATATACAAGCAGTAGGCATGTTAGTGCAATCCAGAAAGGGTTTCACAATCAGTCCATTGTTAATACCGGCAGAAGCGCCCTTATTTTTAGCCTCCAAAACAAAATTTAAATTATGGTCGGGATTCAGATTGAGAATCCAATCACAAATCACTCAGCCATGATTTAACACTCTAGGACTTCAAATGGGATACTAAGAGAATCCATATGGCTTCCATCGGGAACCCGATTTATCAATCAGGGATTTCGGAAGCATTGGAGCATGTGTGATCTCCTATTGTGTTCTGCAGGATCTAGGTATAAAAAAAGTGAGTTAGACGGATCGTTGGCCCTCCCTCCACCCAGCTCGGTGTGAGCATCTGGGGATCTGTTTCCAGCTTTGGTCCACACTATACTGTCCATGACGCGGGGGCCAGGGATTTGCCTGGCTCTCTCTCTTTCTGCGCCATGAGAATGCTCCCTCCCACCTGCCTTAGCCGAGGGCCAACTGCTTGGGAAATATGAAGGGAGCGCCCTGGGGGTGGCCCTACAGAAGGTCCATGGAATGGAGGCGTTGACTGAGGCCCAACTCTGTGCTCCGTTATTCCGCCTGGCTGCTTTCTACTGTATGGTGGGGTACGGCAAGCCACAGCTGCAGAGTTCATAAGCGATCTCCGGGGAACCTAGTCCGTCGTTTTCATAACCTGAGGAATGCTCCATTCTTTCCTCCACAGAGTACGAAGTGAACAACCGAGGATTTTCAAAGGAAAATTAAAAAACAAAACAGGAAGCCAGCCTCCGGGAAGTTGTACTTTATCCCTCACAACAGTGCCAAATCTAGCTGGTTTCGGACAATGACAGAACAAAACTAAGCTGCCGCTCTTGAAAAATGTGGATGGGGTTTGGTGCAAGGTTGGCCCGGCCACCAATATCCCTGGCTGGAGGGCTAGCTGGTTGGGTCACTCCAGGTGACAAAGATGTCTTCCTGTCTTACAAAAAATTTCCTTTGCAAATGCTTTCTGAAAACTGACTTTGCCCTTCATAGCCTGTGAATATTTCCAGATCGAGGCCCGCCCCTTGTAGCCCCAGAGGAACCCAACTTTTCCCCCCGATGCTTCCAGGCGGGGGGCAGGTGCTCTGACCAGGGTTCTAGCCACCCAAGGGGCAGAGCCGAAGGCACATTCCTCATGCATGCCATTAAGAGAGCCCGATGCAGGCCAGGTCCCAGATCGCTGCAACTGGCTTTGGGCTAGCCTGCGGGTGGCTGTGTTCCTGCAGTGGAGGCCTGAAAAGGCCTACAGCGTAGGTAGAGAGACTGGACTGCCCGTTCCTGGCCCTGGAGTCCCAGGGCTCGGCCTGCCTCAGCCCCCCAAACTCCGGACCAGCGTCAAGCCCTGGATCAGGTAGTTCATAGAGGGCAGAGATATGGTTTGGAGGGGTTAAGCGAAGGAGAAGCTCAGGGCGACCGTTCCCAGGCCGCTTTGAGGGTGGGTCCTTTGTTTTAGATTTTGTGGCGTGCCATTTCTTTTTCTGTTTCCGACAACAGCGGTGAACCCTGGCACGTGACCCACGGAACACGAGGAGCCCCCACGTCAGGGTCGATCCTACCCCCGTAGAGACTTGAGAGGAAGACTGCCTATTGCAGGAGGAATCCCAGGACCATCTGATAGCGAGTGTTTCTTAACAGTGACCTGGAAAGGTGAGGGCCTATTACAAATGAACAGACAGCGGTCACCAAAACCCACTTCAGACCACAAAAGTGTCTTTAAGCCAGGAGGTGTTACCTTGTGGGCTGTAACCCTGTTGCCAGGTAGGAGGGGGCTGGCCTGCCCACCCATTAGCAGCATTTGGCACAATCCTGCTTCCCCACTGGTTGGTTCCCGGCTGTCCTTGAGGTTGACTTTTACTATCTCGAGGTTCGGCCCGTTTGACCTCCACCTAAACAAACAGATTACCCATTCAGGAGAGAAGCAGATGGTAAAAACACCCCCCTTCCTTTCATACACACCCTCAGTTATACTTACGACTACACTTAGCACCTTATGACAATTCTAAATACTTAATTATAAAACTTACTTAGGCCAGTAAAATTAAAAAAAAATGTTTCTCAGGTACAACAGAGACATCTGTAAGACGTGGCAAGTCTTACGCACAAAGACAATGTATTTAGAGCTAAAAAAAAAAAAAAGATCCTTAAATGACATCTTCTGTGTGTTTTTCACATTTTTAATTTAAAGCCAAAGTACCCCCCCATACACACACCTTCAACAGCCCCTCACAATTTTCATGAGCAGACAAAAGTGTGATCTTTCCGACCAACCCATATCTGCAGTGTTTCCAGGTCAGCCACTTAAGCAGGGGCTTTCTCCCCAAAGCAAAGAGCCCACTCTGAGAGAGGGTACTACAGCTTTAAATAATCAATGGCAACGGTGCGTTTGGAAACTAGACTTTAAAGCCAACCCAGTCTAACTGCAATTTTGGCTCTGCTCATACCTGAGAAACACCCGCTTGGCTTTTACTTAAGATTTTTATTTAAAATGTCTAATGGAAGATAAAGACTTACCTTCCCCAGGCTAACGCTTAAAGAATCTCAATTAACTCAAAATAATGTCAGAGGGAATGGATGTGATAAGAGAATCTTACATTACATCTAACGAAAAAAAAAGGTAAACAAACATGCAATAAAAATGAACAGTTGAATCAGTAAGCAAATCTTCATACTGTGTTGAGTAACCCAGAACCCTTGCTTATTTTAAATGTTCAACAAACCACAATTTATTTTCAAGAATAAAACTGAGTGGCTTGGAACCCTAGAAGATAAGTGTTCTTGACCTACTTGCACTAAGTAAGCACTTAGATTCTACATAAAAGCTTCAGCTTTACTGCTCCCTTAAAGAAACCCTCCGCACCACTTTTCTTGATTCACAGGAAACCCTCAGCACTCGTGTATTCCAAAATTTACCAATTTTTACTTTCTGATCAATTTTAATGGGTGCCAGAACACAAAGAAAATAAATTTGAATCGCCATTGGGGCTGAGCAGCAGGACAAGGGAGATATTTTGTATTCAGAATTCCTCCTGCTCTGTCTTAAAAATCATTCATGTCAGAGAACAAACAGAAAATAGGCACAGCGCTAGGACAAAGGTTTGTGCCTACCCCCATTCCCCTTGCCTTCTGCTCATGCCCCAAGGACATTTTACATGGTGGTAACAAAACCTCTGTGAGCTGAAGGCTCCGCTACAGTGGAACCAAGGGAATTTTTCAAAGAACTCAAATTAATGAGTCTTCACACACTTTCCTTAAGGGAATTTGGTTCCTGCTTACAAAAGCAAAGAAGTCCTTGCAATTTAGAATTTTTACCCTTTACTAACAGAATGTATGGATGCAGTCACCTCAGCCATACATTTTTAATCACCAACTGGGGAAACTCGCATTTTGAAAACCATTAATAACCCATGCTAGGAGGGAGGGAGGATTGTCTAGATGGCCAGATTTCAACTACACAGGAATAAACAGGAACTCAAAGGGTTATTTTTTATTTTTAATCAGAGTGGGACTGTTTAAACGACATATGCTTGCTCAGTTTTGGCCATCTTTTCTACACCCTGTGAGTGAAGGAATCGGAAAGCATTCTTTCAGTAATGCTTGGTAGTGAGCTTGTTCAAAAGTTGCTGCTGTTTACATAAACAGGGGGCCTTGGGGAAATGATCACTAGACCACTAGCTGACAAATTCAGCGAAACATTTTCTGCCTTGTACCTAAGGATTACACCTTGTTCAAAACTGTGTGGCAGGATCTTAAACTATTGAATGCCATCTCTTTTGAACTTGTGATCATAACCGCCATGCATCTTTGAAATCTGCATGCTAATTTTAAACTTGAAAGCTTCGATAAATGTCTGTCTGCAATCATTTTTCCTTTTTCCCCATGGTCGAATACGCTTCGTTAGGACTTCAATTTTAAACCACCTGCATTTCAAAAATAATTAAAAACCCTTGGATCTAAATAATGAGAATAACTTTAAATCTAATAAACCCATTTTGTGGGAAGAGGTTGGGGTGACAAGCGCCAAGACAGTTAACCGTCAGCCCAAGATGTGTCTGAGACACCAGGCAAGACAAAGGAGTCTTCTGCATTCGAATAATAAAATCAAGAGCAGGAAAAGAGATGGCACTGTTTCTGAGCTGGCCTACGCCCTACATACTAGTAGTGGTTTAAAAAAACCAAAAACCTTAAGTTTCCTTTCAAATTCAGATTCCAAAGTACATAGAGTATTAACTGCAAGAAGTTCTGGATTTCCAGAATCTCTCCCAGCTAATCATTCTGGAGTTCACTTTCCAGAAACAGTGAGAAGAGGAGGTATGGGTAAGGTTTGGGTATGAACTTGCTTCATCCCTTCTGCTTGTTTTTCCTTAAGCCAAGGAATGGAACCCGGCAATCCCCGAAGTGAGTTTTCTTCCTCCCATTCCTACTCTTCGCCTTTAGCGAACTGGCAACACAGTATGAAGATGAAACAACCAGAGGTCACTTAACTGCATTGTGGTTAAATACTATATAGAGAATGTGGGTTTGTACCAAAGTATCACAGTAAGTGACCCAATTTTAAAAACCAATCCTTCATGATGTTCCGTGGTTCGGTTCAGTTTAAGTGATAACTTGGGAGTGGTCAATGGTACGTTTCTACTCACAGTACCAGATCGGTCTAGAGAATTTGAACATAAGAAGCCACATCTGAAGGAGTGGTATCTGAAACCGAGCCTTAGCCAACTCAAGTGATTTCACTGGAAGCCAGATTTACACACGCAAATTTCTAGCTTTTCCCCCCACCTCCTTGAACACTCAGCATTCCAAATGACCACCTGAAAGAATGGCACACCTAAGTACTGGGGAGCTATTTATGAAGAAACCCAGGGAAGAGCAACAAAACTGGCATATATTTAAGACGACCCACTTCCTCTGGGATAGGGACTGCCTGAATCTCTTCATTCCTGGCAAATTACTGGCTTTAAAAATTTAAGGGGAACATGGCCAAGCAAATACCTCCCAGTGCTGGAGCAACCTTCTACACTCTTTCTTGTGAGGAAACCACCACCTCAACTTGTATCTACCAGTGAAACCCCCAGTTGCCCAAGGCTTGGTTTGGTCTTAAGGTAAAATAAAACTACAACTACACACTTTTTTGCCCATGATGTCGTGAAAATGCATGTTGACAGCCTGGTCCACTGATTGTTGGTCCTCGAAAGTAATAAATCCAAAACCTAGCCAACGACGAAGAGTGAATCAAGGTAGCAGGGTGTTGTGACACAAAACAGGATGATGAACAGTATTAGGGGTGGACCAAGGGTTCAAACAAGGGTTTCAGAAAAAGCCCACAAGCGTATGCCTTGCCCATTTTTGCAATGCAGCAACTCCTCAACAGGGGACTAGGGTAGTGGGTCTGTCAAGTGTTAGGCACTTGCTCTTTTCCAAATCGTGCAGTTGCAAAACAACCAATTAAAATTGTTCCCATTTACCTGGCTAGGGCACCCCTCTCCCCCACCCTGAGCTGAGCGATACATGGAGTAATGTGAATTCTATCCTACTGGGCAAACCCAGACTTTATGGTACAGGGCAACTTGGTTGGTGCCCCTGGATCGACACTGGTAGAGCCTATACTTTGTCCCAGTCTTAGCCTTGGGGGGAGATAGGGGAATTATCCCCAAATATAAAATTTTGAAATCTACACCGGGATTACTGGCCACGAATGCAAAATATGAATTGAGAGGGATAAAATGTCAAACCCGTTACACTAACTACTCATGTATGAACAGTGGATGCAGATTTGCTTTCTGAAACCCAAGATTTTCCCCCTTGGTTTGTATTTTGCTTTGCAGCTAGTGCTGACAGCAGCCAAATATTGCTCTAAAGCGTTAACAGAAATACAGTATCTATAACAGTTAGTGTCTCGCTAAGCTTCCCCAACTATGTTGGGGAAGCCCAAGGAGGCCTATCAGATAAGGTTATATATAATAAATACACAAAGATACAGGCCAAAATGAATTCCAGCAGGTCAAATTCTGCTGTCAGCAGCAAGAGCAAGAGACATCACTAAAATAAAATAAAATAAAATAAAAAAAGGAAAAAAAAAAACTTTAGCATTTCCCAAACACAAGAGAGTGGCAGTATAAACGAAGTTTGGTAGCTCTGGGATGAAAGCAGCACTTCATCACAATATATTTGTCTGAAGTTAACTGGAATTCTTAAGCCCAGAAGAGGATCCTTTCAAGTCTTTGAATGGAGCATTAAAATCAGTTTCGATTACCAACTTTCATCTAGAGGCAAGGGGTATCGGATGGGCACCATCCACCTACAGAGATGGTCCATTGACTCTGTTCACAAAAGGAAGATTGTTGGGAGACAGATGCCAGGAAGAACTTGGAAGAGAGCAAGATGAAATCCTGAAAGAATTCAGGTCTGCAGCAGAAGGACCAAAGATAACAGGAGTCCAGACCCAGATAGAATCCATCAATATATAATTTCTTTTCTTTTCTTTTTTTTTTTTGAGAGAGAGAGAACATGGCAAGAGAAAGTTTACAAAAACCCAGTCCCTTCTGGCCCTTGATGGGGAGGGGGAGAAGCAAACTTGTTAATGGACTTGAAATTGGTTATTAAAGCATATTTAAAAGAGGGGATATAGGAAAACACTCAGGTCACTGAGGATTAGCCGAACTCATGTACAGTCAATAGCCAAGTTCTAAACACACTAAAAGGGGAAAAACTCAAGTTATGGATTACCAGGATCAGTTCATAAAGCGTGCCTCAAGTCTGGATTTCTTTGGGGAGTAAACAAAAGTTGATAAGGGGACACCATGGCTCTAGTTACCTGGGACTTTGGAGATGTTTTTAAAAAAGGCCCGGGGGTGAGTAAAACAGTAGGCAATGAAAGGGATGGGGGAGAAGGAGACTTCAAATGAGTTGACAAAGATTATTAAGTACAACTGAGATTGGTGCTGAGATCAATTTGACTTATTTTCGGGAATCAGTGCCCCAGCCATGGATGAAATTTGAAGTTCAAAACTGGGCGTGGAATAAACACAAAGGGAGGAAGGCAAAAGTTTTAACTTTGACTTGCAAGGAAAACTGAAAGGTAAGTGAAGAAGGCACTTCAGGGAGAAACAAATGTTAGGTACCAAGGTTAGGAACTCGAAAAGGGAATATACTCAACAGCATTACACTATGAAACAATGTGCAGGGGGTTGTCTGAGGAGGAATAAATGCATCTATTGAATACAAACTAGAGAAGTGGTTTATAGCATTAAGGCATCCCATGCAGAATATTGTGTACAGATAAACTTCCATTATATCATAGCAATGGAGACAGAGAAACACTGCAAAAGATCCAAATGTTCCAAAAAAGGTTTGGAAAAATCAGCAGGACACCCCATGGGGTAGCCAGCTAACTCAGAAGGGATGGGTCTACTCACACCCTGCTTTCCCATTTTCTCTCTGAACCAGAGAAGGGGATAAAAAGCCTAGGGATGTGATTTTTGCCAGGCAAATTTTGCTTCCGAATATGGGTAGCAGTGGCATCTCCACAGTCCAGCAGCTGAAGGAACACCACCATGTGACTGGGGCCTTTTTTGGTTTTTGCCCTGGCTAAAGCTCTGCTCTTCAGTTATTCACTCCTCAGGGGTGCCCTCAGCTGCCTCCCATCAGTCCATTCCTGATGCAGACGATTCTCCTCCCGACCCCTGCCCTCAGCAGCACGCTGCCCCGACGGAGCCAGGCAATAGCTCTGACTCTACCCCAGTCGCCCCATCTCTCCTGGAGGCTCGATGCTCCGATCAGCCGACCGGTTCCTTCGGGCTCCTGGCCAAGATCGGAGGGTCAGGACTTGAGCAGAGAGCCTGAGGCCGGGCCTGTGGTATTTGACAAATACCAAAACACGTAGATGCGCTGTGCTGGTGATACAAAAGGAGTGGGACTCCAGAAATCCCTCTTGCTGAGACGTGGCAAGACGGGGATAAAAACATCGGATAAAACCACACATCACCCGGGTGACGAGGCAACGTGGGTTTTTTGTTTGGTCTTTTTTTGTTCGGTTTTTTTTTAAAGTCTTCTCAAACTCTAGGATGTTTTCACCAAATCCGTGGATGACATCCTTCCACTTCTTGTAAAAATGGACAGTACTAACAAGAACCAACATGTCTTAGATTAAGGGGTCTAACCAGGAAATAGATTGCCTAGGGAATGCAGCTTTCAAGATTACATCACCAACGAGGAAGCAGAACAGAAAAATATATTGAAACTTCGTTTACACCCCAGTGAAGACAAAGCCCGTCCCTCCTCTGACTGTGGAACTGGCCTGTACCTGTGTGATATATTTAATACCTAGAGAAAAGAAATCTAAAGAGATATCGTTAATCACAGTCAAACAATCCACAGAGAAAAACTTACTTAACATTACTGTACATTACTATGAAACACTTAAATATGTCACTAAGGATGTATGTCTAAATTAAAAATAAAACTAAGACTTAACAGCTTAATAAATATGAGGGGAAGAATACATTACTTAATAGTGGAATCAGAAGAGAAAATGAAAGTTCAAATGGCAAACTATTCTCCAGCATGTTCAGAACATGCTACAGGGTGGTTGTTGCTTAGTGCAATCATAAAATATTGCCTCGAATAAATATTTAGCAGATGTTGGATGCAGTGAATGACATGATAGCTATGGCAGACAGACCAAAACTTACAGGTTTGCTCACACAGCCTGTACAAGAGTTACTCGCTAGCCAAAAACTCAGGGGAAAAACAAAAATCAAAAGCAAAACAAAACACCCACAAAAACACACCCACGCCATAGATCCATTGGGAGGTGCTGTGGTTTTGCAACTTATATAAAAATTGCTTTTCTTCATCCTCACATGAAACAGTTGGAATAAATGCACAGAACAAAAAGGAAAGCGTGGCACGGATGAACAGACCTCCAATTCCAACCAGAGACCATTTGAACCAAGGGGAGGGGGAAGGAGAGGGGGGAAACCAGGCTGATGGGGTGAAATCAGGCTTCCAAGTACGTTCATGTTGGCTTCAAACAGGAGACACGTCTTAAGCAGAATCAGTTCACCACAATTTAAAATACCTACAAATCTTTCTACACACATTTAAAAACAGAAACCATATTTAATTCACGTCAAGTTTTCAAAACTTCAATTAAAAAGGACCAGCAAAAAAAGTGAATGCAAAATGTCTGACCTTAAAAAGCACAAACACACTTAATGGGGTTGCATGTGAAAAACCTCCACCTTAAATATTTGTCTCGAAAATCTTTTAGTGAGGCAATGCTTAAAAAAAAAAAAAACTACCTATTTTTTTTTTTTAATGTGTGAAATAGTTTGCCATCTGAGTAAAGGAGAAGATGAAGAAGTTTCAAGGACAAACTAGATCAGCCTTTACCTCGGGGCCTCTGCTTCTCTGCGTCATAGATCATTACAACTTCACTGACCTGAAAAGGAAGGGAAATTCTACTAAGTATGCTCTCGAGGGAACATGACAACAGCCCGCAGAATAGACCAGTATTTAGCATCCTATAAAAAGAGAACAAATAAATACCTGTTCTAGCCATTAGAATTTTGCAGGGGTTCACAAAGACACACAGACACACACAACCACACGCCTCACACCAACTGACACCTGAACCAAGTTAACTCAGTCGTGAAGTTAAGAATAGCTAGAAAAAGGTTATTAAAGCTAATGCAGTCTTTAACTATGAAGTTCCTGATTTGAATTTCATTGTTTCGTGTTTTGCAATTTTATTGATATGTATATACTAATATCTATTCCCCAGCATGGGTTAGCCATCTCCCAAGTAGCCATAATAAAGAGGATTATGAAGACCCAGAAAACAAATTGCACATTACTCAAAAGCCTCAATGAAACCCTTTGCTTCAACCATCACGTTTTATTGGAGCTGATAAGTGGCAAGCCTGTCCAGTTTGATATCTACCATCTCTCTAAAAGCACTAAAATGGGGTCAGCTGCAGTCAGCAACTAGAAGAAGGCACCCAAATAATCCACTAAATGGATGCTCAGTTTTCTGAATAACTGAAGTTGACCATGCTGAGACTGGTCTTAAAAGTGGATTTTTGCATATTCCATTTCAACTAACCCTGCCCACCATCATAAAATTCCATCTATGAATAGAAGTAGAGAAAATAAGAAATATTGAGGAAAAATGGAACAGGTTCACTTGTGAGTCTTGGAAACATCTAAGAGCAACCAATTGGAATTGGGATCCAGGTCATCTACTGGTTCAGTGAGGGCTCTATGCCCACCTTGGGTTACCTGACCCCATCTGACAACCGCTAATGAATAACTTTCACTTTGATGATGGTGGCTTTGCCCTGTGACTCTCAGATTCGAGTTCCAAAATGATAGTTGCGTCTGAGAACGGCCCATCAAGAGCTTCCTTCTCTCTTATAGGCTAGCAAACTCCACTACCTGCCCGGTCCCAATGTAAAGTTAGTTTCTGAAGGCTGAGAGCCTTGTTCTCTGCCACAACTGTCCAACTGAACCAACTGATCATGCCTGAAAAACCCAGCTGCCACATCAAGCAAGAGTTGAAACCTGGGTTTCCATCAACTACCTCTCCTCTTTGCTTACTGGACAGAAGGTGGATCCTTCGGGTGATCTTTATCTTCCAAAGTCCTTGCTCTTCCAAACCTCAGAGGAGAGCCCAAACCCCAAGAATGAATTAAGACAACATCAGCTCCTTTGGAGACAACGGATAGGGTTTGGGTGAGTGCGAGAGAGAGGGAGGGAGGGAGCGAGAAGGACAAACGTTTGGGATATGAATCACCAATTAAGGTATGTTTTACTGTATACATGGTTGTCCTTCGTCCTTGAAAGCACCACTGGTGGTAGAGTTCTCCTAAGGGCGTATTTGTGGCTGAACAGGCCACTGCCCGGACTACACCGATGGCTCTTGTGAATGACTTCAACTGTATGGTTCTTTGTCTCTGGAAAAATTGACTTAACAGCTTAATCAAATCAGAGCGACAGCAAGCAGCGGAGGGAGGGCACCTCTTCTAACAAGCCAATAGCCACTCTCATGGTAAATGACTCACCACTCCAAATTTCTTGAAGTACTCCCTGAGCTCAGTCTCGCCACAATTGTGAGGGATCCCACCAACAAATATTTTATTTGATTTATTGTTATCGCTCCTAGGTCCTTTCTGCTGTGTCAAAAAGGAGAGTTTAGGTTAGTTCACTCTGGAAATTCCGTGCTTCAGATTCACCTTGCACCGCCACAACCCACAAGCTTTAAGGAGAACACTTGGGCTCTGGGCAGACTCCTCCCCATAGTAAATCCTCATTTTCTAACAGGTCAGATATGGTGGGTACCTGGAATCACTTTGAGGGAAGAGAACTGGACAGGTATTTCTCCATTCGGCAATTAGAAGCAGTAGGCTATGACTCTACCACGACTAAGGTGAGTTGTCAAGAGACTAAGCTTTTTCATTGGTAAGAGCTGAGCAATTTGATTCAGCCAAGAACGAGCCTACGGTGTTTCGGGGGAGTCGGGGTCTAATCAATGGCTAATTTCTGAAGAAGACACTGGCAATGGGCACCAAGATCTGACTCCAGATGCATGACAATGCTAGGATTGTGACAAGTGGCCAAAGTAATGGTTTATGTATAATCTTGCTAACGGCAGGGAGTATATAACTTTAAAATTTCCTTCTGCCACCTCCCTTACTTTGCAGTGTGAACGCTAACTTGTTCAAATAAAAAATGAATACAGAACGGAGCTGGGGCAAGGGCAACTGCTCTGTACAGTGCTTTGCACATAGTAGGGGCTCAATAAATGCAACTGTATGAATGAATGAATGCTAGCCAGGAATACTGAAAGCAACAGACAATACTTTTACTCCCCCAAGACTGCTAACATCTCAAGTTGAGTTATTTTTGTTTATTTTCATGTTTGTCCACTATCCTTATGGAGGTTAGATTTTCTCCCTCCTTCAAAATGTTCCAGGAAAAAAAAGAAAGAAAAAAACAGGAGTGAAAAATGTATCTATCTGGATGTGGCCTAGGCGAGGAAAAATATGAAGTCTGATTCTCCCAGTGCCCAAGTTTATATCCTGGTAATGAACCCGGCATTTTGACTGAATGACTGACCTTTAACCCTTTCCAAACCAAGGAGAGACAAACAGTGCAATACAGCTGTGTGCGCGCACAACAAGCTAGAATAGGCAAAACATGGCCTGCAGACTGGATATGGTCCAGCAGACAACCTAGTGGCCTCCCCCTACAATGAATCCCTTTTAGCCATGTATATTGGTAGTAACCCCCTGGTATGCTATGACCCCCAAAATCATTGAAGTAGGTATCCGAGATTGGCTTGCAGCCAGGATGCCAGATCTGTGGGTGAAATGAATGCACTCATTCCCCCCCCCCCCCTTTTTTTTTGTTACAGCCAGTCTGCAGCCATGCATGACACGTGTTTACTTGGGCAGTGAAGTGTCCGAGGACTGTACAACAAGTTCTGAATTGTTCAATTTTAATGTTTTTCCTTGCTCTGATTCACTTCAGTGGCTGACATTTCCCTGTGTGTCTGGCTACCACTTCCTCCCCCGACCCCTAATTAGATGGTCAGCCCGGTGTGAACCAGGAACCGTGTCTTCTTCCCTGCACTTAGTCAATAGTGATTAATACCTATGAATTACTTAAAAAGCTCTATACTGTCTCACGAGCCCCAATCAATCATATTTATTGAATGCCTACTGTGTGCAGATCACTGTACTGAGTGCTTGTGAGAGTACAATTCATTAATAAATAGACACATTCCCTGCCCATAACAAGCTTTCAGTCTAGACAGGGGAAGACAGACATCAATATAAATATATTACAGATATGTACATAAGTGCTGTGGGGCTGGGAAGGGGGAAGAGCAAAGGGAACAAGTCAGGGCGATGCAGAAGGGAGTGGGAGATGAGGAAAGGTGGGGCTTAGCCTGAGAAGGCCTCTTGGATATGTGCCTTCAGTAAGGCTTTGAAGGAGGGGAGAGTAATTGCCTGGCAGATTTGAGGAGGGAGGGCATTCCGGGCCAGAGGCAGGACGTGAGCTAGGGGTCGGTGGTGAGATAGGTGAGACTGAAGTATAGGGAGAAGGTTAGCACTAGAGGAGTGAAGTGTGAAGGGTGGGTTGTAGAAGGAGAGAAGTGAGGTGAGGTAGGAGGGGGCAAGATGGTGGAGTGCTTTAAAGCCAATGGTGAGGAGTTTTTGTTTGATGCAGAGGTGGATGGGCAACCCCTGCAGTTTTTTGAAGAGCAGGGAGACATGTCCTAAACGGTTTTGTAGAAGAATGATCTGGGCAGCACAGTGAAATATGGACTGGAGTGGGGAGAGACAGGAGGCTGGGAAGTCAGCAGGGAGACTGATGTAGTAATTGGGACGGGATAGGATGAGTGCTTGGATTAACATGGTATCAGTTTGGATGGAAAGGAAAGGGCGGATTTTAGCCATGCTGTGAAGGTAGAGCCAACAAGATTTAGTGATGGATTGAATATGTGGGTTGAGAGAGTGGAGTCAAGGATAACGCCAAGGTTATGGGCTTGTGAGACAAGAAAGATGGTGACGCCTACAGTGATGGGAAAGTCAGGAAGAGGACAGGGTTTGGGTAGGAACATAAGGAGCTCTGTTTTGGACATGTTAAGTTTGAGGTGATGGGAGAACATCCAAAGAGAGATATCTTGAAGGCAGGAGGAGATGCGAGACTGGAGAGAGATGTAGATTTGGGTATCATCTGCATAGAGGTGGTAGTTGAAGCCAGGGGAGCAAATGAGTTCATGGGAGTGGGTGTAGATGGAGAATAGAAGGGGGCCCAGAATTGAGCTATGAGGGACCCGCCACAGTTAGGGGTGGGAGGCAGAGGAGGAGCCCGCGAAGGAGACCGAGAATGAACAGTCGGAGAGACAAGAGGTGAACCAGGAGAGGACAGAGTCAGTGAAGCCAAAGTTGGATAACATTTCCAGGAGAAGGGGGTGGCTGACAGTGTCGAAGGCAGCTGAGAGGCCAATGAGGATTAGGATGGAGTAGAGGCCGTTGGATTTGACAAGAAGGAGATCACTGGTAACCTTTGAGAAGGCAGTTTCGGTGGAGTGAAAGGGACAGGACGGAAGCCAGGCTGGAGAGGGTCAAGGAGAGAATTCGAGGAGAGGAATTTGAGAGAGTGGGTGTAGACAACTTGCTCAAGGAGTTTGGAGAGGAATAGTCAATGAGTAGGTTGGCATTAGAGGAGTGAAGTGTGTGGGCTGGGTTGCACTAGGAGAATAGCAAGGTGAAGGAGGAGGGGGCAAGATGATTGAGATTGTCCTCTCTTGCTATGCACTTGTACAGCACTCTGCACTCTGTAAGCACTCAATAAATACCAGTGATTGACTGTCTGCTCTAAGCCTCCTAAAGAGGCTTGAGATAACCCTCTTCTCAAAGGCAGGATTGCCAACTGCCAAAACTAGTTTTTACAAGCATGACAAATGCAAATTACAGATTTTCAAATTTTTTTACTGAAAGATCAAAAATGGGGCAGAGAGCAGGCGATCCCAGGGGGAGAAGGGTGGTGACTACTCGCGTGGGAACAGCCGGCCGGACTCACAACAAACACTGTATCTGGGCACCCTTTACTTCAAAGGAGAGGGCAGCAGCAGCAGAGTGGTGGTGGTGGCTGTGGCAAGAACCACCTCCGGGATTCCTCCTGCCCGGACAAACCCCCAGTGCGGCAACTGCTGGGATTTGCCGGTGTGGTTTACGGCTTTCAGTGCATTTTTATGGACAGTTGTCAGCCCTTCTCAAAGGGCCTAGTTTACTACCAGGGAACAAATTTAAGGCACTGGGAGCACTGGGTTCGGTTTGCCCGCCCAATTTAAAGAGCAGCTCAAACCACTCATCTTTATTTCTTTAGACTGGAAGCTCCTTTGGGGCAGGAATCATGTCTATCAACTCTGTTGCACTGTACTCTCCCAAGTGCTTCGCTGTGAGCCTGTTGTCGAATTATACGTTCCAAGTGCTTAGTACAGTGATCTGCACACAGTAAGAGCTCAATAAATACGATTTTATGAATGAATGCTCTGCACCCAGTAGGTGCTCAATATAAACCACTGATTGAATGATTCCCCTGACCAGGTTTCAGCAGAGCCTTAAGGAGACTGGGGTCTGGAACACAGGACTGGGAGTCAGATATGGATTCTAATCACGACTCTTCCACTTGCCTTCCACTTCCACTTGGGCAAGTCACAACTTTTCTGTGTTTCAGTTTCCTTGTCTGAAAATGGGGTGAAACACCCACTCTCTCCTCCCCTGCTTACAACACTGAGCCCATGTGAGATAGGGCCTGTTTCTGAACTGATTATCCTGGGTCTACCCTAGTGCTTAGCACATAGTAAGCATCTAACAAATACAATTACTAATTAGGGTATCTATTGTATGCAAAAAAAAAAAATGCTGTTTTAAAGGATAAAAGGTTTAAACTCCCCACATAAAGATAGGAACAAAAGCTTTCTGGGGTAAATATTGGCTATTTATAAAGTCCTCACTGTCTAACCTCTCCCTGCTTCAAATTATAATTTAATCTTTTAAATGCTACATAACTAATTTCTCGTGCTCTTTAACAGGGACGAGCACTTTAAATTTTTTTGAAAAAAGAGCTCTTTTGTTTGTAGAGGCATTCTAGAAACAAGCTACTATGGTTCCCAACCATTAGTTTGGGAAGCCCCTATTCCTGAGAAGGTTCACATATTTCCCTGGTTAGCCCTCTCTCTCCGCCTCCCCCCTTCTCCCTGAACCGACCCCCTCAACCTCTCTTCCAATGTAGGATTAAGAGGTTTGAACTCCTATTTTATAGTAGAGCAAACGTTGGTCAAAGCGGGTGACTTGCCAAAGGGGAGAATATGCCAAACTTGAAATCAAAAGCTTTGGTGCTCTTCCCATTAGACTATGCTGTCAGCATGGCTGAAGGAGAAATCAGGGATTTCCAGTTTGGGAAATGGGATAAGTAGCCCCCAAAGGCTGGATTCCCAAGCATTCCTCTTAAAGAAGGCCCAGCTGCTCATACGTCAAACCAGAAAATCTTCCCTTGCTCCACCTCCAGCCTCCACACTGACCCCCATTTATAAGAAGCAAAAAGAGTCCAGAAGTCAAGGACCTGGGAGGGCGCACTCCCTTACCCATCCTTCCTTTGGCCGTGTTCTCTCCGGCTGCATTCCCCGGGGTGTGCATGGCTTTGGATCGATCTGTAGGAAGTTGCAAGTCAGACAATATATAAATGTACAAAATGAGTTTCTAGCAGTATCAGCCAGTGGTAGTAGAGATTTCCACGAACTCATTGGGTGAATATACATTACTTCCATTACAAAATTTAATGAATACATTTCAGGTAGTCCCACACTGAAATATTTGCCTTAATACCCACGAATGAAATTTCAGCTATTGAGATAAGTTTAAGTTAAGAAACAGTTCAAAACGAATATGAAAGAAAACTTTAAAAAAAAAAAGAAAACTTACATTTCGGCCATCTAATGTATGAGGTCTGCTGGCCAGTACTGCTCCCACACAGTTAGGATCTTTAAATTTGACAAACCCAAAACCTCGAGACTGGTTTGTTGTTTTATCTTTCATTATAACACAGTCTATAACTTCTCCATACTGGGAAAAGTAGCTGCGTAGCGTTTCTATTAAGAAATTGGAAAAACAAAAATACAAAAAAAAAACACACACAACCACAGTAGTAAGTATCTATTCTCATAGTTACCCCTACAGAACAAGGTTTTAGCTTACCATAACCAGCTCATTCTTAATAGCAGAAACGGACCACTTGCTTAGAATGATCTGAACCAGCAATTTATCTCAGTTAACCTTGTGTTCACAAAAAGCCCACAAAACACACATAATCTACAGGATCTATGTACTTTCGGCACTGAAGTAAGAAAAAAAGTGGGGGAGGGGGCCAGGGAAAGGAAGGGAAATCATAATAAGGGGCAGGGGATCATTTCTGGGCTCCAGGAAACCAGTAGGGAGGGCTTTCCTAATATTGACTAGCCCAGGATGACTTTATTTGGAAACTCTCTTTCTATTTGCATCTGAGCAGAATATCACTGCAACGGTGGAGTTGAAGAGCTAGTTTATCTGTCATGCACAGACAGGGTCCTCCTGCCTTAAGATCCCACAGTGGCCTTAAAAAGGCTGGCTAGGGACTTTCACTGGAGGCTACACACTTTCCCGCCTCTTGGACACCCAATGGGAAAACAAAATTTTACAGTGCCCAACCAAATACATCATCCCCATCAATACAAAAGCAGCTCTCATGCTAAATATGGCACCTACGATAAAAACCATGACCAAAGTTCATAAAAAGGGAACACAAGCTGAGCATACGATTTTCGCCGCATAGCTACTGCCCTTAACTACACATTTCTACAGAAATTTGGCTTTAACAAGCACTTAGTAGGTGCTCGAGTGTCTTTATGACTAGAACGAACTACATTCTGTTTCCAGCACCGCACGATACAAAACGTTAAGCTGACTTAAAACTTAGGTGTTATATTATGCATAACTTAGTACTTTAAATATACGCAGCCATCCTTAGCACCTAATACTGGTATCCACTGATTTACATACACCAACTACTCATCTCTCCTTACTCCTGCTATTACTAGTTGTATCTTTGTTCTTCCTCCTGCTTTGAATCGGAAATAATCTGTGCCTGGCAGTATCTCCCATTTGATCGCAGACTCCTTGAGGACAGAAGACTGTGTCTTGTACTCCCCCCAAGCAGCTATTATCATGCCCTGCACACACTAGACATTCAAGTGTTATTGATTGAGAACTTACCTTGTGTTGTGCTCCAATCCAGGCCACCCACGAAGAGCTTTCTGTAATTTAAAGAATTCATTGTTAGGGTCAAAATCAACTCCATTCTTTTCCGGTCACTTTAATGACAAAATCCCCAAACTGCCTACACTTCAAATACTAGTCTCATTTTTTCCCTCCATGAAATATTTATCAAATAACCTACTGTGCATTAGTAAATGACTTGAAAATGGCCTCTTGGATAAAAATATGTACAGGTAAAAGTTTTTCAAGATACTGATATGGGAAGTAAAATGGGCACCATGTGTTTAGGAGTGTGTTATTCATGGCCTACTGTCAAGAGCATGGGCTCAGGAGTCAGTGGCGGTGGGTTCTAATCCCGCCTCCACCACTGGTCCGCTGTGAGACCTTGGGCAAGTCGCTTAACTTCTCTGAGCCTCAGTTACCCCATCTGTAAAATGGGGATCGAGACTGTGAGCCCCATGTGGGACAAGGACTGTGTCCAACCTGATGACGCTGTATCTACCCCAGCATTTAGCACGGTGCTTGGCACATAGTTAGTGCTTAGCAAATACCATAATTATTATTATTCACTGCAATATTCTGTTCACACTGAGCTAAGACGTAAGAAAATATATGCTTCTAGACTGTAAGCCCCTTGTGATCTACCAACTCTATTGTACTGTACTCTCCCAAGTGCTCAGTACACTGCTTGCCACACGATAAGACCCCAATAAGTACCACTGATTGATTTTGAAAACCAGAAATCAAACTTTCAGGATTCTGAGCAGAAAGTAAACCTAAAACTGGTCAAGCGAAACCACACAAAGCAGCACCAATAAAACCAGTAAAGGCAACTGATTGATTGATTGATTTAGAAATGAGAAAAATCTCACCATGAGAGTTTAGACTGCTAGATTCCCTGACTACCTTCAGCAAGCCCCTCAAATGTATTTCCCATGTACCACACTGTCAATGAAAATACTAGCCTATTTTGCAGAAAGGACTGGGAGAATTAACTCATGTTTAGAAAGCACTTTTAGACTGCAGATGAAAGGTCCCTGAAAAGCTTTACATTACTACTCCATCAGCAAGGATATGGACTCTTAAAGAAACTGTAATAAAGTGATATTTACCTAACATTTATGACAAACATCTCACATGATTAAGATCTTCCAAGGCAAATGCCTACCCTGCTAAACAACTCAGATCAATCTGATTACTGTACAGAGCCCTAATGAACAGACAGGCTGCAATTAGAGAAATCCCTTTGCAAAAAACAGATGGAATAGCAAAATTTCCAGGTGTTGCTCTCTATCAGAGTTTACAATTTCTTATTCTCTAAGGGAATATTTGTAAGTTATGCACGGATGGAAAACACAATTCTTTCACCAACGCTAAGGATACTGTCAAAATGTCAACCCACACAATGTACAGCAAGGGGAAAATTACCCACAAAGTTTCTCACAAATTCCATATGCTACAGGCCCTTTGGGAATCACAACTGTGAAGACAAGAGCTTCACTAGACGACTTCTACAACAAAAAGCAATAGTTCAGAGATTCAGCCCTCATTAACTTAAAATTGCTCAAAATGCAAATCCCTATAATCTTGAAACTGGGCCAAAGAGAACCCCAAGGTTCTCTTATTTATTCCCCTGACCCACCCCCCACCACTGTTTCCCAAAAGGTGGAGGCTAAGAGGAAGAACTCTTTCCCTTCTGCTCCCCAAACCTTAAACTGGATAAATATACAATTGAGGCACCATCTTAGTAGAAGCCATTTACTCTGTCATCATGAAGCCTTTAATAATCTGGTCTGACCGGCTTTAGGTGCTAATCTACAGGACACTTCAATTAGGAAACCATATTTTTAAAAGTGCTCCGTATTTTGGAATGGGGCAAGTATTTGCTTGGGAAAAAAAGAAGAAAAAGAAAAAGATTTAAAGTACCCTCCAAAAAACACCATCTTAACTTCCAGAAAAGATAGCTTTGGCTAAGCAGTGCAACCAACTGTAACCTAATAAGCAGGTGTTCCCTACAAGCAATCCAATCCTCCACGCACCAGAAAAACAAGTCAGGCTAGTTCCTGTTCTAACCCTTGTTCAATTTTCAAATTTCAAGGCTAGTGACTTAATATCGGGTTTTTAAGAAGGTCACATTTATGTCACAAAATCTCTGTGAAATATATTCAAAACTTACTGGTTTAGCAAACTTGCTCTTAAGACTTACAATTCTTTCTAGTAGGGAAGATATCTGCACGGCATTTAATCATTAATTACAAACGAGCACATCCCTTTCGCAAAAGCCTATTTTATTTTTCAACTCCCAAACTACAGAAGCATAAAAGAGGAAATATAACTTAAGCACTGCTTCATGAAAACAATTTCCCTAAAAGCAGCAGGACAAACCAAAACGACTAATAGAACAGACATCTGACTATGCATAGAGAATATTGCCCATCATCAACTTTAATAAGTGGTAATTGCTTTTCTACTAAGAGACCAGTAATTTCAGCAACAGCTGTAGCTGGTCTAAAATACTGATTTTGCGATTGCATACGATTTATAAGCATTAAAGAGATTATGTGGATTTTGCAAAGATATAAAAAGTACTTCATCCTGACGTCACACTGGGTTCAAATTTTGGGTCCCATCACCAGTGATGACTCTTGAAGCCTACCAGTTCAATAATAATAATTGTGGTATTGGTTAAGTGCTTACAATGTGTCAAGCACTGTGCTAAACACTGGGGTTGATACAATATAATCAGGTCAGACACAATCCCTATCCCACATAGGGTTCACAGTCTAAGGGGGAGGGGCAACAGGTATTTAACCCCCATTTTACAGATGAGGAAACCAAGGCCCACAGAAGTCAAGACTTGCCCAGGGCCACATAGCAGTCAGGTAGCAGAGTCAGGATTAGAACCCAGGTTTCCTGATTCCCAGTCCTGTGCTCTTTCCACAAGTCCATGCTGCTTCACTGATGATGGAGTCATCAATGACCTCATCATTAGCAGTAGCAACGGTAATTATTAAGTGCTTATTTTGTGTAGTTGCCTATGAGAATTAGACTTAATCCCTGGCCCCCAAGGGGCTCACAACCTAAGAACATAGAAAGGGAGAGAGGTCAGTGGGCAAAAGAGGACTATCTTCTCTTTCGCATAAAGTCTATGCATTTCTATTCCATAATGCCTTATCATTGGCTTTAAAGCACTCGATTACTTTTGCCCCCTCCTATCTTACCTTGCTGCTGTTCTTCTACAACCATGCCCGCATTCCTCCACTCCTCTAATGCCAACTCGCTGTGTACCTCGATCTCGTCTATGTCGCCGCCGACCTCTCACCCACATCCTGCCTCAGACCTGGAATGCCCTCCCTCTTCATATCCAACGGGCAATTTTTCTCCCCATCTTCGAAGCCTTATTGAAGGCGCATCTTCTCCAAGAGACCTTCCTCAACTAGGCCATTTCCTCTTTTCATTCATTCAGTCGTATTTATTGAGCTTTTACTGTGTGCAAAGCACTGTACTAAGCGCTTGGCAGAGAACAATAATAGACTCATTCCCTGCCCACAATGAGCTCACAGTCTAGAGGGGGGGAGCAGGCACTAATATACATAAATATAATTAAATAAAACACAGGATATATAATACATAGGAGCTGTGGGGATGGGATGAAGGATGAATGAATGGAGTAAGTCAGGGTGATGCAGAAGAGAGTGGGAGAAGAGAGGAGGGCTTAGTCAGGGAAGGCTTCTTGGAGATGTGCCTTCAATAAGACTTGGAAGTGGAGGAGAGCAATTATCTGTCTGATGTGAGGACGAAGGACGTTCCAAGCCAGAGGTAGGATGTGGGCAAGAGGTCGGCGGCGAGATAGAGGAGATTGAGATACAGTAAGAAGGTTAGCATTAGAGGAATGAAGTGTGCGGGCTGGGTCGTAGTAGGAGAGTAGTGAGGTGAGGTAGGAGGGGGCAAGGTGATCGAGTGCTTTAAAGCCAATGGTGAGTTTTTGTTTGATGTGGAAGTGGATGGGCAGCCACTGGAGTTTCTTGAGGAGTGGGGAAACATGGTCTGAACGTTTCTGAAGGAAAATGATCCAGGCAGCAGACTGGATTATGGACTGGAGTAGGGAGAAAAAGGAGGCAGGGAGGTCAGCAAGGAGGCTGATACAATAATCAAGGTGGGATAGGGTAAGTGCTTGCAGCAGTTTGGATGGAGAGGAAGGAGCGGATTTTAGCGAAGTTGTAAAGGTACAACCCACAGGATTTAGTGATGGCTTGAATATGTGGGTTGAACGAGACCATGGAGTCAAGAATAATGCCAAGGTTACGGTGAGACAAGAAGGATGGTGGTGCCGTCAACAGTGGCGGGAAAGTGAGCGGGAGGACAGGGTTTGGGTGGGAAGATAAGAAGTTCAGTTTTAGCCATATTCAGTTTGAGGTGACAGGAATACATCCAAGCAGAGATGTCTTGAAGGCAGGAGGAGATGCAAGACTGCAGAGAGGGAGAGAGATCAGGGCTGGAGATGTAGATTTGGGTGTCATAAGCATAGAGGTGGGAGTTGAAGCATTTGAACAAATGAGTTTTCCTAGTAAGTTCTCCATCACCCTTAACTTGGATTTGCACCCTTTATTCACCACTCCTTCAGCACTTATGTACATATCTGTAATGTATGTATTTATATTAATGTGTCTCCCCCCTAGACTATAAGCTCATGTGGGCAGGGAATGTGTCTACCAACTGTTATACCATACTATCCCAAGCACTTAGTACAGTGCTCTACACACAGTAAGTGCTCAATAAATATGATCGACTGCTAATACACATCCATTTAGCACCTCCCATACCTAATGAATGCCTGTGGTATGTAACTTCCTTTCTACTTGTTCAATTGAAATCAGACTTTCAAGAACTTTTTGAGTGTCTTCTGGATTAGCAAAGGGCATTTCAAGCAACCACACGATACGGTGTCAAACAGAAAAGTCTTAGCTCTTTCTTGACTTTTGGGAATTACTGATCCATTGAATTGGAAGGCTACCCATGTTTCTGACTTTTCTGTCAAAAATATGTGCATTTACAAATGTTTTAAACCTGCCATGTTCATTACTGGAATATTCTGGATCACCTTACCAAGCATTCGTCAGAGCATTAAACTATGGTCAACTGAAGTATGGGGGTTTTATTTATACACTGACTACAAGTCTTTGCCTTGCTCCTCAGCTTCTTGATGGATTCTAATATAACCTGCAGATGCACAAATCTAATTAACCCATCCACTAGGCTAAAACAGAGCACAAGGACCCCATAAACAAGAAAGTTGACAGAAACAGAATAGTTGTTTTGCACACAATGATTTGACTGGTTTAGTCTTTTACTGCCTTGCTTGTGAGTTAAGTAGGTAATTTGCAAAACTCCAGTGATCAATTAAAGTTCAGTTGTAAATGTACCTTCTCCTGCAAGGGCATAAAAAGGAAATCAATGTGTTCACAAAACAGCGTATTTCTATTTTACCGATCCTTTTGGGCTTAAAACTCATGTTCATTACAGAGAAATACATCTTACAAATAAGAACGCGCTGCATCCCAAAGATTCCCAAGTATTTTCAGCCCTATAAGCAAACTGGTGTCTCAATCCTTCTCTGGAATTCATCCACTTTCTCTGTGGAATTCAGTTGCTTTATAACAAGCACATTGTAACATGAAAGTGGAGATATTTCCAAGTGTTTGGGGGGCGGGGGGGAACGGGACTTCTTTCCTACAAATTGCAATTGGCTTATCTGTCCATGCTACCTTACAAATCACCAGCAGCCTTACAGAAATAATTCTGCTTTGATGAGAGAAAAACCACTGACTACACAAAGATCACAATAAAAATCTTTAATTAACAGTCTGTGTAATGAATACGGCAATACAGCTGAGCTTTGTCAGCTGCTCTCTCTAGTCTTGAGAGAGTAAGAAGCTTACTCATTTGGGGTTTGTTCCTTTATTCCATTTCTCTTATTAGAAAATGCTGTTCTCAATCCAACACAAAAGAACTAAATATTTCAGCCCAAATTTAAGGCAGGTGCTGTGAAATGAAAAGGGCCAGTCAGGTAAAGGGGAGATGGGGGGGAAGTGGGGCGAAGGAGAGAAGAACAGTGAGAGGGACAGGCTGAGGGTGAACGGAACCAAGGTGAAATGAGTGGGCTGCTTTAGGTGTCCTAAATGGCACCTGACTCGGAGGTTTTTTTTTAAACCGTTCTCTGGAGCCAGTTTTGGAGACGGAATCCTAGGGTGGATGGACTGCCAGTCTGACCCAGTGACAGCAGCAGGGGTGCCAACTTTTCATGTTGAGTGTAAGGGCAAATTTGGGAGCAGTGTGTCAAAGGGACAGGGAGGGTAGGAGCAAAGAAAAGGGGAAGGGGAGAAAAAGAGGAAGGAAAAGGTACTTACTTGTGCTGTCTCCTCTGCTGCTTCTCATGTCTTCACCGGGCTTCGGGGTTGGGGGCGAGCGGTTCCTCTTGTCTCTGGCCCAAAAGTCCGTGAGGAGCCGTCCCCTGCCTGAGCAACCAAGCAGCCTGAAAGTTCCATTGGTGATGGGCTGGGGATTAGAACTCTGGACGTGCTGTGGTACGGTTACTGATCCATGGGACCGCATCGATCGATCGCATTTATTGAGGGCTTACTGTGTGCAGAGCACCGTACTAAGCGCACCTGTGCTGCAGTACTTTTCGGCCAGGCTCTCCTGGCTATAACCGCTGCTGCCAAACTAGTAGCCCGGCTCCATCACCACGGCCAACAAAGCCTTCCCAAAAAGCAGTGCTGCGGTGACTCAGGCCCGTTTCCAGATCCCCTAGGCTGCCCGGGTGAACGGCTCCTCCTCAAGGGACTTTTGAACAAGAAGAACCGCTCGTGTCCAGCCTCAGTGCCTGGTGAGGACCAGGAAACTGGTGGTGGTGGTCATCATCCTGTGCTTGCCAACAGGAGGCAAAAAAGGTGGGGCCACCATCTTGGCTCTCCACCTCGGCGCCCGAGGGGACCGAGATAGTGGCTTTGTCCCCTCAGTGGCAACCCCGGGGGAGGGTGGCACTGCCTGTGGTCCTATTACCGGTGAAAAAAGTCTGGAGCCCTGAAACGTTTGTGAGAGCTGTAACCAATCGAAAAATCCTAGGACTACTCATGATTTGAAAATATTATGCCGTGGTTCGCAAATACCAAACTACCAAAGAACATAAGGAGTATGACTTCAGGAGCAAAACAGCATCATCCAAGTGAAAGTGGTAGAAACTGACATGGGACAGTAGGGAAAATTTCACAGCAATTTCCAAATTTTTAACAAAAGAAAGCAAATAAAAGGTCTACTCTCTGCCAGTTGAGGAAACCCATTGGCAGTCCTTTTAATGATGGTAAGTTTGGAGTCTTGCTTGAAAGGTTCCAGGTCATAAAAGCCTTCCCACTTGTCTAGAGAAACCATTCTGGGATCCAACTGTCACTCTCAGAAATTATTTTCCTGCTATTCAGTTTCAATTTCACCTATGCCCCGCCACATCACGCTAATGGATCTCTCTGCTTTATAGTGTTTATGCCTTTCTAACATTTGCAGAGACCCACAGCCTTTAACTGTCTCTCAGTAAAACTCTACTTACTGTGCTTTAATCTTTCCTCCAATCAATCCTTCCCTTCCCACATTTCCTCTGGCTGCTTGTCTCCGAATCCCCTCCGAGATGTCTGTATTTTACCAGGGCCCAGAGATGCCCAAAATAGAAAGCAGTAGTTTCAGAAAAGTAACTCCCTCATCTCTGTATAAGCAGTCCCCAGAGCCCTGATCATCGCAGCTGCCACGTCACAAGATTGACTTGGCGGCTCACAAATCGAGACCCCTTGTCCCCAAATCTCCACAAATCGTGGCTGGATTGCAGCTTTCTTTTTGCCCTCAGCACATCCCCTTTGGTTCACAATTTGCTCGATTCAACTTTACGTTGCTCTGACCGCAGCTGAGACCCGGGCTCCATATTTCATTTTTCTATCTGGAATCTGCAACACCCACATGCCTCTTCATCATCATGTACTCAGTTTTCCACCTTGTTAAGAACGAGATTAAAGGGCAGGTGCAACTGTGGATCCTGGGATTCCCTCCCACACAGTGACAGCCCCAGCTATTCATCCCTACCGTCCACGCTTTTGTTCAAATCAACGTAACCATGCAGGGGGCTCTGGCTCACAGGTCTTACTCAGAAGTCTAAACTCGGAAAACTGGACCCGCCAAGGTTGAGAGGTCAGGCCAGAGATTCCAGGTATCAGAAGGTGTCAAAAGTCAGAAGGATGTGGGTTCTAATCTCAGCTCTGCTACTTATCTTCTGTGTGACCTTGGGCAAGTCACTTCGCTTCTCTGCGCCTCAGTTACCTCATCTGTACAATGGGGATTTAGACCGTGAGCCCCATAAGTCCAACCTGATTACCCTGAATCTACCTCAGTGCTTAGTACAGTGCCTGGCCCATAGTAAGTGCTGAACAAACACCATTATTTTAAAAAAAGTATGGAAATTTCCAAATGGTATCTGAGTTCGAACCACCTACTAGGTTCATTTTACAAGACCGCCTCGATCCCTCTATTCTGAATCAGGGAAATGAAACGGAAGTGTTCTACCAACAAAGATATGGCCAGCTACCAGCCTGAGAGTATGAGCTTCACATTTTCCACTGAAGCACTTGGATTTTCCAAGTACTTTGCTGTTAATGTGCACAGATGGCCTGGGTTAAGAAAAGCCCTGAAAACTGTGGATCTAGCAGGTGACAAACAGAAGGGAACACAGACCAAAGAGTGAGTCATTCAGGTAGATTTAATTTTGCCGTAATGTGTGCGTTTCACTACGGGTCTGGGAAGAGCAGAATGGCAGAATTAGAAAACGTTCTTCTAACAAAGCACTTCTGTCTGGAGAGACCCCTCTCTACAGGGTCAAAAAAGCAGCTGGGTGCATGTGTGGGGTCGGGAACAGAGTGAGTACTAAAATGCATGCTTTCCTTAGCATGGAGTTCTTCAAGAGCAAAAACCCCAGGTGAAAAGAGACCCAACTATACTATACTAAAGCAGCGAGGACATTGGATGGTTATCAGAAACTCGTGCTCATGCTTGGGAGTTTCTGACCGAACAGAGCTAAGCAGGGGTTCTTCAGGGAGTTGCAAAAGCACTGCGGAGATCCAGGCAAATGGGAGATGGGTTTCCCATTGCTAGTTCTCTCCCTACCCTGACCTTCTCTTCTTCCAAATTGCCCTATCCCATTTTTTTCCCAGCCGTGGCAAGGTAGTGATTGTCTCTGTTGCCGAATTGAATTTTCCAAGCGCTTAGTACAGTGCTCTGCACACAGTAAGCGCTCAATAAATACGACTGAATGAATGAACGAACCTGTTCCAGCCCAATGTCACTTAATGGAGCCTTTCAACTAAACACAAACCCACAAAATTGGACCCAGAATTTCTGTAACCTTTCATACAGACTCTCCCGCATTACTGATCAAGCCGGTAATCGCAAGAGGTGCTAGCTTCTAGAATGCTAAACACCATGCACAAAATCTTTTTCAGATTACCAACATGTCTACATAAAAAGCATCTCTTGCTGGATGGAAACAGCATGAGGTCCCATAACTTCAGCGTCTTCAGTTTTTTAAAATACAGGCAGAACAAACACACCGGGTTAAATCTTATGAACCCCCAAGCTAAGGTGATTTCCGGTTTGGGAGGCACAGGAATTGGAAAACACCAGTGTTAACGTCTTAGAACCATGAACCATTTGCACATAGGAACCCTTTCACAGGGCCAGTGGGGGTGACTGTCCCCGTACTCCTAGACTTGCTCATCCCGGGTCTCTGATGAGACTTGAGATCTTCCCATCAAGGCTGAAATGACTCAAAATGACCCTCCCAATCCTCATCCCCTCCACAAAATCCCAACCCTCTTTTTACCTCTGCGCTCAGCGTGAAAATTTAGCTCCTCTACTTTTAAGCATTTATTTTCAAGTAATTCATATGTCTAAGATGTTAGGATCCTCTCGTCAGCTAGTGCCTCACAGGTGACCTCACATGCGAGAGCAGCATACCAAGATGGCTAGACTGTCCAATCTTCCACATCTCCTCTTCCCTGAACCGGGTACACCATTTCAGAGAAGGAAAAATCAAAGTTCTTAGAGATGGCCTGGAGCTTTTAAGAGCAAAGCGGGGGACTTGAGAAGAGTGTTGAAAATCTAATTTGGTAATCTTATTGGGCCTGTCCAATTAGATTGCAATTTCAGCTGGATAAGAGCCGATTTTTTCATTTTGCCACTACCTATGAGACCGTGCTAATCCCTAGAGGTGTGTGCATTTAAGTATATCACTTACCTTCTTTGTAGATGGGTCCATGGGACTAAAACCAATCTATATAAAACACTTTGAGACTCTTTCATAGTACAAATAGAACTTTTATCCTAATTCTTTAAAAGTTGCTCATTTGACATTTTCCGGCCAACACATGCACTCACTGCTGGATTTCACCACCAGTAATGCCTTCCAAAACATGGGTGTGTACCTACATAATTGATATAAAAACTACTTCCTTTAAGGGAGGTGCACATTTTACACTGATGCACCCTAGCCTCAACACTGACTAGGGTTAACAATGGGGAAAAAAACATTTGAATACATCACCTTATATTTTAATATTTATATTTACATATTTCATGAAGTTATTTTATTCTTGTACTGCCCTTCCAATTCAAGAAAACTACTGATAGGGAGAATGTATCAACTAAAGTATGATGGTTGGAATTGAAGAGGAAGTGCCTGGAATAATAATAATAATTGTGGTATTTCTTAAGTGCTTACTACGTGCAGGCACTGTACGAAGCGCTGGGGTGGGACACAAGCAAATCGTGTTGGACACAGTCCCCATCCCACTGTGAGGCTCACAGTGTCAATCCGCATTTCACAGATGAAGGAACTGAAGCAGCGAAGTGACTCGCCCAAGGTCACACAGCAGACAAGTGGCCGAGTCAGAATTAGAACTCATGACCTTCTGACTCCCAGGCCCGTGCTCTATCCACTAAACTATGAAGAATTTAAAAGGACAAGTGGCGGAGTCAGAATTAGAACTCATGACCTTCTGACTCCCAGGCCCGTGCTCTATCCACTAAACCATGAAGAATTTAAAAGGTCAAATTTGTAAAATAAGAAAGACGTTCGTTCTAGTAAGGTGCGGATGTCGAATACCAACACTTTTGAAGCTTATTCTCTCCCCCCCACCCCCGTAGTCTGCTTTGAAGCCCTGAAAGTTCTTCCCTGGGAACTTTAAATTATACCTTATACTAATTTGGAGAGAAATTAGAGTTTTGAGAGATAAAATCCACTGGGACAATTTGCTAATCTCAAAATTTCCCCACCCATGATGGAACATTATCAGTAAGGGAAAGTAGCTGGGCGTGGGGGAAGGGGGCTTATTTCTTTCCAGGGTTTAACAACTTTCTGAGGGAAAGACGGTTCGCCCTGAACCTTTCCAGAGTTGTTCCCGGTCCAAATGCAAGTGCTTTGCAGTTTTTTGGGTTTGTGTTTGTTTTTTGAAACCAGAGCAGAAGAGGTCCGGCTGGTTTGAGCTAAAGCCACGCTTTAGCTGTGACGGCAATGCTGTCAGGATGTCTAGTTTTGCGTAATCTTCGCTTCCTCCCCCATCTCCGTGCCCCGTTCCCCCTAGCCAGATGAAAGTCATGATTGGGGCACCTCGCCCCATCATCCACCCGCCCTACCCCCCCCGCCACCTCAGCCTGCCGTCCCCCCCCTTTTTACATGCCGTCCCCCATGGCGATGGGTGATTTCGGCTCCATGTGCGCAGCTCTGCGTTCAATCTCGCATCCTCCCCCTCCCCGTCACCCCCACGTCCCAGAGTACACCTAAAGGTCTACCCACGGCCAGATAAATGAAGGAAAGGGTCTCCCGACTGGATGCTGACCTGTGGCGACCCCGGGAGAAAGAGGGAGGACCCCCCCACACACACCCCGGAAGCCTCGGGTCCGAATGAGAAGCGCGGGAGAAGCTGCAGGGGTGTTGCACCAGACGTCTCTCCTCGCCCCCAAACGGCTCGGTTTCTTCTACCTCCCCCCCTCACCTTCCAGGATCTCACCCAGCATCGGGGTCACCTTGAACCAAGTTTCCCCTCCACCTTGTTTTGGAGACTTATTAGGGTGGGAGAGGAGACGGGCATTAAAGAGACAGTCACCTCCTTGAGGAGGGGAGGGGCGCGGGGATGGGCGCCCTCGGTCCCCTGAGGTAAAGGTGGGGTCCCTTCAGAAGCGGGGGGGGGGGGGGGGGGAGGATGAGGAGGGAGGGCGGCACCTTCTCAGGTGAGGGAACAACCCCCCCCCCCTCCCCGCCCCCGCCCGGACACCCTTTAGGGCGTGAGGAGGATCCGGGACCCCCGCGGAAGGGGAAACCGGTTTCCCTCACGGCCGAGCCGAGGCCTGAGGCGCGTCTTGTCCTCCCTTCCCCCACCCGCTTACCCGATCTCATCGGCGCCCGAGCTGTTCATGGCGGCGGCGGTCGGTTCCCCTCAGGAAGCCTGGGCCTGCGCTCGCCTCCTCCGGAAGGTCACACGCTCCGATCGCCTTCTTCTCAGCTCTAGCCCGGATCTGCGCAACGGCGGCAGGAGCTCCCGCTGCCTCCTCCTCCTCCTCTCTCCCCCGCCCGCGCGCCTCAGGCCCAACAACCTCCGCGCGCCCCACCGTCGGCTGGGCGCGTGCCCGCACGGGGCCTCCAGAGGCGGAGCCAGGGGCACGCCCCTGCGTGCAGACGTGCGGCCCCACGCCTCCATTTCCCGCCCGCCTGACAAGTCGCTGAGCACGCTGGGAAACTGAGTTTCTCCTTTTGGCCCGTGGAAGAGCAGCGGGGGGCGGGTGTTGGGGTGCGGGGGGGAGAGAAGAGGAGGATGAGAAGGGAAATTGACTTTCTCTTTTACCTTTGGCCCGTTGAGGAACAGGGGCGGGCACTGAGGTGGAGGGGGAGAAAAGAGGAGGGGCAAGAGAGGAAAGGGGAGGGTTTGTTAATGCCGAAGTCCCAAGCTCTCCAAAACTGAACCCATCTTCCCTCTTCCCCTGGCTTTCTCATCACTGTTGGATTGTGTGAGCCCCTTCAGAGCTTTTGAGTCTCTCGAATAACAGGGTCCGTGGCCGATTCCCACATGTATACTCCTTCCCAGGGCTTGGTAGAGGATTCTGCACACAGTAAAGGACTAGTACATACGGTTACCAGGACGACGGCAGCACCATCCTTCCCGTCTCTCAAGCCCACAAGCTTGTCGTCGTCCTTGACTTCTCTCTCTCTTTCAACCCCGTTTTCAGTCAGGCACCAAATCCCGTCTGTTCTATTTTCACAACATCCCTAGAATCCTCTCTTCCTTTTTATCCACACTGTTACCACCCTGATCCAAACACTTACTGCCTCAGCCTTCTTGTTGACCTCCCTGCTTCCTGTCTCTCCCCTGTACAATCCATACTCCACTCTGCTGCCCAGATCATTTTTCTAAAGAAATGTGCAGTCCACGTCTCCCCGCTCAAAAGCCTCCAGTGATTGCCCATCCACCTCCACATCAAACAGTAACTCCTCACCATCTGCTTTAAGGCACTCAATCAGCTCTCCCCCTCCTACCTCTCCTTCCTGATTTCCTACTACAATCCGGCTCACGCGGTTTGCTCCTCTAACACCAACCTACTCTCTGTACCGCCATCTCATCTGTCTTGCCACTGACCCCTCGACTATGTCCCGCCTGTAACTTGGAACTCCCACCCCCTTCATATCTAGTAGAGCATCACTCTCCCCACTTTCAAAACCTTACTAAAATCATACCTCCTCCCAGAGTCCTTCTAAGCCCTCATTCCCTCTATTTGCTTATGCAATTTGAACTGTACCCCTGAAACAGTTGATATTCTCCCCAGTCCCATAGCACTTTTGCATAGATCCATTTCCCCTTTTGGTAATTATTTTAATGTCTGTCTCCTCTCGAGACCGAGACCTTAATAATAATAATAATGTTGGTAATAATAATGTTGGTATTTGTTAAGCTCTTACTATGTGCTGAGCACTGTTCTAAGCGCTGGGGTAGACACAGGGGAATCAGGTTGTCCCACGTGGGGCTCACAGTCTTAATCCCCATTTTACAGATGAGGTAACTGAGGCACAGAGAAGTTAACTGACTTGCCCACGTTCACCCAGCTGACATGCGGCCAAGCTGGGATTCGAACCCATGACCTCTGACTCCAAAGCCGGTGCTCTTTCCACTGAGCCAGGCAGCTTCACTGACCTCGCAGGCAGGGATTGTATCTACCAACCCTATTGTATTGTACTCTCCCCAGTGCTCTGCATACAATAACCTCTCAATAAATACCAGTTATTGGTAGAAGCATAGCAGTATTTATTAAGCCCCTACTGTATTAAGCACTGGGAAAAAAGTACACCAGTGAGAAGAGCCACCATCCCTTAACCCTAAGGGGCTCACAATTGAAGTATAATGTGGGTAGGAGAGAGGGGGACTGGCAACAGACATATAAGGAAAGGTGGAACAATAAATACAAAAAACAAAACCAAAAAGAACGGAAGGGTATCGTGGTGAGCAAAGAGAAGCTTCAGGTTCTTTGTGGCTCAGAATCCACCAGTCACAGGCATAGCCTGCCGCAGCCAGGTTACGAGGGTGGGAGGGAAGATCAAACAATCAACAGTTTTTCTTGAATGTTACCTCTGTGTAGAGTACTGTACTAAGCCCTCAGGAGAGTACAGGAGAGTGGGTAGACACGATCTCTGCCCTCGAGAATGTTACAACCTAAAGGGGAGAAGGGAGTGAGCCAGGAGGCCACCGTCACCCGTTTTGCCCCGGCCACCAGGATTGGGGTGGGATTCAGGGGGCAGCAGTGGGTCCCTGGGTGAAGGGAGAGGGCAGCGGCTGAAGGGCCACGCTGGCAGGACTGAGCTGTGGTGGCTGGGCTGGGCAGTGCTGCCTGGTCTGGACTGTGTTTTGTTTTTTCTAATGGTATTTGTTAAAATGCTTACTGTGCGCCAGGCAGTGTACTAAGCACTGGGGTAGATGCAAGATCTAACTCTGCCCTAACTTCTTCCTCTGAAAGAAACTCCATTCTCAATACTACTCTTATCAAGCGACTTAGGTCAGTGCTAGATGTCAGGAAGAAAGGAACCCAGTGAAAACCCTGAGCAAATAACAACCAAACTCGCTAGGGAATCTTCCTTTGTATCTTCACCGCCTGGACTCAAGCGCTTAGTACAGTGCTCTGCACACAGTAAATGCTCAATAAATACGATTGAATGAATGACTCCTGTCCACCCAGAGTCCAAATAATGAAAGCTGTAAAATAGGATCCCAACTGGGGCTCTCCTGGGATTAAATACATGTTTAAAATCAGCACTAACCGACTTTAAACTTCAGGCTCCAAAAAGCCTCAAAATCCTGTCGGTTCCACCTTCACAACATCGCTCTCCATCCTAACTGCTACCATGTTAATGCAGTCACTCATCCTATCCCCCCTGGATTATGCATCAGCCTTCTTGCTGACCTCCCAGCCTCCTCCCTCTCCCCACTCCAGGCAATACATCACTCTGCTGCCCGGATCATTTTTCTACAAAGACGTTCAGGACATGTCACCCTGCTCCTCGAAAAACTCCAGTGGTTATGCATCCACCTTCGCATTAAACAAAAACTCCTCACCACTGACTTTAAAGCACTCCACCACCTTGAAGCACCATGGCTTAATGGAAAGAGCTTGGGCTTGGGGGGCAGAAGTCGAGGGCTCTAATCCCGGCTCTGCCACTTGTCAGCTGTGTGACCTTGGGCAAGTCACTTAACTTCTCTGTGCCGCAGTTACCTCATCTGTAAAATGGAGATGAAGACTTTGAGCCCCACGTGGGGCAACCTGATTACCTTGTATCTACCCCAGTGCTTAGAACAGGGCTTGGCACAGAGTAAGCATTTAACAAATACCAACATCATCATTATTATTATTACCTCACCTCACTTCTCCCCTTCTACAGCCCAGCCCGCTTACTTCGCTCCTCTGCTGCTAACCTTCTCGCTGTGCCTGGATCTCTCCTGTCTCACTGCCAACCCCTGGCCGACATCCTGCCTGTGGCCTGGAATGCCCTCCCTCCTCAAATCCGACAGACTATTACTCTTCCCCCCTTCAAAGCCTTATTGAAGGCACATCTCTTCCAAGAGGCCTTCCCAGACTAGGCCTGCCCCTTTCCTCTTCTCTCACTCCCTTTATTCTTCCCCTCTCCCAGCCCCACAGCACTTATGTATATATCTGTAATTTTACTTATTTGTATTGATGTCTGTCTCCTCTGCCCCCCACTCTAGACTGTGAGCGCGCTGTGGTCAGGGAATTTGTTTACTGTTGTATTGTACTTTCCCAAGCATTAGTACAGTGCTCTGCACACAGTAAGTGCCTAATAAATATGATTGAATGAATTAATGAATGAGTAACCATTCTTTTTAGGGCCTTGCCGGGAATAAGAAAACCCTAGAAAAATTTGTTTGAAGGGAAGGTGCCTCTCCCAAACAAATGGTTAACTATCTTTTTTGTGAAGTATGAATCCTACTTTTGAACAGGTAGTTCTCAGTTGGTTAAGCAAAAGGAGGTGATAGCTAGCTCTAATTTGGTAAAGAGATATGAGTAAATTGAATGCAAACTTTCATCTTTATAAACGTGATAGAATGAGCAAAGAAACTTGCCTTGATATGTTCACTATGGAACTAACAATGTGGAGGGAAAAAAAAAAGAGAATGTAAAGAAAATATATTTATGTTCCTTATATACTTTTGGATAAATGGGAATATGGAAATTTGGTGTAAAGAAATGTTCTGGAAAAAAGGTAATACTAAGATTGGAAGGAAAAATTTGGAATGATAATTTAATTTAGATTTTTTCATGAATGGGAATTAAAAGAGAATCTAAGGAATTTGTTAAAGGCCTATCAGGTTGCACAAAGGACCCAGGAGTGGGACATCTTCTTACTTGACAAAGGACTTTAGGTCCACCTAAAACCCCAGCTTTCAAATGGCTAATAAGAATTAACGAAAACAATTAAGCTGAGAGATTTTGTCAGCCATGGATATTAAGGAATTTCTGATAAGGGGACAGGTGCACACAAAGGAGAGATTTAATATTGCTGAATATTACAAATTAAATGGGGTATTAAAAATGGGGTTTATTTGTTCATCTTTGCTCGTTACATTGATCTTTTAGTTCAAATGGTCTTTAATATAAAATTACCATTATTTAAAAGGTTAGAACAATGGAAGTCTACATGTTGTAGCTACTATAGCCTGGCTGATGGGGCTAGGAGCAGATGAATGTCACTCTGTCATACATATGTAAAAGAGAAACCCTGGATGTTTACTTTGTCTTTGCAATTGTGCTCCCTTTTAAGGGACCTAAGAAGGTTTAGGCATCATCCCACTGATTTGGAAAGTAACAGAAGGATAACAATTGGAAATAAAGAATAATTAAAAAAATAATTTAATAATGATTTTTAAGAAAAATTAAGAATAATTGTTAAGAATTAAGAATAAATGTTAAATATTATTGGTAAAGAGCTGTTATTTCAAACTTGTGTCAATTGTATCCAGCTATATGATGCTGCTGGTTATTTAGCTGCCTAACAGATTCTGTGGTTAAGATTATACCTTCCTAGGTTTTAACCCAATAATAATAATATTGGGACAATATTGGGACAACCTTATTACCCCGCATCTACCCCAGCGCTTAAAACAGTGTTCGGCACATAGTAAGTGCTTAACAAATACCAACATTATTATTAATAATATAATTAATATAATATAATTGTTATTAATAATGTTATTTGTTAAGTGCTTACTATGTGCCGAGCACTGTTCTAATTGCTGGGGTAAATACAAGGTAATCAAGTTGGACACTGTCCTTGTCCCATATGAGGCTCACGGTCCTAATCCCCATTTTACGGATGATGTAACTGAGGCACAGATTAGTTAAGTGAGTTGCCCAAGGTCACACAGCAGACAAGTGGTGGATCTGGGATTAGAACCCATGTCCTGTGACTCCCAAGCCCATGCTCTATCGGTTTCCAGAACAAGGTCCAGCAAAGGGATCATCGTTCGACAGCCTACCAGAGAGCCTGTCTTCAAACTGAACCCGGTCGTGAAACATCAGGGAAAGGAATATGCCCCACCAGACCAGCTGGTCCAGAGACTTTGGCATCAGTATCATCTGGATAAAGATGGAGACTCGAAGACCATAAGAATATTTTTTCCTTGGTGGATTGTTTCATATAATTGTTGGAATGATTTTCATTGATAGTTGGAAACTAAGAGCAACCCCCTTGTGGTTTCAATTGCCCTGCAGGTCCTCCCGCTTTTTGTCATGATACTTTTATGATGATGGTGTTTGTTAAGCCCTTATTGTGTGCCAGCCTCTGTACTAAGCACTGGAGTACAGGTTAATCACGTTGGCATGTCCCATGTGGGGCTCATAGTCTTAATCCCCATTTTACAGATGAGGGAACTGAGGCCCAGACAAGAGAAGTGACTTGCCCAAGGTCACCCAGCAGACAAGTGGAGGAGCTGGGATTAGAACCCAGGACTTTATGACTCCCAGGCTTGTGCTCTATCCACTACACCATGCTGCTTCTCTGTTATGGTTACAATATGCACCGTAAGATCTGGATGCTTATGCTGGGACTCATATCTTCGACCTGGAGACTTAAATTGTGCAGGTCCTCTGAGTGGAGGGGCCTAGAAAAGGGAAGGGGTGGGGTATTGCTAAAAGTAAATGCGAGGTCCCCAGAAAATGGAGAGTGATGTGCAGTCATCCTGGTCCCTGGTTGTCACTCCCCTCCTCCCCAAGCCTCTCTCCTCTATTACTGTTCTGCTAACTGACTCACCCACCCTCTTGCCCAGGGGTTAGGATGAGTCACCATGACTCTCCTCCTGCTAGAAGGATGGTGGGATGAGGGGAATGGAGTCGGGAAAGCGCAGTTCCCCAAACGTATGGATCGGTGGACAAGACCCAGCGTGGCGCAGTGGAAAGAGCACGGGCTTTGGAGTCAGGGCTCATGAGTTCGAATCCCACTCTGCCACTTGTCAGCTGTGTGACTGTGGGCGAGTCACTTAACTTCTCTGTGCCTCAGTTCCCTCATCTGTAAAATGGGGATTAAGACTGTGAGCTCCACGTGGGACAACCTGATTCCCCTGTGTTTACCCCAGCGCTTAGAACAGTGCTCTGCACATAGTAAGCGCTTAACAAATACCAACATTATTAAGACCCAAGGGGTGGATTGTGATCGGTCATACCCTAGCTAAGCTAGTGAGTTTAGCACACTAACATCTGAGGGCCTGGCAGGGAGCGATAAGAAGCATTAACCTTGGCTTCACGGACTCCGTCCTCTCCTGGTTCTCCTCTTATCTCTCCGGCCCTTCATTCTCGGTCTCCTTCGCGGGCTCCTCTTCCCCCTCCCATCCACTAAGGGGGTCAGTTCTTGGCCCTCTTCTGTTCTCCATCTATACTCACTCCCTTGGTGAACTCATTCGCTCCCACGACTTCAACTATCATCTCTACGCAGATGACACCCAAATCTACATCTCCTCCCCTGTTCTCTCCCCCTCCCTCCAGGCTCGCATCTCCTCCAGCCTCCAGGATGTCTCCACCTGGATGTCTGCCGGCCACCTAAAACTCAACATGTCTAAAACTGAGCTCCTTATCTTCCCTCCCAAACCCTGTCCTCTCCTTGACTTCCCTGTCACTGTGGACGACACTACCATCCTTCCTGCCTCACAGGCCCGCAACCTTGGTGTCGTCCTTGACTCAGCTCTCTCATTCACCCCACACATCCAATCCGTCCCCAACACCTGCCATTCTCACCTTTACAATATCACCAAGATCCGCCCTTTCCTCTCCATCCAAACTGCTATCGTGCTGGTACAAACTCTCATAATATCCGGATTGGATTACTGTGTCAGCCTCCTCTCTGATCTCCCTTTCTCCCGTCTCTCCCCACTCCAGTCTATTCTTCATTCCGCTGCCCAGATCATCTTCCTACAGAAACGCTCTGGGCATGTCACTCCCCTCCTCAAAAACCTCCAGTGGTTGCCCATCAACCTTCGCACGAAACAAAAACTCCTCACTCTTGGCTTCAAAGCTCTCCATCATCTTGCCCCCTCCTACTTCACCTCCCTTCTCTTTTTCTACTGCCCATCCTGTACACTTGCTCCTCTGCTGCTCACCTCCTCACAGTCCCCCATTCACGCCTATCCCGCCGTAAACCCCGGCCCACATCCTCCCGCTGTCCTGGAATGCCCTCCCTCTTCACATCTGCCAAACTAACTCTCTTCCCCTCTTCAAAGCCCTACTAAGAGCTCACCTCCTCCGGGGAGCCTTCCCAGACTGAGCCCCCCTTTCCCTTTGCTCCCCCTCCCCTTCCCCCCACCCTCTCCTCTTCTCCCTTCTCCTCTCCTCTCCCCCCTTCCCCTCCCCTAAGCACTATGCTCATTTGTATATATTACTTATTACCCTATTTATTTTGTTAATGAGGTGTCTATCTCCTTGATTCTATTTATCTTGATGATGTTGTCTTGTTTTGTTTTGTTCTGTTTTGCTTTGCTGTCTGTCTCCCCGGTTTAGACTGTGAGCCCGTCATTGGGCAGGGATTTTCGCCATCTGTTGCCGAACTGTACATTCCAAGTGCTTAGTACAGTGCTTTGCACATAGTAAGTGCTCAATAAATACTACTGAATGAATTAACACTTCCCATAACCTTCTACCATCCCCAGAGTGGCTGGATGAGCAGTAAGGTCTGTCACAGGATCCTTTCTTACCTCAAATATGGCCAACGGAAAGGAAGAGGAACTGGAAGTATCAGTATATCTGGGGAGGGGTCTCCACGTACTCTTGGTAGTAGGTTGGAATTTTGTCACACGGATGTGGCGAGTCGCCTCTATCCAGAGTTGGGGACGTCCACTCCGTCGGACCCTGTGGTGCCCAGTCACCCATAGGAACTCCTTGCTGGAGCTAGGAAAAGTGAGTATTCCCCCTTGGGAACTTGTCCTCCTGGGAGTGGGGATCGGGGGGGTTTGAGAGGTAGCCCGTTTGGGGTTACTTGAAAGGAAGCCCGTTGGGGGTGGTTTGAAAGAAAGCCCAAGGAGACAACCGGTGTCTCTTTCCCAGTTTTACCAGCTGCTAGAAGTAGGGACCCATGCTGACCATTGAGCAGTGTGCTCAGTGCTAATTGCATATCCATGCTGTGCTAAGACGAAAGCTCCATTCGCAATTAAACATCTTTTAAAGGCAGTTGCACCGTGGCCTAGTGGCAGAGCCAGGATTAGAACCAGGATTATTGTTCCCACAATATACTTGTGTATTGGAAACATAAAGTGTTCCCTCTCTAATGCTTATCTCACTCTTCCTAAAATCCGTGACCTGCAGGGGGTCTAAGGTCAGGACCTCCTCTTTATAATGTTGGTATTTGTTAAGCGCTTACTATGTGCAGAGCACTGTTCTAAGCGCTGGGGTAGATACAGGGTAATCAGGTTGTCCCCCGTGGGGCTCACAGTTAATCTTCATTTTACAGATGAGGTAACTGAGGCACAGAGAAGTTAAGTGACTTGCCCACAGTCACACAGCTGACAAGTGGCAGAGCGGGGATTCGAACCCATGACCTCTGACTCCCAAGCCCGTGCGCTTTCCATTGAGCCGCGCTGCTTCTCATAAGGACTATTCACTCTTTATCTCCCTACCAGAGCCCTTTGTTATTCATTCTGATATATTTAAATGCTTCCATTGCCTATGATTTCATTTATTGAGCACTTACTGTGTGCAGAGTAACGATTTGTTACCTCTCCTTTATTTCTCTTATTTTATATTCACTCCAGCGCTTAACACAGTGCTGTGCACAATGCTCAGGACATAGTAAGCACTTAACAAATAGCAGGATTATGACTATTATTATTATTGGGTTTGAGCCTGTGAGCCCTTCGTGGGACAGGACTGTGTCCAACCCGATTTGCTCGACAAAACACCAGTGCTTAGAACAGTGCTTGGCACATAGTAAGCGCTTAACAAATACCATCATTATTATCATGATTATACTTTGATTCAGTATGCCGTTGATCTTAATATGAGTAATGATTTATTGATCTTAATAGGAGTAATTGTTGGGTATGTTCTCAGGTGCCTCACAAAGTCCAGAAGGAATACCCATGCTTTAGTCCCTTGAAATCTGACTGATTATGACTTTTGGGGCTGGAAAATAGGGGTCAGAATTTTATGGCTTGTGGATGATATTGCTTTTCTTTACTGCTCTCTGTTTTCTTTGTTCTTAAATTGCTGTTTCAGGTGCACAGCCAATGAATCCAAACATCAGCAAACAGTGAGGAAGCTTAAACTGGCCTATAGCAAGGAACCTGGGGAGAAAGAGAGGTTGAATAGAAACATGTTGCTAGAGATATGATGAGGTTCAGACCGTAGGACTTCCAACCCCAACATTGGAATAGCTTTCTGCTGTCGGTTACCCAAGCGTCAAAGTCTGACTGCAAAAGGACTCCCATGGTGAGCAGCAGCCAAATGGGTGCAGGCTATCTGGAGCTGGATGAGTCCTGGCTTCTTGACTTCGCCTTATTTGTTGTGCTGAAAGCACAAAAGGGGCGATTGTGGAAGCAATACTGTCAAGGCCTTGCATTTCCCCCTTCTCTCTCTGACCTTCTCCTCTGAACTTTATTTTGTTTGGTTTTTTTTCAGGCACATCTCCTCCAAGAGGCCTTCCCAGGCTAAACCTCCTTTCCTCTTCTCACACTTCCTTCTGCCGTCACCCGGACTTGCTTCTTTTGTTCTTCCCCCTCCCAGACCCACGCACTTATGTACATATCTGTAATTCATTTATTTGTATTGATGTCTGTCTCCCCTCCTCTAGACTGTAAGCTAGTTGTGGGCAGGGAATGTGTCTATGGTTGTATTGTATTCTCCCAAGTGCTTAGTACAGTGCTCTGCACACAGTAAGTGCTCAATAAATGTGAATGAATGAATGAATGAATGAATGAATGAATTAACTGTTTTAGCTCTAAGTCCTGCTTGACCACCTTTAGGTGTGCTTGATTATTGATTCTAGTAAAGCACACCACAACATATCTTAGCATATCAACTGAAGATGAAACTACTCCCTTGACTAATCAGGACTCCTGGCCCTGCTTATCAGTAATAGCGGGATCTCCTAGAGAGCAAAGTAGGTCGGGGATGGGAAAATGGCCCTGCTTATCAGTAATAGCGGGATCTCCTAGAGAGCAAAGTAGGACGGGGTTGGGAAAATGCCCGAGGGACTTTCTGCTTGTTATTCTAAAGATTTCTGAATTTTACTCTTCTGTTTGCTATGAATATTGTGCCAGCTGTATGAAAACATTCTGTATTGCTTGAATAATAATAATAATTATGGTATTTGTTAAGCGCTTACTATGTGCCAAGCACTAAGTGCTGGGGGGAGATACAAGTTTACCAGGTTGTCTCAGGTGAGGCTTACAGTCTTAATCCCCATTTTACAGATGAGGTAACTGAGGCACAGAGAAGTTAAGTGACTTGCTCAAAGTCACACAGCTGACAAGTGGCTTGAGCAGGGCTCTCCCAAGCACTTAGTACAGTGCTCTGCACACAGTAAGCGCTCAATAAATATGTTTGAATTGAATGAATGAATTCTGCCAGTCAACCACCACTCCCTACTAGTGCTAGAAGAAGCGTTAGTAGTAATAAACTTGTCTCTGACATACACTTTTAAACACAACGCAGAGTACGTGAAATTTTTCTTCCACACTGGACTGGGCCATGTTGGCTGAATTGTGTGGCACTGGGTGGACTAGAAAGGAACGTGGCCCAGTGGGAACAACAATAATAATAATAATAATGGTACTTAAGTGCTATGTGTTTATAATAATATTTGTTAAGCCCTTACTCTGTGTCAAGCACTGTTCTAAGTGCTGGGGTAGATACAAGCTAATCAGGTTGAATACAGTCCCTGTCCCACATGGTGCTCACAGTCTTAATCCCTATTTTACAGATGAGGGAACTGAGGCACAGAGAAGTTAAGTGATTTGCCCAAGATCACACAGCTGACTTGTGGTGGAGCTGGGATTAGAACCCAGGTCCTTCTGACTCCCAAGCACATGCTCTATCCACTAGACCAAAGAGCACAGTTCTGGGAGTCAGAGGACCTGGGTTCTAATCCCAGCTCTGCCACTTGTCTGCTGTGTGACCTTGGGCAAGTCACTTAGCTTCCCAACTGTAAAATGGGGGTTCAATACCTGTTCTCTCTCCTACTTAGACTGCAAACCCCCTGTGGGACAGGACCTGTGTCTGACCTGATTAACTTGTATCTACCCAGCACTTAGAGCAGTGCTTGACACAGAGTAAGGGCTTAACAAATATTATTATTATTATTATTATTATGAAGTTCTGGCTGCACTGGGTCTTGCTGCCTGGACTGGGCTATGCTTGCTGGGCTGGGTGGTAGTAACTGGATCAGGAAGTCCCAGCTGGACTGGGCCATGCTGACTGGACTGATATATTCTCTAGACTGTAAGCTCATTGTGGGCAGGGAATGTGTCTGTTTCTTGTTGTATTATACTCTTCCAAGCGCTTAGAACAGTGCTCCACGCACCCTAAGCACTCAATAAATACGATTGAATGAATGAATAAATGACTGGGTGGTGCTAGCTGGACAGGGCTGTGCTGTCTGGACTAGATGGTACTGGCTGGATCAGGAAGCCCTAGCTGGACTGTGTGCTGCTCATGAGACTGGGCACTGCTGACTGGACTGGACTGGACAGTACTGGCTGGACCAGGCAATCCTAGCCGGACTGCCTCATGCTGGCTGGACTGGGCTGGACTTGGGAGGCATCGTGCCAGCCTGCACTCTTAGCGGTGTCATCTCAGGCCTCCTCCTCCAGCAGCACTTGCTCCCCACAGGTCTCCGACTTGGAGGGGCCTGCCTCTACCCAGTTCACTGCCTGGGCAGGGAATGTGTCTGTTTATTGTTATACTGGATTCTCCCAAGTGCTTAGAACAGTGCTCGCGCACAGTAAGCGCCCAATAAATATGATTGAATGAATGAATGGATGAATGAATGCCCTCCCCTGCCAGCCCTCACCTGGAGCTTCTGCTTCCAACTCCTGGAAACCAAGATACAACAGGGGCTGGGTGTGGTGCTCCTCTCTGACCCACCGGGGGTGACTCCTTGCCAGCCCAAAGGGCCACTTTCCGCTACTATCGAGGGATGGTTCCCGGGACTTTTCAGTATATCAGAGCCTAGTTCCAGCCATTCTGCCTCACCCCAAGAACTGTGCCCCATCCCTCCAACCCATATAATAGTAATAATAATAATAATTGTGGTATTTGTGAAGCACTTATGTGCCAGGTACTGAACTAAGCACGGGGGTGTATACAAGCACGTTGGGTTGGACACAGTCCCTGTCTCACGTGGGACTCACAGTCTCAACCCCCATTTTGCAGATAAGGTAAGTGAGGCCCAGAGAAGTGAAGAGACTTGCCCAAGGCCACCCAGCAGACTGGTGGCAGAACTGGGATTAGAACCCATGACCTTCTAACTCCCAGGACCGTGCTCTATCCACTACACCATGCTGCTTCTCATATTTATGATGAGGCCCAGTATTGCAATTAATCAATCAACCAGTAGCTTTTATCGAGCACTTTATTGAGCACTCTGCACTGTCTGCAGAGAGTACTGTACTAAAAGCTTTGGAGAATACAGCAGAATTAGTAGACCGAAATGACACCTGCTCTCAAGGGGATTACACTCTGGTGGGGAAGCCGGTCACAAAACTGAATTACAGATGGAAGGAAAGCCTTCAAGGCACCTGGAAATGAGTCTGGTCAAACTGGAAATGGGTCTAAGTGGGGCCACCCTGCATGCCGGGAGTTTTGGCATTAGATTGTAAGCTCCTTTAGGATAGGGACAGTGTATTTTATTTTTATTGTATGTGGTGTACTGTATACCGTACTACATTCATTCATTCATTCAATAGTATTTATTGAGCGCTTACTATGTGCAGAGCACTGTACTAAGCGCTTGGAATGAACAAGTCAGCATCAGATAGAGACAGTCCCTGCTGTTTGACGGGCTTACAGTCTAATCAGGGGAGACAGACAGACTTGATGGGCTTACAGTCTAATCAGGGGAGACAGACAGACAAGAACAATGGCAATAAACAGAGTCAAGGGGAAGAACATACAGTGTTGTGCCCACACAATTATTTTCTTTGCACATGAGCCTAGAAGCAGCGAGGCTTAGTGGAAAGAGAACAGGGTTGGGAGTTAGAGGTCATGGGTTCAAATCCTGCCTCTACCACTTGTCAGCTGTGTGACTTTGGGCAAGTCACAACTTCTCTGTATTTCAGTTACCTCATCTATAAAATGGGGACTAAGGCTGTGAGCCCCACATGGGACAACCTGAATACCTTGTATCTATCCCAGCGCTTAGAATAGTGCTTGGTACATAATAAGTGCTTAACAACTATCATCATTATTACATGTGCCCCTAGTTTTTCCATGCAAGCCCATCGTTTTCCTGCACATGTGGGTATTTTTCTGTGCATGTATGTGGTGTTTCTGCATGCGCACACATAGCTTTCCTCCTCACCTGTGTAGTTTTTGTGCTCGTGGAGCCGTCCCAGGGTCTTCTGGGTGACCTTGGGCAAGTCGCGTCACTTCTCTGGGCCTCGGTTATCTCACCTGTAAAGTGAGAATGAGACCGTGAGTCCCACGTGGGACAGGGACTGTGTCCCACCCGGTTTGCTTGTACCCACCCCAGCTCTTAATTCAGTGTGTGGCACATAGTAAGTGCTTAAGAAATACGGCAATTATTATTACTATTATTATCGTGGTGAGGAGATGATCTGGGAGAGTGAGGGAGAGATCTGCGGGAGTGGAGGGGAGGCAAGAAAGACATCCTCAGGAAAACCCGAGGCGTCTGCCCATCTGCATTTCTCCATGCCTAGCAGCAGATGTCCCTTTCCCCTTAAAAACCATCTCGCCTCCTTTCTCCTCCCCCCAGGCTGCACTGTGCATGCTCAAGATCCCCAGGCCTGATAAGGCTCTTTTTTCTCTCCCACCCCCCACCCTTGTCCAGAAGCAACCTCTGCCCCGCGAGCTCCAGTTTGCCGACTCAGCCTTCTGTCAGTGGCTGGAGAGAAAGCTGCCGAGCGGTCCCCCCAACCCCGACCCTCTGCCTTTCTAGCTCCTGCCGGACTGATCCCAGAAGAGGAATTGGACGGAAAAGAAGCGGAGGGAGGCATGAATACCGAGTCGAAGCAGCCGATCTTCCTCCAGGGAGAGGATTGCAAGCCGGTCTGGAAGGAGGCCCAGGCAGGCTTCGATTCCAGCAATTGCCACCTGCAAATCTTGGGCAAGCCAGTGATGGAGCGCTGGGAAACACCATATATGCATTCTCTGGCTGCTGTGGCCTCCTCTAAAGGTAGCTCTCTCTCTCTCTCTCCCTCAATCAATTAATCGATCAATTAATCAATGGGATTTATCGAGAGCTTATTGTGTGCAGAGCACTGGACTAAACCTCTACCCTCCCTCTCCTAACGCCCGGCACCTCAAAGTTCAGCTCTTGGCCACCGGAGAACTCCGTTTTAGAATATCTCGCTGGCATGGGATAGGCAGACTGGCAGTGCCAGGGCTAGAGGGGGCGCGGGAGGAGGGCAAACCCATCTGGTGGTCTCCTTTCCAGACCCAGTACTTTTTGGAGTACATAAACAAGCTCTTCCGGACCCTCACAGTTGGATGGGATGGGACCCTTTGGCTCTGATGATCCGACCGCGTTGCTGTGGCTGAATGCAGCCAACATTTTCCCGGGTGGAATGTTAATCAGCCTGCCGGCCCTCTGGAGCTTGGGGAATTGGGGGCGGGGAGGGGAAGAGAAAATAAGGGGCCAGGAGAAGAAGTTCTAAGGCTTTGCGGGGCCCCAAATCCTTGGGAATGCAAGGGTAGTGGCTGAATAACGGTAGTAATTTGATGGCCTTTGTTAAGAGCTTACTGTGTACTAAGCACCGTGTCATCAGATCCGACCTGATCCCTGTCTCACACGGAGCTTACAATCTATCTTATCCCCATTTTTGTAGAAGAGGAAACTAAGGCCCAGAGAAGTTAAGTGAATCGCCCAAGTTCACCTGTTAGGCCAGTAGTGAAGCTGGGACTCAAGCCCGTGGTCTGGAGTGTCCTCCCCCATGCCCCGTAACAGCTATAATAATAATTATACTATTTGTTAAGCGCTTAACTATATGCCAGGCACTGTACTAAGCGCTGGGGTGGATCCAAGTAAATCGGGTTGGACAGAGTCCCTCCCCTGTGGGGCTCACAGTCTCCATCCCCATTTTACAGATGAGGTGACTGAGGCCCAGAGAAGTGAAGTGACTTACCCAAGGCCACACAGCAGATGAGTGGCAGAGCCTGGATTAGAACCCATGTCCTTCTGACTCCCAGGCCCGTGCTCTATCCACTACTCCATACTGTTTCTAGCCTGGGCGGTGTCGAAATTAAAAGCCCCAGGCTGCAGGGCTGATTTCCATCCCTACCCCTATTACTGACACTTCAAATGAAAAGAGAAGCAAAGTTCATCTGCATGCTCTTCACCCCTCTCTTCCACCAGAATTAAGAATAAACTCAATGTAAGAGGAGCCCAGCCCTTAGCTCTCAACACTTATGTTTTGTGTGACATGTCAGGGACAGCTGCGGCTGGGACTGGCTGGAGGCAGGGGAGGCTTGGTTACCACCAGAGCCAGAACTTGGCATGCCTTGTGGGGACCACCCCCTCCCCACCCCGTGTCTCCTGGGGGTCAATCGCCACCCTGCCCTAAGCATTTGGGGGAGTCCAATAGAGTTAGTAGACGTGATCCCCACCCTCGAGGAATTTACATTCTAAGCTGGGAAACACAAACACTAAAATGCTTGGCACATTGCAGATGCTTAACAAAAAACAAGTGCTTAGGTAATGTGGTTGTGCTGAAGTGGCAGAAGGGAGGAAATTGGATGGGGAGAGGAGAGATTAATCAGGGAAGGCCTCCTGGAGGAAACAGGGTTTCAGACGGGGCTTGAAGGTGGGGAAAACAATGGTCTGCCGAATGTGAAGGGGTGAGAAGTTCCAGGCAGGAGGAAGGGTGCGAGTGAGAGATTGGCAGTGAGAGAGATGAGAATGAGGCCCAGAGAGTAGTTTGGCTTGAGAGGAGCAAATTGGGTGAACTGGGTTGTAGTGGGAGAGGAGGGAGGTTAAGTAGTGGGAAGTGAGCTGATTACCTTAAATCCAGTGGTCAGTGGATTCTGCTTGGTACGACGAGGGATGGGCAGCCACGGTAGGTTTTTGAGTGGGGAGACATGCACAAAATGATGTTTTAGAAAAACGATCCGAGCAGCAGAGTGAAGTAGGTCTGGAGAGGGGAGAGATTTGGAGACAGAGAGGTCAGCAAGGAGGCTGATGTAGTAGCCGAGTTAGAATATTCATTCATTCAATCGCATTTATTGAGCAGTTACTGTGTGCAGAGCACTGTACTAAGCACTTGGAAAGTACAATTTGGCAACAGTCACCCACGACCTCCTTCTTGCCAAATCCATTGGCTCCTACTCTATCCTAATCCTCCTCGACCTCTCAGCTGCCTTTGACACTGTCAACCATCCCCTTCTCCTCCACACTTGATCCCACCTTGGCTTCACGGACTCCCTCCTCTCCTGGTTCTCCTCTTTTCTTTCTGGCCGTTTATTCTTGGTCTCCTTCATGGGTTCCTCTGCCGGCTCCTCCTCCCCTTCCCATCCACTAACTATAGGGGTTCCTCAAGGGTCAGTTCTTGTCTCTCTTCTGTTCTCCATCTACACTCACTCCCTTGGTGAACTCATTCTCTCCCACTCAACTATCATCTCTATGCAGATGACACCCAAATCTACATCTCCCGTGTTCTCTCCCCCTCCCTCCAGGCTCGCATCTCCTCCTGCCTCCAGCATGTCTCCACCTGGATGTCTGCCCACCACCTAAAACTCAACATGTCTAAAACTGAGCTCCTTCTCTCCCTCCCAAACCCTGTCCTCTCCCTGACTTCCCCATCACTGTGTACGGCACTACCATCCTTCTCATCTCACGTGTCTGCAACCTTGGTGTCATCCTTGACTCAGCTCTCTCATTCACCCACACATACAATCCGTCCCCAAAACCTGCCGGTCTTACCTTCACAATGTCGCCAAGATCTACCCTTTCCTCTCCATCCAAACGGCTATCATGCTGGTACAAGCTCTCATAATATCCCGACTGGATTACTGTGTCATCCTCCTCTCGGACCTCCCTTCCTCCTGTCTCTCCCCACTCCAGTCTATTCTTAATTCCGCTGCCCAGATCATCTTCCTACAGAAACGCTCTGGGCATGTCACTCCCCTCCTCAAAAACCTCCAGTGGTTGCCTATCAACCTTCACATGAAACAAAAACTCCTCACTCTTGGCTTCAAAGCTGTCCATCACCTTGCCCCCTCCTACCTCACTTCCCTTCTCTCTTTCTACTGCCCACCCCATACACTCCGGTCCTCTGCCACTCACCTCCTCACGGTCCCCCGTTCACGCCTGTCCCGCTGTCAACCCCTGGCCCACGTCCCCTGGACAGTTTTGGACAAATTGAGAAGCAGCGTGGCTCAGTGGAAAGAGCCCGGGCTTGGGAGTCAGAGGTCATGGGTTCTAATCCCAACTCCGCCACTTGTCAGCTGTGTGACTTTGGGCAAGTCACTTCACTTCTCTGGGCCTCAGTTATCTGTAAAATGGGGATTGAGACTGAGCCCCACGTGGGACAGGGACTGTGTCCAACCCGACCTGCTTGTATCCGCCCCAGCGCTTAGTACAGTGCCTGGCACATAGTTAAGCGCTTAACAAATGCCATAAAAAAAAAAGAAAAAGACCCCTGGCCCACGTCCTCCCGCTGTCCTGGAATGTCCTCCTTCTTCACATCTGCCAAACTAACTCTCTTCCCCTCTTCAAAGCCCTACTGAGAGCTCACCTCCTCCAGGAGGCCTTTCCAGACTGAGCCCCCCTTTCCCTCTGCTCCCCCTTCCCCCCCCACCCTCTGCTCTTCCCCCTTCCCCTCCCCTCAGCACTGTGCTCATTTGTATATATTATTTATTACCCTATTTATTTTGTTAAGGAGGTATATATCTCCTTGATTCTATTTATCTTGATGATGTTGTCCTGTTTGGTTTTGTTCTGTTTTGCTTTGCTGTCTGTCTCCCCCATTTAGACTGTGAGCCTGTCATTGGGCAGGGATTGTCTCTATCTGTTGCTGAATTGTACATTCCAAGTGCTCAGTACAGTGCTCTGCACATAGTAAGTGCTCAATAAATACTATTGAATGAACAGATAGAGACAATCCCTACCCAACAACGGGCTCACAGACTAGAAGTGGGGAGACAGACAACAAAACAAGAAGACAGGCATCAATAGCATCAATATAAATAGATAGAATTATAGATCTATACACATCATTAATAAAATAAATAGAATAATATGTCCATATATACCCAAGTACTTTGGGGCGGGGAGGGGGGTAGAGCAGAGGGAGGGAGTAGGGGCGATGGGGAGGGGAGGAGAAGGAGAGGAAAAGGTGGGCTCAGACAAGTGTTTGGACAAGTGAGGTGGCAGTTTGGATGGAAAGAAAAGGGTGGATTTCTGGAGGTACTTTAAAGGAAGAACCAACAGGATTTGGTGATTTCATATGGGAATTGAAAAAGAGAAAGAGAAGCCAAGGATAATGCCAAGGTTGCAAGTTTGAGAGACGAGGAGGATGGTGGTTGTGGCGGTGGTGTCAACAGTGATGGAAAGTCAGCTGGAGGAGAGGATTTGGGAGGGAAGATGAGGAGCTCAGTTTTGGACAAATTGAACTTGGTGCCGATATCCCGGAGGCTGGAGGAAACGTGAGATTGCGGAGAAGGAGGGGGTTGGGGCTAGTGAGACAGAGTTGGGAGTCATCCAGGTTGAGTTGGTAGCTGGAGCTGTGAGAGTAGATGAGTTCCTCAAGGGAATGGGTGGGTGTAAATGGAGAATAGAAGGGGACCCAGAACTGAACCTTGAGGCAGTGGCAGTGGGAAGCAGAGGAAGAGCTGGCTAGAGTCTGAGGAGAAGGAGCAGCCAGAGGGGTAGGAGTGTTCTAGTATCCTGACGCCCATCGTGTTTTTGACTCAGGTCACTCCGATTCCTCCAGCTCCACTCTCTCCTCTCAGAAGCAAGGATTTGCTGAGTGGTGCTCTATGCCTCCTGTCTGCCTGGGGACCTGTTGTGTCTCCTCCATCAAACCGTCAGCCCTTTGAGGGCAGGGACCATGCCTCTTCCTTCAGCCTCTCCTCTAAGAGGGAGAGCCAGTGGGACAGGGCTGGGGAGAATTGGTTCAGCTGCACAGAGCTAACAGGCCAGAGAGACCCAATCTGGAGTCTTCCAGGCTCACTCAGAAGCACTTTGGTCTTGGAACGCTGGGGCAAGCAAGGCCGGGAATCCGGCCTAGACAGATTGGCTGACTGCAGATTTAGGAGGCTAGTGAGCGTGGTGAAGTCATGCACTTTTTTTTTTAAAATGGTATTTGTTAGGTGCTTACTATGTGCCTGGCACTGAACTGATTAGGTTGGACACAGTCCATGTCCCACACTGTGTTCACAGTCTTAATCCTCATTTTACAAATGAGGGAACTGAGGCACAGAGAAGTGAAGCGTCTTGCTCGAGGTCACAGAGCAAACCAGTGGCGGAGTCAGGATTAGAATCCAGGTCCTTCTGACTCCCAGGCTCATGCTCTATCCACTAGGCCACGCTGCTTGGAGAAGAAGAGTTAGTGGGGAAACCTGGGTCCAGGACTCTTTCTTTCCTAAACTGGGTAGAGGGAGAGGGGGAGTGCTAGGAGGAGAAGTAGAGCTAGTGTAGGAGGAATAGGAAATTGTTGGGTGTCCAGGTAGGCCCCGCCTTCTGGTTTGGAGGGAGGCGGAAATGAGATGAGAGGGAGTTTGGGTAGAAAGGGGGGGCCTGGGCCTGCGTCCTAGGCCTCCCCAGTCCCAGCACCCCCCGTCCCCCGGCTCACCTCCTTCCATCACACAGGGGGCCGGGTGCTGGAAGTTGGCTTTGGCCTGGCCATCGCAGCCACCAAGGTGGAGGAGGCCGATATCAAGGAGCACTGGATCATTGAGTGCAACGAAGACGTCTTCCAGCGGCTGAAAGCCTGGGCTTCACAGCAGCCCCACAAGGTATGACAAACAGCTAGGATGCTAGGCATGGAGTGTGTGGTGGTCTAGTTCCCAACTGCGAGAAATCCAAAAGGCATTCAGATGTCATTTTCCTCCTTTACAGACACCTGGGTCCTTTATCTCTAGCAGGACAGCTTGGGCCACGAGGAGTCTCCTCTTCCTTGTGACCCTGGGATCCGGTCTCAAGTGGAGAGGGCAGGCAGGGGCAGGCTGGCTGACTCCCCCCCACAGAGCTGAATAATGGACATGGCGTCAACAGGATAGAACTTTGTACCCGGCTCTCTGGGCCTGTGGGAGTAAATACCCTCAATGGCTGACCCTGACACTCTCCCAAGGGCCCCTGATGCCTATCTGCCTTCCCGATGCCCAACCTGTGGCACTCAGCCCTATCCTGCCTCCATCCCCAGCTCCCCAGCCTAGGGGTATATAAGAAGCTGTGGGGGACAGTCAGGGTCAGGACTTGCTGAGGTTAGGCTATCATCAGATATCACCAATCCCTCCCCTTGCTACAAATCTGCATTACATGTCTATACTGCGCTTAGAACAGTGCTCTGCACATAGTAAGCGCTTAACAAATACCAACATTATTATTATTATTATTATTACTGGACACAAAGAATTTGAACAGACTCTCCCCAAAGCCTGACAGACTGTTTCTCTTTTTAATGCTATTTAAGTGCTTACTATGTGCCAGGCACCATACTAAGTGCTGGGGTCAATACAAGATAATCAGTTTGGACACAGTCTTATCCTCCATTTTACAGATAAGGTCATTTGGGACTAACCCCCAGGGAAGAAGTGATAAACCTATTTCCCAATCTCAGCTCTCTTTCAAGGAGCCCTGTTCTGGCAGGGGAGAAGAGGGAGGGGACAGGGAGAGGCAGTCTCCTTGCTTTCCCCAAACTCTCGGCTCGGTGGCTCACCACTATCCTCAGGAAAGGTACAGCAAGTGTCCCATGAGACAGGCAACGATGCTAAGACCTGGGTGGGTGGATCCGAAATAACCAGCCCAGATCAAGGACACATGAAGCCTATTGTTCATTCGATTGTAATTCATTTGGCTGTATTTTTGAACGCTTACTGTGTGCAGAGCACTGTAGTAAGTGCTTGGGAGAGTACAATATAACAATCAACAGATTCCCTCCCCACAATGAGTTTACAGTCTAGAGGGATGGGCTGTAGGTGGGGTTGGGGAGAGAGGGAGGGCAAAGGGGCAAGAGAATAAAGGAGAGGTTGGGCTGGGGGAGAGGGAAGATGGTGGTGAGAGGCCCAGAGAGTCCCCAGTCTGGGGGTGGGGGAAGAATGGAAATGAATGGAGAGGAGATTGGGGTGGGACTCAGACCCAGGCTTGCCCCCGACTCCCATCCTCCCACCCCCTCCCCGGCAAGGTTCCACCTGGGAGTTAAATCCACATTTGGTGATCCTAGTGCCTGATTCACAGGGGCCTGGGGCAGAACAGAAAGCATTAACCCTTTCCCCCTTCCCCCCTCTCACATCGCTGGTGCCTAATTCACAGGGGCCTGGGGCAGAACAGAAAGCATTAACCCTTTCCCCCTTCCCCCCTCTCACATCGACTCTCCTGACTCCAAGGTCGTTCCCTTGAAAGGACTATGGGAAGAGGTGGTGCCCACGCTGCCTGATGGACATTTTGACGGTAGGGAAAGGAACCCCGGGCAGGGAGGGGCCAGACGAAGACCTCCGCAGGAGAGGCTGGAATCTGGTCCCGGGAAACGTGGCCCACTGGGGACAGGGGATTCTTCTCCAAGTCCCAAAATGTCACGGCAAGGGGACACTCACCCGTTGGAGCGGGGCATGTTCAGAAGGAAACAGTTCTGAACCTTGCAGGAAAGATGAGCAGGTGGAATTTGTCTCCCAGGACTGTTGTGCAGCAGAAAATACCAGCAGGTTTGAAATGGGTTGGGTGGATTCATGGACAAACGATGATCCATAATGGATTATTAGAGGGGAAGTTGGGAGTATTCAGTGGCCCATCGCTAGCCACGAGGACTCGTGTCCAGGAGGGCTCCTGCCACCTGGTTGCACCAAGCATCCTGCTGCCGCTGACAGAGTCACGGGCTGGGTCTTCTTTGGGGCTGAGCCAGGATCGGCACTGTGCGGTTGGCATCATCGGTGAAGGTTGGGAAAACTTATTTGTGCTTTAATTAGTAGGGACCCTGCTGGGGGTCGGGGGTAGGGTGTGTGTATGTGTTTAATGATATTTGCAAAGTGCTTACTATGTGCCAAGCACTGTATTAAGCGCCGGGATAGATACAAGATAATCAGGTTGGACACATGGGGCTCACAGTCTTAATTCCCATTTTACAGATGAGACAACTGAGGTACAGAGAAGTGAAGTGACTTGCCCAACGCCATCTAATGGACATGTGGTGTAGCTGGGATTAGAACCCAGGTCCTTTGGCTCCCAGGCCTGGGCTCTTTCCACTAATAATAATAATACTTATAATAATTATGGCATTTGTTAAGTGCTATGTGCCAGGCACTGTGCTAAGCACTGGGGTGGTTGCAAGCAAATCGTATTGGACGCACTCCCTGTCCCACATGGGGCTCACAGTCTCACTCGCCATTTTACAGATGTGGTAACTGAGGCACAAAGAAGTGATTTGCCCAAGGTCACACAGCAGACAAGTGCCCATGCTCTATCCACTGTGCCACACTTCTTCGCTTGCTGCCTCACCCCAGAGGGGGCAAGCTCCCCTTACCCTGGTGTTTTCTCCCCAGTCTGCCCTGTGTTATGGTCTGGTTACTGAGCTCTGAGGGAGACTCCCTGTGGGCTGAATAGTCCTTTTGGGCCCCCTGTAAACAGTCCCCTCCGATGGCCCCAGGTCCTTGCCCTGAGGGGGTACTCTCATCAGCTCACTGTGTCTTTATATAATAGAATTTAAGTGCTTACTATGTGTCAAGCACTGTTCTAAGCTCTCTTGTAGATACAAATTAATCAGGTTGAATACAATCCCTGGCCCCTATGGGGCCCACTGTCTTAATCCTCATTTTGCAGATGAGGTAATTGAGGCCCAAAGAAGTGGAGCGATTTGCCCAAGATCCCAATGTAGACAAGTGGCCGAGCCAGCATTAGAACTCGGATCCTTCTGACCCCCAGGCCCAGGCTGTATCCACTAGGCTATGCTGCTTCCTCACTGCTCTTCTGCTGGTAATAAGGAACGTGACCACGTGAGGACGTAATCTTCGGGGCAGAGTCCTGAAGGGAGGTGCACTGGCAGAGATAGTTGGGCCATCAGGTTCTGGATGTTCTGCTCTCAGACCTGCTTTTCATGGCTCCAGGGTCCCTGGGCTGGCCCCTTTCTCAGCTTTAATGGGCTGAGCAGGGTGCATTGTGTTGAGTTTCTTGTTACTGTTCTGCATACACACCCATCCTCAGGCTTAACCCTCTATGATCCCCATCCTCAGATGGGGAGTGACCCTGAGGAATTGACAACCCCATCATGGAGACAACAGGGACCTTTGGTTTGGGTGCTGACGCTCTGGCTGTGGACAGGGATGGGGGTGGGGCCATTTGAGAAAGTCTAGGAGGCTGAGGGGTCATTCACAGTCTCCGAGTCCATTTACTGTCATTCTCCTTCACTAAACTGGGACTGTTTAGCCTTAGGCCCAGGCAGAAGGGCATAGGACATCGGCTTACCTAGGAACAGAATGAGCTTGTTCATACCCACCAGACTTGTGTCCTGGAGCTAATGCACTTTCCCTTGAACAGGAATTCTCTATGACACCTATCCTCTCTCAGAAGAGACCTGGCATACTCACCAGTTCAACTTCATCAAGGTAAGGTGGCTACTCTGCCTCTCCCAGCCCCTAGCTGGGAGCTCTCAGCACAGACCCCGAGGTCCTTTCCTAAAATGCCACCTCTGCCAGGAGGCCTTCCCTTATTAATTTTCCTCACCTTCTCAGTCATAACATCCCTGTAGTCACCCTCATGGATTTACTGGTATTGCTATTGATTTGTTTTTCTTAGTTGTATCTAGTCTCTTTCAACTGTGGTTTATCCATTTATGTTTCCTGTCTCCTATTCAATTTAAACTTTCTGAGGGCAGGAATCAAGTCTTTACTTCTGTTATCCAAGCACTCGATACAGTGCTTGGCACACAGTAGGCACCCAAGACTGTGTTCTTCTGCCTAATACGCTTCCATTCCATACCGATGATGATAACGATAGGCCAGGTCCCAGACTACAAAAATGGAAAATATCCTCACCGTCACTCTCCCAGGATAAAGGTGCTAGTGTCTCTGCCTGTGAGTTCAATGGGGCTAGGACTCCATGCCAGTGAGCAAGGCGGTAGGTAGTTGGATTCTTTTGTGGCTGTCAGTCGGTAAAGCTGTCCACTGGACAGAAACTAATCCTCTTCCCTCCCCTTTTCTCTCTCCCTTCTTCCCCCTCCTCTGGACCACCTCAGCTAGATCTTTTCCTCGTCTCCCCCCGACTTTGCTGACACCACCATCCTCCCTGTCTCACAAGTCAACAACCTTGGTATTATCCTTGATTCCTTCCTCTCCTTCAACCCACATATTCAGTCACCAAATCCCATTAGTTCTGGCTTCACAACATCTCCAGAAGCCACCACTTTCTTTCCATCCAAACTTTCATCACGCTGGTGCAAGCACTTGTCACATCCCATCTAGATTGCTGCATCAGCCTCTTCACTGATCTCCCTGCATCCAGCCTCACCTCTCTCCAGTCCATAAAACAATCTAGGCAGCAGAGTGAAGTAACTAAAAAAAGTTCTACTCATCTCCCATTTCTCTCTGCATCAAACAGAAACTCCTCAACATCTGCTTTAAGGCAATCCGCTCTCTCTCCTACCTATCCTCACTCCTCTCCCACTGCAACCCAGGCCTTACACTTCATTCCTCTAAAATCTATCTACTTATTACTAATAATAATTATGGTATTTGTTAAGTGCGTCCTGTGTGCCAGGCACCATACTAAGCGCTGGGGTGGATACAAGCTAATCAGGTTGGACACGGTCCCTGTTTCACACTCTTAATCCCCATTTTACAGATCCTCATCAGACACAGAGAAGTTAAGTGACTTGCCCAAGGTCACACAGCAGACATATGGCAGAGCTGGGATCCACTAAGCCACACTGCACTACTCCAGGAAGCTTTCCTAACTAATCTCTCATGTCCCCACCCTATTTTACCCCTTTCTTTGGGTCACCTAGGCACTTGAGTCTGTGGGTACTTAGGAACTCATCTCACCATCACAGCGTTTATGTACCCAACTCTGTTCCCTCCCCTACCTTGCTCCCTGGCTAGACTGTAAGTTCCTTGAGGGCAGGGATCATATCTACTTATGCTTATATACATCCAAGCCCTTAGTACAGTGTTCTGCACGCAGTAAGCATTTCTCAAAGGCTATTGATTGATTTTCCTCTCCCAGAGGGTCAGGGTCAACTAGTTCTGACCATCTGGCCCTCTCATGTCCCCTCTCAGGATCATGCCTTCCGCCTGCTGAAACCCGGTGGGGTTCTCACCTATTGTAACCTGACATCCTGGGGGGAGCTGCTCAAATCTCAGTACAAGGACATCGAGAAGATGTTTGAGGTAAGGTCAGCTGAGACTGCAACCCAGCCCCCCCCCCCCCGCTAGACGGAAAAACAGTAGTGGTCAGGGGTGGGTGGAGAGGGGCTCGAGTGGCCAGGACAACTCTGACCATGGTCTGGGATGGCACCTGGGTCTGATTGAGGGCATAAATGCACCTGAGCAGATGCCCCGATGTGGGCATATTCATGCCCGATTCACAATATCACACGTTCCTTCTTCCCATGGTGCCCGTAGTGGAGGACGGTGCCCTGTAATCTGGTTGACTACTATGAGGGGAGTCAGGAGACCTGGGTTCTCTAGTCCTGTCTCTGCCTGCTGGAGGGCACTTTAAAATTCCTCATGTGTAAAATGGGGCTAATCTAACCTCTCCTCAGGGGGATGGTGTGAGGACAAAAATTAACTAATGGGTAAAAAGCGTCCTACAACTCCAAGAGATTATTAACCTCTGGACTAGACACCGGGTTGAGTGCACGAAGCTTAAGGAGTCGGGTGATCTGTTCTTCCCCAGGACACCCAGATGGCAGCCCTGGTGGAGGCGGGGTTCAAGAAGGAGAACATCAGCACAACAGTGATGGACCTCATCCCTCCAACTGACTGCCGCTATTACTCCTTCCCCAAGATGATCACCCCCATTATCATCAAACAGTGACGGCCTTCCACCCCTCCCCGCAAACCCCCTAATCCAATCCGAGGCCTCAGAAGAAAGGTGGGGAAGGGGATGAATTCCCAATTTATTTCCAATCACTACTAACCTCCCCCCTGCCCCCTCCTCTCCCCCCCCCACGCTTCCTCCACCCATCCAAGCTGAGAGGGGAGAGGTTATTGAGGCCTGGGGCAGGCCCACTGTTTCTAGTCTGGATTTTCCCACCCCCACTGGTTTCTAATCACATGTGCCTGGGGAAAAGAAGAGGGAGTGGGTTGAGTGCCAGCTCTGCTTGCTTTAAGATCTCAGGCAAGTCCTCGCACTGTCATTCTTTGGAAAGAAAGTCATCTTGCCTGTTTCTCAGATGTGCAGGATGTTTATGCAGGGGGCCCACAGAAGCGGGCAGGCAACGAACACCCCCAAAGCTGGTGGTCTAGCAGCCCGAACCCAGAGGCTCCTAAGTGGAACTTGCTCTGAAGAAAGGAAAAAAGAGGTTGCGCCCTTCACTGCCCCTCCCCCATAGTTTTATTTTAATCTACTGCTCTCTGAGCCAAATGTTTGTTTGAAAGTCTTAACTTTTAACACAATTAGAAAAATAAACCCAGAGACTTTGTTGGGAGGTATAAAGTCCAGGTGAATATCTACTCTAACTCCTCCCTGTCCATGACCCAGTGAAATCTGGGATCCGGACATGGAGGACTCTGCTCTCTTTCCCGGCTGTGTATAAGTTTAAAGGGGCCTTTCCAAGCCCCTCTTGGAAGTTGTGGATTTCCTCCTTCTGGGGTGGCTAAGCCTGGGGAAGAAGTTTGGGAAGAGTGGGAAGCAGGAGAACATTTTAAGGAATGTTCATGGATGTTTTCTAGCCTCTTGATTTTCTGGTTCCTGAAATCATGGAGAGCCACAGCTTTGATATTCTTTCAGGAATGGCCCATATCTACATTTTATTGGCCTCCTTCCCTCCACTGCTGGTTACCTAGTTCATGTCTTGACATGGCAGCAGGGGGCATGAAAGAATTGGGCAGAGGCCAGTGACACTGGGGTTTGTATCATCACCCTCCCACTCCCTGCCAGAAGAGGAAAAAAAGCCCTTGGCTAGATTTCCTCCAGGGGCATTTTCTTTTCCTCAGCCCTTGAACCATGCCATTCCTCGGTCAGTCTAGTGGTCAATCCAGTCCAGGACTCTGCCCCTGACCACGTGGAGGAACCAGGTTAGAAGTAGAGGGACATTCCTATTAACCATCCCGAACTTTCCCCTCTCCATCCCTCTAGTGTACCAGCTTGCTCCATAAGGATCTATCCAAACCCCTCTTACACCTGCAGGTATTTTTTGTTGGGGGGCACTCCGTCCTGCAGGAATTAATTCCACACACTTACCACCTGTTGGGGTGAAGAAGCAGTTGCTTTTGTTGCTTCAAAAAGTATCAACAGCCTATTCTGAGCACCTACTGTGTTAGGTGGCCCTCTACAGACACTAGGAAAAAAGAAGAGGTGCTTTCACTTCCTTTCTGCCTTTTGCTTCAGAGTGTCCCCTTTCCTGGATACTCTTCTGAGCCCTTGAAACTCCAGCTGAAAATGCCTTTCACCTCCAACTCTCATGGATCTGGCTGGAGCAGGGAGGGGTCCCCTTGTTCGCTGTCTGCCAGGGCAGCCGGCCCTCATTTTTTTTAGGGTAAAGGCAATCAAAATGCCAGGAAAGAAGAGGAGCGTCTCCAAATCAGCTCCAAATCAGACAGATGCTGGGGGAAAGCTGGAAACCCTCCTTCGCTGCTGTCCCCTATTTGAATGAAGACAGCCCCCCAAAGCGTGTGACTTGACTGGTTTATTGAGATATGGTGGGGAACCCATGAGGAGAAGGAAACAATATACACAAACAGGTTCCCATGACACGCTTTCTCCCACACACGGTTGAGGGTCACATCCCACTCAGGGAGCCAGGGGATGTCCGACTACCGCCTGTACCAGATTTTTATCCTGTTCTCCCGTTTGATTTTCTTTTGGAGCTGCAGGATCCCATACAGTAGAGCCTCCGCGGTGGGTGGGCAGCCTGCAGGAGGGAAAACACACACAACCGTGACTCGGATCATTAATCAGACAAGATAGCCTCGGATCATTAATCAGACAAGATAGCCTGGGTGGCAGACCCACTTTGAAGAGGTTTGGAAGGAATTCCTAGTTAAAAGACACAGGGAAATTAGAGCCTCAGAGATGGAGCTGGAGGCAACCTGGGGGTGGTAGGGTGGGGGCAGATGGGATTTCAAGTCCACACCTGGGTAAATGGCTCGTCCCACCCGCTGGCCAATTGTGTGTCGCCCCTCCCCATTCTCCCCCAACTGCCCTGCTCTAAAAGTATCACCTCTGGCCTACTCCCCAGCCTGGACAACAAGCCCAGGCTGCCAGTAACAAGGGTACTTCACGCCCACTGAAGTTTAGTTTAGTCTCAACTTCCTAGGCATTTAGCCCAAGCATCTAAGATTACTGAAGCCGAAGGGCATTTTACTGGGAACCTGAATTGCCCCAGATAATTCTAAAGCCCCGCACTTATCAATCAGTAATGTGCTCCAGGAAGACTTCTTCCCCTTCTGCACCCCCACTGAAGATGTGGGAAGGTCAGCAAGCAGGGCTAGGTTGGGGAGGGCCTGGCATATACACCTGGCCCAAATGACTTAGACCTATCAGCCTGGCTGGCCCTAACGGGGAGAAGGTGGGTGGGAGAAACCCAATGTTCAACCCAGAACCCAATCTCTGAAGAGTTCAGGACAGAGGCTTATAGAATGGAATTCCAGCCCTCATCAAACAAGTAATGATTGTGGTATTTCAGTGCTTACTATGTGTACTTAGCTTAGCACTGTGCTAACCGCTAGGGCAGATACAGCACAATTAAGTCAGACAGTCCCTTTCCCACACGGGGCTTCCATTTAAGGGGGAGAGAGAACACAAATTTCATCCCCATTTTGCAGATGAGGAAATGGAGGCACGGGGAGTTAAGTGACCTTCCCCAGGCCACCCAGCAGGCAAGCAGCGGAGCTAGGATTAGAACTCAGGGTCCCAGACTCCCAGGGCCGTACTCTTTCCACTAGGGCACAGAGCTAACTAGGGAGCCCAGGGTGAGAGTCACTTCACCCTGTCAGTATTCCTCCCCAAGAAGAGAGTCCCTTAGCGCTAGTAAACAAGGCCCAGTGGAATCAGAGTGATCTGCCGGTGCCTGGCTCCAGGAGTAGGTTCCCGATTTCCTTACCAGGGACGTAGATGTCTACCGGCACAATCCGATCACAGCCTCTCACTACCGAGTACGAATAGTGGTAGTAGCCCCCACCGTTGGCGCAGCTAAAAAGGATGAAGGAGAAGAGATGGAGTCAGAGGGGTCGAGTGCAGCCACCCCAGGGGAACATCAACTCCAGTAGTGAGACTCTGGCAGGCACAGCCATGGTGATGGCCCCAGGGCCCTCAGGGGTTGGATGGGATGCCAGGGTTTTTTCCAGAGTTCCAGGAAATGCAGAGCTGACTTCCGGGTGACTCGGAACATGGGCACAGAGGCGCTCAGGGAAACTCCCTTGCCATGCACGCTTCAGCCCTGGAACGACGAGTCCCAAGAGGACCCGGCTGCATCACTGGCTGGCAATTCTCCTTGCCTGGGATCACCTTGTTCCACCCTTCTTCTTGCGTCCTAAGTGGCTAGACTGTTCAGGAGCCCCTAGTGATGGTCTGCTGGTCTGGAAGGTCCCCTGCCCCTGGGCACCCCTACAAGCTCACCCGAGATCGTATCCAGGGCTGGGCTCCTAGCAGCCTAAGGTGGCAGGCTACACTTCCAGAGATCACTCTCCTGGTCTGGCCTGCAGAACTGGGATGGCTCTGCCAATTGGTTAGGAGGAAGAGTAATAATAAGAATAATTGTAGTTAAGTGCTTACTATGTGCCAGGCACTGTACTAAGTACTGGGGTAGACACAAAGGAATTGGGTTAGACACAGTCCCAGTACCACACCATAGGGCTCACAGTCTTAATCCCCATTTTCCAGATGAGGGAACTAAGGCCCAGAAAAGTGAAGTGACTTGCTCAAGGTCACACAGCAGACAAGTAGCAGAGCTGGGATTAGAATCCAAGTCCTCTGACTCCTTGGCCCAGGCTCTTTACTCTAGGCCAAGCTGCTTCTAAAGAGATTTCCCGGGCCTCACTGGGCCCCTGAACCCTAGCACCGTGAACAGCAGGAGCCGGGAAAGCCCATCTAAAGGCACATCCAGCATTTAGACCTTTCTTCACTTATCTCAGGGCAAGAGCTGGCAACCTTTTGTAGAAGTGCTATCCCACCAGGATTTCAGGTGAAATGATCCCTGCTTCTGTCCCCACCCCCAAAGTCGACCCTTTCTTCTGCCACTCCCAGAGAACTAGGCCAGCACAGCTGGAATAGGCAAGGTGAGAAACTGCGCTCACTCTGGGTATCGCTGCCTCCCTGGAATGATTCTCTTTTCCCCAACTCTGGTGACTACCGCCCCGCCGACTGCCGGCTTCGAGTTCCCGCCTTGTCCCAGAGTTTAGCCGGAAGCAGCTCGAAGCTGGTGGCCACCCTCACTGGCTGGATGCACGTAGTCTGCTACCCGCTCCTGGCCAAGAACCCAAACCAAAGTCCGACTAGGGAAAGACTTGTGCACCTACCTCCCCATGGAGACCACATATCGAGGCTCTGGCATCTGGTCATACACCTAAAATGAGACAAAAAAAAATGGTGGTATTTGTTAAGCGCTTACTATGTGCAAAGCACTGTTCTAAGCACTGGGGGATACAAGGTGATCAGGTTGTCCCACGTGGGGCTCACAGTTTTAATCCCCATTTTACAGATGAGGTAACTGAGGCACAGAGAAGTTAAGTGACTTGCCCAAAGTCAAACAGCTGGCAAGTGGCGGAGTCGGGCTTCAAACCCATGAACTGTGACTCCCAAGCCCAGGCTCTTTCCACTGTACCACGGAGTCTTACTGGAGGCTGCCCCGGTCCCAGACTCCCTCCCTGCAGCTTAACCCAGGCTCCTGCCCTCCCGGGATGGGGCAACAGGCCCATGGGGAATGAGCTACTACCTTGCGGAGGGCCGGGGCCATCTTATTGGTCAGGGTGCCAGCCACAATCATCACATCAGATTGGCGTGGGCTGGCGCGGAACACCACGCCGAACCGATCCATGTCATAGCGGGGGGCCGCCATGTGCATCATCTCCACGGCACAGCAAGCTAAACCGAAGGTCATTGGCCACAGGGAGCTCTGGAAGGACAAGATCAGAGACGGGAAGCGGGCTTGACTGGGGACCAGAGGGACCATCGGCTTCTCCCGCCCCATCATTTACCTCCCACGTTTAGTTGGCCTCTCAGACTTGATGGTTTTTCCTGAGAAGGCTCCTTCTCACCCTCCTCAAGCCCTTCAGTGCATCCTGGCCAGATTGCCCCAACAGCCTCCTTCACACACTCCATCCCAGCTCACCCTCAAGAATCCCCCCCACCCCACCTCCCTCGTCACGCCCTCCCCTCAGCCACCCCAGGATTCATGCACTGATCTGTTTACCTACTTCATTCCCCGTGCCTATTACTGCTAACTAGATACTCTCTCCCCCAACTCTCAGTTTGTCATCAGATTAGTGCCCTATTTGTGTTTCTCAGCACCCGCTAGCTGCTACTCTCCCTCTTGTACTCAGGAGACACCTCAACAACCCGATAAATGAGGTTGGCGACTACAGACTGAGAGACTGTAGGGGGAAGGGGGGCTGTGCCTCTCTCCCACACCGCCTGGCCTGGCCCCTTGTGGAGATCCATGGCTGACTCACCCTTCGGGCCCAATTCACCAGGTCATCTAGCTTGGTGACGATATATTCCCCTCGGCTGCTTGGGGCAGTAGGAGCTTTAGTTACCAAGGCTCCACTCTTCTGCCCAGCCTGAGCGGGGCTGGAGAGGGAGGGAGGGAAAGAAACAGAGAGAGAGAGAGAAAGAGAAACATCCACTGAGACACTTTAAAAAGCCATTGACTTTTTCTTTAATAATATTTGTTAAGTGCTTACTATGTGCCAGGCACTGTTCTAAGGGCCAGGGTAGATACAAGGTAATCATGTTGGACACAGTCCCTGTCCCATAAGGCATTCATAGTCTTAATCCCCATTTTACAGATGAGGGAACTGAGGCATAGAGAAGTTAAGTGACTTGCCCAAGGTCACACAACAGACAAGTGGCAGAGCTGGGATTAGAACCCAGGTCCACGTTCTATCCATTAAATCCACTAAACCAGGCTGCTTCTCTTTCCTTCCAGGGAAAGCCTTGACACCCCTACCACCACCCAATCAACCACCACCAAACCACAACCCCTCCCCAATGCCCTATGAAAAAGCTGTCATCTCCAAGAGGCCCTCCCTGATAATTTCCCCCCCACCTCCTCCCCAGCCCAAATACACATACCTCTCTTCCTGGTCATGCCATCCCCTCAGCCTCTTACATATTTAGTATTTACAAATACTAAATACAAGTGAATAAATACAACTGCATATATTCACACCCCTTTTAATCTTTTTAAAAATGGTATTTAAGTGTATTATGTATTTAAGTGTATTTAGTGTTTATGTGCCAGGCACCGTTCTAAGCACCAGGTAATCAGGTTGGACACAGTCCCTGTTCCACATGGTGCTCATAGTCTTAATCCCCATTTTACAGACGAGGGAACTGAAGCCCAGAAGTGAAGTGACTCATTCAAAGTCACACAGCAGACAAGTGATGGGCCTGGGATTAGAACCCAGGTCATTTTGACTCCCAAGCCCGTGTTCTATTCCACTAGGCCACACTACTTCTCTTCACCAGTCCTCTACCCATTCACCAATCTGTGCCTCCTCATCTTGACTATAAACTGCAAGTTCCTCAAGGGCACAGATTGTGGTTTTTTTTTTTTTCTTCTTCTTTTGGATGTCCCCCAAGCCCCAGCGTGGTGGTAGGCACCCAGTCAGCAGCCAGTACAGGTCCACCCCTGGCTGGGTACAGCTACCCCAGGCTACATGTGACCCAGAGACACAACTTATATTGTTAGGAACTCTAACAAGACAATGCATATTAACAAGAAACTAAAACAGATGAAGCTCTGGCCTCTCCACCCCCAGCTGAGATTTGGGTATTAAAAAGTCTTGCATCAATCCTAAAGAAAGCAGTTGAATGCATAAAAGCAATCCAGGAGGCCGGGGGAGAGAGGTCAGGTGTGATGGGATCTTTATGAAGACAAGAAAAAAAAGGCTGATGGTCAACCCAAGTTGGACACATTCTTCACTAAAGTTCAAAAACCACTACTACAGTCAGCAGAACAAGCTTCTCCTTCTGCAGTCTCCTGCAGAGATTCATAATCACACATCAACTCATTTTAATTAATGAGTAGTGATGCTTTGAATTATTTTAACAAAGATTAAACAACCACCTCATGATGCTGAATAGAACAGTATATATATAGCACATGAAATAAGGTAAACAGCATGGCCTGGTGGATAGAGCAAAAGCCTGGGAGTCAGAAGGTCCTAGGTTCTAGTCCCAGCTCCGCCACTTGTCTGCTGCGTGACCTTGGGCAAGTCATTTAACTTTTCTGTGCCTCAGCTACCTCATCTGTGAAATGATGAGGGGATTGAGATTGTGAGCCTCATGTGGGACACAGATTATGTCCAACCTGATTAGCTTGTATCTACCCCAGCCCTTAGAAAAGGACCTGGCACATAGAAAGCGTTTAACAAATATCACAATTATTATCATAATTTCACATTAGTTTTCCAGAGGTTCTGGAACAGATCCCAGTTCATAATCCATAAATCTATGGGAAAACACACCCCAAGATACAGTCAAAATTTCAAGGCCCAGAACCCCACTGTATTGGGAATGGCTGTTCTGCATTCTGTAAAAGTACATGCCCATTAAATGCTATGGATAGCACTGATCAGGCCTCTATTGGAAAAACAGTATGGCCCAGTAGAAAGAGCTCAGGCCTGGTGTCAGAGGACCTGTCTTCTAATCCCAGCTCCTCCAGAAGTCTGCTATGTGTCTATGGGCCAGTCACTTTACTTCTCTGTGCCCCAGTTGCCCCATGTGGGACACTGATTGGGTCCAACCTGATTATCTTGTATCTACCCCATTGCTTAGTACAGTGCCTGGCACACAGTAAGTGCTTAACAAATACCATAAAAAAAAGCCCAAAAAACCCCCATCTTCACCATCACCCTCCACAGCACACTGATTTAGTGTCTAGTCCTCTATAGACTGTTAACTCACTGGGCAGGGAATGTGTTTACCAACACTATGTTGTTCTCTCCCAAGCACTTAGGACAGTGCTCTGCATACAGTAAGCACTCAATACGATTGACTGATTCTGGGCACCAGAGATGCCAACTGTTCATTGTGAGCAGAGTGAAAAGGGAGCAGGAATTTTTTAGGGGGGGCAGGGGAGAGACAGGCCTGAGAGAGCTAAGAAGACAGAAAGTTACCATTTTGGGTCATTTCTGCTTAGACTGGAAAGGTGTCAGGACTGGTCAGAGATCTGGGATGAGCAAATATGGGAGTCCAGCTCAGAAAACTGTCGGGACCATCACCCCCGTGGAGTCCACACATGAGCCGGGTGCTGAGTGGACTGTGGACTGTGTGCTGAGCACTGGACTTGGGGGAGCTACAACAGAAGACAATGATGATCTGCCTTGCTTTTAAATGACAGATGGCTTCCTAACTGCACGCCCACTGCATTTAGTGGCCTGAAAGGAAGAAAAGTCCAAAGCTGGTTCTAGACTGTCAGCTCATTGTGGGCAAGGAATGTGTCTGTTTAATGTTATACTGTACTCTCTTTCAAGCACTTAGTACAGTGCTTTGCACACAGTAAGCGCTCAATAAATATGACTGAATGGTTTTCCTCCTCCTTAGCCACCAAGTGGGAACTGGAAGCAGAGCTATGATGCCACCCGCCCTCCCTCCCCCTTCGTGGAATGTTCTCACCAAAAAGGGAGGCCTGAGAATGTATGGCACAAACTGGAGGCTTCCAAAGACGTTAGGGTGCATTTACCTGCTCGGGCTGTTGGTCACCAACCTCCGATGGGAGAAGTGACCCTGCAGGACTCTGATGGTACTGAGAAAAGAAAAAAATATAAATCTGACTTGAAGAAAGATATAACATGAGAACCCCCCAACAACAGAGAAAAGAAAGGCATGGAATGGCAACAAGGTGGATTATGCATACCGTGGATTATCCACAAGATGTAGAAGCCCTCACCAGTTCTAAGCCTGCTTTTCCTCAGGTCTTGTCCCATACTGTGGCACTACAGTGGTCCTCTCCCGGCTTCCCTGACCGAAGGTTACCTCTCCACAATGTAGGCTGCTCCTGAGGTTGCCCATCCTTGCTACCCAGAACAGATCCACCTCCCCAACACTCCCCAACACCTGGGATGCTCCGCCCTGCCTCCCCCCTCCCCAACACCCTATCATCCCAGGGTTCAGGTAATTGAGAGTTTTCTATCCAGAGACCCCTTTCCCTCACTCCTTCCCCACTCCTGTGCCTTCAGGTGACACACGGACATAGTGTAATTCCAACAATGACAACTGCACCTCATTCTGAGACAGAGAATTTACGCACCGCGGAATGATACCAAATTCCCTTTGGCTCCACTTGGACATTAAAAGCTGGAGAAGGGACAGACAGGGGCAGGGAGATGGAGTTGGTACTGAACAAGGACAGGTGAAAGGGTCGGGACTCTTCGGGCTGGAGAAACTTCAGCTGAGAAGAGGCAGGATTGAAGCTTACACGATCATGAATGGGGCGGATGGGGAGAACCCGGAATTGTTCCCTAAATCCCACACCACCATGATGAGGGGGTGCCATTGGAGCTGGAGAGTGGCAGGTTCAGAACCAACCAAAGGAAAAACTTCTGCGCCTGGGGTGAGCAGATGAAATCCTTCCCCCCAGGAAGCTGTGCAACAGAAAATACCAGCGGATTTAAGCGGGGTTGAGTCGATCCACGGACCAGCGGCCCAAAAGACACTCCTGGAAGTAAAGTCAAAGGTGTGTGTTGGGGGGGCGGGGGGGGGGGGGGCGTGTCTGTTGCTAACAATGAGGGCAGCCAGCCCACAGGTGGGCTGAATTATGGTGTTGCTGATGGTCTTATCTGAGCCTTTTTTTTTTTTAAACCCTCCACAAGGGCTGACACAGAAGGTTTAGGAAATAACCAAAAGGCCAGCATTAACTCCCAACACTGCAAGAAGCTGAAAAGCAAAGCCTCAGGGCCAAGAGGGCACCTCTACAGACCAAATGTTTGATTTCCTTGCTGGACAGACGGCCACTCCCCTCTTCACTCCAAATTCCAATTTCGACCCCTCGTGGCAGGTGAGAAATGACTTACCACAGGTTGAGGCCCCGGAACTGGGCCAGGCGAGAAAATGCTGAGAGAAAAGCACAGAAATCCAAACTTTAATATTGACAGGCTGATTTTTGGTCAAAAGCCCGGGGGGATTTTGACCACAGCTATCTGTTGGGTTGGTGCTTCCAAAGCTTCCTTCAAACAATTTCCCCATTACACTCTTCAGATATCTTTCAAAGCTGTGTGGCTCTGTGGTTTGAGCTCAAGCCTAGGAGTCAGAAAGACCTGGGTTCTAATCCTAACTCAGCCACTTGCCTGTTCCCCCGTCTCCCCCTCTAGACTGTAAGTTCGTTATGGTCAGGGAACATGTCTGCTAATTCTGTCATAACATACTCTCCCAAGCGCTTAGTACAGTGCTCTGCACATAGCAAGCACACAATAAATACAATCAATTGCCCTTGGGCAAGTCATTTCACTTCTCTGGGCCTCAGTTACCTCATTTGCAAAATGGGGGTTAAGACTGTGAGCCCTATGCGGGACAGGGACTATGTCCACCCTGATTACAGTGTATCTACCCCAGCACTTAATACAGTGCCTGGCATATAGTAAGCACTTAACAAATACAACCATTATTAATATGGACAAAATGCATACCCTCTTCAGCACTCATGTATATATTTTGAGACCTGCCGGTTTTACCTCTACAATATCGCCAAGATCCGCCCTTTCCTCTCCACCCAAACGGCTACCTTACTGTTACAGGCTCTCGTTATATCCCGGCTAGACTACTGTGTCAGCCTTCTCTCTGACCTCCCTTCCTTCTCTCTCACCCCGCTCCAGTCTATTCTTCACTCCGCTGCCCGGCTCATCTTCCTGCAGAAACGATCTGGGCATGTCACTCCCCTTCTTAAACAACTCCAGTGGTTGCCTATCGACCTCTGCTCCAAACAAAAACTCCTCACTCTAGGCTTCAAGGCTCTCCATCACCTTGCCCCTTCCTACCTCTCCTCCCTTCTCTCTTTCTACCACCCACCCCGCACGCTCCGCTCCTCTGCCACCCACCTCCTCACCGTCCCTCGGTCTCGCCTATCCCGCCGTCGACCCCCGGGTCACGTCCTCCCACGGTCCTGGAACGCCCTCCCTCCTCACCTCCGCCAAACTGATTCTCTTTCCCTCTTCAAAACCCTACTTAAAACTCACCTCCTCCAAGAGGTGTTCCCAGACTGAGCTCCTCTTCTCCCTCTACTCCCTCTGCCATCCCCCCTTTACCTCTCCGCAGCTAAACCCTCTTTTTCCCCTTTTCCCTCTGCTCCTCCACCTCTCCCTTCCCATCCCCACAGCACTGTACTCGTCCGCTCAACTGTATATATTTTCGTTACCCTATTTATTTTGTTAATGAATTGTACATCGCCTTGATTCTGTTTAGTTGCCATTGTTTTTACGAGATGTTCTTCCCCTTGACTCTATTTATTGCCATTGTTCTTGTCTGTCCATCTCCCCCGATTAGACTGTAAGCCCGTCAAACGGCAGGGACTGTCTCTATCTGTTGCCGACTTGTTCATCCCAAGCACTTAGTACAGTGCTCTGCACATAGTAAGCGCTCAATAAATACTATTGAATGAATGAATGAATGGTTATACTTTTCTGTCTCTCCCTTGAGAGTGTAAGTTCTTTGTGGGCAGGGAACATGTCACTTCATCTTTTTGCATTTCCCAAGCAACTACTACAGCACACCGTTACTACTGCTGCTTTTGGCAGTTTCCCTACGAGGAATCCCGAGAAGCCGAAGGGAGGGCCGAGGGTAAGGGCATCAAAAAAACTACTTTTGGAAGAGTCTTCAGGCCACGATACAGTCACCCAGCATCCTCTGGGACCCCAGTGAGTGAGAGTGGTCCCCAGGCCAAGACAACAGCCTAACTTGAAGCAGTATGGCTTAGGGGAAAGAGCACAGGCTTGGGAGTCAGAGGTCGTGGGTTCTGATCCCGACTCCATCACTTGTCAGCTGTATGACTTTGGGCCAGTCACTTAACTTCTCTGTGACTCAATTACCTCATCTTTAATAATGGGGATTAAGACTGCAAGCCCCACTTGGGGCAACCTGATTACCTTGTATCTACCCCAGCACTTAGAACAGTGCGTGGCACATAGTAAGCACTTAACAAGTACCATCATCACCATTATTATTACTCTACTGGATTCTAGAACCTCAGGAGCACCCCTCCACCCTGCAGATGTCACCTGGTCCCAGACAGCCCCAAACCCACTCAAAATATAAAGGGTGGGGGGCTACCCTGGGGTTAAAGATCTCTGAGGATGAAAACTCTAGCCCCTCCCTTGGTTGCTTGTTCCAGAGTGTTTCCCTCTCTCCCCCCCAATCCCTCTGTCCACCCAGCAGAAGGGAAGTTTTTCTGGATTTCTGATCCCATGCTTTCCCCACTCCATTTTAAGCCCCTGAGAGCATCAAGAGGGCCCTGCTCAGCTTGATGACAACTCCCTCAGATCTCCCCTAAACCTCTCTCCTCTATGCTAGAGCACAGTCTGACATACAAATAGAAGCCCTGGAAAGAATGAATAGAGGGTTTGGCTTCCATCCACTATCCTGACTTCTTCACCAATGAATTGAATAATGACCGAAACAAAAGAACTCCCATGCACCATCCTCTATGCAGATCAATCAAATCAGTGGTTTTTACGGAGTGCTTACTGTGGGCAAAGCACTGTAAAGCACTTGGGAGAGTACTATCAAGTAGGCAGACAATCCCTGCCCTCAAGGAGCCTTCCAATTTAGAAGCGTTCCACTAGAGAAGCAGCGTGGCTCAGTGGAAAGAACATGGGCTTGGGGGTCATGGGTTTGAATCCCGACTCTGCCACTTGTCAGCTGTGTGACTGGGCAAGTCATTTAACTTCTCTGTGCCTCAGTTACCTCATCTGTAAAATGGGGATTAATAATAATGTTGGTATTTGTTAAGCGCTATGTGCCAAGCACTAGGTAGATACAGGGTAATCAGGTTGTCCCATGTGGGGCTCACAGTCTTAATCCCCATTTTACAGATGAGGGAACTGAGGCACCGAGAAGTTGTGATTTACCCACAGTCACACAGCTGACAAGTGGCAGAGCCGGGATTCGAACCCATGACCTCTGACTCCCAAGCCCGTGCTCTTAAGACTGTGCGCCTCACGTGGGACAACCTGATGACCCTGTATCTCCCCTAGCGCTTAGAACATGCTCTGCACATAATAAGTACTTAAATACCAACATTATTTTATTATTATATAATCCCGATGAGCCCAACACCCCTTCATCCCCATTCAACAGAATTCCTTGGGCCTCCCCATCCAAGAATGGGAACCGTTTAACAGGGGAGGCAGGCCACAACCGCACAAACACCCATACACTGTACTGGTGTTCAGGGGAGGGATGGAGGGAGAAGACACAGTCCTAGCTGTCAACGGATTCACAGTCCTCCGAGGGAGCCAGGCACAACAGTCCTTCAGAGACCATCCTAACAGGGGAAACTGCTCCTATTCACTCCACAGGGATCCAACTAAGAGAGACCTCGAAATGCTGATTGGTAGAAGTTACACGGGAGGGCAACTGGAGGGAACAGAACTCTCTCCTCCCACCCGGGCGACCCCAACGTGCTTCTCCTCTTCCATTCTAATGTCTGCTCCGTAGAGACAAGCATCTGCCTCAGCCCCCCATAACGGGTCTCGTGTTCCATGCCCACTACTCTCGGGCTCTCCTGGTATTAGCTCCCCATCTTTACCCCACTGCGGTCGCATCCTCTTCCCTCCCCAGCGGAGCCTCAGTATCCCCCGGGGGGGTGTCTCTCCCCCACGAGTGTTAGCGCCTTCTACTGAGGTCATTACGAGGTCCCCGGCCCCTCCCAACCCTAAGGGCCTTTCCCCACCTCCATTAAATTGCTATAGCCTCCTGGAAGCTCAATCCCTCCCACCCCCCAACACCCAGGGGTCCTAGGACCCCCTTCCCTCCGCAACTTTAGTTCCCTCCTATATATCCTATATAACCCCAGCTACAGGGTCTCACCGTCTCCGCCCCGACCCCTCCATAGCTAACAAATCCTCCTATACCCGGGTCCCATGGAGGGTCGTCCTCTCTCTATCTGTTCCCTCCTCATCCTCTTCTCCCCGATCTATTTCGCAGGCGGTGGGAAGGTGGTCGCGGGTCCCGGTGACCCCTGATGGGAGCATGGTCCTCCTCGCCCCCTGTGAGACTACCCAAAGAACTCAAGGTTCCCCTTTCGCCCCCTCAGCTCCGACAACCGCTCACCAGCCAACGCCGCCATTTTGCAATCGGCCTTCAGACAACCTCCGCGCGTGTTCCTCCCTAAGTAGTCCGGGTCGGGGAAGGTGGAGGGGGTGCACCGCCTAAAGAAGCTCTCCCGCCGAAGGAGAAACACGACACCGCTGCTTCGCGTTCCGCTTCCGCACTAGGGCGAACTCGAGGCCCCCCCCCCCGGGGTAGGGGTGGGGGTGATCGGCTGCGGCTCCCAACTCGCTCCCCCCACCCCCCCAGGGCATTCATTTCCTTTATTTCCCGAGGAAAGGAATTGTTTTTCTTTGCCCCTTGTCCCCTTGATTCTATTTATTGTGATTATGTTGTCTTGTTTTTGTCCGTCTGTCTTCCCCGATTAGACTGTAAGCCCGTCATTGGGCACGGACTGTCTCTATCTGTTGCCGAATTGTACATTCATTCCAAGCGCTTAGTACAGTGCTCTGCACATAGTAATCGCTCAATAAATACTATTGAATGAATGAATGAAGGAGAGTGGGGGAGGCGCCCGCAGGTTTTATTTCACTCTTTCCTAACTCCAGTGGCTCTGCCTCCCTGGATTCGGACCGAAGCAGAGACCGTGGGAAATCCGAACCACATAAAAAAGTAACACGATTGGCTAAGAAAGCCAAGTCCCTCCAACGGTGTAACCATTAACCGTTCAGTGCAAGGGAGAATGCCCGCCCGATGCCCCACGGAAGCAATAAGAAAAAGGGCCAGGCCGCCGACTCCTTACAAGAATTGCCCTTAAGTGCCCACGGTCATGAACTGTCTGATTCGTACCGTTGAAGGTCGATTCTCAGCCAGCAAGAATCCAGCCTGCCCCACAGCATGGATAGCCGCAGAGAGCGCTCCGGGTCATCGAGATGCGCGTGGGTGTGGACATGGCCTCCTAGGAATCTCAAGATTTGGTCAGAGGTGAGAGGGGTATAAACTGCTCCTCTCCCCATTCTTCAGACAGACCTGTGATAAAATGAGCCTCAGAGAGACCGTTGGCAAGGCCCTTATCCTCACGAGACGAAATAATAACATACTATGACGTTGCATGGTGACCCGAGAACTAGGCCGTGCTTGAGAAGCACGTGCCCCTCCCGCCGCTCGCAGCTTTCCTCCCTTTTCTCTTTACGTCGGAAGAGGGGAAAATGTGCTTTCAGAGAGCCGAGAGAAGTCCCTTGGGAGTAGGATGCACTTTTTAGAGAGCCACAAAAATGGGGAAATAGGGTAAATTCCCTTTATTCAATTAGGGTGAAGGACAAGCCCCCTATCGGCCGAAATAGCTCAGTTGGGAGAGCGTTAGACTGAAGATCTAAAGGTCCCTGGTTCGATCCCGGGTTTCGGCGGAAGTTTTAATGTCCATCCGTTTCAAAAGAGAAAGTGGTGCGCTTATCTCGGCTTGCTTCTGGGAACGTAGAGGGAGTTACCAAGGTGCGTAGCCCGCCGAACGAGGAAGTTTGTGATGTCTTTTCTTACGAAAGCATTCTGCGGCCCCAGGCCCCTTACACATGGTGGAATCGCCTCCAGGACGCCACTTAGCGGGGGATAAAAATAATGTTGGTATTTGTTAAGCGCCTACTATGTGCAGAGCACTGTTCTAAGCGCTGGGGGAGATACAGGGTAATCAGGTTCCACGTGAGGCTCGCAGACTCTATCCCCATTTTGCAGATGAGGTAACTGAGGCACAGAGAAGTGAAGTGACTTTCCCCCAGTCACACAGCTAAGTGGCAGAGATGGAACTCGAACCCATGACCTCTGACTCCCAAGCCCGTGCTCTTTCCACTGAGCCCCATTTCTTCCTCTCTCCCCCTCACCGTTTCCAGCTGTTTCTGGGTTTGGACTCCCAGATTCCCTTATCCCAGATTGCCAACAGGATCTGAGGACGTCTGCTCAGGGCCGAAAAGACCTCTGCCCGCTTCCTCCAAACGCTATAGTCATCAATCATCGTCTGCAATCAATGGCATTTATCGAGTGCCTACTGATGGCAAAGCACTATTTTAAGCTCCTGGGAGAATACCACAGGAGCAAGGTCTATTAAATAATAACAATGATGATTTTTGTTAAGTGCTTACTATGTGCCAGGCACTGGACTGAGCATTTGGGTGGATATGGGGAAATCAGATTGGACACAGGCCCTGTCCCATGAGAGGCTCACAGTCTCAATCCCCACTTTACAGATGAGGTAACTGAAGCCCAGAGAAGTGAAGTGGCTTGCCCAAGGTCACATGGCAGACAAGTGGCAGAGCCAGAATTAGAACGCATAACCTTCTGACTCCCAGGCCTGTGCTCTATCCACTATACCTTGCTAAATATCATTGTACACATACCTATAATTTGTATATTATAAATTATGTACTTATATTAATGCCTGTCTCCCCACCTTGACTGTAAGCTCGATATGGGCAGGGAATGTGTTTACTTGTGTCAGTTACATTGTTATATTATACTGTTCCAAGTGCTTAGTACAGTGCTCTGCACACAGTAAGCACTCAATAAAAATGATTGACTGACTTACCAACTCTGTTGGATCATATTTTCAATCAATAGTCATCAATCAATCAATAGTATTTACTGAGTGCATACTGTATGTAGAAATACTGTTAGAAAAGGGTGGCGGGTTCAGAACAGGAAAAAATGCTTTATCCAGTATGGGGGAAAACTGAGGAATTTGTAACCATTCATTTTCATTCATTCATGCAATCTTATTTATTGAGTGCTTACTGTGTGCAGCCCTTGGAAAGTTCGATACAGCAATGGAGACAATCCCTGCCCACAATGGGCTTATAATATTTGTTAGACACTTACTATGGGTCTGGGGTAGATACAAGCTAATCAGGTTTGACGCAGTCCCTGTCCCACATGGGGCTCAGTCTTAGTCCCCATTTTACAGATGAGGTAACCGAGGTCCAAATAAGTGAAATGATTTGCCCAAGGTCCCACAGCAGACAAGTCAGGATTAGAACCCAGGTCCTTGCTCTATCCACCAGGCCACGCTGCTTCTCTTCCCACAGGATGATGTGCAGCCAAAAACATTCATTCATTCAATAGTATTTATTGAGCGCTTACTATGTGCAGAGCACTGTACTAAGCGCTTGGAATGTACAAGTCGGCAACAGATAGAGACAGTCCCTGCCCTTTGACGGGCTTACAGTCTAATCGGGAGAGACGGGCAGACAAGAACAATGGCAAGACCAAGAGGGCCTTGAATAGTTTTGCACGGAAGTGGTTCATAATGAGTTCCTAGAGGGAAAGTTAGGGGATCTTAGATGGCTCATCCCTAACCATGATCCTGGGTGGGCAGGAGGGCCACCGCCCCAGAGTTCTTCCAAGCGTCCTGGTGCCGTCACAACATTCGACTAGGGAGACTGCAGGTCTGACCCAGGAATGTCATTTGGAGAATCACAGGACAGGTCAATCCTAATGGCTACTATGGGGTGTTGAGGATTAAGTATGGATTTCACTTATCCCTCTTCTCTCCCTAGCATGGATATTTTGAGAACTGGCTGTGTGTATTTCCTATCTCTTGGCTTAAAGTGAATACAACACATCTACTGGATAATGTGATATAAATTCTCGCTTTGGCAAATGCTACTTAAGTGTGGCTGCTTTCACTGAGGAAGCATAGTGATTTTGTTGGATATTTCCGCACACAAACACAACCTTAAAATAGAAGGTCTCTTGGGGGGACCTGGAACTCTTTGGAGGAAACAGACTAAACAAAAACTTTTCTTGATTATTCACCCTAATGGGGGGGAGGCGGGGGAAAGATAAGTGACTCAGATAATACAAAACCCATCGGGGCAGCAGCAGCAGATGGCAGCCTCAGGAACGTGGGACGGGGATAAATACAGCGGCAGTCAGAAGGAGTCGTGTTGTGTGAGAGGTTGTTGGGAAGGAAAGTAGATTTATGGCTAGGCCGAACTACAAAAATCTGTAGGGAACTCACTCGTGAAAAATAGAGCGAATTATTTTTGTCGGTCAAACGTCTGATAAAATAAGGGACGATACTACAGTCAGGCTACAACGGCTCACTTAAATATGCCTATTGTTCTCTCCTGAGTGCTTAGTACAGTGCTCTGTACAGACTAAATGCTCAAATACTATCGATGGATTGATTTAGTAGCCTATAACTACCGGCAAAGCACAGGGAAAAGTGGAAAAAGTGGGTTTGGGCCTTTTTAAGGATGGAGACTTTGCTTTTTTACAGATGAATCAGTGGCTTAGACTGAATTCTGTGCTTTTAGTAAAAGTCTTTTATTTATTGCCCAGATTTTTTTCATCTGAGAGGTCAATCACAAATGCATGCCTTGGTCAGTTACAAATCAAAAAAGGCTTAGGAAAAGCCACTGATATTAATTCAATTCCATGTCTGAGTGAAGAACCACAGCTCAACTTTCACACTTAGAAACCCCAGAAAATAAGTAGTTGGACAGTTAGAAGAACCATAAAACAAAAATATCTTGAAACAGTTATCCTAATTCAGGTCCTCTATTTTCTCCCTACCTCTGGCTTCTGAATAAAGATATCCTGCTTTAAATATTTGTTCACAGATACATTGTGGTAGGATTAGAACAAAAAAATAAATCAGATTAAAATAGCAATAGTTTGACAACAGGAGCTGATCTGATTAGCAAAATACTCAGCAACCAGATGTCAAAATCCATTCCATTTTCACATTCTTATAATATGTGAACTGAAAGAAGATGCATACAACTACCTGGAGGAAAAAAAAGGGTAAAACTAGGATACTGGGGGAAAGCTACACTATATAATTACAAAATGCCTTTAAATGAAGAGGGAATGTGATACTGAACCCTTAACCTCTTCTCAAACTGTAAAATAAACCTCTTCTCAAACTGTAAAATACAATGTCTATATACATATCCAAATCTCCAGCTACAACAGGCATTGCTTAGTAGAGCCATAAACACTGAAGAACATTGAAAATAGAATTAGTCTAGATTAAATGGAAGAGGAAGGCAGAGAAAAGGAAAGGTAATGAGGGGAAAAAGGTCCCTGTGGTTTAAAGCTTGGATTCCCTACTTTTAGTATTAGGTTTGATGCTCAATATCACCAGGAACGGAGTAAACAGTATTTACAAACATGAATTTCATCAATTTTGCGGAGGCTGCTTGGCTAAAACAAATTAAATATTTCCCCTTGTACTTAGCTCGCAGAAAAGTGTACTTTGAAAATGTTTCAGGCCTATTACAGCTTATAATTGCCTTGTAATTATTTTACTGCGACTCAGGTTTATGCAGATTGTACTCTCCTCTTTACAAAGCATAAGCTTAGTGACCAAGTGTAGTCAGGCATTCACCTTGAATTACATTCACATGCTTAAAATCTAGACTGTGAGGAGAAAACAAGAGGTCTCACCCATCCCCTTGCACCACACCACCCCGAATCCCCAGCTGTGTCAGATTGCCAAATGTCCACTCAAAATGTCCTCACTCCCCACTTCCACCTCAACCGCTAGATGGTGCCCAGTTCATTTCCCTTGAAGACCACCTAGAGTGAGGCATTTTAGGGTTAGCTGTCAGGCCCACTTTTATTTCTCTTTCGGCCTTCCGTTGTCCTACAAAACAAAGCCTGAAAAACAAATTTCATTTCTCCAACATTTAAAACCCCCCAAACCCAATTTCCCTTTTCAATCTGAATGGAATGCTCCCCCAAAGTCCCATTTTGACCTCAAAGGTGCTGTCCTCATGAATGGTGGCTTGCAAGGATGGATTAACTCAAGCCAGGACCTGGGTCAATCTACTGTCGGCCTCAGCTGTGCTTTATTCTGTAATCAGCCCAGGCCAGACTGTTTTCAATATTGTCCCAGGTACAGACCTATCAAAAAAAAAACCAACAAAACACCAGCACTTAAATATACTGTTATTTCCAACCATAAAAACGAGTGAGGAGCCAGTGAAATGGTTAACTGAGGGTAGAAACAGGCCTTTCACATGACAGGAGAGTAAGGGAGTGGTGAGAACCTGCTCAACTTGGGGGAGGAAAATTAAAAAAAGCCTTGTGAAATTTTTGATCAATTCACACTACAGCTTATTTGGAGGTGGCCATTCTAAAGAGTTACGGAATAGCAAGGCTTCTTCTTTTGCACAAACGACTGTAGTTACTCTGCCAGCATTAAAAAAAAAAAAAGCAGCATCTTTGGCTTCGCTTTCACCTCTTGGAGGAATTTCCGGAAAAAAGCAAGAGCATGGAGAACATCAGAAAATACTTTGAGAGGAAACCTGATACTTTGTCAATGAAACCCTACAGGTTTAATTCTTATGGAATTACTGTATCGTACCAGGCTCTTTGCAATCACAGCTAAATGTGATACCAGTGGCTTATCTTTCCAGATTGTGAGTGAAATCTCTACTCAATTACCTGTTACAATAGTCACCAGAAAGTTACAAAATAATTTCTTAGTTCTCCATTTAGACCTATCTAAAGAATTGTAAAGTTTCTTGAAATGGACAGGGAAGAGAATCGGCGGTAAGTTATAAAAATGAACACTCCAGCTTTGTCCAACTGATCCAAGGAGTTCAGAATTAAAGGAAATCAATATGCAGCATCAATGAGCAGACTGTAAAGCTATAGCCTAGAATACATCAAACACTAAAGCAGCAGCATTTTGACATCTTCCATATCCCCTTAAGCATTTACAAATGACAAAAAGACAATTTTACAGATTTTTCCACAGAGCTGCTTTCTTACTTATTGTATATATTTGATTCAATTACAGAATGGCAAGGATGGGACACATCTGGAGAAGGATCTGGAGCGGGCTTGGAAGAAGTTGGTTCAATCTTCGACAATGCCAGATTCTTTTGGTCTAAAAGCTGCTTATCAAATATTTCCCTTTCCCTGAAGGATACAAACACACAGTTAATATTCATTTATTACTCAAAGAAAATGCCCCCGCTACAGACAAAATTACTGATGAAATTGGTTGTAACCCAAGTCAGGTAACAGGCGAGAAAGCTTCAGAATGAGAAACTGTGTTCCGCATTAGAAATGAGAAACAGACTGTAAACTCATTATGGGTAGGGAATGTGTCTGTTTATTGTTATACTGTACTCTCCCAAGCACTTAGTATAGTATTTTGCACACAGTAAGCGCTCAATAAATAGGGTTGAATGAATAACCCACTTTCCCAACCAAAATGATTTCATCTAAGAAGTCTGGTCAAAAGAACATCTGGGACAGTGATGAAGAATAATCATAATAATTATAATAATAATAATGGTACTTGTTAAGCACTTACTGTGTACTAAGCACTGGGGTAGATACAAATTAATCAGGTTGGACACAGTCCCTGTCCCACATGGGGCTCACACTCTTAATCCCCATTTTACAGATGAGAGAACTGTAAAGCGATTTGCCCAAAGTCACACAGGAGACATGTGGCGGAGGTGGGCTCGGGTCCTTCTTACTCCCAGACCTACGCTCTAACCACTAAGCCACGCTGCTTCTCAACATTAAACATTAAGGCTCTTTGACCACCCTGCAAACCTGAGCATCCCCAAAGGATGGACTGCAAACCCACGGCGGTCCAGGAGGGACCGCCAAAGTGGTCCATCACCATGCCGCATCACCACCATCACCTTCTATGGTCAGTCAGGTTGGCAGCTGGTGAGGGCAAGCCTAACCCAACCAGGTGAGCAGCAGAAGCAGCAGCCCAGGTTGGGGATGGAGGTGTCGATGGCAGAGACGGGGGGTGCTCAGGCTGAGGAATGGGGGGGGTGCAAAGTTAAGGGCTGGCCTTTGACTTGGAGGTGGAAATTCAGCTGGGGCAGAGCTAAGCTTACTCTATTGGTAACATTTAGTCACAGATGCCGACTCTGGGCCGGGGCATGGGTGGGTGAGGCTGCAATGGAAGCTGTTGTTTCCACTCCTATGGCTGTATGGACTACGCTTCCCAGCTCACTCTCCCTATGTTTCTGAACAGACCTGAGAGCAGTTCAATCAACCAATCAATGGTATTTATTGAATGCTATTACGTGCTGAACAGTGGATTAAGCACTTGGGAGAGTGTTGGTATTTGTTAAGCGCTTACTATGTGCAGAGCACTGTTCTAAGCGCTGGGGTAGACACAGGGGAATCAGGTTGTCCCACGTGGGGCTCACAGTCTTAATCCCATTTTACAGATGAGGGAACTGAGGCACAGAGAAGTGAAGTGACTTGCCCACAGTCACACAGCTGACAAGTGGCAGAGCTGGGATTTGAACTCATGAGCCCTGACTCAAAAGCCCGTGCTCTTTCCACTGCGCCACGCTGCTTCTCATAGTGCAATATCAACAGCGTACTTATGTACATATCTGTAATGATTTATGTTAATATCTCTCCCCTTCTAGACTATAAGCTCATTGTGGGCAGGGAATGTGTTTATTGTTGCACTGTACTCTCCCAAATCCTTAGTACAGTGCTCTGCACCCAGTAAGCACTCAAATACAACTGACTGGACTCTGTACCTATCTATAATTTATTACTTACATTAACGTCTGTCCCCCATTGTAGACTGTAAGCTCATTGTGGGCAGGAAACGTGTCTGTTATATTGTACTCTCCCAAGTGCTTAGTACAATGCTCTGCACACAGTAAGCACTCAAGAAATACGATCAACTAACCAGACACATTCCCTACCCAAAACAAGCTTGTCTAGAGAGCAGCGCTCACTTTTAACTTTGAGCATGGGGGCAAAAGGCATGCCAACAAAGCTGGGAATCCAGCCCTGCTCAACAAACCATCACCCCCAGGGAGCGGAGAATGAGTGGGGGTGGAAAGAGCTAAGAATTTCTGAGCAGCGCTGGAGAGACCCAGCCATTTTTACCTGTATGCATCAATGTAGAACAAAACCTGAGGTGGTTTTCCCCCATCCCCACTCCCAACACAAGGCTGGCATTTCTGATGCGGTTGAATCATTCAGCAAAAACATCCCCCACCTCTCTGCCTACACAGCTTGAAACGGAATGGAGCAAGGCAGGACACTAAAAAGAAGCAACAGTATTAACCTGGCTAGTGGCCCAATCTGTCTCTCCCCTTCTAGACTGTGAGCCCATTGTTGGGCAGGGACTATATTTGCTGCCAAATTGTACTTTCCAAGCACTTAAGTACAGTGCTCTGCACACAGTGAGTCTCAATAAATACGATTGAATGAATGAATGAATGGTGTGGAGAATTAGAATCCTTAAAACCCAGGGATCCAGGTCAACTTATCTTCAGTTTGTCCCTTTACTCATCATTTATTTCCAGCCTCTTCATTAGAGGCATGCTAATTCATTATTTTAATTTCCACCTTTTCCAGGCCCACCTCCATCCTTTTGGCCCAGTTAATTTCTTCCCCCAAAATAAATCTGCCCCCACAGAGAGGTGGGCTTGGGGTTTCTTGCCAATTTGGATTCCCATGAAAGTCACAAAGTAAGAAAACAGAAAGGAGAGGGAGCACATATTAAATTTCTCCTCTGGTCTAAATCCTGATTTCCCTTATGACAATCCTGATGTTTTACACTCTGGGCATATGGGCCAGTGCTTATTTTCACTGCTGCTTAACCATTCTGATAATTGGACACCTGGACTACTTTACTGCCTGTTGATTAGCACCTAACACCGCAACTCACTGGAGCAATAGTTAAAAAAAAAAAAAATAAGTTAATGCTTAATCATACCGCTTGCTTAGAGATGGCCCTTTGATGTACTTTTCTTCAGCGGTCTTGTAGTCTATCTCATCAACAGCAGAAATTGCATAAATGATTGCCTGTAAAAGATGACACAGAGCTTAAAGTTGAAGCACCACAATCTAAAAGATTGCAATTCACTACAATAAGCTGAAGTATACACTGAATGGTTTTCAGTGGTATTTTTAATTTACATTTCTAACACTACGTTCCCAAACTTTTACTTGCAGCTCTTAGAACATTAAGTTGTCTTTTAAAAGAAATCAAGTTTACTCAAAGATGGGACTAACCTTTTTCAATTTTAATTTTTCTAAAAATTTCTATCTTTCGTAAAAGCTGCTGCATAAGGCACATTAGCTCTAAAATGAATGGGAAAGGGATGAAAACAGGAAGACTTTCGAACAGTTTTCAAAACTTGTAATATTGTAAACTAATTTTCAATTGATTTGAAACAGTAACTGAGGCCTTAATTCTGATCTCCTTCCTGACGATGTTGAAAGAATAAGAAACTCTGATAACTAAGATAAAGTCATCTAAATTATTAGATGTTCGCTCAACACGAAGCATTACCGCTCCAAAGCAGCACGGCCGAGCAGAAAGAGCACGGGCCTGGGAGTCAGAGGATCTGTGTTATAATCCCGGCTCTGCCACTTGCCTGCTGCGTAAGACAAGTCACTTTGCTCCTCTGGGCCTCGGTTTCCTCATCTGTAAAATGGGGATTTGAATAAGTTCTCCCTTCTACATAGACTGTGAGCCCGGTGTGGGACAGGGACATGTTTGCCCTGATAGTCTTGGATCTACCCTAGTGGTTGGCACAGAGCTAGGCACTTAAATATTATTATTACTACTAATAATAAACCAAATCATTACAGAAAGTAATTAAACACTTGGAACTATTTGTATTTTGAGCAAGAACTTTTCCCCTCGTTCCGGAATTCAAAGAACTAAGGATCAGGGTCTCATCAGCATCAACAGTACTTGAGTGCTTACTGTGTGCAGAGGACTGTACTAAGCATTTGGGAGAGTACAATATAACAGAGTTGGTAGACACGTTCCCTGCCCTTAACAAGCTTACAGTCTACAGAGGGAGAAGTAAAAGGTCTCAAGTAAAGAACCTCAACTAGGTCTCAAGGAGAGACCTCAAGGTAGGGGTCTCAGGTGAAAAAACAAAAACAAAAACCAAAAAAACCCCGGCCATCCTCTATTATTTGTTGACATTCAAAAAGGTGCTTGAATTAGTTTATTAAAAAAATATTAAAATGGACTATTTACTAAACCACCAGTTTTAAGTGGCCAAGATTACATTTAGTGGTGAAAACATTCTTGCTCTTTTTGATTGGCATGAGAAGGAAGCTGGATTAAAGTCTGATTTACAATCTCTGAAATATGTTCCATGCTCTCAACATTCGCATTTCAGTAAGACTGCTGAAGAGAGCAATGCCTGTGCTAATTAAGAAGTATTTCAGCATACTCCAGTTTCTACATTTTAAAAAAACTACAAACTATTGGGCTGGACAAAATGGCTAGGCACTTCAAACTCTCTGATTCAAACCTCAAGGACTCTTTCCTGGGTCAACAAGTCCCCAGATATTAGAAATGGGCCAATGAGTCCCGAAATATTAGAAATGGATAAAAAGTCAGCAACTTACTTCAGGCAAAAGAACATCCAGAATAAATTTTATTTTATCACCATTTATCAGAGTCAGTCTACTGCCTATTTCTTGGCAGACGTCTTGTAAGTAGTTCACCACCAGGTCCAGCTGTTCATCGTCTTCAAGGTAGGTTTCAATACAGGTCATGTACTGACTTGAATTTAAATACTCTTTCAGCCACCTTGACTGCTTTTTGTGTTTTAGAATGGCCAAAAGATGGTCTTCTGCCCCCTTGTTTTTCACTATATACTCCACCAACTTCTCATTGGCTCTGTCTCTGGCCGCCCTCGTCCGATCGGGAAGCACTTTCTTTGGGGGCTTCACCTTGCTAAGGGGGGTCTCTAGCAAGGGCCTTTCAGGACAGTCTTTCTTCGAGCCGGGAAAAGTTGCAGTGAAAGCACCTTGCTTGATTCTTTTTCTAACCGGATAGCCTGAAAACGAGATCAACTTTGCTACCGAAACCTTTAATTTACAAACCCCAAATAATACAACATACAAGCACATGTGGTGAAGCCACCATAAATGTATCTGCATATGAGTAACTACAAAGAGGATGGGATTTCCTCTCGGCTGGATTTGAAAATAAATAAGTAAAAAAATAATGGAAATTAAGCAGACTTGACAACATTATTCCGCTAACTCCGCCACTCTTTCTGAATCAATCAACTGGTGACATTTAATCAAATCATATGTATTGCAAGCATATATCAGAGAATACAGGAACTAATGTTGAAAATGTTTCTAGGATGCCTGATATAATTCTGTCCACAGTTTCTTCTCACTTTGAAAAATACAGTTGTACTTACTAATATCAGCTGAGCAATATTCTAGGAAGGACCCCGCAAAAGAGCCACAGCCTGGGGGGAAGGAAAAACAAAGTTCATAAAAATCCAAAAGACTCCTGGGGAAAATACGCCAGATAGAAATGATCAAAATACTTGATATTTCTGGGCTTTCTATGCGAATACCGAACTAGACAGGCTTTCTTCAGCCTTCAATGAAGGAGTTACAATGAAACACCCCGACCGTCTCAGGACCAGTCAAATGCTCAAAGAGCCACTCTACTTTTTTAAAGTGTGAACCTTCTAAAAGTGAGCTAAAAAGGTAATGAGAGTGACCATTATTCATTCCCATCAGCCAGGCTGAAAGGGAAAAACCAACCCTTTTGAAAAAAGCTACTCTTTCCTTTGTTCAAAGTCAAACTTTTCTTATTTTTAGACTCTATCAATCGGCAGGGCTGGACTCTCCCGCCAAGGCCCTGGGAAAATTCCAGTGGGCCGGTGAAGGCTGGGTACAACACCAAGTGGCTCGCTGAAGCTCCTTTACTTCGATCCACCAGGCTACCCTAACTGTTGCTGAAGAGCTGAAAAGTAAAATAACTTCAGCTCCTGGAGCCCTCTCTCTTCTTCCCAAGACTACTCCAAGCAGAATTTTCAGAGCTGGTCTGACCCTAACCAACACCACCACGTCAGCTGTGCCACGAGGCATGCATCCCTTTGCCCCCACATGACAAAGGGACTTAAAATGGGCCTGGCTACCATGGAGCCAAAAATCGCAAGGACCCTCCCCCATCTCATTATTTCAGGTCCTCTGAATCACGGAGGCTTTGGGCTGGAAAGGATCTCCAGGGATCATCTGATCCATCCCTAAACACTTCCACCCAGATGGGGACCTGTTAGGTTCTTTATTTAAAAACGACGATGACAACCACCACAACCCACAACCTACTTTGATAACCTGTTTCACATCCCTTAACACCCCTTACTACTGGGGACATGTTTGGGGAGTGTATCTGAGAGAACATCTCCTGTGACATTTTAACACCCATTTCCTCTCCTCCATGAATGATGACGTGAACTGCATAAAAGCTTCTGGTGCACTAATTCTTCTGAAGAATGGCATCGGCCCCATTGCTTACCTAGTCTGATTCTGTAATCAGAAATCAGAGAGATGCACCAATCGATATCCTGGCTGTACTCCTCCTTGGCCTTAATCTACAATCAAAAAAGTCAGTGAGTTTTGAGTTACTGAAACCACTCCCAATATTCTTCAGAACCAAATTAGAAAATCTGGGGGCTTCTACATGCCAAAGGATGGAGAAACATCTAACTTTGCAAATCAAAGAAGTTTCTTCCCCATATTATTCAAAAAAAAAAAAAAAGAAAAGGAAAAAAAAGTGCCATCCTGTAGTTTTAAGGCTCTACAGCAGATACATTTGAAGACTACAGGTTTTAGAATTCTTTTTAGGGGAGCCAGTACCACCGGGAGATGTGTTTGCAGCTATTTATTAAACCATACCCCACTGTGGGAGCAGCTTTTCATCCTCTCCCAACTTGCTGAAAAGTGTACATTGCACTAAAATTAGTATTGGATTGGCCTGATGCCCTGCAAGCTACCACTTCCAGCTTCAGATAGCTATTTTAGGTTATGAGCAATTAAAGCTCATCTTACTGAGCAGCTGTCGCTAGATAAAAGCGTAGCTTGGAGCTTCAATAAAAAGGGGTTAATCGTTTAAGCTTTGGCACATTAAGTATGAGACATCAGAGCCATACAGAGTATGGACTGCCGACTATTCACTACTGCTCTATTTTACCTTTCGAAGGCAGAAATTATGACCGAGTAAGTTTCTAGCAGAATTCGCTACAGTTAGTTACTGACGCTTAACTCCAATTGAATTTCGTGTGGAAGAAGAATAATGTGATGCGGATTACTGAGTCCTGGCAAATATACAAAGGGCCACAAAAACCAATAAATTGGCAGAACTTCTGCAAACACGAAGAAGATTCAAGCTCCCAGCTGTACTTAGGAAAGAAAAACACGTGAAAACCAGTCATTTTGCTACAGCCAAATCCTATAATTTAATAAGAAGTATGGACAATTAAAGCAAAATAACACCAGCCTGGGCTAACTCGGTAACACTAACTACAAAAATCACAACTTTAAGGCAATGCCTAATTAAGAGAACAAACTTTGGGCTGACTCCCTTTGACGCTACTTCAAGTTTTCAACCTCTCTCACCAAAACAGGAAAAGACATTCTCAGATTCTCTTTTGCTGGGGCAATCATGACCAATCTCACTATTTTCAAGGACTGCGTTCTTCACTGCCTGATAACTTCACATGGGCTTTCCTCGCAATAAAGGGGGCCTGATTTCAAGGGGCTACCCTGAATTCATCTCACCCCAAAATGGTTGTCAGCGGGTCCAGGAACTTTTAAATGGCCAGCCCATCAAGAGAGTCAGATTTTTAAAATCAACCTGAAGAATAAGTTCAGTAGAAATAACTAGGTAAACATTTGAAGTCATAGATCCAGAATTTCCCATCATACCTACCATTAGTTCCTGTTTCTCTTCACAATCAAAATGCTTTAATCTTTTAAGGGATGCTGTAAACCTTGAGCAAACAGAGAAAAACTGAATTAAGAGGAATACATATCAAAATCATCTAAACACACTTAAGCAGACCTTTATTCCCCGCCGCCCCCCTCAAACTAGAATGTACGATCAACCTAAAGACAAACTAGCTAGGTTTCTCATGAACTACCTCTTTCTTTCTCTGGCATCACAGTTAAGATTTAATTAAATCTCACAAACCACACATCCTTCCATTCTTAAGATCCCTTCCAGCTCTATGACCCTATAACCTGCCCTCTGCAAGAATATTACCATCACCTTGTATTTATCTGGTGCCTTTCTCCTGAACAGCCTGCTGAGTTTTCACAATTACTTTCTCACTTCCCCTCACAACAACCTCGTGTGGGAGGCAAAGCCAAGGCAGAGGCATAACGTGAATCGAAAGATATCCCCGGACCTGGGGTAGGAGAGAGCTGAAATTCGGGGCTTATTTTTCCCCGGACTAAGTGGCCTCCCAGTGACTTTACCCCATTTTGGGTCTATATACCCTTTGCCATGGTCTCAGAGTTGAGGGTACAATATGTCAATCGATCAATTGTATTTATTGAGCGCTGGCTGTCCGCAGGGCCCTGTACTAAGCGCTTGAGAGAGCATAACACAACATTATAACAGACACATTCCCTGCTCAGAGTTGGTAGCCCAGAGGGGGAGACAGACATTAATATGAATAAATTATGGCTATGCACATAAATGCTGGGGGGCTGTCCTGTAAATAGTCAGCAACCTAAAGGAGGTTCCAATGCAAGCTCTTGATAACTTGGAGAATATTCAGATCTCTTCCAAAGTTATAGGATACTGGACTCTGGCAGGATGCCTACCAACAGGAGCGCCAGGGTGCGCGGCACTATGCCCACCACTAGTGCTTTCATCAGTTCCTTTATTCAGGGTCTCGGGCTCCAAGCACTTGCAGAAACTCCTTACCGTCGGCTCCAAGGCAATCGATCAGCTCGTCCCTCCCATCCTACCTCACTGATTTCCTACTTCAACCCAGCCCACATGCTTCGCTCCTCTGATGCCAACCTAGTCACCGTACCTCGATCTCGTCAATCTCGCCGCCAACCTCTTGCCCACATCCTGCCTCTGGCTTGGAACCCCTTCCCCCCTCATATTCATCAGACCACTCTCCCAACTTTCAAAGCATTAAAATCACATCTCCTCCAAGAGACCTGCTCCTACCCTCATTTCCCCTACTTCCTCTCCCTTGTGTCATCTATACACTTGGATTAGTACCCTTTAAGCACTTGACATTCAGCCCTACAGCGTGTATGTACATATCCATAATTAATTTTAATGTCCATCTCCCCTCTCTAAACTGTAAGCACCTGGTGGGCAGGGAATGTGTCTACCAACTGTTGCCCTGTACTCTCCCAAGTGCTTAGCACAGTGCTCTGCCCACATTAAGCCCTCAAAAAAATATGACCGAGGACCAAGGCTCAGTCACTGTTCACAACGGAAAATTCTATCGTCAAGTTCTTGAGGGTGGCTTTTAAACTTCTTTCAGATGGAGGCTGGTTAATTCTGCCAGTCAAGTCAACAACACCCACAGGAGCTGCCCTAAGCCTTGTTTCCTTCAGAAACCCTCGCTACTCCAACTGTATTTCTATAATCCACTACTCATTTCAGACCAAGCTCTCCAGATTTCTCATTCAGATACCTCCATCCCTGAAAAAGCCAAGTGAGAAAAATGTTTTACCCTCTCTTTTCAGGACACACATCCTTTTCAACAAAAAGCACGCTTGCTTTTTTATCTTTCCGCCTTACACTTTTGACCTGTTGATAAATCCAAAGTGAAACTATTATACAGATTCATTTCCTAAAACAACACAAAAAAAGACATTTGGGGCACATCTGAAAGAGCATGACTCTGAAATTATTCAACTGTCTTTACAGAAAACAGTTGCTATTTGATGAGAGAAGTTCCTCAAAAATACCGATCTACAGCAAATAAAACCTATCCCTTTATAAAGGTGACGAGAGTTGGTTTGATTTATTACAAAACTCAATCAATTGTCCCTTCTCATAAAAACATGCCCACTGTTAGAAAGCACTGGCAAAAGGTAAATTCACCCTTGGTAAAAGCCTCTGCCTACTTTCAAGCTGCTGATTTATTTGGAACTTATTCTTTTGGTCTCAGAAAGATAGGAGTAAAGCATCCAATTGGGGTGGGGGGGGATTCTTTCAAGATAGCTATTGGGCTATATTTTCCAGCAAATCATTAAAAAAAAAAAAGCAGCAGCAACACTGTACCCTTGTTAGAGAAGACTTTCATTCTGTCTCAACGAGGGACAGTTGGAACAAAAGTGCACGTAATGGCAGTCAGTGGTTTTTATTGAGCACTGTACTAAGTGCTCGATAATTCTTCCATTTGTTAGTAGCAAGTGCATTTTTGGATAGAGTCTTCTTCAGAGTGTCAAACACCACTCTGCTACTCATTTTAGTCTTGCCACTTTAACCACATCCTCTACGGAGAAGAAATGAACTCCCAGCTCCATGGATCCATCCGCACATTACGACTCTCTCAAAGCAAGTCAGTCATTTTAAAGCTTCATTTTCGGATTGGGTATAAACATGGGAAGAGCGATCATGTACGATTTGAAAGCTCAAAAAATCTGGCGGGCAAATAGCCGCTAAGAGATGATGGACAAAATCTACAACAGATAAGACAGGAGAAGATGAGGATTACCGGGAAACAAGCCCAAACACCCTGAGAATTTGGCATTACTCCTAGGAAGAAAATGCAAATATGCGAATGACTGGGAAGAATTAAAAGAAATTCTACTGGGTAACCAGTGCTCTTGGGATTACAAGAATATCAGTTTCAAGCACATGAACAATAATTTATTACGCTAACATATATTTGTAGATGATGGAGGTGGTGATTCTTACCACTGCTGGCCAATATGGGTATTTTTGACATTTACACCAGACTAACATTCCTGCTTCTATCGAACATGGCTCTATGGCACAAAAAAAAAAAAAAGGAAGAAGAAAGGAATGAGAAATTGATCTGAACAAGCAGACAAATGCAATAGGTTGAATGGTCTAGACCAGAAGCTATTTGTACATCCAGGATGCCAAACAACCAGGGGCAATAGTACTTCCAGGGGCCTTTCAAAGTATGGTAGGGGGTGAGGTCACTCTGGCAGTGGTAGCTGCTTCTTGCCGGGCTCCCCGTTGAGGCAAGAACTCTGCGGGGGCCAGCAAAAAGCAGAGGAGCAGCTGGGAACACAGCATATCGCGGCCCCATAGCCCTACAAGCGTGTACCCTGGGAAGTTGGCAGCAGGAGCAGTTTCTCTTCTTACCTCCTCCAGCTGCTACTAAAGCTCACTCCAGTGGGTAAGGGGGAAATGGGGGGGGGGGGGCACCGAAGGGGCTGATGCATGGACCGGCCGACCCATTCAGGTGTCGGATAAAACCTGACAACACAGGAATCTAGCCTCCCCCACAGATGCCACCCCCGCCAAAAAAAAAAAAGAAGTTGAAACACCATCCCCTCCGAATTAGACTATGGAGAGATCACTGTGTGAGCTGAAGGCTCAATACACTAACAAAAAAATCTTAAACTCGGGAAGAACCTTAGCAATCGATCCATTTCCAAAACGTTCAGAGATCTCCAAGCACACTGAAGCCAAGTGACACCTGCTTGGGCACTTAATGATCAGAGTGTTCTATTTTTCTCCAATTTCTGCTTTAAACGGTGGTCCTAAGAGTCGCTCAGTAATATGAAGCACTTTCTTCCTGGGGGAAAAGTGATGCAAATTACGCTGAATAAGAAGGGGAAATTTCTGAAAAGCAGACAAACTGGTACCTTAAGTTCAAGGTGTCAAACAATTTAACCAAACCCTCTTGGATTTCTATGTAACTTGAAAGAAACTGTCCCAGTTATTTCTTACTTTGGTGCAAAAGGATAGTCGGAAGTTCTTCATCTTCCTCTTCTTCATCTACAAAGTTAGCGTTCAGAGATGAGGTTTCTAGGGAGCTAAGCTCCAATGATAGGTCGGAGGATTGAAATCCTGTCAATGAAAGTGGATTAGACTTTTGTTTTACCTCGGCATTGCCTCATGGTTTTAACAAGCTAAAGACACATAGCAGGAAACGATTTTCTGAAGCAAAGGAATGCTTAGCATGCAACACAAAAGGCCAATGCAACCAGGAGGTCAGAATGCACAGTGTGAACCTGGCATAAAATGTCCGGCTCTAGTCGGGTGTACACGGAGTTAATTAAAAAGCCAAGCATCCTGGAAGGCTGGCCAGAAAAAAAAAAAAAAAGGACTTTTAAGGAGTGAAGTGATGAAAGACGGACTGGAAGCCTTTCTAGAAAAAGGGACTTTTAAGGAGAGAAGTGAAGAGAGCCATTGAGTGCTCTTCCACCTTAAGAAATGGAAGGCAGTTTCAGTTGAACAGGTGAAGAATTACTTTAAGATTCCCGCAATTCTTCCCGCGAGGGGACCTTTTCTCTCCGTGGCTTTTGGCCGGGCCTGCGTGGGCTCGGGGAGTTCTTAGCCTCTGTCCACCACCGGCACTCACCTAGCCACAAGGGAGTGAGAAACAGCCTCCAAAGGCGTGGCTGTGCAGGGAGCAGGAAAGGGACCGAGCCGCGCTGCAGCGTCTCTGCTCGGCACTACGAGGTCCTGCAGACCCAGAGGCAGAAAGTACCAGCTACCCTTCAAGACTAGGAAATAGGTGGCCCTTGTCTGCCAGCATGACTTCGTGGATTTGGGATCCATGGTCGGCCAAAAATACTGAGACTTCTCCAGAACAATAGAAAAACTAAAAAAACCCAGTGGGCCACGGTGGCGAACCCCGTAGCAGATTCTGGATGCCTAACCAAAGTTAGCAGCACGACCCGAAGCAGCTCCCCTGCTCGGAAACAGTCGGACGCCTTTAACTTTTACAGAGCCCCGTTTGGCCTGCACATCACGAGCGCCTGAAAAAGCCTACCACGTTTTAATCCAAAACCAATGCTAACTCACTAAATCTTGACCTGCAGCCAATACAACTTGATTTGACTTTCATTACTATCGAACCCATCCCAGCCATTTTTTATTTTATCTGTGGCCATTAAAAGTGAGGTGTTGACCTACACACAGCCGGATGCCAAATTTATTCCAATCTGCCCGGGGGCCGGACCTGCCAGCAGCGTGTGGACCTGTGTGCAGGTTAACCCTCACATCACTAGGAGAGGGACAATTCCCTGATTTGGGGGGGGGGGGGGGGGGGGGGGGGAGAAGACAGCACTGTGAAGTGAGAGCAGGCTCTAACAATTTTTGCTACACCTAACAGTGATTACCCATGCAGCACAAATTTGCTGTCATCACAAGATGTGGCCGGAAATAAAATTGCAACATCAAACTGCCTCCTCTGCCTCGCTCCAAATTCGCTTGGGAAGTTTTTTCACCCAACCCAAAAGGAGGTGTACGTGGAAAAACGACATTCCCGGTACCGCTCAGTGCAAAGTGCAGCGGGAATCTGCCTCTCTCCTAACTCTGTTGCTTGGGACTAGACCTTGGGCAAATCACAGAGCTGTGACTTTCTATTAAATTGATAGCTAGCAATAAATATTCACGGTTCAGATTGGGTGTGGGCGAATTGGTTCCAATCGATTTCAGTATCAAAAGAAAAAAATCGCCAAGAGAACACATAGGGAGATTATGCAAAGTTAATTTCCACAGAAAAGTTTTTACCTTCTTCATCCTCAAAATCTGGGAGCTGAAAATTTTTGATTTTAGTCAGTGAGCAGTCTGGAGAACGCCAGTCAGCGTCAGAGGTATCAGGAGATGATCTGGTGCTTCTCGTGTGTTGTCTGGTTTGATAACGGGTCATGTATGTATTTAGAACTTGTTTCTGATCCACTGGGTTTTTACTTCCATCTGAAGCCTTGCTGTATTTCCTTGAGGACTTTGTAATGTTCTCATTCTCTGACCATTTAGAGGCACTGTTAGTAGAAAAATCCAAGTATTTTTTGGTGGAACAATCTGCCTTCTTTCCTGCAGCTGTTGTCTTGGAGCATCCAGTGGCGGTCCAAGCAGGTGAGCTTTCTCCAGTGGGGCACCATTCTCCTCCCCTCATGGCATCGGGAGGTGAATCAACTCTGGTGCCCCCTGTCCTCCTTCTGTCCACTGTGGCCTTTTGAAGTAAATTAGCTTTCCTTCTGCTGGAACTTGAGCTTTGGCAATCCTCACCCTGAGGGGTCTGAATGCCCAAAACGACAGTAGTTGGAGACGTCGAGAGCCGGGTTTTGTTTTGGTGGGTTTTATCAGGCTTCTTCCAATCAATTTCGCATCCAGTTTCCTTGGTGGAAGTTGGCCTGAACTGTTCATTTTCATTCAAAAAGGATCCAGGTCTTCCCAAATTCTCTTTGTGGAAATCAGGGGAACAGTTAGACACAGAGAACAAAGGCTCTGTTTGGTTTTCTTTCTGCGAGACAGGCGTCGTCAGTTCTTCATCTGAAGAGGTTGCTGCTGTAGTATTGGATTTCAGATTCAAAATATCCAGGGCAATGTTAAGTGACTTTCTATAAGTTATTTCCTCAGGCTTATCATTCCTCTCAGTCTGGGATGCTGAAAGATACAAAAAGCAAGTTTTGTTCAACGCTGTATTTCAATCTCTAATGCTGATCTTGGAGTTAATTATAAGGTTAGGAAAGCTCTGTCCCAAATGAGACACTTTTACAGGTTGCGGGTAAAACTGACTCATGTTCAGGACCCCGTTAGCTGCTGGGTAGAGGCCCAGGTGCCACCTGAGGTACCCTGGGAGATGCCATGACATCCAACTTAACAGCAGACCTTTGTCACCATGGCAGCCACAGGGAAGGGTGCACACGTGGTCCAGGGAAAGTAGATGGGGTGTGTTTGGGTCTAATAATAATAATAATAATGTTTGTATTTGTTAAGCGCTTACTATGTGCAGAGCACTGTTCTAAGCGCTGGGGGAAATACAGGGTAATCAGGTTGTCCCACGTGAGGCTCACAGTTAATCCCCACTTTAGATGAGCTAACTGAGGCACAGAGAAGTTAAGTGACTTGCCCACAGTCACACAGCCGACAAGTGGCAGAGCCGGGATTCGAACCCATGACCTCTGACTCTCAAGCTCGGGCTCTTTCCACCGAGCCACGGGATCCCCCTGTGGCTTCCACTCCTCAGGGGTCCCCACCAAAGTCTTCAACTACAACTAGAAACTAGCCTACCAAATAGAACAGTGTAGACCAGTGGAAAGAACATGGGACTAGGAGTCAGGAAACCTGGTTTCCGATTTCCAGTTCTGCCACGGGCCTGGTGTGTGACCGACGGCAAATCACTTAACTCCTTGGTGCCTCAGTTTTCCTCATCTGCAAAATGGGGGATAAGATATCTTTCTGTTTCCTCTACCTCTTGGATTGTGGGTCCCACGTGAGTCAGGGGCTGGGTCTGTACTAATTATCCTCCATCTGTCCAAACTCTTAGCACAGTGAAAGACTCAAAATGCTTAATACCATAATTATTAAAAATGCTTAATAAATCCCATAATTATTACTACTGATATCACTTAGTGACAAAGAACAAATTCATTCCAGCTATCAACACTTTTCAACATTTTTACAAGAGCACCCGTGCTCTAAAATGCATTAAAAAAATTAAAAAAAAAAAGAAAAAGGACTTTGCAAGGAGTACTCACCTGGGGAAACCATTTATGCCTAACAAACAAAGAAAACTGGTTTAATGTATGAACCTTGGGGGAGGAAAGTGAGCTGTAAAAAAAAAAAAATCGGGGACTGGTGAATTCTTTGCAAGACTGCTTTAAAGAATGCAAGAAAGTCCTATTTAAGTGTTAGCACAGAGGTATTGGTATTGAAGGGGACTTCAAGAGAACTACTGAAAAACTCGATAAATGCAGAAGTAAAATGCAGAACTACTTTCACTGAGGTTAAATTTCTGAGTGGCAACAAAAAACTGGATATCGGCAATGAGCTGGTTTCCAGGGCCTTTTTGGAGTAACTTGGGAGTCACAGCAAATACATCTTACTTGAACAGCATCTTTTATTTTCAACTTAAAAATGCTTCAGAAACATTAAGTTAGAGAGACCAAAAATATTTTAATGCTTCACTAGGAAACTAGGAATGTACCTCTTCATTTAGGCTTGAATTTAAAACCTATATTTAAAAAGAAAAAAAGGTATATTCTCACCGAATTTAGTGACAATATCGTCAATGTGTGTCTTCTCTAGGATCTGGATTTCTCTGCACTGCACACTTATTCTGCAGAAACAATAACTGTCAGATACCATATGCCAATGACACAAAGCAGTTTTAAATCAATCACCTTTTCTGGAGACAATGGAAAGTCTGAATGCTGAAGAGGAAAAAATGTTATTTAAACCAAAATTCCCAGCAACACTTTGAAATCAAGTATCAGAAGCTAGTGACAAAAGTGGGCCACGAGGGCCTTCTTTTAATATAGATTTATGACGCAATGTAGATGTATGGGTTAAAATGAACAGGAGGTACAGGCAGTCCTCAACTTAAGACATTTCAAGTTATAACAAACCACATTTATAACATATCTAAATGTACAGTTTCTGCATGATGACACATTGGTTTTGCCTTTCCAAAATTAGCGTCTTATGGCACTAGTTTGGGGTGGGCAGTGGGTGGGAAAGGGCAAGGGGCATACACAGGAGATACGTGGAAATGAGAAAATTGAATCAAAGATGAGTACAACCTGATTGCCAGGCAGTTACCCCATCCATTTGACCTCTGATGAAGTTAAAAAAAAAAAAAAGAGCTACCCTATTATGGAACTTCTCTGACTCAATATAAATACATTAATGTAGCTCTGCACTTGATTGAGTACTCAACTCTGGGTGATTTTAGAATGGGCAGGGTATCTAACCTCGGTTCAGGAATCAATCCCCTATTTATACCATTGTAAATCGGAATCAATTTTCTCATAGGAACTGTGTTCCAACTTCAAGAACCAACTGTATCAAGTCTGAAGGCTGCCTGTACTTTAAAAAAAACAAACAACATATTGTTTTCTGAAATGGTGGTATCTCCTTCCTTACCCAGCTTGGGAAGCATTTCAAACTAAAGGCTTAAAAATACATTCACTTACTGAATTCAAAACTGATAAATAAGAAATTGCAATCTTCGGTTCAGAATACTCTACCACCGTTTCTCTAAAGAGGAAAGCACAATGTATATAGATTTCACTTTTCTTTCAATCTTTAGGAATAAAAAAGGAAACAGTTTTTCCTGTAAAACTGAGCAAATGAAAAGAATACCTGAATAAAGAGATACCAAACTTAACTTTTTATCTAGTGAAAGTATTTCGACATCTATAGAGTCTGGCTCCGCGTTCTGGGTATCTTCTCTTCTGGAAATTCCCATTTTGGATAAAACCTAAGTTTAAAAAAAGCGATTGTCATCTCAGTAACACAGATTAATAATCCTCTCAGAGCTTTGTCAGCGTGTGTGTTTTCGCTATGCGTTCTCGATAGACTGCGACGATAGAATTAGGAAACGTTCTTAAACCAGTTTGCGTCTGCCTGGCTACAGTGCGAAACGGTGTTGGAGGAAATGGTTAAGACGCATGTGGGCAGTGGCAGACCTTGGGTGAGTGTTGCAGCACGAGTTATCTTTCACACAGGGTCCTGCAAGAATGCAATCTCTGCGATAATCGGAGAACTGGGTATACTACGGACAGTTCGCATCAGCAGAGACTTTCACAAAGCTTGTTGCGGGCAGGGAATGTGTCTGTTTATTGTTATATATTGTACACTCCCAAGTACTTAGTACAGTGCTCTCCACACAGTAAGCGCTCAATAAATATGATTGATCAACTGAAAAAGAGAACACAAAAAACGGACATTAAAGCCACAGAGGAAGGATCTATCCAGGGCCACAGGTGGACATTTTTATGCCTGTTGCTCTGCTCTTTCCCATCCGGAGGCAAAGGCTGTTGAGTCAGGAGGGATCTCCAGAGGCCTTACTACTTGTGCCCCTGTCCTGCCCTCTGCAAGTGACCCCTCACCCCCACACCATTACCAATCAATCAATGGAATTTATTGAATGCTATGTGTGGAGTATCATCATCGATACTTACTGAGCGCCTATGTATCGAGCACTGTACTAAGCGCTTGGGTGAGGACAATACAGTAGAGCTGGTAAACACATTCCCTACCCCCAACGAGCCAGTGCTACCACTCTCACGGTTCTTTCGGGAACCAGAGTTAGGGAGGCAAGGGAGAGGGCCCTTCTAGCTGTGCCCTCTACCTCAAGGCAGGCGTGACAGTTATTGGCACCCTTGCCGTAAACCTGGCAAACCTCTGGGCCTCCTTATCCCTAGGCATCGAGGACCATCTCTTCATGAGACACCACCTTAACTCACTGCCTTCCTACATTTGTTTCAACCCACTTAAAAATGGGTGAAAAATGGCCCCATCTGGAAGGGTGCCTAGAAGCTATGATTAAGGCTTGGCTACGCTACTCAGTGCTTGATGTGCCCCTCACTCGAACAGGAACCTGAAAACCCACGCCACTGTGTCACGCTGTGCTTCCCTGCCGCAGACGAGCTATGGCCCCCCGAGGCAGCGGGAGGTAGGATCACACACTGGATAAACTTAAATTGTGCGAGGATACTCCATCTTGACCCAAATCAAGCAGCCACTCATTTCAAAGCCTGCTGGAGCATCGTTTGAACCCATAGTCACTTCAAGTGGAAATTCGAGTTAAAAATGTAAAAATCTCCATTGTGGTTCATTTTCAACCAGGTGGTGGACTGACTAGCTTAATCACTTTTCTAAGTCGAAACCCAGGAATCTCTCTCTCATTTCTCGAAACGATGAGCGGTAAGGTAATGGCAGTTACCTTTGCCGGCCATAAACGGCCTTCCCATTTGCACAGGACATAGTCTGCATCCGTCATGATTAAGATTCTGGTGGTAACAATCTGGCATCAACCAAGTGTCTGCTTCAAGCTCTGATGTACTCTGCAATGAAATGTAAATGAAGATCATTCGAAAACGTTTAACCTACTGTTTTAATGTTGCTACAGCAGCCAAGGGCAAAGGGCAACATTCTACACTGCATCCGAAAGTACACAGGTGAACCACTGTCGTGATCCTCAAATGGGGGATTCGATGAGAAAAATGCTTTAGGAGGAGAAATGGCTGGCGTAGTTCCTGGGGAAGGTTTTCCCTTCTTACATTTTTTAGTACACTGAAAACAATGCCATTTCCCAACCTCAATTAGAAAGAACTTCAACATAAAATGATTCTCCAGATTTCTTTCGATTTTTGCACCTCGGAACATTATATAGGCACATATAACGCACCACTCTGGGCCAAGCTGCTTAGGAAAGTCTTTAAACAATAAAGAAGTCAAACCCTGGGAACGTACTACAGGTATTTTCTCCCAGCGCTTAGTACGGTGCTCTGCATACAATAAGTGCTTAATAAATATTACTACTACTACTTCTAAAAAGACTTACACGATTGAAGATTCCTCATCAGTTTACCAAAAATTCCTGGTTCGGGCAGCACAAAGACCGAAGCAAATATAACTGAAAATTATAAAGTGGGTCTATTTACGACGAATCGACATACTAAAGCGGGAGTAAAATTTGGTGGGGGGGGGGGGTCCTCCCTCCACCTCTCAAGAGAAACCCCGCCAAACTTTCAACTCTACTTCTCCTTTTGTGAGCTTGCGGTGCCAGAGGAGTGGAGGGAAAGGGGGAGGGGCGCGGCGACCCTATTACCACTGGCTTCCTCGCCTCTGGGAAAGCAACCCAAGTTCGTACTTTTCTACTTTGGGCCCAATGCAAGCCCGAGGAAAGGGAGAGGGTCACCAACGTGCGTGTCCCACCCAAACTGCCGTAGCCCCGCGCCATCGATTCCCTAAAAATCCCTAAAACTGGGGTGAACCCCTGCCTATTCCCTCCCTCCCCCTTTTCCCTTCAGGGTGAGCAAAATGGCAAGAGAAAGCGGACAATACAGAGCTGGAGGAAGGTGTTAAGATAAAGAGGAGGTAAGAAAGACGAAGGGCGGGGGGAGCACAAATACCCTCGAGGTGGGGGAAGGAAGGGAGGGAAGGTAGGAGAGAGAAAGGAGGAGAATTAGGAAAGAGGGAGGGAAGGAAGAGGCAGGACTTCCTTCTCGGAGGGGCCTTGCCCGTCACGGGGGGGGCGGGGGGGGGGGAGAATAGTTACCGCGCATGCGCAAAGGCGGCATCGGTCCAGCCCCTAGGAAACTTGCATCGACAGAAGTTGAGGGGCAGAAATGAACACCCCCTCTTTTGTGTCATCCCCCTCCCAAGGGGGCGACCAGAATGTCAACTCGCCCCCAAACTCCACTCCCGCTCCCCGCAGTCGGATCCTCCTCAGGGGCGAATCGCCACCACCCGCTCCTTAGGAGAGGCCTCTCTTCTCCGCCCTTCCCGCCCCCCTCCCCGTATTTTCCCACTTTCGGGGCCGAGGGTCCATGCTAGGCTCACCCCATCCGGGGACTATTCCTCCTCCGACGCCTCCCGCTGCAGCAAGAACAGCAGCACCCCCCGCCCCCTGTTTGGGGGAGGAGCGGCAGTGGGTCAGGGGTCAAAACTGAAGCCTTCCCCGCCCCTCCGCTCTCTCCCCTCCCCCTCCCCACCTGTCATTCGACCCTCCCCTACCGCCTCCCCCTACGGTCTCCGTCGCCCGCCGTTCCTGGGGCCGTAGGGCGTGCGGCTTTTGGGGGTGGGGGCGGCTGCAACCCAGGCCGCCCCTCCTCTCCCAATTAATTAATGGTATTTATTGAGCGCTTACGGTGTGCAGAGCACTGTGCTAACCGCTCGGGACAGTTCAATACTCTCCTCCATCTCGAAGTGGCTTCGGGCTAGGCTCCACCTCTCCCGAAGGCGCCTCTCGGCGCGGGCAGAAAAAGAGGAGGAAAAGTGATGGGGGCGCGCATTTAGTCCCTCCCGATCGCGCGCGCGCGCCTGGGGGGCGGGGAACGCGCCTTGGCCCCCTTCCGAGCACGTGCGCGCGGCCAGGGACGGGGACGCGCCTTTGCCTGCTCCCGTCCTTTATCTCCTCTGCCTGCCTCGTTATTCCTTCTCCTCCCCGCCGTCCTTCGTCGTCCCCCTCCCTCCCTCCCTCCCTCCGACAATAAAACCCTCTTCCACTAACCGGTGTTTACTGAGCGCGGTATTAGAATGGCCGACAAAGAAGAGCAAGGCCCAAATTAGGTTCCTATTGTATTCAATCATTCACTCATTCCCCGTTCCCTGCCCACAACGAGTTTACAGCCTAGAGGGGGAGACAGACATTAAGAGAAATAAATAAATTACAGATGGGTAGATAGCTTGGGGGGCTGGGAGGGGGGATGGCTAAAGAGAGCGAGTCAGGGCTTCGCAGAAGGGAGTGGGAGAAAAGGAGAAAGGAGGGCCTAGGCAGGGAAGGCCTCTTGGAGGAGTCGGGCCTTCGATAAGACTTTGAAGGGCGGGGAGAGTCATTGTCCGATATGAGGAGGGAGGGCGGGCGTTGTGGGCCAGAGGCAAGACCTGGGTTAAAGGTCAGTGGTGAGACAGACGAGATGATAATAATAATGGTATTTGTTAAGTGCTTACTATGTAATGATAGTAATAATGATATTTAAGCACTTACCGTGTGCCAAGCGCTGTTCTAAGTGCTGGGGTAGATCCAAGGTAATCAGGTTGTTCCAGGTGGGGCTCACAGTCTTCATCCCCATTTTACAGATGAGGTAACTGAGGCACGGAGAAGTTAAGTGACTTGCCTAAAGTCACACAGCTGACAAGTGGCAGTCAGGATTTGAACCCATGACCTCTGACTCCCAAGCCTTTGCTCTTTCCACTTAGCCACGCTGTTTCTCAATGTGACAGGCATTGTACCAAGCACTGGGGTGGATACAAGTAAATCAACTTGGACACAGTCCCTGTCCCAAATGGTGCTCATAGTCTCAATCCCCATTTTACAGATGAGGTAACTGAGGCACAGAGAACTGTGATTTGCCCAAGATCACTCAGCAGACAAGTGGCAGAACGAGGGTTAGAACTGATGACCATCTGACTCTCAAGGCCTATGCTCTATCCACAATGCCATGCTGCTTCTCAAGAAGTAGATTGAGATACAGTGATTCACTCATTCCTTCAGTAGTATTTATTGAGCACTTACTGTGTGCAAAGCACTGTACTAAGTGCTTGGGAGAGTATAACAACAATCAGACACTTACCTGCCCACAACAAGCTCAGTCTAGAGGGAGAGGTTAGCATTAGAGGAGTGAAGTTTGCAGGCTGGGTTGTAGCAGGAGAGTAGCGAGGTGAGGTAGGAGGGGGCAAAGTGAGTTCAGTTTTAGACAAATTAAGTTCCAGGTGACGGGAGGACATCCAATTTGAGATGTTCTGCATTAGTCTCCTCGCTGACTTCCCTGCCTCCTGTCTCTTCCCACTCCAGTAGACACTTCACTCTACTACCCAGATCATTTTCCTAAAAAAAAATTCAGTCCACATCTCCCCACTTCCTCAAGAAACTCCAGGGGTTGCCCATCCACTTCTACGTCAAACAAAAACTCCTTACCATTGGCTTTAAAGCACTCAATTAGCTCGCCCCCTCCTATCTTACCTTGCTGATTACCTACTTCAACCCAGCCCACTCACTTCGCTCCTGTAATGCAAACATACTCACTGTTCCTCATGTACCCCTTACCCGTGCCCTGCTTCTGGCCCGGAACTCCCACTCCCACTTCATATCCAACAGACCAGCACTCTCTCTACCTTCAAAGTCTTATTAAAATCACATTTTCTCCAAGAGGCCTTCCCCAACTAAGCTCTCTTTCCACCCCCTTCTTTCCGCTCCCTTCTTTGTCACCCTTGCACTTGGAGCTGGACCCTTTAAGCACCTGGTATTCATCCCACCCTCCATCCCACAGCACTTATGTACATATCAGTAATTTATTTTAAAGTCTACTCCACTGTAAACTCCTTGTGGGCAGGAACGTATCTGCCAACTCCGTTGTATTGTACTCTCTCAAGCGCTGATTGGTCTGCACACAGTAAACTCAATAAATACCACTGACTGAGTGATTCCCTTTTTATTCTCAATAGCGACATCAAGTTGTTTGTAGAATTCTTGTGATGGTTACCTTCGTGGATGTCAGTCCTCATGGTTAAGGATAGGCCTTCAAGTATCCTTAGCTTTCTCTAATAATCCATTATCTTCCTGTTGTCCAGGAATCTATCTAAATCCTTCTACCAATCCTTACTTTTCCCTCTAATAGCCCATCATTGATTTATTGTCTATAAGTTTATCCCAACCCTTTGAACTGATTGATATTTCCTTTCTCTCTGGTTGTCATTCTTTCCTTCAGTCGCTGGTCGGAGCCTAATCCATCACATAAAGCCAACCCCCTCCACCCGCATGTCCAATTTAATCAAACTTTTTTTTTATTGATCTTCTTCCTGGCATGGATTCGTGTTGTCACTAACAGTTCCCAATATTTATTCTCAACTAATCAAGCGCTATGTCCAGTTTATTCTGTCAGTAAGTGTGACCGCTGTGGGAATTTCCTACAAGAATAATAATAATAATTGTGGTATTTGTTAACCGCTTACTTTGTGCCAGGCACTGTATTAAGTGCTGAGGTGGATACAAGCAAATCAGGTTGGTTACTGTCCCTGATCCACATGAGGTGATTGAGGCACAGAGAAGTGAAATGATTTGCCCAGACAAGTGGCAGAAACAGGATTAGAACCCAGGTCCTTCTGACTCCCAGGCCCATGGCCTATCCTCTAGGCCCTGTTGCTTCTCGGTCACAGTAGTGACTGAAGCTTAGTTTCTCACCTCTGTTATTCACCTGTGAATTGCAACTTCTGACAATTGTCTCTGATTTATCAGAGGGATGGGGGTAATTAATTTTGAAATTACCTGTAGGGCTACATTAATTAGCATCTCAACCAGCCAATCCCTTAAATTCTGTACTAGTTCCAGGACAATAGGAAATGTTTCAGGTGGAGGTATTGAGTGACAGAAATGAGTAGGAAAATATGTTAGTCAAAACTACTCAAAAGTTAATGTTTTCTTCGATGTAACTGATGAAACAAACATTCCCATTTGGGAAACAAAGGAATTGCTCATTGAAACCATCAGTTTCATATGGTAAACATCTGGACTCTTAGGGGCACCCAAACATATGTTCATTAAAATAATTTGCGACTTGTTGAAATAAATGTTTCATTTGACATACATTTGCCATTATAGACTATCTCTCCATTCATATGCCCATCTTTTGAAATCCTTTTAAAGAATACTAGAAACATTTGACCTCAAATAATGATGGTATTTATTATTAATAATAATAATAATAATGTTGGTATTTTTTAAGCGCTTACTACGTGCAGAGCACTGTTCTAAGTGCTGGGGTAGCTACAGGGTAATCAGGTTGTCCCTCGTGAGGCTCACAGTCTTAATCCCTATTTTACAGATGAGGTAACAGGCACAGAGAAGTGAAGTGACTTGCCCAAAGTCACACAGCTGACAAGTGGCAGAGGCAGGATTCGAACCCATGACCTCTGACTCCCAAGCCCGTGCTCTTTCCAGTGAGCCACACTGCTTCCCTATTAAGCCCTTACTATGGTGCCAAGCTCTATGCCAAGTGCTGGAGTAGATACAAGATAATCAGGTCGGACCAGGCTTACAGTCTCATGGAGAAAAAAACTGGTATTTTGTCCCCATTTTACAGAAGAGGGAACTGAGGCCCAGAGAAGTAAAGTGACTTGCTCAAGGTCACAAGAGCCAGGATTAGAACCCACATTTCCTGACCTCCAGTCCTGTGCTCTTTCCACTAGGCCTCCCTACTTCCCGTAGTCTATTTTTCCTTCTTTTGCTAACAACAAAAAGGACAAAGGAAGCATTGGGTTAACAGTGAGCTGGAAAGTTACTAATCGCTTAGCGTTGGTCTCACTGCTCAGCTGCACAATGTAGGTTCAATGGCTTTCAGAATGAATTTTTCCATGATGAAAAATAGTAAAAGGAACATTTGCATCATGCTGGCCCTGCCAACTTTGTAGGTGAAGATGAGGCATTCATAGTATTTGTTTCAGCTGCTGAAGGGATTACAGTGCAAAGTTACCCCTCTTCCTCCTCCCCACCTTCCACCTGCAAAGCTGGCTATCTGGGAGCTGTATAATAATAATAATAATGGTATTTGTTAAGCGTTTACTATGTGCCAAGCACTGTTCTAAGCACGGGAGTAGACATAAGGTAATTGGGTTGTCCCACGTGGGGCTCACAGTCTTAATACCCATTTGACAGATGAGGTAACTGAGGCACAGAGAAGTTGAGTGACTTGCCCAAAGTGGCTCACTTTGCCTGAAATCCCTTCCTAACTTCCCATCCATGCAGGGCCACCCCTAAGAGGATCCATCAACTTCTGGGCCCAGTGAGGGTGGGGAAGTGTTTAAGGAGAAGCATCATGGTGTAGTGGATAGAGCATGGGCCTGGGAGTCAGAAGGTCATGGGTTCTAATCTCGGCTACACCGCTTGTCTGCTGTGTGACCTTGGGCAAGTCGCTTCACTTCTCTGGACCTGTTACCTCATCTGTAAAATGTAAATCAAGGTAATCAGGTTGTCCCACGTGGGACTCAACTTGATTTGCTTGTATCTACCCCTGCACTTAGTACACTGCCTGGCACAAGGTAAGCGCTTAACAAACACCATCATTATTATCACCTTAAATTGTCCACCCCGCCTTACATATGAGTCCATGAGCCTTTGGTTCCAGGGGCCATTTGGATGCTGCAATGGCTGGGTCCTCCCAGCCCCAGTGACTAGGCTGCTTTAGCCAGTCCACCGGGCAATTGGCAAAACTAGTCAAAGGGAGAGACGACCTTGGGCACCTGCCCAAAAGAAGATTAGTCTGACAGCTGAACATCAAGCAAGAGAGGCATCATGATAATGATCCATATTTAATGAAATTTCTATTTTTATAAATATCCACACCATTGAAAATGTTAACACCAACAGTAACATTCATCAATCATTATTCAAACACGTTTCAAAAACACAATGTGACATCACATTACTACGAGTCGGGGACTAGATGTTCACTATCTTTAAAGAGCATAAGTGTGCAGAATAACTTATCTGACAAGACACGCCAGCTAGGAATACTCCCATTTTTGCTCGTCTTCCCTCAAAATCCTTCCATTGTTAGGGGACAGTCATTCTCTTCCACTCCTGAGAGCCACATCCATTAGACCAGCCAGAGTCCAACTGCAATCAGCCAGTTTACCTTCACAAAAAGTAACGGATTGAACCCCACCATGTTTTCCTTCTGTTTCCTTTTGATTTTTTTAAAGTCTTTCACTTGGTCTATTAGCTATTTCAGAATAGAAGGTCCACCGTAATTGAAAGGTTTTGCTTCTCTCCCTCTTCTCTGGCCCTTCTTGGAGAAAAGGTGAATTACAAGTCTTTCTTTCAAGACCCAGTATCACATTCTCTCCCATTATCCCCAGACAAGAGCCTTTTCTTTGGCACATGCTGTTTTCTACAAACTGATGTTCCTCCCAATTTTTTGTTCAACTTGTTCTCTTCCCCACCCTCCCGCCCAGCCCCCCACCTCTCTACATGTTACTGAGTCTCTATTTCCGTTTGACATAAGATATTTGGGGTTCAGATAAGGAATTTGGGTTTTTATCTCCTGAACTGTTTTGGGCCCACCCCCCATGTTACTCCACAAACTATCTTCACAGAGTTAGTGAGACTGAATTGGAATTTGCCATCTTTACAAAACAAGGTTTTGCACAAAAAGGTCTTCTCACTCTTTTTGACTGCTCTTTATAACTTTTTTTAAGGTACTGTTAAGCTATTACTATGAGCCGGGCACAGTTCTAAGTGCTGGGATTGATACAAGGTAATCAGGTTGGACACAATCCATGTCCCACATGGGGCTCACAGTCTTAATCCCCATTTTACAGATGAGGGAACTGTGGCACAGAGAGTGAAGCGACTTGCCCAAAGTCACACAGCAGACAAGTGGCAGAGCAGGGATTAGAACCCAGGTCCTTCTGACTCCTAGGCCCATGGTCTATCCACTAGGCCATGCTGCTTCCCTATAACTCTATAACTTCACCTCCGTCCCATTTGAGCAGATTTCCATCGGCACAGCTAACACTTAAGCTAAGCCAAAACTGAAATGGGTCAATTATAAGCCCTTTTATATAATCCTCTGAACACATGAATGATCAAATTGGCCCTATTTATCTATTTCATTCTCTTGCAATGACATGGTTTTCAGGCTTGAATCAATCATTTTTACAAGCATGCCTGTAATAATGTGACTGGATAATGCAGCTGAAGGAAGTAAAGCTCAAAGTATTGTTTTTGTAGTGCCATTCTAAAATGTCATCTCAACAATAATTTATGGGACTGTTTATGCTATACAGCAGGGTATGGAAGCTTTTCACTTACCATCAGGGAACCTGGATACATTAATGTTTCATACTCTTAGCAAAAAGATTTGCAGCATAGGAAAAAGGGGATAACCCACGATATTTAGAATTTCTTCATGGAAAAAGTGGGCTCATAAGATTCAGTAAAAATGCCCACAGATTTCTAAGGTTCTCGAGGAAAAAGTATTCAAGAATGCAGCAGTAGCTGAACAGTTGTGAAGTTAGCTAAGGGACGATATGGAAACAAAACACTGCTTATCTAAATGTGGCTAGATACATCCATATGTGAGCAGGAGATGCATCTTAAAAGCCTAGCTTAGCACTGAAGGCTGAATTTATAATCATCTGGGCTGAGGTCCTTTCTCTTTCAGGTAAAGTATAGATGGAAATTTATGAGCAAATATTCTTTTTCTCAGAAGAACTAAAATTCTAGAGTCAGGTAATCAGCTCCAGTAGCACCACATGATGTCAGTCTGCAGGGGTGGGGAGAGAGAGGGAGAGAGAGAGAGAGAAATGGGAAATTACCAAAAATCTGACAAATATTTTTCTCACAGGATGACACCCTCCTGAGAGAGATTTAATCAGCAATGTATATCCAGAGAGAGGCACTGTCCTTCCAAAGCCATTAATTCCCATAAATAGATTAATTCATTTTCTGTGTTGGTTCAGTAATTTTTGGTTTTCATTTTTGTGTATCCTATCAAAAGAAGATGGTTCGAATCTTTAAAACCAAATCAGAACTCAGTGGAAATCAGTACTCTTCCCATACTGTGTGTCTGTCATTTGCTGTAATACGTGTTTTGTAGGCATTTCAATCCAGCCATGACAGACCAGCAGTGTTTTGTAATGTATCCAGCTGCCAGGGCTGTCTCATCTGTGAAGCAGACATGTCCCTGCAATGCAGTTTTATCCTGCTATTCAGGTAGGAGAGAGTTTCACCTGTCTGAGCAGTGGGTCGGGGTCAGGGGGAGGGGGTGAAGAGGTGGGGCTGGGGTTAAAGAAGAGACATGACTGAAGGCAGGGGAATATACTTGATGACCAGCAAGGTCCCTCCCACCCTCATGATTCTATTTACACATACTCCTTTTGGCTTTCCAGTACCATGACAACACGCTCCCACCCCACACTCCACCCCCAAGCCCAGAAGTCCCTTTCAAAACCTCGTTCAGATCCTTTGTCCATTTAATGCTAATTTGGGAAAGGGATTATGGTGTTATTAAAAACCAGTCTCAAGCTCTTCTGTTACAGTGGCCGAAATCTTTAGAAGATGAACCACTGAGGTATTTAAAAATATTTTTCACCATTAAAATCATACAGCATATTGTAATTTTGCAAACCGAGACCACCAGCGGTGAAGATGTTTCAGCATTCTTTGTTATTCGAAGGATCACGCTATTACTGGGAAATTGGAGCTTCTTGAAGCGGCTGAAACTGTAGTGTACTGAAAGCACCGACCAGGCTAAAATCAACGGGACTTCAAAGGAGACTAAAGCTAACAGCTACAATCCACAGGGAGTCAATGACTTAAAACACATTTTTTTTTCCCCCTTTGGAGGAGATAAAATGATTGAGGTCAGATTTGACAGAGTCTTTGGCTCTACCTAAAACATTACCCGGCGTCTGGCTCGGCATTTTTAAAGAATTAGACACATAATACGCACGTAACCTCTTCCCCCACATATGTCCATCAGGGCAACTCGTGTTAAAAACCATGTCAGGCCACAAAACCAGTCTTGAAGAGCACGTGACGAATGGCTCTTTGGCTGAGATCAAATGTTAGGTTGTGTGCCTGGGGTCTAGAGGCTGCTTTGGTAGAAGGATGCACTATGGTGAACTTGAGTATCCTTTCTATCTCTTAAGGACAGAGGCGATTTTCTGGTCAGAGGCGGAGAGGTAGAAAGGAAGCCTTTAACTACGGTTGCTGTCTCATGCCCCACCTGGAAGGAAGTGATTTTGACACCAAGATTCACTCTATATGGGGCGATTAGAATGTGAGATAACCTTGACCAGTTGAACAAAATGATCAGTAATGAATAGGAAAAATGAAAGCGAGAAACAGAGACATATTCAGGGTAACATAATGTGCCACCAGCGCAAGATGGGGAGGATCGGATTGGCCAGCCCTGAGTCACAAACTACAGACAAGTAGGAAATAGGGGCGCTGTGATTCAATCAATGGTGTTTACTGTGTGTAGGGCATTGTCATTAAAAGCAAAAAAAGACACCCCTCCCCCCACAAAATGGCAGAGGCCCCAGGATATATAAACAGGAAAGGAGCTTTCAGGAACCCTCTCCTTGGTCTTGACCATTGATAATAATAATGTTGGCATTTGTTAAGTGCTTACTATGTGCAGAGCACTGTTCTAAGCGCTGGGGTAGATACAGGGTAATCAGATTGTCTCACGTGAGGCTCACAGCTAATCCCCATTTTACAGATGAGGTAACTGAGGCACAGATAAGTTAAGTGACTTGCCCACAGTCACACAGCTAAGTGGCAGAGCTGGGATCCCGGGATCCAAACAGTGAGTCCAGTTGTGAATGCTATCGTATCAGAAGGAAGGATAACCAAGTTGATCCCAGAAAAAGGAGGAAAAGAAGCAAAGGATTTAAAAAGAAGATTTAGGAGTCAAAATAAAAGAGCTGGGGCTACCCGATCCAGAGAAATGAAGATTTAAAGGGAAACAGTCACAACTGAATTTATTGGTATTGTTGAGGAGGCTAAGGGGAAGTTTGATCATGATCTTCAAGCTCATGAGAAATTTTAGGGAGGGGAAGTTTTTTCTCCATCTCTATGGAAGAAAGGGGAGGGACGATAACGGGTTTTGGATTAGAGTTACTGAGTCTTTGGAAAAGAAGAGGGATGAACATAAGGGCCAACTCCATGGGGGCGATATGGGTCACTGCTTCCCATGGGTTTCCAGCCTCCCTGGGCCCAGGCCTCTGACCAGATCTGAGTCTCTAAGTGGGGCTAAAAAGAGCTAAGAGGTTGTGGGCAGGGATGAAAAGCCCCCATATCCTGTCTTTATACTTTTTAAATAATAACAATAATTTTGGTATTTGTTAAGCATTTATGTGCCAGGTACCATACTAAGCGCTGGGGTGGATGCAAGCAAATCAGGATGGACACAGTCCCTGTCCCATGTGGAGCTCACAGTCTCAATCCCCATTTTACAGATGAGGTCATTGAGTCCCAAAGAAGTGACCTGCCCAAGGTCACACAGCAGACAAGTGGCAGAGCTGGGATTAGAACTCATGACCTTCTGACTCCCAGGTCCATGCTCTAGTCATTAGGCCATGCTGCTTCTCTAAAACCTTTCTCCCCAACCCTGTCCCACTTGGTCTCCCCAGCTCCTCATCCCTAAAAGCTCAACCCCTTTTGACCCCCAGGCTCAAAATGAAAAGTGTGGCACCTCTGGTGATGAATATCTTTCTGAATGTCTTACGGACCCACCCTTAGACAGGACTGTGCCTGGTCTGATTATTTTGTCTCTTCCCCTGCACTTAGAACAGCGCTTGACACACTGGAAGCACTTAATAAATACAATTATATTGGAGGGCGTGGAGGGGCACTTAGGACATTGCTCTGCACATAGTAAGCACTCAGTAAACATCATCGATCAAGGGTCGGGGAGCAAAAGGGGGAGGAGGGCAGCCCTATGATTCTATCATTTTATTTTATTTACAGTACAAACCCATCACCCGAAAAGGTCACTGCCAGCCTCCCCAGGCAAGTCTGGTCCATCAAGAAATCTTCCCAAACCCAGAGGTGTGGTTCTAAACGCTCTCAGGTGTTCACCTTTCCACATTCCTCCTCCCTCTGCTGTTTTCTCTCCTTTGCCTACCATTCTAAGTCCCTTGGCTCAAGCGTGAAAGAGATACTGCTAAGGTTCTTAGAGGAAGTAGCTCCCCGGCCTTCTCCAGATCACCCCTGCCCCCAGGCACACATGCCACCCCTCCCCATTTACAATGCTAACTTTCACAGCCGGCCCCGTTGGAAACAACTTGGGAAGCAGCAGGACCCTCTTTCTGGGAGGCTTCGAGGCCCTCAGACTTGGCCAAACTGCTCTTGTTCCCTGCCTCCTCTGGCGGGCCAGAGATCCAGCCGCCCACAGGACTACAGGTTTCTTTGGTACCAACGTGTCCCCGGCTGTTCCTGGAGCCGTCGTGATGCCCATGGTTTCCCAGCCGGCTGGAGGCAACGACGGCTTTCATCGCGGCCTGTTGAAAGAAGAAGAGGGTGGAGGGAAAATAAGGCAGATAGCTTACAGCTATCCTGGGGCCTTCTCAGTTCCAGGCATCATTTCTGAGATGCTGACCGTGTCGCCTCAAATTAATAATTATGGTACTTGGTAAGTCCTTGCTATGTGCCAAACACTAAACTAAGCACTGGGGTAGATACAAGATCATCAGGTTGGGTATGGTCCCTGACCCACATGGGGCTCACAGTCTGAGGGAGTAGGATTTAATCCCAGTTTTACAGATGAGGAAAATGAGGCACAGAAAAGTGAAGTAAAGGTCACACTGTAGGCAAGTGGTGAATCTGGGAAATAGAAGCCAGGTACTCTGGCTCCCAGGCTTGTGCTCTTTCCACGAGGACACAGTGCTAATGAGTCAGTTTTTTCTGACACACTTAAGGCTCCTAACTGACATTTTCTCACAGGCCTTCACGACATCCTTGGAGCCGGGAGGGGAAAAAAAAAAAATAAATGAGATAAACTGGGGAAAAAATTTTCTTCTGAGGATAAAATCTTGTTAAAAAGAAGCCACTTGGCCCCTCGCAAAAAGCCTGCTAGTGAGGCCCCTTCAAATTACGGAAGGGCAGCGGCAACTGAAGAGGGGAGAAATGGCAGTGGCTCAGGGCCATAAGAGAGAGCCCGCCCAGGGGAGCTTGTGGGAGGAGGTCCAGAAAGGTACAGTGAGTCTGGGTCTCTTCCCCAGCTGCTTCTCCTTCAGGCTCCCCCTGCCCGGGTTCCCCCCGGGGTTCTCTCTCCCCAGCCCAGCTGCCGTTGGTCACTGAGTGGTCAGAAATTCCTACTGCCTGCATAAAATTGTGGTATTTGTTAAGCGCTTACTCTGTGCAAAGCACTGTTCTAAGCACTGGGGAATACAAGGTGATCAGGTTGTCCCACATGGGGCTCACAGTTTTTTTAATCCCCATTTGACAGATGAGGTAACTGAGGCACAGAGAAGTGACTTGCCCAAGGTCACACAGCTGACTAGTGGCGGAGCCGGGATTAGAACCCGTGACCTTTGACTCCCAAGCCCGCGCTCTTTCCACTGAGCCACACTGCTTCTCTAGGAGCTGCTCATAACCAATTCGCATCTTTGCTGCATTAATGTAATAAGTAGGTTCTTGTTGGGCCACTGGTAAAGAATACTGATTTCCTTGAGGGCAGGGATTGTGTCTACCAACTCTACTGAATTGTAATAATAATGGTATTCGTTAAGCCCTGAGATGCTTAACAAACGAGGCAGCTGGCTTACAGCTGTCCCTGACTCCTTTTAGTTCCATGGACATCATTTCTGAGATGCTGACTGGGTTCCTCAAAATAATAGTAAGAGCAATAATAATAATAATGACAATAATACTTAAGTGTTTACTATGTGCCAAACACTGTACTAAGCACGGGGGGTAGATACAAGATAATCTGGTTGGACACAGTCCCTGTCCCACATGGGGCTCTCCATCTTGAATACCATCTTGGGTATCGAATTCCCAGTTGACAGATGAAGAAACTTGGCCCCAGAGAAGCGAAGTGATTTTGCCCAAGGCTCACATAGCAGGCAACTGGTGGAGCTCGGATTAGATCCCAGGTCCTCTGACTCTCAGGCCTAGGTTCTTTTCACTAGGCCGCACCACTTCTCTACCCTCCCAGGTGCTTAGTACAGTGCTCTGCACACAGTAAGTGCTCACTAAATACCATTGATTGACTGATTTCACTAGCTGCAGGATGCTGTAAGCATATTCTGTGGGCTAGCAAATCGTTTAGAACACCAGACCATGGACCACGTCCAAGACTGTCTCCAAGACTCCAGGAAGCAGCACTGCTCAATGGAAAGAACACAGGTCTGGGAGTCAGAGGACCTGGGTTCTAATCCCAGCTCCACCACTTGCCTGTGTGACCTTGAGCAAGTCACTTCACTTCTCTGCGGCTAAATTTCCACACCTGTAAAATGGAGATTCAATGCCTGTTCTCCCTCCTCTTAGATGGAGAGCCCTGTAGGGACAGGGAATGGGTCCAACCAGATGATCTTATATCTACCCTAGTGCTTAATACAGTTCTTGGCACGTCATAAGCAATTAACAAATACCACAATTATTACTGCTCTTATATTTATCAAACGGCAGCACCAGGATGTTTGGAGGAACCAGTCAGTCAATCGTATTTCGTGAGCGCTTACTGTGTGCTAAGCACTTGGGAGAGTACAACAATATAACAGACACATTCCCTGCCCACAACAAGCTTACAGTCTAGAGAACCACACATGAAGGTTACTCTCCTGGACGTCCATCTTTATAGATAAAGGGCGGACTGTCTAATATCCCTAACTTTCCCTCCACAACACCTACCTTCTCTCTCTGTGCCTCCATTTCTCTCTGTTTCTCTTATTGAATCCTGAGAAATGCTATCTTGGGTCAGACCAGTTCAGGATTCCGTTTCCCACAGTGGCACCAGGAACCGTGTGCAGTGACCCTTCTGGACATCCATCCTCATGATTAGGGATGGACCATCTCATTTTCCCTCTAGTAACCCATCGAGGACCACCTACCCATCAATTTACCCAAATCCCGCCAAACCCGCTGATAGTCTGGGCCTGCATAACTGCCTTTGGGAACAAATTCCATAGGCTTACCCCTCAATGTGGGGAAGGATACATTTCTCTTTATGCAGGCCGGGTTTAGAGAAGGCTTTGTAAAATATAAGGCAGGATGATGACAACTATAAGTCAGCCACCAAGACGGTAAAGTCCCTCATTCCAGGATCCAGTGAAAGAAGTCCAGCCCCACAAGCTGCATGATCATCTAGATATTGTACTGTTTCTACTGTCTTTGGGGGGTGGCAGCAATCATATAATAAGAAAAAGTAGGGAGCCCACAGAACACTACATGTGGAAATTGTCAGTGCAAAAGATAATAATAATCATAATTGTGGTATTTGTTAAGCACTTACTATGTGCCAGGCACTGTACTAAGTGCTGGGGTGGATACAAGAAAATCGGGTTGGACACAGTCCCTGTCCCACATGGGGCTCACAGTCTCAACACCCATTTTACAGATGAGGGAAGTGAGGCACAGAGAGTGAAGTGACTTGCCTAAGGTCATTCAGCAGACAAGTGGCAGATCCGGCATTAAAACCCAAAGAATGTGTCTGTATATTGTTGTACTCTCCCAAGGGCTTAGTACAGTGTTCTGCACAAAGTAAGCACTCAATAAATACGATCGAATGAATGAATGAACTCATGACCTTCTGACTCCCAGGCTCAAACTCTAATAATGTTGGTATTTGTTAAGCACTTACTATGTGCCTAGCACTGTTCTAAGCGCTGGGGTAGACACAGGGGAATCAGGATGTCCCACGTGGGGCTCACAGTCTTAATCCCCATTTTACAGATGAGGTAACTGAGGCACAGAGAAGTTAAGTGACTTGCCCACGGTCACACAGCTGACAAGGGGCAGAGCCGGGATTTGAACTCATGACCTCTGACTCCAAAGCCCGTGCTCTTTCCACTGAGCCACGCTGCTTCTTAACTCTATCCACTACGCCACGCACAGTGTTCCAGCCTTACTTTCAACTTCCGTCGGGCGTTGAACTCCTGTAGTTTCTTCTGGGTGCTGTCCATGTGGGCAAATTTAGCTGCTTTGCCCGTAACCCAGGGGTGCTCTAGGGCCTGATGCACAGTGAGCCTCTTCTGTGGGTCCAGGACGATCAGTTTCTGAACCTGTGACCAAGAAAAAGTTGAGACATGATCAAAACTTTATTATGTGGGACCCAAGAGGGGACGCACCCACGATTCTGAATAGGATGCTAGAGGGTGGCGGCAGGACGGCATTAGGCTTCAGTCCAAATCGAAGAGCTACCGAACTGTAGTGTTGTCCAGCATTCTCTGTGGTTGGTAAACCGCGGACACCTGCCCCTCCTGACACCAAATCTGACTCCTTAAACACTCATGGACCAAACTCAACGTCAAGTGGCAAGACAGGATCACAAGCAGTGGAGTACTGGAACAAAGGCAGTCCACTAGCACTGAAGCTCTGCTCACTTCAGCACGGCCGCCCTGGGTGGGCCACAGGAAGAGGACGGATGACGGTAGGGGACCCCAGCAGCTGCTCTATGGCGAGCCGAAACTGGGCCACCGACTCAGTCATGCAAAGTCTCGGACGATGCTACAGCTCCGCTGAAAACTGGGAGACCCCTGCAGTAGGCGGACCAGCCTGGCCCACTGCGATCCAGAAAGGAGAGGCGCTTTCTGAGCCGAAGCTGCGATAGGCTGGTGAGACAGAGAGACAAAAGCAAAGGCGGTGCCGGGCGCTGCCAAGGACAAACACAACAAAGAACGCTCTTTGTGTGTGGGCCCAGGGTGGTCAGGATAGGGGGTTCCTCGCTGGTCTTTTCAGCCTCACCCACGGCCATAGGTGAACTTCACCATCAGTGACGTCTTCTTTGGGTACAAAGGATAACTAGATTTCTCGTTGTAATTGTGTCGATGTCTCCTCTGTTCACGTTCATGCCGTTCCTTGGCTGGGGTTGGGCTTTGGAAGGAATCCGTTGGGGCGATGCTTGCAGATAAATTGCCACCGGGAAGGATGCATGTTAGAGCTTTGATGCCCATGACCGGATGCGTGTTTTAAGGCAAGGGGCATCCAATAAGTGCAAAGGTCTGCTCTTTCCACAGAAGCAAATTTGACGCACCCGCTGCTGGCGATTCGTTTTTGTATCGGCCAATCGATTCAGGCTGGGGATTGAAAGGCTTAAAACAGGGTAAGCTAAGAGGTTGCAGAGATCAAAATGGCTCAATTTTTATCTTTTGTCACTGCCTGTAATTTGTTATTGGCCAGGAGTTGAGAAATCACCTCAGTGGTATGATCATAAAACTTTCTTTTCTCTCATTTCTTCTCCAGGATATTTTAAATGGGGCCGAGGGGAGCATTTTACATAATTTTTCAAAAGCAACTGCCTACTGCTTCTGAGTGATTACTCCAGGCTGTATATATTTCAAAGTTCTTTGCCCACCTGGATCGCCTATTGTGCCAGACTCACCATGTTGCTTATGGGGTTCACAGTTTTTCCTCGCATAAGACCATCTCCTGCGGAGATCTCTTTCAGCTTGGCTAATTCCTGTTCTGCAGCACGGAATGGCTTACCAGATCCTTGGCGTTGAGCGAGACCTCATCCCACCAGGGTGAAATAAACTCATAGTCACAGTTCAGGATCCTGCTGTACATGTACTGATCTCCTCGGGCGTCGAAAAACGGCTCGAACCCGCATAGCCTGTCGACGAAGCCGAGCGCGCGTTAGTCAACAGCGGTGTCACTGGGAAGCACCTTCGGAAGCTTCTGCTCAGGTGAAGTGCTTGGCAGGATATCCCCTAATGCTAATCACAATAATCATCATGATAATAATGATTATGGTCTCTGGTGAGCGTTTACCATGTGCCCAGCACTGTGCTAAGCACCGGGGAAGAGACAAGATGATCGGATCGGACGCGGTCCCTGTCCCACTTGGGGCTCACAGGAAAGAGTAAAAACCTCGTGGGACTCGAGGACCACTGAAACGGTTGTGACGTGCTCAATTGCATCCATCTTTAAAAGTTCAAAGAATAAAACATTTGGTATGGTACGAAAAACTCAAGTCCTGATTCCTCCATCTTTTTTCCAAAGTTCCGGAGAAAGAAATCGAGAGACTCTGAACTGCAGCAAGCAGATACTGACGGTGTCCAACCCCCCCCCCCCCGGATTGCTGGTGTGCAACACCCTCAGAGCTACCTAAACAGCAAGGTTGAGTAGAATGGAGCTTCCTGCCCAGGAACCCAGTCATGGGAATTCCCACGAGCCCGCAGGCTCGGTCAGCACCCGAAAAAAGAAATCAAGCCAGGCCTAAAAGAAAACAGACAGCAAGGCAAGCAAATGCCAACCGGAGCACAAGGAAGGCATTTCCTTAGTCTGCAGAGGCTCCCTGCCACCTAGTGCCCAACCCCGGGCGCTTGAAAGGGTAATAATAATAATAATGATTATTATTATTATGGTATTTGTTAAGCGCTTACTATGTGCCAGGCACCGTTCTAAGTGCTGGGGTAGAAACAAGATAATCGGATAATTGGACACGGTCCCTGTCCCACATAGGGCTCAGTCTTAATCCCTATTTTCCAGATGAGGGAACTAGGGCTCAGAGAAGTGAAGTGATTTGCCCAAGGTCACCCAGGAGGGATTAGACCCCCATGACCTTCTGACTCCCTGGCCTGTGCTCTATCCACTAGGCCATGCTGCTTCTCGTGGGGAGCGGTCCACATTTTGGCCTGGAAAGGGACACTGTTTCTGAGCCACTCAGCAACGCACACTAGCCCTGCCCGGGGCCCGATTTTGCCTGCCTGGTGGTGGTAGGAATTTACAGCCAGCTCCCTGTTTTGCTCCTTTCACCCCGGCCAGGGGAGGAGGGAGGCTAGCAGTAACACTGAAGACAAGTGACTTCACCCCCTGCTCTCCGAGCAGCAACGCTGAAGGCAAGTGACTCGCCCCCTGCTCCGCTAGCAGCATTCCTAGGGACGTAAGGTAATTCCTTTCCACACACGGTAATCAAGTCAAAATGTCACGATGGCTTGTGACAAGGAAGGAGCTGCCTAACCTTCCCTTCAGCCCCAATGACGGCAACTCTTCTATCAGCTGGCAATTCCTGTTTTGTACTGTGAAACTCAGCCAGGTGGAATAAAGCCGTTCAGAGCAACCGGGCTTGAAAAGGGCCAGCGGGGCCCATTAGCATGGCGTTGGCTAGTAATAGATGTTTAAAAAACCATATGTAACGGTTTGGCCAAAAGAAATGACTAAATCAGCTGCTGGAAAGAAAGCTTTCAACACAGAAAGCCAAAGCTCTGTAGGTGAGAGTCTTTGTCCAAATGGGGATTAGGAAAGCCAAGCCCGCTAATAGCTGGATACTGCGTACCGAGGTCTCCCAGCCTACTTGTCGAGAGGCGAAATGAGTTGTTTTCGCTGCTGCTGTGGCGGCGGCTTCCTTTTTCTAAATGTTTTCCTTTATTTTAGAAACGATCCCGGAAGGTTCTCAGGACCAGGGATCGTGTCTACCAACTCTACTGTATTGTACTCTCCCAAACTCTTAGTCCAGTGCTCTGCACACAGTCAGTGCTCAATAACTACCACTGATTGATTGATGGATTGACTGATTGGGGAAAACCCCAGATGTGGGCTTGTCCATATCTGGACGAGCCCACACATGACCTCGCAAGTGTTGCCCAAAGCGCGGACAGCAGCTCTTCCGATCCACGTGACCCAAAACTGTAGGGGGAACCCGGATGTCATCGGCCTGTCCCGTCCCCTGCCAGTCCCCACCCGCTTTAATCCAGGAAAGAGGCAGACAGGTCTGCCACACGTTAAAATGATTACTCACAGGATGTAGGTTATGACTCCCACTGACCACATGTCCACTTCAGGTCCGTATGGCCCCCCATGGAGAATTTCAGGAGCTGGAAAGTCCAATCAACATTTAGAAACCCAGGCGGAAGACCCACTGAAGGGAATAATAATAATAATTAATAATTATGGTATTAAGCACTTACTATGGGCCAGACACTGTACTAAGCACTGGAGTGTATACAAGCAAATCGGATTAGACACAGTCCCTATCCCTCGTGGGGCTCATGGTCTGGCCTTTGACATCCAAGAGGTATGGAACTGGTGAATAGCATACGGTACCTTGACCTAGATTTCCCATCTCCTAGAAGCTGGGACTCCAGAGTGCTTCCATGATCCCATGCAAATTGCCAGAGAAGTAGCAAATCCCAAATTCCTGAGCCTCCAAGTTAAACCGACAAGCCTCAAATGGGAGCAGGCTCAGATTCCCCCACCTTCCTGGTCATGCCACTCCATGTGGCACTTCAGCACTCATGGATTCATCCATTTGCTATTACTTATCCCTTTTGCAATTTGTGTTTCTATTTCCCCCCTCTTATGGTAGATTGGTTAATTTATATCTCTTGTTCACCTTTTAGAATGTAAACTCCTCAAGGGCAGGTGAATTCCTCAACTTCACCTGCAGGTCCTCCAAGTGCTCAATTCAGTGCTTCACACATGGTAATAATAATAATAATAATAATTGTGGCATTTGTTAAGTGTTTACTATGTGCCAGGCACTGTACTAAGCAATAGGGTAAATACAAGGTAATTGGGTTAGACACGGTCCCTGTCCCACATTGGATGGACTCACAGTCATTCAGTCATTCAGTCATTCATTCAATAGTATTTACTGAGCTCTTACTGTGTTTAGAGCACTGTACTAAGGGCTTGGAAAGTACAATGCAGCAATAGAGAGAGACAATCCCTGCCCACAAGGGGCTCACAGTCTTAATCCCCATTTTACAGATGAGGTAACTGAGGCCCAGAGAACTGAAGTTACTTGCCCGAGGTCACACAACAGACACTTGGCAGAGCTGGGATTAGAACCCAGGTCCTGACTCCCAGGCCCGTGCTCCATCTACTAGGCCACAATGCTTCCCCACAGTAGTCACCAGGTGCAGCGCTCTGCACAGAGTAGACTAAATACTGTTAATGTGGATATTGATTGACAGAAAATTAAACATTTGTCTATGGCACTCTTCTGTTTTACCCGCAATTCTAAATAACAATAATAATAATAAATCCATCTGTCCTAACATTCAAAAATATATTCCTGCTACTTCAGATACTTGGTTGCTCTTGACCATCCTGGAAAGAAGCTGGCTAACTCACCACAATATCCTGGAGTTCCACAAATGGTCTTCATGGTGCCTTGTTCATCCACAATCTTGGACAACCCAAAATCGCCTTTAAGCAAACAGGAGGGCATGCATTAGAGAAATGTGCTGGGTACTCTCCACCTGCTGCCCCCATCACCCTGCCTCCACCCCCACCCCTACCACCAAGATTATTATTATTATGGTATTTAAGTGCTTACTATGTGCAAGGCACTATACTAGGCGATGGGGTGGATTCAAGCAAATAGGGTTGGACACAGTCCCTGTGCACCTGAGGGCCCCCTAGTGGATGGGAGGACCCAGACAAACTTGCAGGCTGTGTGACCTTTGGACTCAGTGCCCCCAGTGTAGGGCCCCAATGCAACCCCCCCATGGCTGCCTTCATCTTGCCCTGCAAGCGAATCCTGTTTTGCTGTGCTCAAGAATGAAGCCTGATTGCTGAGAAAAATCCACAGATCAAACTTCCTCACCCCAGAGGGGTCCACTGAGATCCCATGCTGCAGAAGTGACTGCACAGTTCCCTGCCCCATCTCTAGCTATGCTGGGGGCTTCTGGGGTGGGGGTCAGGACCAGTTTCGTTTCCTCCAGTCCTCTCCCCCAAACAGGGGAAATGGAGTACATGGCTGAGGTCTTCCTGGCTGCTAGGAGGTCCCCCAAGGAGAGCAAGCAAGTTTGCCCAACAAGGGGAAGTACTTGTGGGTGTATGGGTTGGTCAGGACTGTGAGCCCGGCATTGGCCTTTACCCAGAGATAAACCAACATCACTAACACCATCTTGGAAAACAAAGGACAGCTAGAAGGGTTGGGGAGGAAGAGGAATCCTGTCTCAAACACAATATGGAGGGGCTCAGCAACCTTGGCTTGATTCCTCCTATTCCTGAGCGACCCCATCTTCAATAACACAGATCAGAAGAGAAGCAGTGTGGCCTAGTGTAAGATCTAGGCCATGGGAGTCAAAAGACCTGGGTTCTAATTCCGGCTCCACCACTTGTCTGCTGTGTGACCTTGGGCAAGTCAGTTCACTTCTCTGGGCCTCAGTTCCCTCATTGATAAAATGGGGATTAAGACTGTGAGCCTCTGGTAGAACATGGACTGTGTCTGACCTGATTAGCTTGTATCTACCCCAGCACTTAGTACAGTGCTTGGCACATAGTAAGCACTTACCAAATATCATTACAAAAAAAAAATTATTAAGTCAAGTGGGAGGTGGATCCAGGCTAACCACAGTGCCTCACGGGGCTGGGTCTTGAGACCTTGGACTTGAGACTGAGGCTCAGGCCAGGATCAAAGGCCCTCCACAGGCCTTCGCCCACTTTCCCTGCTCTATTTTGGGAGGTTTGGGACCTTGAGGAGTGGGCCACACCTCAGAAGGAGATGGTGCATGGTTAGCTTTCCCTCATGGGGGTCATGACTGGAAGGATAAATCTCAGAAGGACCACCCCTGCGCCCCCCAACCTCGGGGCGATCTTACATGCCAACGCGCAGTGGCATCACGGAGCAGTGAGGCTCAAGACCACTTCCTGTTTGGGCTCAAGACCAACTTCCTGTTTGCTGCTAAGCCGAGATGCTGCAATCCCAGAGCTTGGTGTAAGCAAGCGGGGCAGGACAGACCACATGAGGGTGGGCCACGCAGGGCTCTACGTCTGAGTATGGAAAGTGGGCCTCAGGCATTTGTTTCTGACCAACTCTGACAGAGGCAACGTAAAGCTCCATTCCTGCATCCCCTCATCACTCCCTCCCTAATGGCTCCCTCCGTCCCCCGTCCCCACCACCACCTTGGTCTCTTTCATTCAGTTACTGAACGTTACCAATTTCCTTTTCTTCTTCTTCCCCTATATTTCATCCTCCCTTAACTCTGCGCGCTCCCAGACACAACTGCTGATAGCAGCCGTTTCTCTCAGCGCCTGATCTTTTCAGATTCTGCTTGGAAAATGACCGTAATTCAGAGGCGGAAGAATTCCAGAAAGGGAAACGTGGCGCTCAAGTGTTGATAAGGTCGCCAACGGCAGCATAAAAATGGTTCTGGGAACAAGGGGAGAAATGAAGCTTGAACCGAGAGAGGAAAGAGGAAATAGGATCTTTCGGCTAAAACGTTTAAAGATGTTCTAGGCCAGGCGGCGAGGCTTGTTATTTCCAGCATCAGCATGTTGAAGTCTCCAGAAACATCGTCGTTTTTATTCCGCTTGGAGAACGTAAACCAGAGAACGTAAACCCTGTGATGTGTATCGTTTTAAGAGCCCAGGCAGACGGGCAGTCTCAGAAGCAGGAGATAGGTGTAAAAAGAAAAAAAAATCCTTCGGACATACCTATTTTTAAAGGAGCATCTGGAGAGAGATCTGCATACAGGAGATTTTCGGGCTTCAGGTCCCGGTGGACGACTCCGTTCGCATGTAAATACTGTAAAAAGGAAGAGCAACCCCCCGCCCCCCCACCCCCTTCTCATGAGAAAAATTCTGTTTTTCATTCAGACCTCTGTCCTAAGCAAACACAGAGTTTAATCCATTCCTAACAGTGGTTCTCTCAGTGCATGACTAGAACTAACAAGGAATCCCTTAACCAATTTGGGTCCCTGTCACCCAGTAGACACTCCCTGATTAATCCTTACCTTCCTGATCATGTCACACCATCAGCCACTGCAGAATTTATGGGCAGGTCTATTTACTCATCACTGTTTACTTTTAGTTTTTATCATTTGCATCTGTGCTTTTACTCTAACCTACTGTATGTTTGCTAATTTGCATCTGCTTGTCTCCCCTAAAAGGTTGTAAATTACCTGCAGACAGGACAGGAGGGGTCTGGAGTCTTTTACTTTTCTATCCTGTGTTCCCAAGGACCCAGTACAGTACCGTGCACAGCATGGCCTACTGGAAAGAGCCTGGGCTTGGGAGTCAGAGGACCTGAATTCTAATCCTGACTCTTTGCCTCAGTTTCTTTGCCTCAGTTTCCTCATCTGTCAAATGGGGATTAAATTACTTAGACTATGTCCAACCCGGTTATCTTTATATCTATCTCAATGCTTAGTACAGTGCTTAGCACAAAGTAAGTGCTTAACAAGTACCATAAAAAAAAATTTAAAATAGGGGAGCCCAGTGCGGTGCTCAGTGCCCAAGAGATGATCAGTACAGGACCCCGCACATAGTAGACACCCATTAGAGTGTTCTGCACACAGGAGGTACTCAGTATGTGCTTTGCCCAAAGTAAGTGCCCAGTACAGTACTCTGCATACAGTATACATTTGAGAAATGCTGTGGAAGAGAAGGAGAGGCACTTTGCAAAGCTACAGTAATGCTGTCAAGCCAGTAGGGAGCTGGTTACTAAATTAGTGCAGGGGCATCCAGCTCAAACTTGCTTTTAGCATAATGTCTGCTAACAATTGCTCCGATGGGCTGGGGCTCCGAGGAAAGAGAGTAGAGTGATGAAGGAAGTAGATTCTGTCATTCTCTGATAGGGGAGACAGCAACAGCACACACACACAAAAATAGACCCCCCCCCAAGATGCACGCGACCTCAACATGCGTTCCTCCACATGCAGAATAACATGATGTTGCCACGACGTGATATGAATGCCATTTTTGCGGATGTCCACCAGATTCCTCCTGAACCGAGATCCTTCCTTCGGGATACTCCCTCCTTCCCTCCTCCAACATGGCGTAGTGGACAGAGCACAGGCCTGTGAGTCACAAGGTCATGGGTTCTAATCCCGAGGCTGCCACATGTCTGCTGTGTGACCTTGGGCAAGTCACTTCACGTCTCTGTTCTGTTTGATTTTACTGTCTCCCCCGTTTAGTCTGTGAACCCATTATTGGGCAGGGATTGTCTCTGTTGCTGAACTGTACATTCCAAGCGCTTAGTACAGTGCTCTGCACATAGTAAGTGCTCAATAAATACGATTAAATGAATGAGCCTCAGTTATCTCATCTATAAAATGGGGATTGAGGCTGTGAGCCCCAGGTGGGACAGGGACTATGCCCAATCTGATTTGCCACCCCAGCGCTTAGAACAGTACCTGGCGCATAGTAAGCGCTCAACAAATACCACAATTATTATTAATAGCTCAGAGCCATTGTATTCCTCTCACAGTTTCCTCTGAACAAGGTCGGGGCTTCCAGGCACGGAATTTGGCTGCAAGAGTCGAAAGGGAAGGGGGACTCGGCCTTGAAAATATAAATAGCAGACAGAAAGGTGTCTGATGTAAAACCCATAACCAGCTGGGGACAGATTGGAACAAAACCGAAGGACTGTTCTCTGGGTTCCCAAACCTCCAGGACCTTTGACTCCGCCTGTTCTTTCCTGACACCTCCAAACTTTATTTTTTAGAGAGACCAAATCATTCAGGGGTGGAGAGGACAAGGACTTCCCTCCGTGATGCTGCCACTTGCTCTCAAACTTGTCCTAAAAATGGGGAGGTGCCCGTGACTGATTGAGTGGGAGCTGGGAGTCCGAGCACTTAGGACGAGAGGCATTTTTTGAGATGCTCATGAAAAATTCATTGGGTTTGGGGTTTTTCTCTTCTCTGGTAATCAGTCCCACCAGTATGCACTGGGCTTGTCCTGTGGGAAGAGCACTGACTGGGCTCCTATTGTGTGCAGAGCATTGTACTAAGCTATTGGGAGCATACAAAAGAAATAGAAGACACGGTTCCTGCCTTCCAGGAATTTACAATCCAATGGGCAGATAAGCGGACACAATCACAAAAGTCCATTCCTCCCAGCTTGTAGATGGGCAGATGGAACCAAGGCTATTATTAGTCATTTGATATTTCACCTTTAAATGACCGCTTCAGGGCAGGACAGTGAAGGGCCTCTATTGCCTTAGGGGATTATGGCTGCTTCCCAATGTGAGTATTAAGCTGATCAGAACACAGAATGATACTTCTACCCCAGGAGAGAATTCATCCTTTATCTCCTGGGGGTGATCCTTCAAGCCATCTAGAACCATTCTCACCCCCGACCCACACCTGCCCCTCCCCTTCACACACATTCATTCACTCGATCTCATTTATTAAGGGCTTACTGTGTGCAGAGCACTGTACTAAGCGCTTGGGAAAGTACAATACAACAATAAACAGGACATTCCCTGCCCACGACGAGCTCACAGTCTAGAATGGGGGAGACAGACATCAAGACATCAATAAATACGATTGAATACAAATTAATAAAATTACAGATAGGTACATAAGTGCTTTGGGGCTGGGGAGGTGGGGGAAGAGCAAAGGGATAAATAAAATTACAGATATGTACATAAGTGCTTTGGGTCTACTTTTCCACTTTAGTTATTTGAAGAGAGTCACTCAGAGGCTAGCTAGCTCCACCCTCTTATCACCTGTGAGAAAGCCCTCTGGTTCCCTGCCCTGAGAGGCCCACAACAGAGACTGAAACCAACATTCGCTTGGGCTAAAAAGGCTCAAAAGTGGGCTCATTCAATCGTATTTATTAAGTGCTTACTGTGTGCAGTGCATTGTACTAAAATGCTTATAGTTCTGCCCGTGGGAGTCTTGACACTTTTGGAGCCCATGGCCAGGTGGTTTGGCCATTATCCCTAGACATCACATCTGCAGCGGGCAAGTGGGGATGGAGAGAGCTGGTACCCTCACTTGTAAGCATTTCACCCAGAGGACTCTGGTGGCACGGAAGATTCTCTTCTAACCTGAGGGTTGCGTCCTTGACGAACCCTCTGTTATGGAAAACCTGCATTTTAGTACTCACCTCCAGTCTGATGCCATGCACATGCGCACAATCGTTTCTTCCAATCCTGCTACTGGGTCGCGTTCTATCCAGACACACGGGCGTTGTTAGAAGAGCCTTCCGTAATTCTGCCATTGCGCTCTTGCCGACATGCATAGTAAAAACTCCGGCCAAGCTGACTGGACTGTGATTTAACACTGACCGAGGGCCAAGGTGCTAGACTCTGCTTGAATTTTTCACATACTGTGCCCGGGTGGCTCCCAGTTTGACTCCAGTGAGCATGAGGGGGAGGGGGGAAGATTTTCTCGAACTTCCTCCCCCTCCTCCCCTCAAGGGGCCTCTGTGTGAAGTAGAGAGCAAACGGCTATCCCAGAGTCCCCATCTTGAAGCCCACGGTTGCTATAGAAACCCTCTGCAGCTGACCTTTATTCAGAGAATCGAAGACCTTTCCCGATGCAATCCTTTGCTTGTTCCCTCATTGCTCCCCCATCTTCCCAGCAGTGAGGATTTTTTAAAGGCCTCCCTCGCTAAACAATACATTATGGATTTCTCTGCAGAGCGTGAGCCCACTGGGGCGAATTTCAATAGAGGAGCAAACGAGCTCCCCCTCCTTCACCTCCCCCCTCCACCTTCCCTGCCAGGCGCTGCCAGACCTTGTCGTTGATGATCACTTTACAATAGTGAAGGAAGTCTGACAGCGCCGGCTAGGGCCAAGTATTGCTGCTTCTCCACGGGTCCCCGGCCCCGCCGCATGTAGGACAGCCTGGCGGACTTCATGTGGTTGGAACACCGGATCTCGTCCGCCTGGGACTTTAGCCGATTCCTACCCATCTCCTTTGCTGGAGGTCCGGGGCTCCAAAGACCTGGCTCGGCAACTGTCTTTTCCCCACTGCAGAAGTGTGTGTAGAGCTGACAAGGTCCTGCCTCCGGGGTGTGTCCCTGTTTGCAGTCGCGCTCCTACCTGCTGTCCACTCTCACACAGATGCAAGGGAGCCCATGGCCTGGGCAGTAGATGGGGGGTAGGGGCCTCTGGATGAGTGGACTCTAAAGAGAGCCACTGTTACAGACTAGCGGTGGAGGGGGAGACAGGAACAACGGGAAGGTCAGAGGGGAGGAAGGTGTGTGTATAATATTATGGTATTTATGGTATCTGTTAAGCGCTTACTCTGTGCAAAGCACTGTTCTAAGCGCTGGGATGGATACAAGGTAATCAGGTTGTCCCATGTGAGGCTCACAGTCTTAATCCCCATTTTACACATGAGGTAACTGAGGCCCAGTGAAGTGACTTGCCCGGCTGATAAGTGGCAGAGCAGGGATTAGAACCCATGACCTCTGACTCCCAAGCCCGGGCTCTTTCCACTAAGCCACGCTGTGTGTATGTGTGTGTGTGTGTTAGGGGGGAGGAGGGGCGGGTGGCCGGTCAGAGTTTAGGATCGGCCACGAGTCAACCACAATATGGGAAACCCACTCACGGATCATTGGGAATTGACGGTATCTAGTTTGGAGTGGAGTGGAAATTGGAATGAATTCTAGAGGAACTCACATCCCTTCCAGATTTGGCCACTGGCTTCTGAAGTAGCTGTTCCAACCCCTGACAGTGGCTGATTATGTCCACTGTTTCAAAGTAAGATGTCACTTGCCTACAGACACCTGAGCCACGATCCAAGGCTACACTGGCTGCCTGCCTAGGTGATAGTAAAAATCCATAATGGGGGCATTAGAGCAGAAAGTTAGGGCTATTAGAAGAACTAAACCTGTTCAGAGGCTTGAGAAGGGTAAAATGGTAGCTCTTGGAGGGCAGAGATCAGGTCTACTTACTCTCTTGTACCCTCCCAAGCACTTAGTACAGGGCTCTTCACCCAGCTCAATAAATACCCCGACTGATTGAAAGGAAGAAAGGTCTATGAAGGATTAGAGAAGGAGGATTTAGAGAGGGTTTCGATCAATTCATAGACAAGTGGTCCGTGATGGGTTATTAGAGGATAAGTTGAGGATGTAGAGGGGCAAATTAAGGATGGGAGATGGGAGATCGAGGAGTTGGACAGCTGGCAAACACACAGTTCCTCCAAGCATCCTGGTGCCATTGTTGGAGACAGAGGCCCGGGCCACTGCTTCTGGCTTTATGGTCTTATGCAGCCATTTGAGGTAGAGCACAAGAGTTGGCACGAAATCCCATCACACTGCTGGCTCATGAGTCTTGCTGATGGTGGTGCGTGACGAAGGAGAGGCTAGAGGGCCCAGTTTCATGCTGAGATAACAGGTCGAACATACAGTCCTGGAGAGCCGGAAGAGGGAACAATCATCTTGCTTTGACTTGACACTGATATGGACCTCGCCGAGGGAGACCAAGGCCAGGACACGGCTGTCAGGCGAGTAGATTCTTTGCCGACCAAATGTTTCAGGGAAAAACTCCATTTTAACCAGAAGCCTGGTGGGGCAAAAGCCTGAAGCTCAGCCCGGGCTCCCTGAGAGTCGCAGGGCGGGAAAGGTAGCAGACCCTGTCCTCAGGGTAGGGAGGGAAGGATGATGATGATGTGGCATTTGTTAAGCGCTTACTATGTGCCGAGCACTGTTCTAAGTGCTGGGGTAGATACAAGGTAATCATATTGTCCCACGTGGGGCTCACAGTTTTAATCCCCATTTTACTGTGCACACATCAGAAGCCCACAACAGTCGCCTTCCTGAAAGTGGCCCCCACACCTTGCTCTGAACCCTGCCATGGTTACTTGGCTCAGTGGAAAGAGCACAGGCTTGGGAGTCAGAGGCCAAAGGTTCAAATCCCGGCTCAGCCGCTTGTCAGCTGTGTGACTTTGGGCAAGTCATTTCACTTCTCTGTTACTTCATCTGGAAAATGGGGATGAAGACTGTGAGCCCCACGTGGGACAACCTGATCACCTTGTATCCTCCCCAGCGCTTAAAACAGTGCTTTGCACAAAGTAAGTACTTAAATGCCATTATTGTTATTATTATTATGACTATTCTAGGGTCAAGAAATATCGCTTGCAGTATGTGTGTGTGGTGGTGGTGGGGTAGGGGGAGGCTTGGGGGCCAGGGGAGAAGAGCAGGGGAAAAGAGCAGCGTGGCTCAGTGGAAAGAGCATGGGCTTTGGAGTCAGGGCTCATAAGTTCGAATCCCAGCTCTGCCACTTGTCGGCTGTGTGACTGTGGGCAAGTCACTTAACTTCTCTGTGCCTCAGTTCCCTCATCTGTAAAATGGGGATTAAGACTGTGAGCCCCACGTGGGACAACCTGATTCCCCTATGTCTACCCCAGCGCTTAGAACAGTGCTCGGCACATAGTAAGCACTTAACAAATACCAACATTATTAAGAGCAAACACTAAGAGGTAAGGAAGGGTATGAGCCGGACTGGAAGGAGGTGAGAAAGGATGAATTTTGGCCTAAGGGACCCACCAGATTCCCCAGGCCCCAGGTCCATAAATCGACTAGATTTATAAGGTCCTTGAAAGCAGGGATTGTGTCTACTTACCCCATTGCACTTTCACCAGTGCTAAGAACAGTGGCCTGCACAGAGTAAACACTCAATAAATACCACTGATTAATTGACCCTGCATTCAGGGCCTGACTCACACTTGCATTGGCTGGTCATAAACATGCAACAAACTATTAAAGAGCTGCTTAACAGCAGTCCTTGCTCCTTCTGGAGGCTGGCTCTGTGGTGCTTCTGTTCCCCCAGCCCTCTATCCCTTCACCCTGCTGCCACCCAGGGAGCCCGAGGGCAGGCCCAAGAGTCAGACAGGCTGGCAGCAGAGGCGGGAGAGGGCTAACAGGGCTGTCCGCACCCTCTAGCATCAGCTGTCAATCACATAGACTCCTAAATCAAACAGGAGGCCAGATTATGACCCCACTGCTTTGATTTCCATAGGCACAGCCTCTTTTTCTCCAGGGAACAGCTCTGATCTGTCCCTCAAAACTCCAGTTACTGATCTCCTTTTTGCTACATTGAAAGCAAGGCTGGGAGTACTGCAACCGGTTTTTTTAATGGTATTTATTAAGCGCTTACTATGTGTCAAACACTGTTCAAAGCACTGGGGTAGATACAAGTTAATTAGGTTAGTACAAGTTAATTAGGTTAGACACAGTCCCTGCCCAACATGGGGCTCATGGTTCAAGTAGGAGGGAGAACAGAAGAACTGAGGCACAGAGAAGTTAAGTGACTTGCCCACAGCAAGCAATTGGAAGAGCCGGGATTAGAACACAGGTCCTCTGACTCCCACGCCTTTGCTCTTTCCACTAGACCATGCTGCTTCTCATTCATGCAGCAGCGGGGCCTAGAGGAGTCAGGGCCTGGGAGTCACAGGACCTGGCTTCATGCATTCATTCATTCATTCACTCATTCACTCATACTTACTAAGCGCTTACTGCGTGCACAGCATTGTACTAAGTGCTTGGGAAAGTACAATACAACAATAAAGAGTGACAATCCCTGCCCACAATGAGCCTGGCTCTGCCACTTGTCTGCTGTGGGCCCTTGGGCAAGTCACTTAGCTTCTCTGAGCCTCAATTTCCTCACCTATTAAATGGAGATTCAATATCTGTTCTCCCTCCTACTTAGACTGTGATCTCCATGTGGGACAGGGACTGTGTTTGACTTCATTATTTTGTATCACCCCCAGTGCTAGGCACATGGTAAATACTCAACAAACACCACAATTATTAGTATGAATCATTAGGCATCTGACTGAGAGATGGGTGACGGTTGACCTTGATAAGCGAGGGAATAGCCAGAAAACCAAAACTGCAAGGGAAGGTGGCTTTTTCAGCCCGACACAGGCCACATTCTGCAGACCAGCTGCACAAGGACAAAGCTACCATGTGTTTCCCTTTAATTTAAAGCAATTCAAATGGGCCCCATGGGGCTTGGGGAGAGGGACCGTTTGGCACAGGAAGGACGAGCTATTGCCGCCCAAGGGCAAACCCTGCAGGCTGCCGTAGGTGAAGTGAACAAGATGTCAAACACGTAGTCCAGTTCTATCCCGGCAAATTATTGACACTCCTGTAGTCCAGGTCTACAAAGGCAAACTTATGCAGATAATTCAAGTCCCCACAAATATACGCTAACCTCAATGTCCTGGCTAGTCCCAGTAAGCCCCAGTGGGGAAGCGGCATGGCTTAGTGGATAGAGCATGGGCCTGGGAGTCAGAGAGATCTGGGTTCTAATCCCAGCTCTGCCCAGTGGCTGCTGTGTGACCTTGGGCAAGTCACTTAATTTATCTGGGGCTAAGTTCCCTCACCTGTAAAATGGGGATTACCAGTGTCAGCCCCATGTGGGACAGGGACTGTGACCAACCTGATTACCTTGTAACTATCCCAGTGCTTAGAACAGCGTTTGGCACATAAGTGCTTAACAGGTACCATAATTATTATTGTTGAGGGTTGGGGTTTTTTTGAATAGGGGAGGGAACTGAATCATCGAGATAATGAGGTTAATACGTTATTTCGACATGAATGATCTGGATCATTTGCCTGGGTAGACCAGGCCACAGAATCAAGGGACCAGAGCAGATCACCTTTTCTCCTGCCGATTGGTTCATCTTTCTGAGAAGACTGTTCACTTCCCTTGATCAGTTACTCCAATTCTTCACACCTCTTCCTCCAGCTCCCAACGCCTTCAGCACCCCCGACGGAAGCAGTGAAGGAGAGCGGTTTGTGGAGGGCAGAGCGGTGGCAGCAGCTGCCAACCATTTAGTCTTCCGCTTCCAGCACCGCTCCCTTCCCCCCACTTCTTTCTGAGAAGACTGCCCACCCCCATGGCACTGGATGCTGGGACCCCCACTGGAAGGGCCTGGGTCCTAAATCAGGCGTGAGGCAGGGCAGGGTGCAGGGCTCAGGTCATGGCCCTATTTGGCCCTCCCCTTCCCCCTTCCCTCTGGCTGCGGGGAGAGGGATGATGGCAGCATGGTCTAGTGGGTAGAGCCCGGGTTTGGGAGTCACAAGGTCATGAGTTCCAATCCCAGCTTCACCACTTGCCTGCTGTGTGACCTTGGGCAAGTGACTTCACTTCTCTGGGCCTCAGTTACCACATCTGTAAATGGGGATTGAGACTGTGAGCCCCCCAGTGGGACAGGGACTGTGTCCAACCCAATTTGCTTGTATTCACCCCAGTGCTTAGTACAGTACCTGGCACATAGTAAGCATTTAACAAATACCATACTTATTAGAGAGCACATAAGACATTGGCAAAGCTCCCCAAGAGCAAAGAGAGGTGGCAAAGTGAAGGTTTCAGGCTTACCGCTACTGCTTCCAGGATCTGCTTGACCACATGGGCAGCATCTAGCTCACTGTAGAAGCCCCGTTCCACAATCCTGCAAGCACACGGGGCCAAGGAGGGATCAAGGGGAAGTCAATAGGAGGCAACAAGGGAGCGGTGGTCCCGAGTGAGTGCCCCAAACACACAGAGCTCACCCTGTACCAATGCCGATCCTGCTTCCGCTCTAGGGTCCCTGCAATATTGCTCGCTAAAAATTTTAGGCTTGCAGTGTAGCACAGCTGGCCTTGAGACCCCAAGGTTGGGCTTGAGAGGATGAAGTGAGCTTAGGTGCATCTCCTAATTGGCCTTGGAATCCACATGATCGATAGCCAACGCTTAGGGGTGCTGGTGGCCCTGTACTCCTGCTCTCTTTCACTTGGAGCTCGAGGGTCCTCCCTTTGAAGATGACCCCAAGGTCGGCAACAGGATGAGGGGGCCAGACTTGGGAGGTGGGAGGGCAGCCTTGCCCAAGATGATCTCTGACATGCAGACTGAACTGCAGATGCCAGACTTCCCTCTCCCCTGGCCCCATGGGGCCTATTTGAATGGTTTTAAATTAAAGGGAAACACATGGTAGCTTTGTCCCTGTGCAGCTGATCTGCAGAATGTGACCTGTGTCAGGCTGAGGAACCTACCTTCCCTTGCCTTTTTGATTTCCTGGCTGTTCCCTCACCTATGCATTCAATTGTATTTACTGAACACTTAGGGCATGCAGAGCACTGTACTAAGCACTTGGGAGAGTACGATATAACAATAAGCAGACACATTCCCTGCCCGCAATGAGATTACAGTTTAGAGGACTCTCTCGTTCAGTTAGGGAGCTCAATGATTCATAATAATAGTAGTAATAATGGTATTTGTTAAGCGCTCACTATGTGCCAGGCACTGTACTAAGCACTGGGGTGGATACAAGAAAATCAGGTTGTACACAGTCTTCATCTCCATTTTATTGATGAGGGAAGTGAGGCACAGGGAAGTGAAGTGATTTGCTCAAGGTCACACAGCAGACAAGTGGCAGAGCTGGGATTAGAACCCAGGTTCTTCTGACTCCCAAGCCTGTCCACTAGGCCATGCTGTTTCCACTCATGAAACAATAGTTGTAGTAATAGTATTAATTAAGCTTTTACTGTGTGCAGAGCACTGTACTGAGCGCTGGGAAAGAACACTGTAATAATAATGATAATAATAATGTTGGTATTTGTTAAGTGCTTACTATGTGCAGAACACTGTTCTAAGCGCTGGGGTAGATACGGGGTAATCAGGCTGTCCCACATGAGGCTCACAGTCTTAATCCCCATTTTACAGATGAGGTCACTGAGGCATAGAGAAGTTGTGACTTGCCCAAAGTCACACAGTTGAGAAGTGGCAGAGCTGGGATTCGAACCCATGACCTCTGACTCCCAAGCCCATGCTCTTTCCACTGAGCCATGCTGCTTCTCTAGGAATTAGATATGGTCCCTTTCACTGAAGGTCCAGAAGGGTCCACAGTTGATGAGATCAATCAGGCCAGCATAACCCATCCCCATTAACTTAATTAATTTAATGATAGTATTTGTTAAGCGCTTACTATGTGCCGAGCACTGTTCTAAGCACTGGGGTAGATACAAGGTAATCAGGTTGTCCCACGTGGGGCTTACAGTCTTAACCCCCATTTTACAGATGAGGTAACTGAGGCTCAGAGAAGTGAATTGACTTGCCCAAAGTCACACAGCTGATAAGGGGCGGAGCCGGGATTAGAACCCACGAACTCTGACTTCCAAGCCCGTGCTCTTGCCACTAAGCCACACTGCTTCTATTACAGTGGAAACAATTCAGGGGGACTTCTGACTGATGATAGATTATACCTTTCCCCTCTTCTCCCAACTTGAACATCCTAAGAAACACAGGTAACTCCAGTCTGGTCCCCTGCTGAGGGAGAAGATGCCAATACCACCGACAGCACCAGTGGAATCTTAACAGGCTTATCCCTACATGGGCAAGGGGGCTTATAAGATGCCCTATTCTATCTTCGTGGATGCATCATATAAGAGATTGTCTCTCAATGACACTCCCACCTATCTCATCATCAGTGGGGTCATCTTTGAACACATAGGATGGTTCTAAAAGGAGCACCCCTTTGGACACAGGGCACCATTTTGGCGAGGGTAGAAGAACCGGTCCATGCTGGCAGCCGGACGGCTGTTTCCCTCCACCTCCCGCAAGGATGGGTCTAAAACAGCCATGTCTGAAGGGAGTGGAGCTGGGGAGGGTGCAGGTTTCTGCTGCCCTGGCCAGTGATTCTCCCCTTGAAATAAGGAGACTCAGACTCAATTTTCTCAGCATTGCCCGAGGCCCCTTGTGACTCCCCTGAGCGTTTTAGATCCCTCAGGGAAGGCAGGGTTGGGGCAGATTTCACGGAGGCACGCGAACTTCAACCTGATGTAAACAGATTCTCTGGAGCGATAAATATGGCCAGTTCTGGAATTATTTGGCTGCCAGACCAGCCGGTTTTTCTGCTTAATTAGGGAAGTGTGGATGGACCCCCCTATTTCCCATCCATCAAGTTCTTGCCCTGGGCTGAGTGACAAAAAGACCCTTAACCCCCAGATGGTACAGGTGTCTCTTCCCACATGCCCGGGACTCAGCTGGGGGTGAAACTGCTGTTGCCTCCCCAAAAACTATCTGGGCTGGACTCTTGGTGTTGCTAACAGGATTCAATAAGTGCTTTGGCCATGGAGAATGGAAGAGAGGGTCTGGGTCTAGGGTGAAGCAGGATACTTGTTCAGATTCCAAGTGTGCTGTTGGGTGGCACTATTCATTCATTCATTCAATAGTATTTATTGAGTGCTTACTATGTGCAGAGCACTGTACTAAGCGCTTGGAATGTACAATTCGGCAAGAGATAGAGACAATCCCTGCCCAATGATGGGGTCACAGTCTAATCCACCTTCTCCCTCAGGATTCAGGTGTTGCCTATCCTTCGCCCCTCCCCCCAACCTCTGCCCACCCCAACTAGTTCCCTGTTATGCTTTGGCCTCTACTCTCTGGATATTTTCAGACAAAAAGAACACACCCCTACGCAGACTGTAAGCTCATTGTGGGCAGGGAACGTTTCTACCAACTCTAATATATTGTACTCTCCCAAGCACTTAGCACAGTGCACTGTACACAGCGCTCAATAAATATTATTGATTAAGAAAAGTCAGACCCCTCCCTTACAAAAAAGAGAAATTGCCCATAACCTAAGCCCCAGCCTCCAACAAGTTAAAGAAGCCAAGCAAATTGGCACCAGTCCCCAGGGCCCGGGGGTCCCCAAGAAACCAGCTGCGAGCAGCTAAGCATTCTTGTAGGAAAACTGAAGCCATGATTCATAGCCCTGTTTTCTGATGCTGGATCATCCCTTGGGCCAGGCCTACAGAGAAAAATAGGCCACTGGAACAGTGATCTGGATAGTTTGTACCTTCCCACACCACTTTGGTCTCAAATACCCAGAATTCGGGCCTGGAGAATGTTTGGGCCTTGGGCCTGGAATCCCCCGATACACCTCAAATCCTTCCTTCAGCTTCTTTAAAAATACACTTTGATCAGAATTTTTCTAGCAAGCTGAAATCTGGAAAGAAGCTCCAAGAGGATCAGAAGTCAAAAAAGCACTACAAACCACAAACACACACACACACACACCCCCTCTACCTGACAAAGGCAGGTGTGTGGGAGGGGAGGGGGGGCTGCATGCACAGTGTGGCAGAGACTGGGGGTTCCCACATTCACTTTTTCTGCCACACTCACACTCATAGGTGAACTTCACCATCGTTGACGTCATCTTATAATACAAAGGACAGCTAGACACCCCCACACACACGCCCCCATGCACACATATAATAGGATATTAAGGTATATGCATGGTTATCTTAACACACATATACAGACATTTCAGTGCACAGACGTATGAATATTTGAGCCCAAATAAATTCAGTCTCTCAAGCTTCCAAATAATTCAGATCAATGATTCTGCATCTGAATATCCAGCTAATTGGTATGGCTGACCGCTTAAGTGTATAGGAAAGGCAAGTGGACACATCTGGCAGTGGAGAAAGAGACACGCACAGAATCTCCCCTGCAGAACTGGTCTCTGGAGAAATCAGGGACCCCCTGGGCAGCCTGAGCCTCAGCCTCGATCTCGGCTTCGGCCTCGCCCTCAGCCTGAAAACAGAGTTTATTTCTGAGAGAGCCAGAGGTGGGTCAGCTCCATTCTTCCCACAGGAAGAAAGCGCAGTTGGGGGGGCATGGAGAGAGAGAGAGAGGGAAAGGTTAACACATCAAAAGCCACTCGGTGTTAGTCCCGGGCAAATCACCTGCCTCTAGGAATTGCCCAGGACTACGACCCCAGGAGAAGAAAGACGGTAATTTATTCGCCGAGACACCACGCCATCCCTTCTTTTGCTCTCCTCGTGTTAAGGACCGACAGGTTAAATGGAGGTCTGGCTGATGAATTACCTGTCAAAGAGTTCTCCTCCCGTCACCAGCTCAAGAATCAGAGCAATCTCGGAGGGCGTTTCAAAGATCTCCTTCAGCTTGATCTGGGAAAGCAAAAAAGAGAGAAGGACAGAAAGCCAGAGACCAAGAGAGAAAGAGAGAGACACACCGAGAGACACAGAGAGGCAGGAGAGTTGAGAGAGACAAAAGAGAGAGCCAGTGTCCCAGAGAGAGGGAGAGGGAGAGAGAGATAGAGAAAGAAAGAGAGAGTGAAAGAGAAAGAAAAAGCAAAAATCACAGTTCAGGGCAAGGTCTCTTGACATCTCTGGCTTTGCTGTTGAAGTCCTTGTATCTGACATGCCATGGGGCAGTGTGGATTGAACCGCCCCATCAATTACCCAACAGACATAAATCCAGCTGATACAGGGGAGCCATGCCCTGCACTTGGTATAAATCAGTTTACTCCCTTAACAGATTTACTCTTTTTAGAAGACACTTTTGAAGGGGGCTCACGGAAACCTACAGTGGCCACGGAGGAGTAAATAAATGCCGAACAGGCTGTCCGGATTTAACAAGGTTTGCGCTGAAAGCCGTCTGCTGTCATCTCCCTCCCCTAATTTTTTGACAAGGCGTTTTAATTATTCAGTTGGGCTGGCTGTTCATTTAATCAGACAGGATGTGATCCCAACTCAGGAATAAGAGCAGACTGGATGCAGAATAGGTGTTCTCCCCCGCCTCTCATGCCCATTTCTGTATCAGTTTCTCCAAATGAGCCAAGTTGACCTGACTGGGTGGGTAAGTCATTTTTTAAATGGTACTTGTTAAGAGCTTACTATGTGCCAGGTATTGTACTAAGCGCTGGGGTAGATACAAGATCATCAGTTTGGACACAGTCCATGTCCCGTGTGGGGCTCACAATCTCAATCCCCATTTTACAGATGAGGTAACTGAGGCATGGGGAAGTCAGATGACTTGCCCAAGGTCACAGAACAGACAAGTGGATTAGACTCCCAGGCCTGAGCTCTTTCCAATAGGCCATGCTGCTTCTCACTAGGCCATGCTGATTCTCAAGCTGCTTCTCCCATTAGTTCCATGGCAAACAGGTCCCAAATTGTGTGATATAGTTTTCACATCCATATCACCACTTTACTTTGTGCTGTTTAGACATAGCCTGATTCTTCAGGAAAGGACTATGCTGCATTCAGCATGCAATGAAATAGGTATCTATTTATAAAAATATTTGAGTTCCACCACTATAGATCCCAGCCAAGTCATTTCTCTTATTAAGCCTCTCACAAACCACCTAGAGTGAACCTTATTTCTCAGCATCTTCATCATCAACAGTATGGGCTCCAAAATAGACTAATCATTATAATTATTATATTGGTTAAGCTCTTACTATGTGTAAAGCACTGTTCTAAGTGCTGAGGTAGATATGTTAATCAGGTCTGACGCAATCTCTGTCCCACATGGGGCTCACAGTCTAAGTAGGAGGGACACTTTTAGACTATAAACTCCTTGAGGGCAGTGATGCTGTCCTTTTCTTGTAGCGCTCAAGAAAGCCCATTGATTGATCGATTGATTCCAGCTGAACGTAGGCTAGAGTGAAGAGGGGAGAGGCAGGCGTGCCAGGAAGGAAGTTGGGGCAGGAATCCCACCTCGGAGGGGATAATAGTAATAATAAAAATAATGATGGTATTTGTTAAGCACTTATTCATTCAATAGTATTTATTGAGCGCTTACTATGTGCAGAGCACTGTACTAAGTGCTTGGAATGTACAAGTCGGCAACAAATACAGCCCCTGCCCTTTGATGGGCTTACAGTCTAATCCGGGGAGACAGGCAGACAAGAACAACGGCAATTACTATGTGCCAGGCACTATACTAAGCGCTAGTCTGGATACAGGCAAATCGAGTTGGGCACTGTCCCTGTCCCATGAGGGGCTCACAGTCTCAAATCTCATTTTGCAGATGAGGTAACTGAGGCCCAGAGAAGTGAAGTGACCTGCCCAAGGTCACATAGCAGACAAGTGGCAGAGCCGGAATTAGAGCCCATGTCCTCTGACTCCCAGGCCCATGCTCTATTCACTACACTGTGATGAAACTGGGGTGACTGGAAGAGAGTGGAAAGGAAGGAGCCAATCGGGGAAAGAGTCTATAGGAAGAAGTAGCAGGGCCAAGGGGAAGGAGGAGGAAAGGTTAAGCAGAGCCAGAAGCAAATCAGATTTTGGGCCCACTGGGACCCCAGGAAGTGGCTAGTAGAGCGGGCTAGCAGTCCCCTGGGAGGCCCGTGCCATCCCACACATCCTATCCGTTACCAAGACCTGCCGGTTTCACCTCTACAATATCGCCAAGATCCGCCCTTTCCTCTCCACCCAAACGGCTACCTTACTATTACGGGCTCTCGTTATATCCCGGCTAGACTACTGTGTCAGCCTTCTCTCTGACCTCCCTTCCTCCTCTCTCGCCCCGCTCCGGTCTATTCTTCACTCCGCTGCCCGGCTCATCTTCCTGCAGAAACGATCTGGGCATGTCACTCCCCTTCTTAAACAACTCCAGTGGTTGCCTATCGACCTCCGCTCCAAACAAAAACTCCTCACTCTAGGCTTCAAGGCGCTCCATCACCTTGCCCCTTCCTACCTCTCCTCCCTTCTCTCTTTCTACCGCCCACCCCGCACACTCTGCTCCTCCGCCGCCCACCTCCTCGCCGTCCCTCGGTCTCGCCTATCCCGCCGTCGACCCCTGGGTCACGTCCTCCCGCGGTCCTGGAACGCCCTCCCTCCTCACCTCCGCCAAACTGATTCTCTTTCCCTCTTCAAAACCTTACTTAAAAATCACCTCCTCCAAGAGGCCTTCCCAGACTGAGCTCCTCTTCCCCCTCTACTCCCTCTGCCATCCCCCCTTTACCTCTCCGCAGCTAAAGCCTCATTTTCCCCTTTTCCCTCTGCTCCTCCACCTCTCCCTTCCCATCCCCACAGCACTGTACTCGTCCGCTCAACTGTATATATTTTCATTACCCTATTTATTTTGTTAATGAATTGTACATCGCCTTGATTCTATTTAGTTGCCATCGTTTTTACGAGATGCTCTTCCCCTTGACGCTGTTTAGTGCCATTGTTCTTGTCTGTCCGTCTCCCCCGATTAGACTGTAAGCCCGTCAAACGGCAGGGACTGTCTCTATCTGTTGCCGACTTGTTCATCCCAAGCGCTTAGTACAGTGCTCTGCACATAGTAAGCGCTCAATAAATACTATTGAATGAATCCCTCCCCGCTGCGTTTTGCCCCCATAAGAAGCGAAGCGGAATGTTTCCGCTTCTCTTTGTTCAACCTGCCCGGTGCAGAGGGAGGCTCCAGCGCGGGGCGTATTGTGCTGATGCAGCAAGTCTGGAATTAACGGATCCCCCCCTAAAAAAAGTGTCCGGCGTGATATTTTGATGGGAAACAGAGAATTTCACAGTTGTTAGGGCTTTTGTGACACAGTGAATTTCATGGGGCTTTAATCATTACCTAGCCGGCTGGGGTGAGGAGCCCTGGGAACTCCCCGCATAAAAGCTGGTCTCTAAGCTGCCTGCATTATTATTATAATACGTGCAAGCCCCATCATTTTCCTATTAACTTCAAAAGTTTACAATCCTATTATCGTCAGGTTCTGAGGACGGGGGTGAATGATAGCGAAGACTCGCGTCCCACGGATAAATAATGAAGTAAAACCCCCACTTTTTTTTTTTTGGTTATTTGCATCTGCAGGCGAGCAGAATCTGCTAAACACACATACGCACACACAAACAACTCCCCCCATGCACACACACACACACAAACCCCCCAAATCCCATTTTACAATCTCCAGCCACCAACTGAGTAGCTGAATGTTTCTGACGCACAGATGTGCCTTGTTTTGCAATTAAAATTTTTGTTAAAAAAAAAAAAGCCCACATAGATGAATCTCTCCACCCACCCCCGACTCCACTCCTGTGCCCAGAAACATAGTTTTCTGGAACACCGGGACCCCAGTTGGGAGCAGGTGATTTCAGGCAAAAGATAGTTTGACCAGGGTGGATGGAGTTAGTTGATGGGCATTCATTCATTCAATTGTATTTATTGAGTGCTTACTGTGTGCAGAGTACTGTACTAAGTGCTTGGAAAGTACAATTCAGCAATAAAGAGAGACAATCCCTGCCCATAATGGGTTTACAGTCTAGGGGGTGGGGAGACAGACATCAAAACAAGTAAACAGGCATCAATATGAATAAATAGAATTATAGACATATACATATATACATAAGTGCTGTGGGTGGGGAGAGGGGGGAAGAGCAAAGGGAGAGAGTTGAGGTCACACGGAAGAGGGGGACCTGAGGAAAAGGGGGCTTAGTCTGGGAAGGCCTCTTGGAGGAAGTGTGCCTTCAGTAGGTCTTTGAAAGGGGGAAGAGTAATTGTTTGGCAGATTTGAGGAGGGAGGACATTCCAGGCCAGAAGTAGGATGTGGGCTAGGGGTCGATGGTGAGGCAGGTGAGATGGAGGCACAGTGAGAAGGTTAACACCAGAGGAGCACAGTGTGTGGGCTGGGATGTAGAGGGAGAGAAGGGAGGTGAGGTAAGAGGGGGCAAGGTGATGGAGAGCTTTGAAGCCAAGAGTGAGTTGTTTTTATTTTATTCGGAGGTTGATTTGGAGATTTGGGGGGGGGGGGGGGGGAAGGGTGACATGACCTGAACGTTTCTGTAGGAAGATAAGGCGGGCAGTAGAGTGAAGTATGGACTGAAGTGGGGAGAGGCAGGAGGTTTGGAGGGCAGCAAGGAGGCTGATGCAGTAAATCCAGTTGGGATAGGATGAGTGATTGTATTAACATGGTAGCGGTTTGGATGAAGAGGGAAGGGTGGATCTCGGCAATGTTGTGAAGGTGAAACCGGAAGGATTTGATGATGGATTGCATATGTGGAGTGAATGAGAGTGGAGTCAAGGATGACACCAAGATTGTGGGCTTGTGAGATGGGAAAGATGGTTGTACCATCCACAGTGAGAGGAAAGTTTGGGAAAGGACAGGGTTTGGGAGGGAAGATAAGGAGCTCTGTCTTGGACATGTTGAGTTTTAGGTGGCAGGAGGACATCTAAATAGAGATGTCCTGAAGGCAGGAGGGGATGTGGGCCTGGAGGGACAGAGAGAGAACAGGGGAAGAGATACAGACTTGGGGGTCATCTGCATAGAGATGATAGTAGTTGAAGCCATGGGAGTTCTCCAAGGGAGTGAGTATAGATGGAGAATAGATGGGGACCAAGAACTGAATCTTGAGGGATCCCTACAGTTAAGGGAGGGGAGGGGGAGGAGGAGCCTGTGAAGGAGACTTAGAATGAACAGCCAGAGAGATGAGAGGACGGAGTCAGTGAAGCCAAGGTTGGATAACATATTGAGAAGGGGATGGTCCACAGTTTCAAAGGCAGCTGAGAGGTTGAGGAGGATTAGGATAGAGTAGGAGCCATTGGATTTGGCAAGAAGGTCACTGGTGACTTTTGTGACAGCGATTTCAGTGGAGTGAAGTGGGTGGAAGCCAGATTGGAGGGGGTCCAAGAGAAAGAGTTGGAGGAGAGGAATTTGAGACAGCAAGTGTAGATGACTCATTCAAGGAGTTTGGAGAGGAAGGTGTTGGAGGGAAATGGGGCAATAACTGGAAGGGGCTGTGGGGTCGAGGGAGGGTTTGTTTAGGATGGGGGTGACGTGAGCATGTTTGAAGGCAGTGGGTACCCACTCCACTCCACTCCCCACTCCAGTTTGTGTTTATTGTTGAACCAGCGGGGGTCACTTCTCATCAATGGTGAATAATACAGGGCAGCTTTTGCCCCCCACAATGCTTCTTCAGCCACAAGGGTGCTGTTTTGGGGTCTCTGGAAAGGATTTTGAAAGAGGGGAAGAAACACAACCCCAATCCTGTACCATATCATTGTCATCATCATTATCACCATCATCATCATCATCATCAGTATTTACTAAGCACCTGTATGCAGTCTTAAAAAGGCCGGTTACAGTAATAATTATTATTATGGCATTTGTTAAGCGCTTACTATATGCCAGACACTGTACTAAGTGCTGGGGTGGATACAAGCAAATCAGATTGGACACAGTCTGTCTTAATCCCCATTCTACACATGAGGTAAACTGAGGCTCAGAGAAGTTAAATGACTTGCTCAAGGCCACATAGCAGACAAGTGGCAGATCCAGGATTAGAACCCACAACCCCACAACCTTCTGATTCCCAGGCCAATGCTCTATCCACTACACCATGGTCTTGGGTACCTATCAATCATGAAAATATCTCAGTTTCCTCAGCTTTAAAATGGGATTTAAATACCTGTTCTCCTTCTACTTAGACTCTGAGCCCCATGTCTGACTTGATTATCTTGTTCCTACCCCAGAGATTAGTTCAGTGCTTAGCACGGAGTAAGTGCTTACCAAATACCACAATTTTAAAAATTGTTTTACTGAGTGCTTACTGTGGGCAGACCACTGTATGGACCACTTGAAAAAGAACAGTAGAGTTAGAAGAAATAATCCCTGCCCTCGAGGAGTTTACAATTTAGTGGGGGTTATAGACATTCAAATAATTTAGACAGGAGGAAGACAGAAAAGAGGATATGAACATGAGTTAGTTTGTAAGTAATAGGGTTGTAAGATATGCACAGAAGTGTTACAGGAGGCTAAGTGATGCAGAATAATAATGTTGGTATTTGTTAAGCACTTACTATGTGCAGAGCACTGTTCTGAGTGCTGGGGGAGATACAGGGTAATCAGGTTGTCCCACATGAGGCTCACAGTTAATCCCCATTTTACAGATGAGGTAACTGAGGCACAGAGAAGTTAAGTGACTTGCCCACAGTCACACAGCTAAGTGGCAGACCTGGGAGTCGTACTCATGACCTCTGACTCCGAAGCCCAGGCTCTTTACACTGAGCCACTCTGCTTCCCCAGAAGTGCAAAAGTGCTGAAGTGGCAGGGGAGGAGGCCGAATAGGTTTGGGAGAGGAGAGATCAATCAAGGAAGGCCTACTGGAGGAGATGGGATTTCAGAGGGACTTTGAAGATGGGGAGAGCACGGGTCTGCTAGCTATGGAGTGGAAGGGAGTTTAATACAGGGGAGAGGATGTGAGTGAGGGGTCGCTAGCAGGAAGAATGAGAATGAGATGCAATGAATAGGTGAGCATTAGAAGAATGAAGAGTGTGAGCTGGGGTGCGGTGGGTGAAGAGAGTGATATTAAAATGCTGTTCATTCATTCATTCATTCAATAGTATTTATTGCGCGCTTACTATGTGCAGAGCACTGTACTAAGCGCTTGGAATGAACAAGTCGGCAACAGATAGAGACAGTCCCTGCCATTTGGCGGGCTTACAGTCTAATCAGGGGAGACAGGCAGACAAGAACAATGGCAATAAATAGAGTCAAGGGGAAGAACATCTCATAAAAACAATGGCAACTAAATAGAATCAGGGTTATGTACATCTCATTAAACAAAATAAACAAAATAAATAGGGTGATGAAGATACAGTCGAGCAGACGAGTACAGTGCTGAGGGGGTGGGATGGGAGAGGGGGAGGAGGAGAGGGAAAGGGGGGAGAAGAGGGTTTAGCTGCGGAGAGGTGAAGTGGGGGTAGAGGGAGCAGAGGGAAAAACGGGGGAGCTCAGTCTGGGAAGGCCTCTTGGAGGGGGTGAGTTTTAAGTAGGGTTTTGAAGAGGGGAAGAGAATTAGATTGTCTGAGGTGAGGAGGGAGGGCATTCCAGGACCGCGGGAGGACGTGGCCCAGGGGTCGACGGCGGGATAGGCGAGACCGAGGGATGGTGAGGAGGTGGGCGGCAGAGGAGCAGAGTGTGCGGGGTGGGCAGTAGAAAGAGAGAAGGGAGGAGAGGTAGGAAGGGGCAAGGTGATGGAGACCCTTGAAGCCTAGAGTGAGGAGTTTTTGTTTGGAGTGGAGGTTGATAGGCAACCACTGGAGTTGTTTAAGAAGGGGAGTGACATGCCCAGATCGTTTCTGCAGGAAGATGAGCCAGGCAGCAGAGTGAAGAATAGACTGGAGCGGGCGAGAGAGGAGGAAGGGAGATCGGAGAGAAGGCTGACACAGTAGTCTAGCTGGGATATAACAAGAGCCTGTAGCAGTAAGGTAGCCGTTTGGGTGGAGAGGAAAGGGCGGATCTTGGCGATATTGTAAAGGTGAGACCGGCAGGTCTTGGTAACGGATAGGATGCGTGGGGTGTACGAGAGAGACGAGTCAAAGATGACACCGAGGTTGCGGGCCTGAGAGACGGGAAGGATGGTCGTACCATCCACGGTGATAGGGAAGTCAGGGAGAGGACCGGGCTTGGGAGGGAAGATGAGGAGCTCAGTCTGTTCTGTTCTGAGCCGGATCCCAGCTCTCTCCATCTCCTTCTAGTTTGTAAGCGTCTTGTGGGCAGGGATCGTGCTACAGTGCTCTGAGCACATTAAGCTCAAGACATACCAACGATTCATTGCTTCAAAGCCCTCCTGAAATCCCACCTCCTACAGGCAGCTTTCTCCAATTAAGGTCATTTCCTCTTCCCTTATGCTGCATCACCTATACAGCCCAAAGCCACCCATAGCTCTTTTGTACATGTCAAGTTCAATTATTGTTTTTCCACATAGCCGTCCTCTCGTTCTCTTCTTTCTCCTATCTATAAATTATTTTTTGTCTGTCTTTTAAGCTCCTTGAGGACAGGGACTGTGTCTTCCACCTCTGTTGTACTCTACCAAGCACTTAATACTATACTCTTAATATTTTACTTTACTTAATACTGTCCTCCCTCTCTCACAAGCCTGTAACCTTGGCATTATCCTCAATCATCCCTCTCATTCAACCCACACATTCAATCTGTCATGAAATCCTGCCTGTTCTACCTTTACAAAATCTCTAGAATCCTCCCTTTCCTCTCCATCCAAACTGCTACTAATCTGATCCAAACACTTAACCTATCCCACCTCGGCTATTGCATCAGCCTCCTCGTTGACCTCCCTGCCTCCTGTCTCTCCCCACTCCAGTTCATACTTCACTCTGCTGCCCGGATCATTTTTCTGAAAAACTGTTCAGTCCATATCACCCCTCTCCTCAAAAAACTTCAATTGTTGCCCATCCACCTCAGCATCAAACATAAACCCATTTCCATCGGCTTTAAGACACTCAATCAACTCTCTCCCTCCTACCTTACCTCACTGATTTACTACTACAACCTAGCCAGCACACTTTGCTTCTCTAACATCAACCTATTCACTATACTTCGATCTCGCTGACCCCTTGCGCAGGTCATTTTTCCAGCCTGGAATTCCCTACAGTTCATCACTCTCCCCACCTTCAAAACCCTCCTAAAATCACATCTCCTCCAAAAGACCTTTATTTCCCCTATCCGCCCTGCCTCTGCATAGATTCTGTGCTTGGCTGTGTACCCCTTAAACCCTTTGATACTCACACTAGCCCCCCAGCACTTATATGACTTTCCTTATACTCTATTTCTCTGATCCACATTTTATTTTAACGTCTGTCTCCCCCTTTTTTTATCAGTACTTGTTTAGTGCTTTCTGTGTTTCAAGCACTGTTCTAAGAGCTGGGGTACACACCTGATTAACTGGGTTGGATTAACCCAGACCCTGTCCCACAGGGGGCTCAGTCTAAGTAGGAGGAAGTAGGATATAATCCCTATTTTACAGATGAGGAAACTGAGGCACAGAAGTGAAGCGACTTGCCCAAGGTCACATGGCATGCGAGTGGAGGAGGGGGGATTAGAACTCAGGTCCTCTGACTCCCAGGCCCGGGCTCATTCCACTAGACTATGCTCCTTCCTTTCCCCAACCAGGGTATCCATCCACTCCATAGCTGGCCTGTCCTTCCCCTACCCACTTTCCCCTCTGGCCCCAGGCCGCTCCAGTTGGAAACTTGGCCCCAAAGGCCCCTCCAACCCTGGGACAGCTGCTTTCAAGAGTCTTGTCCATCAGGTCCCAGTCAGGGATGGAGACAGGTCCATGGCTTTTGGGAAGCAGGATGAACTGTAAAGGAAGAGGAAGAGTGGAAAACCCACACAAAAACATGCGAGTTGAAAGCATCATGGTGGGCGGAATGTGAAGATGAAACCATTCCTTCAAGGCGAAGCGTTTCTAAAGTCAACTCCAGTCCCCTCTCGACCCAGTCTTACCGGTGGCAAGACCAAACTCAACTGTGGGGAGGGGGGCCCAGGCCTCAGGGTTTGGACCCTCTCTCCTCAGCGAGAGGAGCAGAGGCGAGAGTGGATTGAGGGCTTTGCTCAAGGTCAACGCCGTGGGACCTGCGGGGGCCGACTTGGGCTCAGATCTTCAAAAGAGGCGGAGCCCGGCTGGTTCCAGCATTTCGGCTTAGAAACCAAAGGGGAGACAGAGAGAGAGGCAGTTCAGAGGCACAAATGAAGGCTTTGCAAACCTTTTAAAAAAATAAAAGGAAGCCCTCCGCGGGCTCCTCCGGGAAGACAGATGCGATAGAAATGCAAGAGACCAGTCGTGTTGGAGGCGTTCGGCGCTCCCTAAAGTCTCCCCCGGCCAGACTGCAAAGCTCCAAACTCTGGGGCACAGGGCTTCAAATGGCATCACCTCCGGGAAGGTTAGGGTGAGACTTAAACCTCAGAAGCAGTTACATTCCCGCTTCCCTCCATTCCACTCACCGAGGGTCACGTGAGATTGAGGCGGGGAGGCGTGCGCTAGGTGGAGATGTTGCCCACCCGGCCACTGCCAGAGCTTCAGAGCCATGGGCAGAATTCAGCTGAGACCCGAGGAAACTTGGCAAAGAAAAAGAAACCCCTTCTACGCGAGCGGTATCAACCAGGCCGAAATGATCAGGCCGCAAGCTGCTGTCGGCTATACGGCACACACTGATTTTTGGAACGAAGCATTAAGGAAATCTGAACAGACCGCAGTACCCTATTTCCCTACTGCTTTTTGTTTTTCCTTTGTGTATTTGACCTTGACTCATCTTGCTTTAGTGTTCTTATTGTTTTGTCTTGTCTTATGCCTTTGAGTCGTTTCCGACACATAGCGACACCACGGACACATCTCTCCCAGAACGCCCCGCTCTCCATCTGCAATCATTCTGGTAGTGTATCCAGAGTTTTCTTGGTAAAAATACGAAAGTGGTTTACCATTGCAGCCTTCTGCGCAGTAAACTCCAGTCTCCCCTCTTGACTCTTTCCCTTGCCGCTGCTGCCCAGTATGGGTGAGTTTTGACTTGTAGTAGATTGCCTTCCACTCGCTAGCCACTGCCTAAGCTAGGAATGCAATGGGTAGGCCTCTGCTTGACTATCCCTCCCATAGCCGAGACTGATAGAGTACTGGAAACTCTCCAGGTGTGAGTCTGAGAGGGGCTCTTATTGTTTCACCTCCTTTTAATGAGCCTGTCCCATTTCCAACCCCTTCCCTCTAACCACCCCTCTCACTTTTACCTCTCAGCTGCCTTTGACTATCCCTTTCTCCTCAACACTTTCTCTAACCTTGGCTTCATGGAGTCTGTCCTTTCCTGGTTCTCCTCTTATCTCTGGACGTTCATTCTCGGTCTACTTCGCGGGCTCCTCCCTACTAACTGTAGGGGTTCCTCAAGGGTCAGTTCTTGGCCCCTTCTCTTCTCCATCTATACTCACTCCCTTGATGAACTCATTCGCTCCCACGGCTTCAACTATCATCTCTGCGCAGATGACTCCCAAATCTACATCTCCTCCCCTCTTCTCTCTCCCTCCCTCCAGGCTCATATCTCCTCCCGCCTTCAGAACGTCATCACCTGGAAGTCTGCCCGCCACCTAAAACTCAACATGTCCAAGACTGAGCTCCTTATCTTCCCTCCCAAACCCTGTCCTCTCCCCGACTACCCCATCACTGTGGATGGCACTACTGTCCTTCCCATCTCACAAGCCTCGGTGGCATCCTTGACTCTGCTCTCTCATTCACCCCACACATCCAATCCGTCACCAACACCTGCCTGTCTTACCTTCACAATATCGCCAAGATCCGCCCTTTCCTCTCCATCCAAACTGCTACCTTGCTGGTACAAGCTCTCATAATATCCTGACTGGATTATTGCATCAGCCTTCTCTCTGATCTCCCATCCTCCTGTCTCTCCCCGCTCCAGTCTATTTTTCATTCTGCTGCCCGGATCATCTTTCTACAGAAATGCTCTGGGCATGTCACTCTCCTCCTCAAAAACCTCCAGTGGTTGCCTATCAACCTTTGCATAAAACAAAAACTCCTCACTCTTGGCTTCAAAGCTCTCCATCTCCTAGCCCCCTCCTACCTCACCTCCCTTCTCTCCTTCTGCAGCCCACCCCATACACTCTGCTCCTCTACCGCTAATCCCCTCACGGTCCCTCGTTGGTGCCTGTCCCGCTGTCGACCCCTGGCCCATGTCCTACCACTGACCTGGAATGCCCTCCCTCCTCATATCCGCCAAACTAACTCTCTTCCCCTCTTTATAGCCCTTCTGAGAGCTCACCTCCTCCAGGAGGCCTTCCCAGACTGAGCACTCCCTTTCCCTCTGCTCCTCCTCCCCTCCCCATTCCCCCTACTCCCTCCCTCTGCTCTTCCCCCTCCCTTCCCCACAGCACTTTTGCATATTTGTATATATTATTTATTACTCTATTTATTTTGTTAATGATGTGTATATATCTATGATTCTATTTATCTTGATGATATTGACGCCAGACTACTTGTTTTGCTTTGTTGTCTGTCTCCCCCGTTTAGACTGTGAGCCTGTTGTCGGGCAGGGATTGTCTCTATCTGTTGCTGAATTGTACATTCCAAGCACTTATTACAGTGCTCTGCACATAGTACGTGCTCAATAAATACGATTGAATGCATATCTTTTACCATTTTGGAAGTGCCAAAATGGTGCCCAATGGGCACCTTAATAATAATGATGCTGATAATTGTTAATAATAATAACAATAATGTTGGTATTTGTTAAGCGCTTACTATATTCCGAGCACTGTTCTAAGCACTGGGGTAGATACAAGGTTATCAGGTTGTCCCACATGGGGCTCACAGTCTTCATCCCCATTTTACAGATGAGGTAACTGAGGCACTGAGAAGATAAGTGACTTGCCCAATATCACACATCTGACAAGTGGCGGAGTCGGGATTAGAACCCATGACCTCTGACTCCTAAGCCTGTGCTCTTTCCACTGAACCATGCTGCTTCTCTAAGTTAAGCACTTTACTATGTGTCAAGCACTGTTCTAAGCGCTGGGGTAGATACAAGCTAATCAGATTGGATACAGTTCCTGTCTCACTTGGGGCTCACAGTCTTAATACCCATTTTACAGATGAGGTAACTGAGGCCCAGAGAAGCGAAGTGACTTGCCCAAGGTCCTTCTGACTCCCAGGCCCGTGCTCTATCCACTAGACCATGCTTGATTCCATGCTTGATTCTGAGCAAAGAGCAGATACCCTGAAATTCAAAGCCCTTCCTTACTCCCCTTGTCTTATGCCAACCAGTCATCTCCTACCCCCAGCGACGCCATGGACACATCTCTCCTACCCTCTTTCATAAAGCAATGACCCCGTCATCCAGCAAAAAATCACCAGCAAATGGCAGATATCCTGGTTGGTCTTGCTACCAGCGGCAGATGTGTTAATTGACAACAGTAGTAATAATAATATCAATCAATCGATGGTATTTAATGAGCACTTACTGTGTGCAGAGCACTGTACTAGGTGCTTGGTAGATATAATCTCTGCCCTCAAGGAGCTTACTGTTTGAAGAGGGAGACAGTAATATAAATAAATAATTTATACATAGGTACGTGAAGGCTGAGGGTTGGGCAAATATCAAAAGCCACTTTTTTCCAGAGAAGATCCAGAGAAGGCTGTTGTTGATGATGTTGATGGTGTTGATATTTGGCATCAAGAGGGAAGGGAGAGGGAACCACTACTAATAGTAGCAATAGAGGTAATAGTAATGATATTTATTGAGCACCTGCTGAGTGCAACGGTGATATTTAATAATGGTGGTATTTGGTAAACACTTCCTATATTCTGAGCACTGTAGTAAGCACTGGAGTACATACAAGATCATCAGGTTGGACACAGTTCCTGCCCCACACAGGGCTCACAGTTACTGCCCCACACAGGGCTCACAGTCTAAGTAAAAGGGTGAGCAGATATTGAATTCCCATTTTACAGATGAGGAAACTGAAGCACGGAGAAGTTAAATGACTTGTTCAAAGTTTTTTTTAATGGTATTTGTTAGGCACTTACTATGTGCCAGGCACTCTCCTAAGCTCTGGGGTAGATACAAGGTATTCAGGTTGGACACAGTCCACGTCCCACATGAGACTCACAGTGTTAATCCCCATTTTACAAATGAGGTAACAGAGGCACAGAGAAGTTAAGTGACTTGCCCAAAGTCACACAGCAGACGAGTGGTGGAGCAGGGATTAGAACCCAGGTCCATCTGACTCCCAGGCCCATGCTCTTTCCACTAGGCCATGCTGCTTCCCTTGGGGGTCAGGAGCTTTTGATACAGAGGAAAGTGGGAAGCCATTGGGGTTTTTTGAGGAGGAGAGAGATGGATCCTGAATGTAGCTTGTCTCTAGACTGTAAGCCCATTATGGGCAGGGAATGTGTCTGTTACATTGTACTCTCCCAAGTGCTTAGTACAGTGCTCTGCACACAGCAAGTATTCACTAATATGATTGACTGATTGAATGACAATTTAGGAAGATGACCCAGGCAGCAGAATGTAGTACAGCCTGGAAAGGGGAGAGGCTAGAGGCAGAGGGACCTATAGGAGGCTGTTGCAGCAGTCTAATTGGGAGATCATGGGAGCTTGAACCAAAATGGTGCCCATTTGGGTGGAATGTAAGGGTCAGACCAGAGAGCTACTGTGGAGAAAGAACTGACAGGATTTAGTGACAGACTATGAGGGTTAAGAGATAGCACGAAGTCAAAGATGGCTCCAAGATTACCAACTTCAGGGACAGGTTGGTGGTATTGTCGACTAATTGACTGACTGATGGACTGAGCCAGTGAAAGAGACTGAGAAGGAGCGGAGGAGGAGAGTTGGGTGAGTACCATGCTCAGATTGTGTTTCTAGGAGAAGGGAGAGATCAATGGGGCCAAGAATTAGAATGGACTAGAACCCATTAGATCTAGCTACTAGGAGGCCACTGGAGACCTCAGAGAGCGTGGCATCAGTGGAGCTAAGGGGAGTGGAAACCAGGTTGCAGCGGCTCTAGAAGAGAGTTGAAAGAGAGGAAGCGAAGACAGCATGTGCACAATCTGTTCAAGGAGTTTGAGCAGGAATGAGAGCGGGGCCAAGGAGCGGTAGCTGGAGGATGCAGTGGGATCCAGAGAAGGCTGCTGTGGATGATGTTGATGAGGATGGATAGGAATGAACCAGAGTGGTGCCCATTTGGGTGGAAAGGGAGGGGCAGACGCAGGTTCTAATCTCGGCTCTGCCAATTGCTTGCTGTATGACCTTGGGCAAGTCACTTAATTCTCTGTGCCTCAGTTACCTCATCTGTAAAATGGGGATTAAGACTGTGAACCTCATGTGGGACAGGGACTTTGTCCAACTTGATTAACTTTTATCTACCCCAGCGCTAAGAGCAGTGCCTGACATAGTAAGCAATTAACAAATACCATAAAAACAAACAAAACAAAGCAGAGTGGTGCCCATTTGGGTGGAAAGGGAGGGGCAGGCCTGGGTTTTAGTCCCGGTTCTGCCAATTCCTTGTTTTGTGACCTTGGGCAAGTCACATCTCTCTTTATTGCTGAATTATACTTTCCAAGCACTTAGTACAGTTCTCTGCACACAGTAAGCACTCAATAAATATGTTTGAATGAATGAATGTTCTCCCTCCTACTTAGACCATGAGCCCGACGTGGGACAGAGACTGTGTCTGACCTAATTAATTTGTACCTACCCCAGAGCTTAGAACAGTGTTTGAAAAATAGTAAGCACTTAACAAATACCATAAAAAAAAAACCTGCAAAAACCACTGAACATGGGGCTCTACAGCCCTGTCTGCCTGAGTCAAGTGGCAGAACCAGCCCCAGGGCACAGGCTGGCCCCCTTCACACTACTGCTGGGGGGACCAACTCAATTTTGGAGATCCTCACCATTTATTATTATTACTTATAATAATTGTGGTATTTGTTAAGCTCTTACTATGTGCCGGCACTGTACTAAGCACTGGGGTAGATATAAGCAAATTAGGTTGGACACAGTCCCTGTCCCACATGGGGCTCACAGTCTTAATCCCCATTTAACAGATGAGGGAACTGAGGCCCCATGGAGCAAAGTGACTTGCCCAAGGTCACACAGCAGACAAGGGGCATAGCCGGGATTAGAACCTAAATCCATTTGACTCCCGAGCCCGTGGCTCTATCCACTAGGCCACGCTGTGGAGGAAGCTGGGTAGGGATGCAGCCCCATTTTTATGGTTTGCTGAGGTGTTCCCAGCAAGAGCGTGCTCATGTCATGCTCGTGTCTCCCCTATCCTAAAACAGCCCTCCCTTGACCCCACCGTTCCCTCCAGTTATCACCCCAACTCCCTCCTACCGTTCTTCTCCAAACTCCTTGAGTGAGTTGTCTACACTTGCTGTCTCCAGTTCCTCTCCTCCAATTCTCTTCATGACTCCCTCCAATCTGACTTCTACCCCCTTCATTCCATAGAAACCACCTTCTCAAAGGTCACACGTGATCTCCTTCTTGCCAAATCCAACGGCCTCTACTCCATCTTAATCCTCCTCGGCCTTTCATCTGCCTTCGACACTGTCGACCACTCCCTTCTCCTGGAAACATTATCCAACCTCGCCTTCATGGACACTGTCCTCTCCTGGTCTTCCTCCTATCTCTCTGGTTGCTTACTCTCAATCTCTTTTGCAGGATCCTCCTCTGCTTCCCACCCCCTAACTGTGGGAGTCCCTCAAGGTTCAGTTCTGGGTCCCCATCTATTCTCCATCTACACCCACTCCCTTGGAAAACTCATTCACTCCCATGGCTTCAACTATCACCTCTATGCAGATGATTCTCAAATCTATATCTCCAACCCTGATCTTGCTCCCTCTCTTCAGTCTTGCCTTTCCTCCTGCCTTCAAGACATCTCTACTTGGATGTCCTCGCGTCATCTCAAGCTTAACATGTCCAAAACAGAACTCCTAATCTTCCCACACAAACCCTGTCCTCCCCCTGACTTTCCCACCATTGTAGACGGCACCACCATCATTCCTGTCTTACTAGCCCATAATCTTGGTGTTATCCTTGACTCCTCTCTCTCATTCAACCCACGTATTCAATCTATCACTAAATCCTGTTGGTTCAACTGTCACAATATCACTAAAATTCACCCTTTCCACTCCATCCAAACTGCTACCACGTCAATCCAAGCACTTATCCTATCCCACCTTGATTACTGTATCAGCCTCCTTGCTGACCTCACTGCCTCCTGTCTTCCCCACTCCAGTCCATATTTCACTCTGCTGCCTGGATCATTTTTCTACAAAAACATTCAGGCCATGCTTCCCCACTCCTCAAGAACCTCCAGTGGTTGCCCATCCAACTCCGCATCAAACAGAAACTCCTTACCGTCGGTTTTAAAGCACTCAATCACCTTGCCCCCTTCTACCTTACCTCGCTCCTACTACAAGCCAGGTTGCACACTTTGCTCTTCTAATGCCAACCTCCTCACTGTATCTTATTCTTGTCTATCTTTCCGCAGTCCCCTCGCCCACATCCTGCCTCTGGCCTGGAATGCCCTCCTTCTTCCTACCTGACAATTACTCTCCCCACCTTCAAAGCCTTACTGTCCACCATCAAAGCCTTATTGAAGGCACATTTCCTCTATGAGGCCTTCCGTGACTAAGCCCTCGTTTCCTCTTTTCCCACTCCCTTCTGCGTCACCCCTCCCCGATTTGCTGCCTTTATTCATCCCCCACCCCAGCCCCACAGCACTAATGTACATATCAGAAATGTATTCATTTATATTAAAGTCTGTCTCCCCCTCTAGACTGTAACCTTGTTGTGGGCAGGGAATGTGTCTGTTATATTGTTGTGTTGTACTCTCCCAATCACCTAGTACAGTGCTCTGCAGACAGTAAGCGCTCAATAAATACGATTGACTGATTGATTGATTGATTGATATCCTGGTCCACCGTGCTATTCCCCAACTCTGTCTCCTTTCCCATGAGGGCCTCTGCCAACTTCCCCTGTAATTATATCTGCTCCCTCAGGTCACACGCTGTCCTAGCCTGCCTGCCTGCCTGCCTGCCGTTATCTCCCCTGTCGCTGGCTTACATCTGCACCTCACTCCTCTCTGATGCCCTTGGCAGAAAGCAGCCCTCCCATTTCCCCACTCCCCCCAAAGCCTGGTGGCAGAGGGACATGGCCTTTATCTTTTCCTCATTGCCTGGGGCTTTTTCTCGACCATCACTCTTGACACAGGCTCTGGGCCAGGAGATAATCTGGGCAGGCGGCTTGAATAATGCCAGACAGGATCCAGGCAGCAGCTTCCCCTCACATGGGAGCTGACTAGGATTCTTCTCCTCACTTCTCTAGGGCAATGCCAGCAATTTCTGACTGCCGGTGTCTGAGGGTCTCTTCAACACAAGATGATCAGGCCTAAGGCATCCTCATGAAAAGGGGGGGCACGTGCCTGGGAGTCAGAAGGACCTGAGTTCTAATCCCGGCGCCACCACTTGTCTGCTGTGTAACCTTGGGCAAGTCACTTATATTCTCTGTGCCTCAGTTCCCTCAGCTGTAAAATGGGGATGAAGACAGTAAGCCCCCTGTGGGGCAGGGGCTGTGTCCCACCTGATTAATTTGTATCTACTCCGGTGCTTAGCACAGTGCCCGGCACATAGTAAGCACTTAATATATACCATTTAATAATAATAATTTAAAAACCCTCTCCTCCAGCCAGAATCAGATTTAGGAAGGGGCGCAGGAGTCATGACCAGGTAGTCAGCTCAATGAGGGAAAGGTCCCCTGCTCCTTGGAACTGAGGAGAATCCCCAAGCTTTTTGGGGGCAGGGTGGGTAACTAGAACAAGCTCCCCCTGTCCCTTTGAACTGGAGAGGGCCAGAACAGAGCTTCAATCTTCTCTCTGAACCTGCGGTTTGGCCCCTGAATTTCAGAAGCAGCTGTGGTTTCTTCCCCAGCCTGTCCTGACAGCTTGTCGGGAGATCTGGGTCTGAGGTAATAATAATAATAATAATGCTAATAAAATTTAGAGCAACTCTCTCATCAGGGTAACCCATAATGGAAAGGTCTAAGCTGAAGTGTCAAAGTTGATTCACCTGTGCTGGGCAATAGCGGCATGGGAAAAAGTCAAAGGCAGATGATCAAGTGATCAAACAATAATAATATTTGTTAAGTGATTACTAAGTGCCAAACACTATACTAAATGTTGTGGTAGATACAAGGTAATCAGGTTGGACACAGTACCTGTCCCACACAGTCTAAGAAGGAGGGAGAACAAGTAGGTTTTGGTTTTTTTTGTCATGTCTCAAGCACTTACTATGAGCTAGGCACTGTATTAAATGCTGAGGTAGATCAGCTAATCAGCTTGGACACAGTACATGTCCCACATGGAGCTCACAGTCTTAATCCCCATTTTACAGGTGAGGTAACTGAGGCCCAAAGAAGTGAAATGACTTGCCCAAGGTCACACAGAAGATAAGTGGAGGAGCTGAGATTAGAATCCAAGTCCTGATTCCCAGACCCATGCTGTATCCAATAGGCCACAGGAATTGAATCCCCAGTTTACAGATGAGAAAACTGAGGCATAGAGAAGTAAAATGACTTGCCCAAGGTCATCCAGAAGGTAAGTAGTGGAGCCAGAATTAGAACTCAGGTCTCCTGACTGAGGTCCCCACAAGGGTCTGGGCTCCAGAACCCCCACAAGCTGATCCACTGAGCCACTACCATTTCCCAAGGCTGGACCACCCCTGCCCAAGTGGGAACAGGTCCAGTCCAGCTGGCTTGTCCTCTAGGCTGGCAGCAGCGATGTTGACAACGAGGAGGCAGAGGGATGTCATAAATACTTTCTCCTTTTTCCATTTTCCTTCCCCTCCTCTTCCCCACTTCCCTTCTCTTTGTCATCCCAGTTCTCCTCTTTCTCTCCACCTCCATATTACATCTCCCCAGGCCTCTCAACTCTCAATGAATCAAGCCTCACCATGGCAGGAGAGTTTGCATATACTAATTAAGCTTAGAGCTATGCCATTGAGAGATACTCTCTCACTGGGGTTACCCATAATGGAAAGGTCTAAGCCGAAGCATCAAAGTTGATTCACCTGTGCTGGGCAGCATCAGCATGGGAAAGAGTCAAAGTGATCAAAGACAACAGCAGAGACTTAAGTTTTACTGTGCAGAAGAAGGCAATGGTAAACCACTTCTGCATCTTTACGAAGAAAACTCCATGGAAAAAGAACCGTAAAGTTGCTATGAATTGGAAACGATTTAATGGCATCTAAGAAGAAGAGGAACTCTCAAAGCCTTAATCCGGTTCTGCTCCTGTCCCCAGCTCAGATCCCACCACGTTTATAAGCCAGAGGGAGGTAAATGGTCCATGATGGGTCACTAGGGGGGATGTTGGGGACGTCGAGGAGAAAGTGAAGGGCATTAGATGGCGCTGCTCTTGAAGACAGAGTCCTGTGCTGTGTCGATGTTGGGCCTGTCCCATACTGTCTAGGCTTATCAATTTAGGGAAGTCAGGAGCTGAACAATAAACCAGTGAACCTGGGCTGTATAGACAGCCAATCAAGATCAATTATGATGATGATGATGATGGCATTTGTTAAACGCTTACTATGTGCAAAGCACTGTTCTAAGCGCTGGGGAGGATACAAGGTGATCAAGTTGTCTCACGTGGGGCTCCCAGTCTTAATCCCCATTTTACAGATGGGGTAACTGAGGCCCAGAGAAGTTAAGTGACTTGCCCAAAGTCATTCAGCTGACAAGTGGCGGAGCTGAAATTAGAACCCATGACCTCTGACTCCCGAGACCGTGCTTTTTCCACTGAGCCACGCTGCAGATCTCAGACCCCCCTCATTTTCCTCCTTGTAGGCTGTTCACCTGAATGTATTGGGTCAATGTCTTAACCCACCCACTTGGGGCAGGGTCATATGACCCTGGGACTGATGGAACCAGAGCCTCTGTCCAAGAAGGAGCTATTTATGGTAGGAGCTACCATACTAGCAAGGGGTTATGCTCTCCAAATACCCTGCCAGCTGCCCACCTAATGGCTTCTGAGTGCCACATGGCCAGCCATGCACCAGCTTGGCGGATTCCACTTCCAGGTGAAACCAAGGGGGCCATGGCATGTCCCCATGATGTCCACCTCCCACCCTGCCTGTTGACAAGTTAAGTCTTGCCCTCCTCCTTCTCCTCTTCATCATCACCGTCGTCATCCTCCTCCTCCTCCCTCTTGCACCCTGCTCCCACCTCCCCCTCCTCAGAAATCTGGAACATGGGGATTTCATGGGTGGGAGCCGGGGGTTGGTATAGGCTGGCGGAAGGATCCTTTTTTGAGGTTGCTTCAGGAATGTAAGCACCATATTAAACTGTCAAAAGTGCCAGGGGAAGGGGAACGTGGCTTCTACTTACGATATTTGGATGTGAGAGCCTCAGTAAAACTCCAATTTCGGTCCTTATGATCTTTTTGTCAATCTAAAAAAAAAAAAAGAGGATGACACAGAAAATCTTTTTCGTTTTCTGGATAGTTGAAGGGCATCAAGCCGCTGCTGCCCCAGGAAGATGAAACGGGAAAGATGATGAATGGACTCTGCCTTCTCCACAAGCATTGAGCTCCCTCCTCCTAGCAGGCTTGGAAAAGTTCCAGGATGCAAGGCCAGTGGGTAGAACTTCCAGGGACTCAATCAATCAATTAATCGTATTTATGGAGAGCTTACTGAAGCGAGAGCGAGAAGCAGCGTGGCTCAGTGGTAAGAGCCTGGGCTTGGGAGTCAGAGGTCATGGGTTCTAATCCAGGCTCCCTCACATGTCAGCTGTGTGACTTTGGGCAAGTCACTTAACTTCCCTGTGCCTCAGGTCCTTCATCTGTAAAAGGGGATTAAGACTGTGAGCCCCTCGTGGGACAGCCTGATTATCTTGTATCTACCCCAGCGTGTAGAACAAAGCTTGGCACATAGTAAACACTTAAATACCAATGTTATTATTATTATTATTACCGTGTGCAGAGCACTTGTACTGAGAGCTTGGAGAAGGCAGAGCACCCACCTTGAGGCCGAGTAGATTGGAGCTCTGGGCCCGAGGAGACTACAGGACTTCACCCCTGTAGATGAGCACTGGGGGTGGGGAGACGGGGAGTGATTCATTCCTACCCCACGGTCCTGGGTCCCTTTCCCTAGGGATAGCCCTGCAAGCCAGTAGGAGAGGCCGCTGCTCCCTACAATTCCTTCTGGAAAATTACAAGCTTTTCCTTTAGACGACTGAGCAAATGCTGTGTTACCTTGGGCAAGTTATTTAACTCCTCTGTGTCTCAGTTTCCTCATATGAAGAAGGGAGATTCACTACCTGTGAGCCCCTTGTGGGACAGGGACTATGTCCACTCTGCTCATCTCGTCTCTACCTTAGTGCCTGGCATATAGTAAGCGCTTAACTGATCCCACAGTTATCATGAAATGCTTCAAAATCTCTAGGGTGGTAGTCCAAAGTCCTGGTTAGTCCGGCCTGGCGGCGCCAACTGAGACAGAAGGGTGCCTGCAGTGCCACAGCTCATCTAGGAGGATCTCTCAACGTCTCTGACATTTTCATTCGTTTGTAAGTTCGGATTTACTGAGTGCCTACTGTATGTACAGTAATAGGCGCTTGGGAGAGCACTGTACTATACAACACAATGGAAAGACCCGGACCCTCTCTCCCTTCCCAACATACTAACATGAATCAGATGTGTCTTTCTGACAAAGCAGACTGACTTGGCCGCCCCCCGTCAACCTCCAACCCCACCCCACCCCACCTCCGCCTCTTCCTATCCAGGACATGCTCTGCTGCTACCCATTGTAAACAACCAAAGGCGATCTTGGAGGTGCACAGTGGGTCCCCAATCAGCTGGACCCCCGCATACTGCCATAGATGCCTCCTGATGGCTGATGACTCTGTGGAATGTGTTTATAGATGCTACAGGCCTCTTGTGCATACTGGAGTCAGTAAGCAAATGGAGCTGGGGGATGGGAGGGGTGAGTGTTAATGTACAGGTATGAGTGTGCACACATGTGGATATGGCTGAGAACACATGAATGTGTACATGTGTGTATGTGTGTGTCTGCATGTGTGAGGGGAGTATATGAATGAGCCAAACAGGGAGCAGTGGGCAGAGTATGCATGTGTGTATGTGTGAGCAATAAAGTGCTTGTTAATCATTACTAACTAGCAGTTAATAATAATAATGATTATGGTATTTGTTAAGCACTTACTTTGTGCCAAGCACTGTTCTAAGAGCTGGGGTAGGTACAAGTTAGTCAGGTTGGACACTGTCCCTGTCCCATATAGAGCTCACAGTCTTAATTTCCATTTTATAGATGAGGTAACTGAGGCCCAGAGAAGTGAAGTGAGTTGCCCACGGCCACACAGCAGACAGGTGGCAGAACCAGGATTAGAACCCATGAACTTCTGACTCCCAGGCCCTTGCTCTATCCACTAAGTCAAGCTACTTCTCTTAACAATTCCCTTAGCAATTGAGTGTCAGTCAATCAATCAGAGCACTGTACTAGAGTACATTATCAAAATAAACAGTCACATTCCCTACCCATAACGAGTTTACAGTCTAGAGGGGGAGATAGACATTAATATAAATACATTGCAGATATGTACATAAGTGCTGTGGGGCTGGGTGGGGACACGAATAAAGGGAACAAGTCAGGGTGATGCAGAAGGGAGTGGGAGTATGTACCGTGTGCTGGGGAGAGATGCACAGACATTGATTCCAACTAGAACCCTGATCTAGCTGAGAGCACCTAAAAGGGGAGGGGTAGGGGAAGGGAAGGTAGAGATTTCTGCTGAGGTTTGGGGATTTCTCAGGGACTTACTGTCTTCTTCAGGATCTTGGCAGCATAGGGTTCCCGTGTCCCTTTGTCTTCACAGCAGAACACCACCGAGGTGGCACCCCTGGACCAGAAACACAAGAGACAAAAAGACAGTTTTTTTCCTTCCGGGAAACCCACACCTGCCTGAATGGCTGCAGGCCCCGCCAATCCAGGGCGAGGTTCCCAATCTGGCCAGTGGAACTGCTTAACAACTGCTTGACAGAGAAGCAGTGTGGCCTAATGGATAGAGCACAGGCCTGGGAGTCAGAAGGACCTGGGTTCTACCCCCAGCTCCGCCACTTGTCTGCTGGGTGACCTTGGGCAAGTTGCTTCACTTCTCTGGGCCTCAGCTACCTCATCTGTAAAATGGGGATTACAACTGTGAGCCCCATGTGGGATAGGGACTGTGTCCAACCTGATTACCTTGTATCTATCTACCCCAACTTTTAGAACAGTGCCTGCTATGCGGTAAGTGCTTAACAGATACCATTAAAAAAAACCTCAGTTGGTCAGCTAGCCCGGGTCCAGCTCCTTGAACTTCCCGTGAGGGAATGCTGCAGGGAGGGCCTAAAGGAAAAGACAGGAGACACACACACATTCACTCATTCAGTCGTATTTATTGAGCGCTTACTGTGTGCAGAGCACTGTACTAAGCTCTTGGAAAGTACAATTCGGCAACAGAAACAATCCCTACCCAACAATGGGCTCACAGTCTAGAACGGGTAGACAGACAACAAAACAAAACAAGTAGACAGGTGCGCGCGCACACACTCTCTCTCTCTCTCTCTCTCTCTCTCTCTCTCTCTCTCTCTCTTTCTCTGGGATATGGTCACTGTCCATGCCTGTCTGAGGAGGTAAAGCACTGGGCATCCCCAACATCTGTCCTGCTGACCTGGCTCCACACCCTTCACTGGGCTTTCGGATGCTTGATTGAGTGTTCAAAGAGGTAAAGATTAAGAAACGGCCCACGCTGGAAGACTCCAAGGAAAGTCAGAGATGCAGAGAGCAAAGCTAGGGGATCAAAGCCAGCCGACACCTCAAACTTAACACAACCAAAACAGAACTCCTCATCTTCCCACCCAAATCCTGTCCTCCCCCTGACTTTCCCATCACTGTAGACAGCATCACCATCCTCCCTGTCTCACAGGGCCATAACCTTGGCATTATCCTTGACTCATGTCTCTCATTCAACCCACGCATTCAATCTGTCACCAAATCCTGTCTGTTCTACCTTCACAATATCTCTAGAATCTAACCTTTCTTCTCCATCCAAACTGCTACCATGTTAATCTGAGCACTCATCCTATTCCGTCTTGATTACTGCATCAGCCTCCTCACTGACCTTCTTTCCAACTGTCCCTCCACACCCCAGTCCATATTTCACTCTGTTGCCTGAATCATTTTTCTGAAAAACCTTTCAGTCCATATCTCCCCACTCCTCCAAACCCTCCAATCACTGCCCATCCAGTTCTGCATTAAACAGTAACTCCTGACCATTGGGCATTAATACATTTACTCACCTCTCCTCCTCCTACCTTACCTCACTGATCTCCTACTACAACCCAATCTGCACATTTCACTGTAACACCAACAACCTAATCTCTGTACCTCGATCTGGTTTGTCTCACCACCGATCCCTTGCCTATGTTCTCCCTCTGGCCTGGAACTCCCTCCCCCTTCATATCTGGCAGACCATCACTCTCCCTCCATTCAAAGCCCTCCAAAAATCACATCTCCTCCAAGAGGCCTTCCCAAACTAAACCCTTTATTTTCCCTATCTGCTCTCCCCTCTGCCTCGACTACTAACTTGGCTGTTACCCCTTAAGCACTGTGATAATCATCTCCTCCAGGAGGCCTTCCCTAGCTAAACTCTCCTTTTCCTCGTCTCCCACTCCCTTCTGCATCACCCTGTTTGCTCCCTTTGTTCTTCCCCCTTCCCAGACCCACAGCACTTATGTATATATCTGTAATTTTTTTTTATATTAATGTTTGTCTTCCCACCTCTAGACTATAAGCTCATTGTGGACAGGGAATGTGTCTATTTATGTATTGTTCTCTCCGAAGAGCTTAGTACAGTGCTCTGCACAGAGTAAGTACTCAATAAATACAATTAAATGAATGAATAACAAAGAAACAGGGTCTGGAGGAGAGAGTTTGAGGTGAGGAATGGATAAAGGGGCAGGAAAAAGAAGTTGCTGTTTTCTGTTTGGACCCCTTCCTTGCTTGGAAAAGTGAGAAAAACAATTTAAAGGCTCCAATCTGCAGCCCCCACAGGGAGAGGGGGAAAGGCCAGGGCTCAGAATAAACTCCCCTGTTCTGCTTCCGCTTAATGAGCTTCCAGGGGATATGAGCACAAAGTTTCTGACAAACTCACCCTGCTTCCCTGGGGCCCGTGCCCAGAAAACTGCAGAAACCAAGTCTTTGTTTCCCCTGCCTCTCATACACAGTCAGCCGGACCTCAGGATAATTGTGTCGCTTTATGTCTGATCTGAAGGCTCAATCAATTGATCCATCACTGTTATTTATTGAGCATTTACTTTCTTATTCTATGGTATTTGTTAAGTGCTCACTATGTGCCAGGCACTGTTCTAAGACCTGGAGTAGATACAAGCTAATCAGGTTGGACACAGTCCCTGTCCCAGAGGGGCCTCACAATCTTAATCCCCATTTTACAGATGAGGTAGCTGAGGCACAGAGAAGTGAAGTGACTTCATAATCATAATCATAATAATAATTATGGTATTTGTTAAGTGCTTACTATGTGCAGAGCACTGTTCTAATCGCTGGGGTAGAAACAGGGTAATCAGATTGTCCCACGTGGGGCTCACATTTTTTAATCCCCATTTTTACAGATGAGGTAACTGAGGCACAGAGAAGTTAAGTGACTTACCAAAGGTCACACAGCAGACAAGTGGCGGAGCTGGGATTAGAACCCACGACCTCAGACTCCCAAGCCCGAGTTCTTTCCACTAAGCCACGCTGACTTGCCCAAGGTCACACAGCAGATAAGTGGCAGAGCCGGCATTAGAACTCAGTTCCTTCTGATTCCCAGGCTCGTGCTCTATCCATTTGGCCACACTGTTTATTATGTGCAGACCACTCTCCTAAGCACTTGGGGGAGTCCAATACACAGAGTTATTAGACATAATAATAATGTTGGTACTTTTTAAGTGCTTACTATGTGCAGAGCACTGTTCTAAGCGCTGGGGTAGATACAGGGTAATCAGGTTGTCCCACGTGAGGCTCACAGTTAATCCCCATTTTACAGATGAGGTAACTGAGGCCCAGAGAAGTTAAGTGACTAGCCCACAGTCATACAGCTGACAAGTGGCAGAGCCGGGAGTCGAACCCATGACCTCTGACTCCGAAGCCCAGGCTCTTTCCACTGAGCCATGCTGCTTCAGCAGAAACATGCAAGACATGTTTCTTGCCCACAAGAGTTTACAGTCTAGAGGGGGAGACAGACACTAAAGTAAATTATGGATATTTACCTAAGTGCAATGGGTCTGAAGGCTGGCGTGCAGGGTGACTATCAAATGCTTAAAGTGTACAGATCCAAATGCAGAGACAACGCAGAGAGGAAAAGGATTAGGAGAAATGAAGGCTAAGTCGGGGAAGGCCTCTTGGAGGAGATGTGATTTTAATTAAGGCTTTGAAGGTGGGGAGAGTAATCGTCTCTCAGTTATGAAGAGGGAAGGAGTTCCAGGCCAGATGGAGGATGTGGGCGAGAGGTTGGCTTTGAGATAGATGAGATCGAGGTGCAGTGAGTAGGCTGGCGTTAGAGAAGCGAACCTTAGAGGCTGGGTCGTAGTAGGAAATCAGTTAGGTAAGGTAGGAGGGGGCGAGCTGATTGAGTGCTTTAAAGCCGATGATAAGGAGTTTCTGTTTGATGCGGAGGTGGATGAACTATCACTGACGGTCCTTGAGGAGCGGGGAGGCGTGGATTGAACTTTTTTTTATTAAAATGATCTACTAGAGTGGGGCGAAACAGGAGGCATGGTTGTCAGCAAGGAGGCCAATGCAGTCAGTAGACAAGGTACAGGATAGTAGTAGTCAAGGGATAGGGTAAGTGCTTGGATCAACATGGAAGCAGTTTGGATGGAGAAGAAGACAGGTTTTAGTGATGTTGTGAAAGTAGAACCGACAGGATTTGGTGACGGATTGAATAAGGGGGTTGAATGAGAGAGATGAGTCCAAGGATAATGTCAAGCCTTGTAAGACTGGGAGGGTACTGGTAGTGACTACAGTGATGGCAAAGACCCGGGAGGACAGATTTTGGGTGGGAAGATAAGGAGGTCTGTTTTGGACATGTTAAATTGGAGGTGTTGGGACATCTAAGTAGTGATGTTCCGAAGGCAGGATAAAATCAGTCAGTCTAATCCTGGCTCTGCCACTTATCTGCTGTGTGACCATGGGCAAGTCATTAAACTTCTCTATGCTTTAGTTACCTCATCTGTAAAACGGGGATTGAGACTGTGAGCCCTATGTGGGGCAGGGACTGTGTCCAATCCTGTGCCTGGCACATAGTAAGTGTTTAACAAATACCATAAAACAAAACAAAACAATCAATCAATCAATGATATTTCCCTTTTTTTCTCTGCTGGGAAGGTCTGAGGGGGCCAGGAAAAGATGTAGCAGACAGACAGAAGACTGCTCCAGACAGGAGCTCAGGCCCATACAGAGGTAGAGCCGGCTTTTCTGTCCAGTCAGTTTACTCTTCTATGGCACTCTCCCTCCCCTGCTGTTCTGAAAACCTTGTGTTTTGGATCCACATGTCTGTCCTCCCTCCATCCCTACCCTTGCTCCTAGAACAGAAAGTATTCTGTCTCCCAATTATCACTGAAATGTCAGCATTTCAAGGGCAGCGGAGACCTGTGTTTTACCTCTCCCATTGGACTGTCAACTCCTCAAGGGCTCCTTCCTCTAACCCGCCACCAGAGCCCACAGCCTATTATTCTGTGTGTGTGTGTGTGTGTGTGTGTGTGTGTGTGTGCTTCATCCCCAACAGAAGCACTGGGGGGGGGGGGGGGTACAGTGTCTGACACACACTAAGCACTTAACAAATACTATTATTATTATTATCATTTTTAAGTCTCCTTCTCCCAAACCAGACCACAACTCCCAAATGGCCTTCAGCCCATGATGAGCACCATCTTTACCACAACCATGGCCTGGTCTCACACACCAACTCTAAGGAGGGGGACCTAGTGGAAAGAGCACAGGATTGGGAGTCAGGAGAATTGGGTTCTAATCCCTGATCTGCCTAATAACAATAATAATATTTGTTAAGCACTTACTATGTGTCAAGCACTGTACTAAATGCTGGGGTAGATACAAGATCATCAGGTCAAACCCAGTCCCTGTCTCGCATCAGGCTCACAATCTGAGAGGGAGGGTGAATGAGTATTTTATCCTTATTTTACAGATTAGGAAACCAAGGCACAGAGAAAGTGAAGTGACTTGCCCAAGGTCACACAGCGGGCAAGTGTCTTGAATACAAAAATGGTTTAGTTCCAATGTACAGGCCAATCACCATATCTTTCAAACTGTAGGAAGTCCAGCTATACTCCCATCCTCATACTCCCATCCTTCTAGACTGTGAGCCCATTGTTGGGTAGGGATTGTCTCTATCTGTTCCCGAACCGTACTTTCCAAGCATTAGTACAGTGCTCTGCACACAGTAAGTGCTCAATAAATACGATTGAATGAAGTGTCAGAGCCAGGGTTAAAACCACTTACTTGTTGGGTGACCTTGGGCAAATCACTTAACCAGCATGGCCTAGTGGACGGAGCACAGGCCTGGGAATCAGAAGGCCCTGGGTTCTAATCTTGATCCGCCACTTGTCTGCGGTGTGAACTTGGGCAAATCACTTTACTTCTCTGTGCCTTAGTTACCTCATTGGTAAAAATGGAGATCAAGACTGTGAACCCCATGTGGGACGTGGACTGTGTCTAATCTGATTAGCCATATGGCACAGAGTAAATGCTTAACAGGCAGCATAAAAAAAATCATTCAAACCAACAAAAAAAACACCCTCTGGGCCTTAGTTTCCTCATCAGTAAAATGGGGATTCAATACCTGTTCCTCCTCCCTCCTAGACTTTGCGCCCCAGTGACCGTGCCTTATCTGATTGCATTGTATCTATCCTAGTGCTTGGCGCATAATAAGAATTTAAATACCACAACTGTTATTTTTTGTATTATAATTGCTATTATTAGTAATAATCATCATAATATTTAAAGAACCCAATCACCTTGCCCCCTCCTACCTTACCTCACTGATTTCCTACTAAAACCCAGCCCACATGCTTTGCTCCTCCAATGCTAACTACTTACTATATTTCAATTCTGTGTATCTCACCACCAACCCCTTGTCCACATCTTGCCTCTGGCCTGGATCTCCCACTCTCCTCATATCTGACAGACGATCACTCTCCCCACTTTCAAAGCCTTATTAAAAACATCTCTTCCAAGGGGCCTTCCTCAACTAAGGCCTCATTTACTCTTGTTCCACTCCCTTGCGCTAGAATTTGCACCCCGTATTCACCCCTCCCTCAGCCCTGTAGCACTTGTGTACATATCCATAATTTAATTAATTTGTTTATAATAATGTCTGTCTCTCCCTCTAGACCATAACTCATTGTGGGCAGGGAACAGGCCTAACTCTGTTGTACGCTCCCAAGGGCTCAGTACAGTGCTCTGCACACAGTAAGCTCTCAATATATATGATTGATTCATAATATAATATGACAATGACATTAACAAAAATAGTATGGCCCAATAAGGTCATGAGAAACCAGACTTGAGGGCGTAACAGAGGTGAGGGGAGAGAGAACCACCAAATTTGAACTGAGAGATGCTGAGGTTTCCTGGAGCTCAGGCCCCCACCACACCAGTTTCCAGGCTGTGAGGGCCAGGAGATGCAGCCCGATTTGAAAAACAATCAACGAGGAAAATTGCCTTTCTGGTGACGAATGAAGCCGGTGGGGGGTAGGGGAGAGCAAGAGGGAGAAATTATCCACAGGAGCCACTGAAGAGCGACAGCAGGCAGAGCTTCCCGCAGAAGCACCCGGAGACCACTTAGTTTCTGATCTTGGTAATAATGTTTTCTAGCCAGTGGACGGTGAAATCAAATCTTGCTCTGCCTCTCAGCCTGCCGCTCCCAACTCCCCACTTCTACCCATCCCTTCTCTCCAACCCCCAGCACGACTGTTTTTAGCAACCCAAATCCCACTGAGTAATCTGACACTTTTTTGTTGTTGTTGTTTTAAAAAGTCTCGTGCTCACCCAGAGACCCTCCGAAATCCCCTGGAGGGGACGCCTGTTGCCCCCCCACCCAACCGGTCAGTTGTGGGATTCTAGGTGGGTCCCTGACTCTCTCTGAACCTCGGTTTCTCTATCTGTCAAATGGGAAGGATCTCTACCTCCATCCCCTCGGCCCGCAGAGCTGCGCTGCAAACCGACGAGCGGTGTTAAGGGTAGCTGTGCTTTGAGACATCTGGGAGAAAGGCCCATATGATGTCATTATTCTTTATTTCTGTTTCCCAGGCTGATCCGGCCTGCCCAGTTATAACCACCTGGGTATTGACCAGACATGTTACGGCTGCCTCTGGTGAAGAGGAAAAAAAGAATAAATACAGTACTTGACTTGGTAGAGGGCTTTTTCTTTTCCCACAGGTCTTATTCCCACCTCCATCCTCTCATTTTATCCTCATGACAACCCTGTGAGGTGGGGAGAGGCAGGGATTATCATCCCCATTTTATAGATGAGGAAATTGAGGCCCAGAGCGATTAAATGGTTGGCCTGAGGTTTCACCCAGCAGGCCGATGGCCGAGCTGGGATTAGAACCCAGATGGGCTAATTCCCAGAGCCGACCCTTGCTCTCTCCACTAGATTGGGCTGCAAACACCTCCCAGTCATGGACCAGGCCTCTCCTCAATCCCAACTTCGGCTCTGGGGACCTGAACCATTTCTCAAGCATCTGAGGCCCCACTCCTGGCCTCCGAGATGGTGGTTAGCTTTCCTTGGCTGAACCGTATATCAATCCATCAATCAATGGTATTTATTGAGTACTTACCGTGTGCAGAGTGCTGTACTATGCACTTGGGAGAGTGCAGTACAACCGAGTCCAGAACGAGCTTACAGTCTCCCCGTCCAAGGAATCTGTTCCACAAATGACCCTTTGACAGGTCCCCCAGGATCAGGCGAGGCAGATGGAATTTGGGGAGGGGAGGGGGAACTGCAGGGGGCAGGGTCCATCCAAGCGGAAGATGACCGTCTTCAAAGAGGAACCTGAAGCCTCACGTCTCATTTTTCTAAAAACTCGTTCTGCGCTCGTCTCTCAAAAACCTCCAGTAGTTGCTCATCCATCCATCACCACATTATGCAGAAACTCCTCACCATTGGCTGTAAGGCAGTCAGTCAGCTCTCTCCATCCCATCTATCCTCGTTTCTCTCCCACTGCAACCCAGCCCGCACCCTTCAATTCTCCAACACCAACCTACTCACTGCGCCTCCATCTCGTCTCTCTCACCACGGGCACTCTGCACACCAACACCCTCCGGCCTGCAGCTCCCTCCCGCCTCATATCCAACAGACGATCACTTTCCCCATCTCCAACGTCCTACTAAAATCACATCTCCTCCAGGAAGTCTTCCCTCTCTGACCTCTAACAGAGCCCCAGCTTTGGCTGTCTGCTGTCTGGCAGTCCTTGGTATTGCGAGTGCCATGCAGTGTGGCCTAGTGGAAAGAGCCCAGGCCTGGGATGCAGAGGACCCGAGTTCTAATCTTGACTCTGTCACATGTCTAATGTGTGACCTTGGGCAAGTCACTTAACTTCTCTGTGACTCAGTCACCTCAACAGTAAAATGGGAATTAAAACCGGGAGCCCCACGTGGGACAGGGACGGTGTCCAGTCCGATTTGCTTGTATCCACCTCAGCGCTTAGTACAGTGCCCGGCATATAGTAAGTGCTTAACAAATACCACTATTATTATTATCATTATTGTTATTACTTAACCTCTCTGTGTCTTAGTTACCCCATCTGTAAAAGGGGGATTAAATCCTACTCCCTTCTACTTAGACTGTGAGCCCCATGTGGGACAGGGACTGAGTCCAACCTGATTAACTTGTATCTACTCCAGCTCTTAGAACAGTCTTTGGCACATAGTAAGCACTTGACAAGTACCATAATATACACTATATACAAGAAGGGACAGTTTTCCAATCTGCCCTTATCTCCCGCTCCACCTAGATCTGCTCATTACGGGCAGGGAATATGTCTGCTTATTCTGTTGTATTTTACACTCCCAAGCACTTAGTACAGTGCTCTGCACATAGTAAGCGCTCAATTTATCGATTGATTGATCCCTCACTTTTGACACTGCCACCTCTGACGCATTGCTCCAGACTTTTCTCCTCCTCAGACTCGAATGCCACATCCCAAAAGAAAGCTGTTAGGGCTCTGCTGAAATTGGGGCCAGACTCATCACAGATCATGGCATAGTGGATAGAGCATGGGCCTGGGAGTCAGAAGGTCATGGATTCTAATCCCAGATCCACCATTTGTCTGCTGTGTGACCTTGGGCAAGTCATCTCACTTCTCTGTGCCTCAGTTCCCTCATCTGTAAAATGCGGATTGAATAACTACGGTACTTGTTAGGCACTATGTGCCAAGCACTGTTCTAAGCACTGAGGTAGATACAAATAAGTCAGATTGGACACTGTAGCTGTCCCACATAGGGCTCACAGTGTTTATCTCCATTTTACAGAGGAGGTAACTAAGACCCAGAGAAGTGAAGTGACTTGCCCAAGATCACGCGGCAGAGATGTGGTAGAGTCATGATTAGAACCCATGACCTTCTGACTCCCAGGCCGATTCTCTATGGGAGCCCCACCTGATTTGCTTGTATCCACTCCAGTGCTTAGTACAGTGCCTGGCGCATAGTAAGCGCTTAATAAACAGCACAATTATTAAGTCACCTCACTTCTTGGTGCCTCAGTTTTCTCAACCATAGAAATGGAGAGAAGGTACTTGTTCTCCCTTCCCCTTAGACTGTGGACTGGGTCTAATCTGCTTATGTTGAATCTATCCCAGTGCTTAGTACAATGTTTGGCACAATTATGATGATGATGATTAATATCATTAATATGGAACACTGAGATGAAACCACAGAATCTGAAGATCAATGTCACCAGGTCATCGCTATGGGTGAGGAATGCGCCTACCGGCTCTGTTATATTGTACTCTCCCAAGTGCTTAATGCAGTGCTCTGCACACAGTAAGTGCTCTACTGCCCTCCCCGCACGCTCCGCTCCTCTGCCGCTTACTTCCTCACCATCCCCTGTTCATGCCTATCCCGCCGTCGACCCCTGGCCCACGTCCTCCCGCTGTCCTGGAATGCCCTCCCTCCTCACAGCCACCAAACTAACTCTCTTCCCCTCTTCAAAGCCCTACTGAGAGTTCACCTCCTCCAAGAGGCCTTCCCAGACTGACCCTCTGCTCCCTCTCCTCCCTCTCTGCCTCCCCTTCACCTCTCAGCTAAGCCTCCTTTCCCTCTTTTCCCTCTGCTCCTCCCTCTCTCCCTTCCCCTCCCCTTAGCACTGTGTTCATTTGTATATATTTTTATTACCCTATTTATTTTGTTAATGAGATGCACATCCCCTTGATTCTATTTATTGTGATTAAGTTGTCTTGTTTTTGTCCGTCTGTCTCCCCCGATTAGACTGTAAGCCCGTCAGTGGGCAGGGATTGTCTCTATCTGTTGCCAAATTGTGCATTCATTCCAAGTGCTTAGTACAGTGCTCTGCACATAGTAAGTGCTCAATAAATACTATTGAATGAATGAAAAGTGCTCGATAAATACCATGCGTTGATTGATTGGTTGATTGATCTTACTGCTCTCCTTTCCCTGGCCCGAGTCCTTCTGGAACAGCTATTTAAGGTTAGTGTTGACGGCACACTCTCCAAATCCCCAAATGGCTTCAGACCCCAGTATTGTGCATCAGGGAGCCGCAGTGAAACCCCTATAAAGTTTCCAGAGACCCTTACAAAAACTTTTGACACTATCAGTAGATCTGGACTCTGGAAATTGGTTTATAAATTTGACTGCCCCGGGAAGTTCATTTAAAATTCTGAGACTGCTTCACGGCCACATGACTGGTCATGTCAGAGCTGGGGGTTCCCTGCTTCAGTGATTCCCTGTCGCCGATGGGAAGAAACAGGGTGGGTGCGGAAGGCTCAGCCCCAGTCAATTTAGTCTCCGCAGCCACACCGGAGGATGCTGCAGGAGACCTGGAAGCTAGAGTGGAAATATGCCCTCTGCCCTTGAAGAAATACTTCCGACTCGACGGGCTTCGAGCATCATCAAGAGTCTTAGAGGCAGTCGTTCAAGAGTTCCTGGGAGCGGGTGATTGCACCCTGGAGGCCCCCAGCCAATTAGACGTGCAGAGGACTGTAAACTGCTTTGTAAAGTCGGCCCGGAGCGGGGTACCGACTGACCGTGGATCTGAAGAAACCTGAGGCCGGGTCCCATTGGGCACCAGGGAAGCCCTGCCCACAGCCAAGAGGTCTTTGTGGGCCACATGGAGCTGAATGCCATAGCTGGATTCGGTCACCTAGGTGGCCCACTGACCGATGATGCAACGATGGAGAAGGAAGCAGCTTGGCCTAGGCCTGGGAGTCAGAGGGCCTGATTTATAATCCTGGCTCCATCACTCATCTGCTGTGTGACCTTGGGCAAGTCGCTTTGCTTCTCTGGGCCTCAGTTCCCTCATCAGCAAAATGGGGATGAAAATTACGAGCCCTTTGCGCGAGAGGGACTAGACAATCTGATTATCTTGTATTTCCCCCAGCGCTTAGTAAAGTGCCTTGCACATAGTAAGCGCTTAACAAATACCACTATTATTATTATTAAAGTAGAAAATCGAATCAAGGAGGCCATTCCACCTTTGGGAGACTGACGTATTGAGTGTGGAAGCAGCATGAAGCTTGGCCTTCCAACCAACTCCTTCAATAGTTCCAACAGCTGCACTTACGGGCCGTTCTCAACATCAAGGGGCAAAACGGGATCACAGACACATAAGTCTTGGAACCAAGTCAGTTTAAGAGCATTGAAATAAACCTCCCCTCCATACAGCTGCACTGGGTGGCCATTTAAGGAGAATGGATGTCAGGAATTCACCTTAACAGCTGGAATGTGGTGATCTAAATCAATCACTGTGGTACTTATTAATAATAATGATGGTATTTGTTAAGCGCTTACTATGTGCCAAGCACTGTTCTAAGCATTGGGGTACATACAACGTAATCAGGTTGTCCCATGTGGGGCTCAGTCTTAATCCCCATTTTACAGATGAGGTAACTGAGGCACAGAGAACTTAAGTGACTTGCTCAAAGTCCCACAGCTGATAAGTGGCGGAGTCAGGATTAGAACCCATGACCCCTGACTCTCAAGCCCGTGTTCTTTCTATTAAGCCATGAATGCTTACTGCGTGCCGAGCACTGTGCTAGGCTCTTGCGAGAGAACAATACAGTCGAGTTGGCAGGCAGGTTCCCCGCTCACGAGTCGCTTACAGTCTAGAGGAAGCAAGGGCGAGAGGGAGAAATGTACTGAGGACAAAGTAGTGCGCATCATTTTGACATTTCGGATAAAAACTTGGAGACGACTGCAGGAGACAAACCAGTGTGGCACATTGCAATCCAGAAAGGAGTGGTTCTTTTCTAGAAAAAGTTTGGTTTGGATTGTGAGACTGAGACACAAAGGCAAAACACGACAGCTCAACAAAACATAGTCATTGTATGTGCACAGGGTGGATAGGATTGAAGGTTCCATATTAGCTTCTTCAGACACCCATGTACCCATAAGTATACTTTATTTGCGCACTTGGGTCTGTACTATTTAAGCACTTGATATTCACTTTCACCCCAGCCCCACAGCACTAACAAACAGATCCCTATACTCTCCTACTTTCCCCATCTGTAATTTATTTTAATGTCTGTCTTCCACTCAAACTGCGAGTTATTTGTGGGCAGGGATCATGTCTACCAACTTGTACTCTTCTAAGCGCTTAGTACAGTGCCCTGCATACAATACAAAGAAGCAGCATGGTCCAGTGGAGAAAGCACGGGCCTGGGAGTCAGAAGGAAGGACCGAGGTTCTAATCTCAGCTCTGTCAATTGCTTGCTGGGTGACCTGGGGCAAGTCATTTCACTGCTCTATGCCTCAGTTTCCTCAACTGTTCTCCTTCCTACTTATGACTGTAAGCCTCATGTGGGACAAGGACTATGTCTGACCTAATGAACTTGTACCTGCCCCAGGGCTTAGAACAGTGTTTGACCCATAGTAAGCACTTAACAAATACCATAAAATAAATATCATTAATTTATCTCCAGTGACATCATCTTTGAATATGAAGGACACTTATATAGCAGACATGCCACCCCCCCTCCCCCGACTCAACTTCCGCAAATCATGTTCCTTCTTTCTGCTAAATCCCTCCTAAGTAAAAATAATAATTGTGGTACTTCTTAAGCACTTACTATGTGCCAGGCAGTGCACTAGAAGAAGCAACGTGGCTTAGTGGAAAGAGCACAGACTTGGGAGTCAGAGATTGTTTGTTTTAATCCCGGCTCTGCCACTTGTCAGCTGTGTGACTTCAGGCAAGTTCCTTAACTTCTCTGGGCCTCAGTACCCTCATCTGGAAAATGGGGATTAAGACTGTAAGCCCCACATGGGACAACCTGATAACCTTGTATCTCCCCCAGCGCTTAGAACAGTGCTTGGCACATAGTAAGAGCTTAACAAATGCCAACATTATTATTATTACTAAGCGCTGGGTTGGACACAAGCAAAGCAGGTCGGACACAGTCCCTGCTCCACATAATAATGATAATAATGTTGGTATTTGTTAAGCGTTTACTATGTGCAGAGCACTGTTCTAAGCGCTGGGGTAGATACAGGGTAACCAGGTTGTCCCACATGAGGCTCACAGTCTTAATTCCCATTTTACAGATGTGGTAACTGAGGCACAGAGAGGTGAAGTGACTTCCCCAAGGTCACACAGCAAACAAGTGGCGGAGCCAGGATTAGAACCCATGACCTTCTAACTCCCAGGCCCGTGCTCTATCCACTACGCCATGCCCTGATTGATCACCCAAGTTAAGCCACCCCATCATGCACTAGTGGATTCTTCTGTTTATTTGCTATTAATTTATGTATTCCCTCATGCCTGTTATCTGCATGTAGTCTCTATTAAGTACTGTATAGTTGCCAACTATTGGTTAATTAAAATAATTGTGGTATTTGTTAAGCACTTACTACGCGCCAAGCACTGTTTTAAACTCTGACTCTGGGGTAGATACAAGATAACCAGATTGCACATAGTCCCGGTCCCTCATGGGGCTCACAGTTGGGGCTCTAATCCAAGTGGGTAGGGGCTAGGCATCTCCTCCAATTTCCCACAGAAGCTGTTTGGAAGCAGAGATGCTGCCTGCGGCAAAGAGATCAGGGAGCAGGAGTGGTAGGGGAGATTCTGGAGGGAAAGGGACTAGAGCCGGGGGTGATAAGGGTGTCCGTGAGAGACCCTGTTGTGTGTGTTTGGGGGGGGGGGCAGAAGGGGAAGGAAAAAAAAGGGAGAGGCCCAGAAAATGTATGTGACAAAAGGCGGGGGTGGGGCATTCTGGCCACAGAGCGCTTAGTACAGTGCCTGTCACATAGTAACTGCTTAAGTTTATTATATAAACTGATCGCTTCCCCTTATTCTTTTGCAGCAGCTCAGGGCAGTGACCCCCATCCTCAACCCCCAACCCAGCTTGTGATACTCAGCCCAGGGGTCAGCGGGGCCAGATTGGTTGGCAGGGCCCAGTCAGGGCCGAAGACAGCCGTGGGATGGACCTTTCTCTCCATGTCTCTGTCGCACCCCCTTCCCCTTCTCCTCCTGCACAAATCTTGGGCCCAGTCTCCCCGCCAACAAGAACAAGAGATAGAGACACGTGCCCCAGCACGGCCAACCCAGCTCCACTGAAACAAGCCCGGGCACTTAGGTTCGATCTCGGACCCCCAGACCGTTTCTCCGGCCCCGGCTCCACAACGTGACCTGAGCTCCAAGGTCGGGGTCGCCGCCCCCCCCCCCCCCCCCCCCCCCCGCTCCTAGGTCTCCCTCTTCCTTTGATAGTCCGGTTCCTCTCCCGGACCAGGAAGATCAGGGAAAGGGGACCACTGAGCCACCTTGGGCCATCCCACCTCCCAAATCCATTCCCGGGGACGGTCAGGATATCGGGGGAGGGGGCTGCTGGTCCGGGTGGCCCTTGTGGGGCGAAGAGACTGAACTTCCCAATGCTAGAAGCAGAGGAGTGAGTGCTTTCTGTCATTGCTGTAGGACATCCGAAGAGGGGAGGAGGGGAAGGGGGAAATCATCCTCTTTTTTTTTTCCAAATCCGGTTTCTAATCCCCGCCCCTCCCCATGATAGTGGCTAGCAAAACCTGGCCTCTTCGATTAAAATTTTCACCACACCCTCCCCTCGTACTCCCCCTTCCCACTGCACTCTCCTCCCACCCCCAAGGCTAGAACTGACAGGGAACATAACTCAGCTTCAGCAAAGAGGGCTGGAACCCAACCTAGTCAGAGAGAAATCAGCCTTTTTGCGGTGGCTCTCCAACCACCCCCCTTCCCCTCTCCCTTTCTTCCCCCCCTCCAAAAAAATCCCCGCTCTCCCCACCCCCCGCGTACCTGCCCAGCTCCCGGCCCACGGTGTAGAAATCGCGCAGGGCGGTGTCCCGGTGGGAGCCGTCAATCCAGTACTCGGCGCCGGGGGCGGAGGTGGGCATCCTGGGTCCCGGGGCGGGGGTTCTCCCCAGTTGCCCTCCCCCAGTGTCCCCCTTACTCGGGGCTCCGAATCCGCCGTCTGGATCGGGAGAGAGAGAAGGGCGGGGTGGGGGGGGGGGGGGGGGAGGAACGGGGACAGACAAGAGCGAGTGAGCCAGGCTGGGTCCCTCTGTCTCCTGCCTGCAAGTCACACCGATCGGGGTGGGGGTGGGGGGGCAAGGGGAAGGAGGAGGGGAAGCAGCGGTGCCCTCAGGAGCCCCCACCCCACCCCCAATCCACCCTGCATTGCTTACAACCCAGGGGAGGGGTCTGCAGATGGTCTGAGTGCTCGCCCCCCCCGCCACGCCCTTTCCCCTTTCCAGCCCCCACCCCCGGGGGAAGTGGGGTGTCTCACCTGAGTCAGACCCCTACTTTCCTCCGGCCCATCTCCCGGAATTCCCACGGGCGCCCTCCCCCCCACCCCCACCCCATTTCCAGGCACCTCCACTTTTTGCGGCCCGACAGCTGCAATCTCTTATCTTTCTCGCCCCCTCCCGTGACCTTTCCGAGAAAGTCCAGACCCCCTCGCCAAACCCCCTTCCCCTCCCTCGCCGCCGGCTGCTTCGCCCCACCTAGCGGCGGCCGACCCAGCCGGGAAAGGGGTTGGAAATTCGGGGGAGCGGGACGGGGGCATGGACCATCGGGTGTCAGGGGCTCCAGATCGGATGGGGCAGTGGGGGTCGGTGCTCCCCACCCTCGCCCCCCGCCGGGACTCTGTAGCTGTAGAACCAAGCTAATCATCTCTGCCTCCTCTCCTCCCTAGTCCCTACTCCCCTTAGTGGGGGCGATCGGATGCCATGGAGTCTGGTTCTAAAATCATTCGGTCGTATTTATTGAGCGCTGTGTGCAGAGCACTATACTAAGCCCTTGGAAAGTACAACCGAGACAATCCCTGCCCAACAGTGGGCTCACAGTCTAGAAGACTAATCTAAAATCGCCCCCCTCCCCCTCCAATTTTGCTTTCTGGGGGTACCAGAGCTGCCAGTTACGTGGGAGATGATGGGAACCGAGTGTCGTCGTCCCCACCCCAACCCCCGTTCCCAGCAGGGGGCTAAGCCGTCGTTGAAGCGCTCAGTACCGTGCTCTGTACACAATGAACGCTCAGTAAATACGATTGAATGAATGGACGAATGAATGTTCCCCACCCCCTGGCTGTCTGGCAGAACTTCCAGCCTCAGTTCATCTCCGGGGGTGGGGGGGGGTGTTCCATTGAGAACCAGTCAGTCAGTAAATCAATCAGTGGTATTTATCGAGGTGTGAAGAGCATTTGGGAGAGTACAATACAGCCAGTAGACAGGATCCCTCCCCTCAAGGAGTTTACAATCTAGAGGGGGAGACAGACATTAAAATAAATTACAGATGGGGGAGTTTTCTCTGAATGGAATTGGAAAACCCCCAGATCAGGTCTCTCTCCCTAGTTCAGCGTGGCTTAGTGGATAGAGCACAGGCCTGGAAGTCAGAAGGTCATGGGTTCTAATCCTAGCTTTGCCACCTGTCTGCTGTGAGACCTTGGGCAAGTCACTTCCCATCTTGGGGCCTGTTACCTCATCTGTAAAATGGGGATCAAGACTGTGAGCTCATGCGGGACAGGAACTGTGTCCAACCTGATCTGCTTGTATCCACCCCAGCGCTTAGTACAGTGCCTGGCACATAGGTAAGTACTTAACAAATACCATAATAATAATAATTATTATTAGTTCAGTCCTGTTTGCTTTCCCCCTCAAAGTCTCCTTTCCTCCCTCCCCACTCCTTCCCTATACTCACAATGAAAAGTTGGCCCCAATAGAAAGCCTGAGTTCTAGTGTGGCTCTGCTGCTGTGTGATCTTGGGTATGTAACTCAATCTCTCTGAGTCTCAATTTCTAATATTCACAGTCAATCGGGAGACCCTTTCCTGCCTTCAGGGGTAGAGCAAGGGGAGATGAGGTAACAAGCATAGAATGACTTTGAAGAAAGGGAAGGGGCCAGGGAAATCCATACACTTTTTTTTTAGTAATGGTATTTGTTAAGTGCTTACTATGTACCAGGCACTATACTAAGCACTGGAGAAAATACAAGTTAATCAGGTTGGACACAGTCCATGTCCCACATGGGGCTCACAATCTTAATCCCCATTTTACAGATGAGGGAACTGAGGCATGGGCATGGAGAAGCGAAGTGACTTGCGCAAGCTCACACAGCAGACAAGCGGCAGAGCCAGGATATGAACCCGAGGCCTTCGGACTTCCAGGCCCGTGTTCTATCCACTAGGCCATGCTGCTTCTCTACTAGGCTCTTGTCATTACTCTGGGTCCCTGCTCTGCTCCTGGACTGTTCAGATATATTTCTGGGACAGGAAGGGTACTTCATCAGACCTTAAACCTGGCCATCTTGGGACAGAACTATGGTCTGTCTAGCCTATGACTCTGTCACTGATGCCAGCACCAGGACCCTTGGAGGGCCTTTCTGGCCTCCCATTCATGGCCTAGTGGAAACAGCCTGGGCTTGGGAGTCAGAGGACCTGGGTTTTTGATGCCAGCTCTGCCACGTGACTGCTGTTTGACCTTGGGCAAGTCACTTCACTTCTCTGGGCCTTGGTTACCTCATCTGTAAAATGAGGATTAATGTTGGTATTTGTTAAGCACTTACTATGTGCAGAGCACTGTTCTAAGTGCTGGGTTATACAGGGAAATCACATTGTCCCACATGAGGCTCACAGTCTTAATCCCCATTTTACAGATGAGGTAACTGAGGCACAGAGAAGTTAAGTGACTTGCCCACAGTCACACAGCTAAGTGGCAGAGCCAGGATTTGAACCCATGACATCTGACTCCCAAGCCCATGCTCTTTCCACTGAGCCACAATTGTGAGCCTTATGTGGGGCAGGAACTATGCCTGACCTGCGTATCTTGTGTCTATCCCAGCGCTTAGTACAGTGTTTGGCTCCTAGTAAGCGCTTAACAAATGCCACAATTATTATTATTACTAGGGTTGGATCATTCAACATTCCTGACTATCCCCTCTACATCCCTGACTTTCCCTGTAGCACAGACTGCTCTTCCATGGATCTAGCCAAACCTCTTGTATATGCAGATATTTTCAGCTGTACACTTTCTTGTGTTAACACATTCCATCTGCTCACCTCACTGCTGAGTGAAGATGTGTTTCCATTGGTCTGTTTTAAACATGCCCCTGCCAGCTCACACAGGGGCCCCTCGACCTGGGGCTGTGGGATTTGGGGAACAATTCCACAGTTGCCCTGACCCACACCATTTATGATTTGGGTGTAATCGCCCCCACCCCCGCCACCCCCCATTCCCCAACTCCTCCAGAAGGATGGGGGAAAGGGACTCAGAGGAGGAAGAAAAGCAATTCAAGTAGCATTAAAGGACCACTCTTCTCTAGACCGCATAAGAGTTTCTAGAAGCCATCACTATCTTCTAGCTATAGTCAGGGCAGAAGGAAAATCCCTAGCACCCCCAAGAACCTGGGAGATCACCCAGTCCAGTCTCCTGCCTCCAGGGAGATGAACAGACAAATTACCCAGAGCAGGTGGGTGTCTGTCCTTTGTTTAAAGGGTTCCAGGGATCACCCATTCCAGTGCTTTATCTCCCGGTGACAACCCAGAAGTCTTTCCTAGTGTCCAACCATAACCTCTCCTGCTTCAGTTGAAGCCCATTTCCTCTTGTCTGGTCCTCAGTAGAGGTAGAGAACAGCCAAGTGGAAAGAGTCCAGGCCTGGGAGTCAGAGCACCTGGGTTCTAATTCCAGCTCTGCCACTTATCTGCTGTGGGACCTTGGACAAGTCACTTAATTTCTCTGTGCCTCGGTTCTGTCATCTGTAAAACGGAGATTGAATCCTCCTCCCTCCGATTTAGCCCCATGTGGAACAGGGTCTGTGTCCAACCTAATTCAATCATTCAATCAATCATATTTATCGAGCACAAATGTGTGCAGAGTACTGTATTAAGCACTTGGGAGACTACAGTATAATAGAGATGGTAGACACGTTCTCTCCCCACAGTGAACTTACACTCTAGAGGGGGAGATAGATATTCATATAAATAAATAAATTTTGCATATGTACATAAGTGCTGTGGGGCTGAGGGAGTGGTGAATAAAGGGTGAAAATCCAAGTGAAAGGGCAATGCAGAAGGGGGTGGGAGAAGAGGAAATAAGGGCTTAGTCAAGGAAGGCCTCTTGGAGGAGATGTGCTTTCAATAAGGCTTTGAAGGTGGGGAGGATGATCATCTGTTGGATATGAAGAGGGAGGGCATTCCAGGCTACAGGCAGGGCAAGGACAAGGGGTTGGCAGTGAAATAGTTTCACATTAAAGGGGCAAAGTGTATGGGCTGGGTTGAAGTAGCATATCAGGGAGGTGAGGTAAGAGGGGGCAAAGTGATTGAGTGCTTTAAAGCCTATGGCAAGAAGTTTCTGTCTGATGCAGCAGACTGTGGGCAACCACTGGAGGTTCTTGAAGATGGAGAAACATGGACTCAACAGTTCTATAGAAAAATGATCCTGACAGCAGAGTAAAGTATCGACTGGAGTGGGGACAGAGAGTAGGCAGGGAGGTCAGCAAGGAGGCTGATGCAGTAATCAAGGCGCGATAGGGTAAGTGTTTGGATCAAAGTGGTAGTATTTTGGATGGAGAGGAAAAGGTGGATTTTATCAATGTTGTGAAAGTTGAACCGACAGGATTTGGTAACAGGTTGAGTACATGAGTTGAATGAGAGAGATGAGTCAAGGATAATGCCAAGATTTGGGGCACGGGATGATGAGGAGTTCTGTTTCGGACATGTTAAGTTTGAGGTGTCTGTGGGACATACAAGTAGAGATGTCCTGAAGGCAGGAGGAAATGCAAGATAAACAGGAGAGAGATCAGCCCCAGAAATAAAGATTTGGGAATCATCTGCATAGAAATGGTAGTTGAAGCCATGGGAGTGAGTGAGTTCTCTCCAAGGGAGTGGTTGTAGACAGAGACTAGAAGGGGACCCAGAACTCAACCTTAAGAGACTCTCACAGTCAGCGGGCAGGAGGCGGAGGAGTCCACAAAAGAGACTGAGAATGGGTGGCCAGACAGGAGGAGAACCAGGAGAGGACAGTGTCAGTGAAGCCAAAGCTGGAAAATGTTTTCAGGAGATGGAGGTGGTAGACAGTGTTGAAGGCAGCTGAGAAGGTGAGGAGGATTAAGATGGAGTAGAGACCATTGGATTTGGCGAGAAGGAGATCATTGGTGACCTTTGAGAGGGCAGTTTCTGTGGAGTGAAGGGAACGGAAGCCAGATTGGAGGGGGTCAGGGAGAGAATTGGAGGAGAGGAAGTGTAGGCAGCAGGTGTAGATGACTCAAGGAGTTTGGAAAAGAATAGTAGGAGGGAGATAGGGCCATAACTGGAGGGAGGCATGGGTTAAGGGAGGGTTTTCTTAGAATAGGGGAGATACAAACTTGTTTGAAAGCAGTGGGGAAAAAGCCATTGGAGAGTAAACTGTTGAAGATGGCAGTCAGGGAGAGGGCAAGTGCTATCTTGTATCTACCCCAGTGCTTAGTACAGTGCCTGGCACATATTAAGCGCTTAACAAGTACCGTAACAACAACAACAAAAAAGATGTTCCTCCAGAGACTTGGAATTCTGTTCTCTCCCACCTACCGCTCAGCCTTAGCAGTAAGGCTGTATTACTTACAGCAGTATTGTAGCAGTATTACTTACTGTGATACTGTAATAGCACTTACGGTGTGCCTAACACTGTAACTAAGTGTTGGGAAAGAATATATGGGGGGGGGGGGTGTTGTTAGACAGGGTCTCTCAATCTAAGAATAAAAGGGAAGAGGGCACTGGTGACAGACACAAGGAAAAAAATTAAACAACCAGAGTCCAAAATCAATGTAAAAGATGAGGACAGATGAATGCAAAAATAAAATACAATAAAAACTGTAGGGTTCTGTGGCTCAAGGAGTAGAGTTTTGGGCTTCTCAAGGTCCAGTCTAATAGTCCCAGCCATGATGTTGGCCACGGCTGTGGCCTTTCCAACTGTCAACATTCTGTGGAGGTGGCACCATGCTACTGCCGCTGCTCATTGTTCCCGTGGAGATGGAGCAAGGCAGATGGGGAAGGAAGCTACAGGATGACATAATGGGGAGGTAACACGAGGCACCGTGGGTAATCCAGAGGTTTGGGAGGCCAAGGGGCAAGCTGCCGCTGTTTCTGTCCTCCCTGCCTAGATGGGGCAATCACTGTAGTATTTGCTAAGCCCTTACGCGTGCCAAGCACTGAGGCAGATGCAATGCAATCAGATCAGGCACAACCCCTGTCCCACAGTGAATTTACAATCTAAAGGGGAGAGAGGACAGGGATTGGAGAACAGGTATTTAATTCATCCCCATTTCACAGATAAGGAAATCAGGGCATAGAGAAGTGAAGTCTCTCCAGCAGTCAGGTGGAGGAGTCAAGAAGCTGCATGGTGTAGTGGATAGAGGATGGGCCTGGGAGTCAGAAGGTCATGAGTTCTAATCCCGGCTCCACCACTTGTCTGCCGTGCGGGCTTGGGCAAGTCGCTTCACTTCTCTGGGCTTCAGTTACTTCATCTGTAAAATGGGGATTAAGACTGTGAGTCCCATGCGGGACGGACTGTGTCCAACCCGATTTGTTTGTATCCACTCCTTAGTACAGTGCCTGGCACACAGTAAGCACTTTAAAAATATCACTATTATTATTGTTATTATTATTATTATTGTTCTTATTAATAACCCAGGTCCCCTGATTCCCAGACCCGGTGCCTTCCCATTAGGCCATGCCACTTCTCCAGGGCAGGTTGAGATCGAGGCTCCAGGATGACACAGTGGAGGCAGGGAAGGGCAGCATGCATTATCAGCAAAGTGGCTTGGCTACTGGGTGTTCTGGAAGCCTTCTCTTCCCTGAGCCAAACCCCCACAGTTCCTTCCACCTTTCCTCCTTGCCAAGCATCCAAGGCCTCGGAAAGAATTGGAGACCTACCCATCCAGCTGTTAACAGCTGCTCCTACCTGACAGCTTCAGTCAACCTGTGAGTTCCCTCTCCCTCCTCCCTCCTCCTCATCCCATCTTCCTTCCCAGCGTCCCAAGTCCCCAGCAGTTTGTCAGCAAATGTCGGAGGTGTCTCTGGGGGCTGGGGTGGCAGAGACAGGCTGGTCTTTACTATTCCACCTCCTCGCAGCCCCCCGCCTCTCCGCAAGCCCACCCGCCTGTTGTCTTCAGAGGAGCGAGAAATGATAACCGAAGGAAACCTGCAGCTGCACGCTCCGCAGTAACAGGGGAGATGAAAATAGAATCTGTTGTTTTCCAAAAGATGAAAGCAACTCAGCAGTCCAGGTTTCTGTTTCTGGAGGGATCCTGGGAGTCCTAGGGTTGGGAAGTTTGGGAGATAGGGCTGGGGGTGGTGGGGACCGGGTAAGTCATCTGAGATGATGCTCAAAACCGGTTGAGGATCCTACCTCAGGCTCACAACCTAGCTTTTCCTCTTGCCCTAGCTAGGGAGGAAGGATTAGAAGGCAGAGGACAGAGAACCAGTGATGTGAAAGTCACATTGCAAAGAACACACATTTACCAGCCTGCTCCCATCCCATTTTCTACCAGCCCAAGGGACTTCAGGGTTCTTTGTTATGGAAAGGCATTTGTAAGGTGGAGTTAAAGTCTAGAAACTTGTTCCTTCAAGGGGAAGGTAGTAGGAGATAATGACATTTGGGAAGCACTTAGGTTGGGGTGTAAGCACTGGGGAAAAGGTCCAGGGAAGTTGATTCGTCACTTTTGTACATATCTGCCATTTATTTATATTGTTTATTAATATTAATTATCAATGATTTATTTATATTAATTTATTTATATTAAATAAATGTCTGTCTCCCCCCAGACCATAAGCTCGTTGTGGGCAGGAAAAGTGTCCACCAACTCTGTTATATTGTGCTCTACCAAGCGCTTACTACAGTGTTCTGCATACAGTAAGCACTCAATAAGCACGATTGATTGATTCAGACAAACGTCATATCTGCCTCCTTGAGAGTTCCATCAAGGTCACTTAAAGGCTTATGGCAAGACAGGATCCCAAACAATGCAATATATGCATATTACCTGAATATTCAATTATTTATGCTGATTTCTTCTGATATTTCATCTTGGCATATTTGCTCTGCCACTTACCTGATTCTTTTTCCTACTGCATTAGAGAAGCAGCGTGGCTCAGTGGAAAGAGCACGGGCCCTGGAATCAGGACTCATAAGTTCGAATCCCAGCTCTGCCACTTGTCGGCTGTGTGACTGTGGGCAAGTCACTTAACTTCTCTGTGCCTCAGTTCCCTCATCTGTAAAATGGGGATTAAGACTGTGAGCCCCACGTGGGACAACCTGCTTCCCCTATGTCTACCCAGCGCTTAGAACAGTGCTCGGCACATAGTAAGCGCTTAACAAATACCAACATTATTATTATTATTTGTAAATTCCTCAGTGTCTATCTCCCCCATTAGAGTATAAGTTCCTTGTGGACAGGGAACTTACCTCATGCTTCTGTTGCACTTTCCAAAGTGCTTAGTATGGTATTTTGCACCCAATGGGCACTCAATAAATACCACTGAGAAGCAGCACTGCCTAGTAGATAGAGCACAGGCCTGGGAGTCAAAAGAATCTGGGTTCTAATCCCGGCTCTATCACTTGCCTGCTGTGTGACCTTGGGCAAGTCACTTAACTTCTGTGCCTCAGTTACTTCACCTGTAAAATGAGGATTAAGACTATGAAGGTAGTTCATTCATTCGATTGTATTTATTGAGCACTTACTGTGTGCACAGCATTGTACTCAGCACTTGGGAGAGTACAATATAACAATAAACAGACACATTCCCTGCCCACAGTGAGCTTACTGTCTAAAGACCTTATGGTCTAGAACGTTCTAAGGGAAGGAACTGTACCCAGGTTAGGCGATGACTGAGATGATCCTGTGGAGGAGAGCAGACCAGATTTCCCAATGGCTCCTGACTTCTCTTTATGACTGTGAGTCTCATGTGGGACAGAGCCTGGGTCCCACCTAATTATCTTGTATCCACCCCAGTGCTTAGCAGAATGCTTGGCACATAGTAAGTGCTTAACAAATATCACAATTAATTATGAAAAGAGAAAATGGCTGAGGTCTGATTATGATGGGGTTCAACAGTCCCTGCATCCTGAACCCCCTTTCTTCTCTGGCCTCTTCCCCGTTCCCCCCTCTCCTCCCTACTACCCCCAACTGAATAATAATTTTGGTATCTGTTATGTCCTTACTATGTGACACACACTGTATTAAACGCTGGGGTAGATACAAGAAAATCAAGCAGCATAGGCTGGTGGATAGAGTATGGGCCTGGGAGTCAGAAGGACCTGGATTCTGATTCTGGCTCTGCCACTTGTCTGCTCTGTGACCTTGGGCAAGTCACTTGACTTCTCTGCGCTTCAGTTATGCCATATGTAAAATGGGGATTAAGACTGTGAGCCCCACGGGGGACATGGACTGTGTCCAACCTGATTAGCTTGCATCTACCCCAGCATCAAGTACAGTGCCTGGCACATAGTAATAATAATAATTCTGGTATTTGTTAAGCGCTTATTATGTGGCTAGACACTGTACTAAGCGCGGGGGCGGATACAAGCAAATAGTGTTGGTCACAGTCCTTGTGCCACATGGGGCTCACAGTCTCAATCCTCATTTGACAGATGAGGGAACTGAGGCACAGAGAAGTCAAGTGACTTGCCCAAGGTCACACAGCAGACAAGTGGCTGAGCTGACATTAGAACCCATGACCTTCCGACTTCCAGGCCTAATAAAGCACTGAAAAAATACCATTAAAAAAAAGGCCCTCTCAGGGCTCACAGTCTAAGTAGGAGGGAGAACAGAAAGCGGAGATGAGGGACTGAAGCACAGAGACTTGAACTGGTTTGCCTAAGGTCACACAGCAGACAAGTGGCAGAGTGGGGATTAGAACCCAGGTCCTCTGACTCCCAGACCCATACTCTTTCCACTAAGCAATGCTGCACATCTTTCTACTCTGTCTCAGAGAGTCACATTGCTAAGTATTAGGACACATCTGCCGGCGTTGCTCCCCTTCCCAAAGAAGGCCTCTAGGATGGTATGAGCGTTTCCTCTGATTCAAAATTTCCCACTCTTCTCCTTCAACCCAAAAGCTCTATAAAGTCTTCCAGGCAATGGGGGAAGTGTGGAAATAGCTGCTCTGAATCCGCATGCCAAGGAGCTGGAGAACTTATTTTCCCACCCCCGCAGGCCACCAGCATGGCCTAGTGGCAAGAGCATGGGCTCGGGAATCAGAAGGTCATGGGTTCTCATTCCGGCTCCGCCACTTGTCTGTTGTGTGACCTTAGGCAAATGGCTTAACTTCTCTGTGCCTCAGTTAATTTATCTGTAAAATGGGGATTAAGACTGTGAACTCCATGTGGGATAGGGATTGTGTCCAACTTGGTTCAGTTTCCTCTTCTGCCAAATGGAGATTAAATGCTTGTCCTCCCTCCCCTTAGTCTGTGAGCCCATGTGAGACAGAGAGTGTCTGATCTTACTGTATTGTATCTCTCTCAACACTTAGTACAGGGCTTGACATAAAGTGCTTAACAAATACCACTATCATTATTATTTGGGAGAACCATGTGACAGTGGCCCTCTTGAACACCCCCATCCTCATGACCAGGGATGGACCATCCAACACCTCGACTTCCCCTTCTACATCCTTAACTTTCCCTCAAGTGACCACTCATCTGTGAATCTAGCCAAAACAATCTTGGTCCTTGTGTAGAATTTGGGGGACACAAATACCATGTTTGCCCTGTCCACACCATTCATGACTCTGTAAACTCTTTTTATGGTATGTAAGCGCTTACTATGTGCCAGGTATTATACTAAGTGCTGGGGCAGCTCATGTCCATATCCCACAAGGGGCTCACAGTCTTAATCCCCATTTTACAGATGAGGGAACTGAAGCACAGAGAAGTGAAGCAACTTGCCCAAGGTCACACAGCAGACAAGTGACGGAGCCGGGATTAGAACCCAGCTCCTTCTGACTCCTAGGCTTGTGCTCTATCCATTAGACCATGCTGCTTCTCAACAGCAGCAACAGACATGCTGCTCTCTCACCCCCAATGATCTGGCCACCTATTTCCTCACGAAAATCAACACGATCAGGTCTGAGCTCCCCAAAGTCACCCCTCCGCCTCTCCCCTCCCCCCCACCAACCCCCTCCCCTACTTTCCCATCCTTCCCTGCAGTATCCTCAGAGGAGATCTCCTCCCTCCTCGCAAGTGCCACCCCCTCCACCTGCGCCTCGGACCCCATTCCCTCTCACCTTATTAAAACCATCGCCCCTGCCCTCCTACCTTCCTTAACTTCTATTTTTAACCACTCAATCTCCAAGGGCTCCTTCCCCCCTGCCTTCAAACATGCCCACGTCTCCCCCATCCTAAAAAAACCCGCTCTTGACCCCACTTCCCCCTCCAGTTATCGCCCTATCTCCCTACTACCCTTCCTTTCCAAAATCCTAGAATGAGTTGTCTACAATCGATGCTTAGAATTCCTTAACTCCCATTCTCTCCTAGACCCCCTCCGATCTGGCTTCCGTCCCCTCCACTCTACCGAGACTGCTCTCTCTAAGGTCACCCATGACCTCCTTCTTGCCAAATCCAATGGCTCCTACTCCATTCTAATCCTCCTTGACCTCTCTGCTGCCTTTGACACTGTCGACCATCCCCTCCTCCTCCATACCTTATCTCACCTTGGCTTCACGGACTCCGTCCTCTCCCAGTTCTCCTCTTACCTCTCTGGTCGGTCATTCTCGGTCTCCTTCGCTGGAGCCTCCTCCCCCTCCCATCCTTTAACTGTTGGAGTTCCTCAAGGGTCAGTTCTTGGCCCTCTTCTGTTCTCCATTTACACTCACTCCCTCAGTGAACTCATTCGCTCTCATGGCTTTGACTACCATCTCTACGCAGATGACATGCAGATCTACATCTCCGCCCCGTCCTCTCCCCCTCCCTTCAGGCTCGCATCTCCTCCCGCCTCCGGGACGTCTCCACCTGGATGTCGGCCCGCCACCTAAAACTCAACATGAGCAAGACTGAGCTCCTCATCTTCCCTCCCAAACCCGGTCCTCTCCCAGACTTCTCTATCACCGTGGATGGCACGACCATCCTTCCCGTCTCTCAGGCCCGCGATCTCGGTGACATCCTTGACTCGTCTCTCTCGTTCACCCCACACATCCTATCCGTTACCAAGACCTGCCGGTTTCACCTCTACAATATCGCCGAGATCCGCCCTTTCCTCTCCACCCAGACGGCTACTTTACTGTTACGGGCTCTCGTTATATCCCGGCTAGACTACTGTGTCAGCCTTCTCTCTGACCTCCCTTCCTCCTCTCTCGCCCCGCTCCAGTCTATTCTTCACTCTGCTGCCCGGCTCATCTTCCTGCAGAAACGATCTGGGCATGTCACTCCCCTTCTTAAACAACTCCAGTGGTTGCCTATCAACCTCTGCTCCAAACAAAAACTCCTCACTCTAGGCTTCAAGGCTCTCCATCACCTTGCCCCTTCCTACCTCTCCTCCCTTCTCTCTTTCTACCACCCACCCCGCACACTCCGCTCCTCTGCCGCCCACCTCCTCACCGTCCCTCGGTCTCGTCTATCCCGTCACGTCCTCCCACGGTCCTGGAACGCCCTCCCTCCTCACCTCCGCCAAACTGATTCTCTTTCCCTCTTCAAAACCCTACTTAAAACTCACCTCCTCCAAGAGGCGTTCCCAGACTGAGCTCCTCTTCTCCCTCTACTCCCTCTGCCACCCCCCCTTTACCTCTCCGCAGCTAAACCCTCTTTTTCCCCTTTTCCCTCTGCTCCTCCACCTCTCCCTTCCCATCCCCACAGCACTGTACTCGTCTGCTCAACTGTATATATTTTCGTTACCCTATTTATTTTGTTAATGAATTGTACATCGCCTTGATTCTATTTAGTTGCCATTGTTTTTACGAGATGTTCTTCCCCTTGACTCTATTTATTGCCATTGTTCTTGTCTGTCCGTCTCCCCCGATTAGACTGTAAGCCCGTCAAACGGCAGGGACTGTCTCTATCTGTTGCCGACTTGTTCATCCCAAGCGCTTAGTACAGTGCTCTGCACATAGTAAGCGCTCAATAAATACTATTGAATGAATGAATGAATGAACAGTGTACTCTCCCCTCTCAGCCTCTATCTCTCTAGAGTAAAAAGTCTGTCTTCACATCTTTTCAGTATGTCTTCACACGGAAGGCGCTCCATCCCCATGGCCAACACGGCTCTTACTACAACTCAGTCCACTTCACTCCTCTAATACTAACCTTCTCACCGTACCTCAATCTTGCCTATCTCGCCGCCGCCTTCTCGCCCACATCCTGACTCTAGCCTGGAACACCCTCTCTCCTCAAATCCTTCAGACAATTACTCTCTCCATCTTCAAAGCCTTATTGAAGGCACATCTCCTCCAAGAGGCCTTCCCTGACTAAGCCTTCCTTTCCTCTTCCCTCACTCCCTTTTGCATCAACCTGACTTGCTCCCTTTATTCATCCCCCCTCCAGCCCCACAGCTGTACGTACATATCTGTACATATCTGTACGTAATCTGTAATTTATTTATTTTTATTAATGTCTGTCTCCCCCTCTAGACTGTAAGCTCATTGTGGGCAGGGAATGTGTCTGTTTACTGTTATACTGTACTCTTTCAGGCTCTTAGTACAGTGCTCTGCACACACAATCAATAAATATGATTGAATGAATGAGCGTCTGCCCATCTCCATCCCTTCTCCAGCTCTATTATGTCTTTCTAAGACTCGATTTCTCACCAGGAATGAATCTTTGGCCCTGTTCACCAGTCACGCTGATGCTCCAATTGGGAAGCAGCCAAGTTCCCAGTCCTCCCTCCAGTCCAGGGGAGACATTAGCCCTGGGGAGCAAGGCGGCAAGACTTTAACTACACTGTCAGTCATGTTTGGTTCAGGGTTTGCCCACTCGCAGATCTATGGCTCCTGCTCAGTGTCCCACTTCCAGCTCCAGCCCCGGGGGCTGGAGGGCACCAGACCAGCTTGCCCATAAAGTCTCCCTCCAGCTACGCAATCCCAGGTCAAGGGGCTCCAAGACCTGTATTGAATGCCTACTTTGTGCACAGCACGGAGCACTATCTTGAGCACTTGGGGGAGAGAGAGAAGAAGGAAAATAAATACATGATCCCTGCCTCTGAAGAGCTCACACCCTAAAGGGGGAGAAAGGATATGGAAAATGATGAATGTATCGTAAGGAGTTAAGAGAGAATAGAGGTATATAATAGATTCAAGGGAATCAAATGAATCAATTCCCAACAAATGAACAGATCGATCCATGAGTGCTGAGGTGGCTGAGGGGATGATGTGACCAAGGAGGTTGTTGGGGTGGGGGTGGGGCGGGAATCTGGAAAGGCCTCTTGGAGGAGGTGGCTTTTGAGCACAGCTTTGAAAGTAGAGAAGGACATGGTTTGGCACCACTCTATTGGAACCAAAACCTGTTCTGGATTTCAGGTGGTAAAATCTGGGTGGGCAGGGGCCGAGTCAGAGTAATAATAATGATAATAACAATAGTGGTGGTGTTTGTTAAGCGCTTACTATGTGTTACTGTATTAAGCATGGGGGGTAGATACAAGCTAATCAGGTTGGACACAGTCTCTGTCCTATATAGGGCTTGCAGTCTTAATCCCCATTTTCCAGATGAGGTAACTGAAGCACAGAGAAGTGAATAGACTTGCCCAAGGTCACACAGCAGACAAGTAGCAGAGCCAGGATTAGAAGCCAGGTCCTTCTGACTCCCAGGCCCGTGCTCTGTCCACTAAGCCACGCTGCTTCCCTACTCAGCATGATACTCGGCATTCTTGAAATGGGTCTTGAGCTTCAGGATTCAAAGATAGGCAGCTTGGCCTAGTGGAAAGAGCACGGGGCTGGGAGTCAGAGGACCTAGGTTCTAATCCTGGCTCTGTCACTTGCCTGCTGCATGCCCCCACACTTCTCTGAGTCTCAGTTTCCTCACCTGTAAAATGGGGATTCAATACCTGTTCTCCCTCCTTCCTAGACTGAGAGTCCCATGTGGGACAGGGTCTGTGTCTAACCTGATCTTCATCAACATCGATGAATGTATTTATTGAGTGCTTACTGTATGCAGAGCACTGTACTAAGAGTTTGGGAGAGTACAGTACAACAGAGTTGGTAGATAGATTTCCTGCCCACAAGGAGCTTCCAGTCCAGACCTTATTATCTTGTCTCTCAGTGCTGAGCACATAGTAGGTGCTTAACAAATGCCCCATGAATATTATCACTTGTCCAGAGTGGGAAGAAGCAGAAAGAAAAGAGCTCCCTTTTCCAACCATAAAACCCTAAATCCAACCCGGGATCTTGTTCCCATGGCTCCTCCCCAACCCCCCACCCCCGGCTTCCGCTGGGACTATTTCGGGCTCCTCAGTCAAGTTTGTTAAAAGAGGCTCCCTCCTTCCCACTCCATTTTGATCGAAGGAACGGCTGTGGTCTCCAGTTCCCTCCCCTACTTAGCCCCTCCACCTGCAGGAAAATCCTCCGCACCCCCTCCCCGTTTCCCCAGATTTCCTGCCTGTAGCTCCCGGCCTGCTCTGCTGCACGCCAGCCCCTGAGCCCCCTCCGGTAGTAGCAACATCTTCACCGTGCGAACTGCAATGAAATGTAATGAGATCTGCTCTTGATTGAAAGCTGCGGGGAGAAGTGATTAAATTTAATCAAAGCTGCAGCGTCCAAACAAAGATATACTGTACACAGATGTCTCTCTCTTCTTCCCTAACCTCTTTGTGTTGCCTAGCTTTGACAATAAAGACTCTGGGAGTTTCTTATCTCTGGGTGGAGAAGCCTCCTGATTACCCAGGCTAATGGGGCATAAGGAGAGTGGCCAGGATGATTGAAACCCACATATAATCCCCAAACCCTTCTTTTAAGAAGAACTACAGTTTTCTCCTGTTCCCCTTCTCCCTGCTCCCCCTTTTAACCTTTCACTCCCATTTTGGCCCCAAATCCTCCTCAGAGAGGCAGGGAAGAAGAGGCACCTGGATAATCCACACACATTGTATAACCCAACTAGGAAGCATCTGAAATTGCTTTTATCTTTCTAAGTACCTGGAAAATCTGCCATCCTCCTACCAACTGCAGGCCAAATTACAAATCCACTTGGGAGGAAGCTCGTGATGGCTCCCTTACCCCCATCTTCATAGTTAGGGATGGACCAACTGACACCCCTGACTTTCCCCTTTCCATCCCTGACTTTTAGTAACACATGAATTTTTAAGGCCCGTGTCTGCCATATCTCCCCCCCTCCTTCTGTGGCTCTTTTTTTTTTTAATGGTATATGATTAGCCTATACTATGTTCCAGACACTGTACTAAGCTCTGGGTAGATACAAGCTAATCAGGTTGAACACAATCCATGTCCCACATGGGGCTCACAGTCTTAGTCCCCGTTTTACAGATGAGGTTACTGAGGCACAGAGACATGAAGTGAGTTGCCCAAGGTCAAACAGTAAGTGGCAGAGCTGGGATTAGAATCCAGGTCTTCTGACTCCCAGACCTGGGCCCTTTCCACTAGGCCATGCTGTGTCAGCTCTGCCTGACTGAGTGACGTAAGCCCTCACCCAGAACCCTGAGGAACTGATTGCTGGGACCAGAAGACCAATTCTGGAGACCAGTTCTGCAGTTCTGGAAGACCAGTTACTCCACTCTAGACTATGCTTCCTTTGGACATTGCCCGGACCCAGGGAATGCCACTGGATCCATATAGCAGCCAATGGGATTGGCGCAACCCTGAGGGTGGGGAGTGGGGTGGGGGAAAGAGGGTCCAGTGGACTCTATGGAAGCTTCATCCCTGGATGGTTTTTGGGGGTTAGGATAGAGCACATTCACCTGGATGGAAGCAGCATGGCGTAGCGGAAAGAGCATGGGCCTGGGAGACAGAAGTTCATGGGTTCTAATCCTCTCTAGGCCACTAGTCTGCTGTGTGACCTTGGGCAAGTCACTTCACTTCTCTGGGTCTCAGTTCCCTCATCTGTAAAATTAAATCATTCATTCATTCAACCAATCGTATTTATTGAGCACTTACTGTGTTCAGAGCACTGTACTAAGCACTTGGAAAGTACAATTTAGCAACAGATAGAGACAATCCCTACCCAACAACGGGCTCACAGTCTAGAAGGGGGAGACAGACAACAAAACAAAACAAGTGGACAGGTATCAGATTGAGACTGTGAGCCCAACGTGTGACAGGGACTGTGTCCAACCCGATTTTCTTGTATCCATCCTAGCGCTTAGTACAGTGCCTGGAACATAGTAAGCACTTAACAAATACCGTAATTACTATTATTATTAGTGGGGGTAGGATGGTCTGGAAGCAAGCGGATGAACTGGATCACCATCAAACAACAACAACATCGAGTGAGTGTGGGCAAAGTATAGAGCACTGTTCCTGCTCTTGACGATGTTACAGTTTAATGGGGGAGATACATGGACATGAATTGTTCAAATTACAATAAATTAAAAGCTTAAAAGAATAGATACAAATGATAAAAACAAGAGGAATAAATCAATTGTATTCATTGAGCGTTTACCGTGCACCGAGCAGGGTACTAAGCGCTTGGGAGAGCACAATATGACAGACTTCATAGACACATTCCCTGCCCACCAGAAGCTTTCAGTCTAGAAGGGGAGATAGACTTTGAAATAAATTATGGATATGGACATAAATGCTGTGGGGCTGAGGGTAGGGCGGAAAAGTAAGTGATTAAATAACTAAATGATAAACAGATCAATCTATGGGTGCCAAAGTGGCTGATGGGATGACATGACCATGAAGATGTGACATTAATCAAAGAAGCCCTCTTGGAGGAGGTATCTTTTCAGGTGCCTTTGAAGTGGAAGAGGGATATGGTTTGATAGAATGGAGTGAGGAGTGTGGTCTAGTGGAAAGAATATGGGGCTGGGAATCAAGAAACCCCATGCTCTACTTCCAGATCTGCCACTGTCCTCCTGTGTGACCCTGGGTGAGTCACGAGACCTTTTTGAACCCTACTACTACTCAGTCTCCACATCTACAAAATGGGGATAAAACAGATTACAAACCTGATATGGGACAGGGATTGTGTCAGATCTGAAAATCTTGCATCTACCTCAGCGTTCAGCAGAGAGTAAGCACCTAATAAATGAAATTATCATCAGGCCATCAGGCAGGAAGAGAGGTGTAGGCAAACGGTTGGAAGCAGGAGAGTCATGAGGGAGAAACCGCGAGGTTTCTTTGAAAGGAGTGAAGAGCTTGGGCTGAAGTGGAGGGGGAGGAGAGGGAGGGGACAAGAATAGGTAAAACTGAGTGATTTGCCTTGAGTTATCTCTCATCTGCCCACCCTATTTCCCTCCCTACTCTGTCAGCTGTGGTCTCAAGTCCTGCCCCTTAAACATTTCAGTACCCACCCCCCCAGCACTTATGTCTATATCTTTAAACTCTTGCTTCTTCTACCTGTAATTTATTCTAGTGTCTGTCTCCCCCAGTAGATTGTAAACGCCTTAAAGGCAGGGATCATGTTTACTAATTCTACTGTACTCTCCCAAATACGTCTGACTTGATTTGCTCTTGCTCGTATCTACCCCAGTGCTTAGAACAGTGCTTGGCACATAGTAAGTGCTTAACAAGTACCATAATGGTTATTATTATTAGTAAAACAGTGCTCTGATCACATTTGCTCTGCACATAGTAAGCGCTCAATAAATACTATTGAATGAATGAATGAATTAGGTGTCCCATTAATGCTATTGGTCAAGTGACTGATTAATCGGTGTCACCACTTTGCCAGAGCAGGATGCAGTAAGGGTCCAGATTCCCCTCCCCCAGCCCCAATCTCTAAACAAGGACACTTTCTTATTCACCTTTATTGTTTATTGTTGTTGTCAGGTCCTTAGGATTTTACCCAGTGTCCAGGGGCCAGGTAGAGTAAAACTAATGATCACCTTAGCAGCTGGGGCCACAGAGTCTCATCTATACTGGGCCCAGGTCAGGAGGCTGGAGATTTTTCTCTCAACTGTAGGTGATTGCAAATGAGCTTGGTTAATAACACCTCAAATAACCCCTAGAATTTGTAGCGCTTCATTTTCCCCAGATCACTTTCCCATCAACGATCTCATTTTATTCCTCACAGCATCCCTGCGAACAAAGGAGAAGAAAAGTTTTTTCCTCTCTGGTACAGAGGAGGAAACTAAAGCACAGAGGGGTTGAGAGGCTTACTTGGTGTCACACAGCAGGCTGGTGGCAGAGCTAGGACTGGAACTCCTCCCTGTGGACCATGCTGCCTCTCTGAGCAATTTGCTATGTATTCTGAGAAAAGAACTCAAACCTAATAAATCGAATGGTGCCTTCCCCCTTCCTACTTTGTCTCCTTCTTGCTATCTACACCTTTAACCTTAACTAGAGAAGCAGTGTGGCCTAGTAAAAAGAGCCCTGGCCCAGGAGTCAGAGGACCTGGTTCTAGTCTTGGCTCCACCCTTGTCTGGGTGACCTTGGGCAAATAATAATAATGGTATTTGTTAAGTGCTTACTATGTGCCAGGCACTGTATACTGGGGTGGATACCAGCAAATCAGGTTGGACACAGTCCCTGTCCCATGTGGGGCTCACTTCACTTCTGTGCACCTCAACTTCCTCATCTGTGAAATGGGGATTAAGACAGTGAGTGGCAGGAGAAGCAGCATGGCTCAGTGGAAAGAGCACGGGCTTGGGAGTTGGAGGTCATGGGTTCTAATCCCAGCTCTGCCACTTGTCAGTTGTGTGACTTTGGGCAAATCACTTAACTTCTCTGGGCCTCAGTTACCTCATCTGAATATATATAAATTCCCTCGCCATCTCTTTGGGGGCAGAGATGAAGCTCCTCGCTGAACAGAGACTGTAAGCTCCTTTTGGGTAGGGAATGTGCCTGCGTTATGTCTGTTGTCCTCTCCCAAGCTCTTAGTAAAGTGCTTTTTACACAGTACGCGCTCAATAAATACGACTGAATGAATGAATGGGTTTAGTGTTGTACCGGCCTCTCCCAAGGGCTTAGTACGGTGCTCTGCACACAGTAAGCGCGCAATAAATAGACCGAATGAATGAACAGAGGAGGTTGAGAGAGGGCCGGTGGCCCGCCCGAGGTCACGGAGCGCGCCAACCGTTGGGCGGGGCCTCGAGCCCCCGTTTCAGAGCCCCCGGCGACCCGGCGGGAAGCCGCGAAGGTCGAAATGAGGAAAACAAGGCGTGGCCGCCGCAGAGCCCCAGGATATCGGACGGGAGGCTTGGCCGCCTGAGCCTCGACTCCAGAAGGAGGGTGGGGAGTCACCGGACCCTTCCGGACCGAGCAACGGTGCGTTGCTTGTTCTGGGGGCGCGGGGTGGGAGACGGAGAGGCCCCAACCTGAGCTCTGCAGCTCGGGGACCGGCCGGAGCCCCCCGGGGGGAAAGCGAGAGCGGGAGTCCGGCCCAGACGGAGGAAGGGAGACGGTCCCAGAGGACCCCCCCCCCGCGCCCCCGCCGGTCCGTGTGTCCGAACCGGCCCGCGGGAGCCGCTCCCTCCCGCTTTTGTTTGGGACCGATTCGCCCACGAGCCTCAGGATGGCGCCATCGCCCTCCCTATCAGCCACACAATGGCCCTTCGCACCCCTCCTCCTCCTCCTCGCCCCCCAATCCCTTTGTGTGCCCAGCTGCATGTGGCTGGGTAACCGGGGAGGGAGCATCTCGGCTGCTCTGTAATGGGAGATAATTGCGCAGATGAAAATGCAGGCTGAATATCAGGCGCTCTCCCCCTGATGGGGAGATCTATTAGCCGGCGGAATGGGTTCCCTCGGGAGCCCGCAGCAGCCCTGCTGCTTTAATCATCTCTGAGCCCTATGGTCAAAGTGCCCTAGAGGAGCCTGTTTTAGCTGGAGGGGGGGGAGGGGGGGGAGGGGGGGCGGATTAGACGACTCACGTGGCCTTTCCGGCTCGAATTCTCCACTCGCGGGGCCGGGGGCCGGAGCTGAATTCCGGCCCTTGGTCCCGGGTTCAGATTCCGCCCCCCACCCCGATGTGACGCTTGGCGTGGAGGAGGGACAAGGATGGGGGAGGAGGGGAAGGGGATGGCACCGAACTTTTCCGACTTTTCCGACCGACCACGCTGCTAAACAGGGGGCAGATCTGCCGGGCGGGGCGGGGGGGGGAAGGGGGGCAGGGGCACCTTTGCCAGGCGGCACATGAAGACGTTATTCCGGCGACATGCCAGTCCGCTGCCAAACCAAAGTAGAAGTAGGGCGGGGGGAGCGAGGAGAGGAGACCTATGGAAACATTACCCCGGTAGGCATAGGGCACTACGGGGGGGGCGGTGGGGGGGAGAGAGCATCTGAATCGACACCCTCCCCCCGCCCCCAGCTTCCACATCCGTAGACTTAATCCGAATGTTTGGCGAAGAACTCAAACACAGATCTTCCCTGGTACCTACAAAGAGAAAATTAATACCCAACCAGGCGCATGTCTCTGGGCCACACGATGATATCAACTCTTGATATCTGGGAAGGCAGGTGGAAGGGTGGGGGGACACGCCAAGCGATCTTAATAACACCCTCCATTCTCTCTCCCTGGGAGGGAGAGGCGAAGGGAATTCAGCCTGGCCGCTCCCCGTGCCCGTCGGTTCCCCAGAGAGGCCTACCTGCTTGGCGCGTATAACCAATCGCCGCTTGTCTTCCTTGGCCAGGATGCTGGGAGGTCGCCTGCCAGAGCCCAGTAGTTTTGGAGGGATCGTGAGGGGAGAGTTGTAGGACACTTTTATTTAACCAAAGCACTTTTGCATCAACTGCCTCATTTTAATCTCACAACATCCCTGAAAGGTATGGAAAAGCAGGGATTAGTGTCCCCATTCCACGGAGGAGAAGACTGAGACCCAGAGAGGTTGAAAGCAGGCCTGTGGCAGAGCTGAGACTAGAATCCAGGATGCCTGATTCCCGAACTCCTGCTCTTTCCATTGGACCACACAGCCTCCCTATATAATGGATCCTCTCTGGTGTTAGAAGAGGAAGAGTCTCAAAAGTCTCTTTTTAGTTGTCTCCACCTGCTTGTTTCTCCCCAGGAGGTCGATCAGCCCTCCGTGTTAGGAACATTTCCTGCAAATCTAACCTAAATCTAATAATAATAATAATAGTATTCATTAAGCGCTTACTATATGTCAAGTGCTGTACTAAGCGCTGGGGTAGGTACAAGATCATCAGGTCAGTTACATACAGTTACAAGTCCTGCAGCCTTGACCCGCTTGTTGTTTCATCCTCAGCAGAATCCTACTCTCAGTAAAATGATCCTCCTTATGCTTGCAAACAGTTTCCCAATGCTTCAATAATCACACCTGGAATTTGCAGGGCAGGTTTTTTTTCTTCTTCTTTTTTCTCTGAAACACTTCCACATCAACGATCTCATCCTGGCTTCACAATATCCCTGACAGGTAGGTTATCGTTTTCCCAATTTTATAGAGGAGGAAATGGGGGCACAGAGTGGCTAAGCCTGAGGTTACCCAGCAGGCCGAGTGGGAACTGAAACCCAGGTCTCCTGAATTCCTGACCCATGCTCTTTCCACCAGATCACACTGCTTCTAAATCAGCCAACTCCTCTTAGCTTTTTCTTGGGAGGGATGGGGGTGGGAGAGCTTCTTTTCCAATCTAACCCTCCCACGATCCCTTAAACCTGGTTCATCTTGAATAACACAGCAGGGTAGAGGTAGACACCCAGAGAGAGAGCAAAGAGAAGCCAGAGCTCAGAGAGAGCTGGATAGTGGATAGAGCACAGACCTGGGAATCAGGAAGTCATGGGTTCTAATCCCAGCTTTGCCACTTTTCGGCCGTGTGACCTTGGGCAAGTCACTTCACTTAACTTCTCTGTGCCTCAGTTACCTCATCTGTAAAATGGGCATTAAGATTGTGAGCCCCACGTGGGACAACCTGATCACCTTGTATCCTTCCCAGTGCTTAGAACAGTGCTTTGCAAATAGTAAGCACTTAACAAATGCCAACATTATTATTATTATTATTCTCTGGGCCTCAGCTACCTCATCTGTAAAATGGGGATTGTTACTGTGAGCCCCACTTGGGACAGGGACTGGGTCCAACCTGATTTGCTTGTATTCACCCCAGCATTTAGTACAGTGCCTTACACATAGTAAGTGCTTAACAAATACCACAATTTTTCAAGCGCTTAGAACAGTGTTCTGCACACAGTAAGCGCTCAATAAATATGATTGAATGAAAGAGTCCAGGACTCTTGACACCTGTCCTCACCATTTCATCACCTAGACTCCTCTCTTCGTCCCCCTCCTCCCAACCTATACCCCTCATCCCATGACACATTTGGAAATACGGTTGCATGCGGATGGCCCTGTTCGTGGCTACTGCTACCACCTCTACGGGGATGACTCTCAAATCTACCTCGCCAGCCCTGACCTCTAGCCTTCTTCATAGCTGAGAAACAGCTTGGTGTAGTGGATAGAGTGCGGGCCTGGGAGGCAGAAGGTCATGGGTTCTAATCTCGGCTCTGCCACTTGTCTGCTGGGTGACCTTGGGCAAATCACTTCACTTCTCTGGGCCTCAGTTACCTCATTTGTAAAATGAGGATTGAGAATGGGAGCCCCATGTGGGACAGGGACTGTGTCCAACCTGATTTGCTTATAGTCACCTCAGTAATAATAACAATAATAATAATAATAATGGCATTTGTTAAGTGCTTACTATGTGCAAAGCACTGTTTTAAGCGCTGGGGGAGATACAAGGTGATCAGGTTGTCCCACGTGGGGCTCACAGTTTTAACCCCCATTTTACAGATGAGGTAACTGAGGCAAAGAGAAGTTAAGTGACTTGCCCAAAGTCACACAGCTGACAAGTGGCAGAGCCAGGGTTAGAACCCATGACCTCTGACTCCCAAGCCCGGGCTCTTTCCACAGAGCCACGCTGCTTCTCTAAGTACTTAGTACAGTGCCTGGCACATAGTAAGTGCTTAACAAATGCCATTATTATTATTATTATTACAGCTTATCATCTCCTCCAGCCTCCAGGGCATTTCTACATGGATGGCCCACTGGTATCTCTAGCTCAACATGTCCAAAGTTGAACTCCTCATCTTTCCTCCTCAATCCTTTCCTCCACCTAACCTTTCCATTACTGTTGGCAACACCACTGTCCCCCTCATTTCTCAAGCCCACAACTTTGGTATTATCCTTGACCATCCTCTATCTTTCAATTCCTGTATTCAGTCTGTCACCGAATCCTGTTCGTTCTTCTTTCACAGCATCTGCAGGATCCACTCCTTCCTCTCCATCCAAACTGCCACCATGTGGGTCCAAGCACTTGTCACTTCCTGACCCAAATACTCCAACAGCCTCCAGCCTCTCCCTTCTCTAGTCCCTCTAGACCGTAAACTCATCGTGGGCAGGGAACGCATCTACCAATTCTATCGCACTCTCCCAAGTGCTTAGTATTGTGCTCAACACACAGTAAAGGCTCAATAAATACAACTGATTCAATTGATTGATTGATACTTCACTCTGCTGACCAGATAATTTTTCTAATGTATCGTTGTGTACATGTCTCCTCTCCGTCTCTTCCACTATCAATCAATCCAGTCAGTCAGTCATTTACTACGTGCAGAGCACTGTAGTAAGGGCTTGGGAAAGTATAATATAGTATAGTTCAGCAGAGTTGGGAGACAGGAGCTTACAGCCTAGAGGGGGAAACAGACATTAATATAAATAAATAAATTATGGATGCGTACATTAGCGCTGTGGGGCTGAGGGTGGTTACTATCAAGCGCTCAGTCAAATGCACTAGATTTTAAATTCCTTGAGGGCAGGGATCCTGTCTACTAATGATTATATTCTACTGAACACTGAGGACAGTGTTCTGCATAAATACTATAAATGCTGTTGCTTGATTGATTGGTCATCATCATCATCATCATCATCATCAACAGGATTGACTGAGAACTTACTGGGTGCTGAGCATCTGGGGGCCCCCTTTGTGGAAAGTACTATCCTGAGGACTGTACTGGATGCCTAATGTGTGTGGAGTGCTATATTAGGCACCTACTGAGCCCAGGGCTCCATGCTGAATGCCCACTGTGTGCAGTGCATTGTACTTCCCACAATACACAGTAGACAACTGCCTGTTGTGTGCACCTAGACACTTGGAAACAGACAAGAGAAGAATGAGGCACAATCCCTGCCCTTGAGGAGCTTTTAATCTAATTGGGAAGAAAAGCAGACATAAATTGATGACTGTGCAGGAGTTAACAGAGTGTGAGAGTTGAGATAAATAATAAACACAGATTGTTCAATCAATGGAGAACAAATGACAAATAAACAGAAGCCTAGAAGAGGTGAGGTGGCCCAAGCAAGATGCCAGCTTTAATCCAGTTCAATTTCCTGGGTCTAGAACAGCCTCCCTCATCCAAAGCAAGATCAATTATCATCTTTTGAGGAAGGCTATGTTTGGGGTGGGTTGGAGGGGTGCCCCAGATGACCAGCCCCCACCACTTCCCCTCCTTCAAAACTTTCCATCAATCCCACCTCCTCTGTCAAGCCCGCCATCCACACTCCACTTGCCCTGCCACCCTCGCCAAGAAAAGAAGGGTGGAGGAGAAGAGGCTGTTCCATTGCCGAAGATGTTCGGTTCAGTTTCTAAGCCCCTGGAAGGGGTTGCACAACTGAACTGAAAGCAGCGTGGGAAGCAGTGTGACTTAATGGATAAAGCATGGGCCCAGGAGCCAGAGGACCTGGGTTCTAATGTCAGCTCCGCCACTCGCCTGCTATGTGACCTTGGGCAGGTCACTTTGCTTTTCTGTGCCTCCATTTCCTCAAGTGCAAAACGAGGATTCAACACTTGTTCTCCCTACTACTTGACTTTGAGCTCCTCATGTGACAGGGACTGTATCTGTCCTGATAAATTTGTATCTAGCCCAGTGCTTAGAACAGTGTTTGACACCTTGTAAGCACTTAACAAATACCATTTTTAAAAAGAACAACAACATACACCCCTCCCCAACCTCCCTTTCAGAAAAAATCCATTTAAGTCTCATTGAAGTAGACTCCACCCAGGTGGATAGTCAGTCAAGAATTGTTTATCGAATACCTGGTAGAGGACTAGAGAGCTGTGCTAGACCCTAGGGTTAGGTGAGGGGGATAGTGACAGTGACAGAGAACTAAATTAGCCCACTATTTCCCCTTTTTCTAATCTATTTTAATGTCTGTCTCCCCCTGTAGACTGTAAGCTCTGGAATAATAATAATAATAATAATGGCATTTGTTAAGTTGATTGATTCATTCATTAAATTCTTTGCCCTTGTTTCTGTGCTGTGGCTGACATCTAGGTCCTCTCCCTGGTTTTTTTGGGTAGATCAGCCATGAATGTGGGGAAGCAGGTAAAGGAGGACAGGGGAGGAGAAATGCCAGGATTATTTTGGACATGGTCGTCGGGAAGAGGATCCGTCTGACTCTGGCAGCAGGAAGCAGCCAAGAATCCCAATGACTCTGACATGCACACACATACTCTCTTTCTCTCTCTCTCTCTCACACACACACACACTCTCTCACACACATACACTCACACATACACACGCTCACACACACACACACATGCCCGTGCGGTTGTCACCTCGGCAGTGAGCTGGCAGGCTTCACCCTGCGCGCTTTTGTGAGTCAGCGCGGGAACAATGCGAGCCGTCAGAAGTGAGCAAAAAATCAAGTTTAATTGACACTAATTTGGCTGCCTCTTGCCTTTCCCCGCCGGTGGGGTGCTGGCCAGTAAGATTATAGGGTTATGCAGAGATCAAGAGGGTCAATTGTGTTTGGCTGAGGCGTATTTTGAGTTCCAAGGAGCTGGAGACGCAGTCACGCATTCTCAGGACGTTGATCTCAGAGACAATGGTCTGTGGCCTGGATTCAAGCCCCAAGCCGGCAGCTGGGCACCTTTTGAAATCAAAATCGCCCAGGCCTGCCTTGCCTGCATGTCAGTTCAGAGAGATTTTTCTGGGTTGCAATACTCTCCTTCCAGGGCTGCTCTGGGACCGCGTCAGGCCTGATTTGAACTTTGCAACACTCCACTTGACCTTCTTCCAACTCACCCACCCATGACCTTTCCCCCGCCCATCCCTAAACCCTCCTGCTGTCCTGTGGATTATTCCCCATCTAAAGCACCCAGAATTTATCAGGTACTCCCCGTCATCCTCCTATGACTTGAAGAATCACTTCCTCTGGCCCTAGAAACAGCTGGAGTTGAGTATGTCTAACCCTAACCCTTGCCCCTGGGTGAAATCTAGATTCATTCGTTCAATTGCATTTATTGAGCGTTTACCATGTACAAAGCACTGTACTAAGCACTTGGGAGAGCATAATACAACAACAAACAGACAATTCCCTGTCCACAACGAGCTCACAGATGCTTTACTGAAGGGTGTTCTATCCCTTCCCCTGCCATTATGGTCATAATCACAGGAGCATATGACCAGAACATGAGACCTTTCTCTTTTCTAAAGCCAAAAGGTATGAAATCCATTTAACTAACACTAATCTCCCTACTTCTGTCATTGGTTCCATCACTTCAATCTACGCGCTTACTCTTTTACCTATCGAGTCTCTGGCATTTTGTGTCTGCCTTTTTTTTATGGTATTTGTTAAGCGCTTACTCCACGTCAAGCACTGTTCTAAGCGTGGCTAAGTGGAAAGAGCATGGACTTGGGAGTCCATGGACGTGGACATGGGTTCTAATCCTGGCTCTGCCACTATCTGCTGTGTGACCTTGGGCAAGCCACTTAGCTTCTCTGTGCTTCAATTACCTCACCTGTAAAATGGGGGTTAAGGCTGTGAGCCCCACGTGGGACCACCTGATTACCTTGTATCTATCCTAGCGCTTCGAACAGTGCGTGGCACATAGTAAGTGCTTAAAATGCCATAATAATAATAATAATTATTATTATTATTCTATGCTCTGGGGTAGATACAATTCATCAGGTTGAATAGGGTCCCTGTCCCGCATGGGGCTCACAGTCTAGAATAGCACTCTGAATAAAGTAGGCATCCAGATGGAACTCTGCCCACAGAAGACACCCAACACCATGCCCTGCTCACAGAAGGCACCCAGGACAGTGCTCTACCCCCAGTACAGGGCTCTACACCCAGAAAGCATTTGGGTTAGAGTTCTGCATCCAGCAAGCAACCAATTCAGGGTCTTGAACACAGAAGGCATGCAATCACTGCTGTTGTTCTTGATAGGGTCAATGATGACTATGCCTCAGCTTTGAAGCCCTGACAGATATTCAATCAATCAATCATATTTATTGAGCACTTACTGTGTGCAGAGCACCGTACTAACCAAGTTCCTTTGGAATGCTTCTTCTGTAGGGTCCTTCTCATCCCCTCCCAAGCCATATTACTATTTTGGGACCACCCGGGACTTCTATTCTTTGAGCCCTCCTCTCCCCAAGCCCCAGTGACCATTTTGGGACCACTGCAGACCTCAGAAGCAGGGGGTTTGGATGACAATGACTAGCGGAGCTATGTGGGGTTGGGGTCCCTCTCCCAGGTTCATTCATTCATTCAATAGTATTTATTGAGCACTTACTATGTGCAGAGCACTGTACTAAGCGCTTGGAATGTACAGTTCGGCAACAGATAGAGACAATTCTGACAGGCAAAACTTCCAGTTTGCCAGACTTCCTCCATTCATTCATTCATTCATTTAGTCGTACTTACTGAGTGTTTACCGTGTGCAGAGTACCGTACTCAGTCCTTGGGAAAGTACAACATAACAATAAACAGTGATATTCCCTGCCCACAATAAGCTTATAGTCTAGAGGATGAGAGACAGACATCAATACAAATAAATAAAATTACAAATATGTACATACATAAGTGCTGTAGGGCTAGGTAGGGGAAGAGCAAAGGGAGCAAGTCAGGGTGGTGCAGAGGGAGTGGGAGATGAGGAAAAGTGGGGCTTTGTCTGGAAAGGCCTTTTGGAGGAGACGTGCCTTCAATAAGGCTTTGAAGAGGGTGAGAATAATTGTCTGGTGGATTTGAGGAGGGAGGGCGTTCCAGGCCAGAGGCAGGAAGTGGGCTAGGGGTTGGCGGCGAGACAGGCGAGATTGAGGCACAGTGAGAAGGTTAGCACCAGAGGAGCAAAGTGTGCGGGCTGTGTTGTAGGAGAGAAGCAAGGTGAAGTAGGAGGGGGCAAGGTGATGGAGTGCTTTAAAGGCAATGGTCAGGAATTTTTGTTTGATATGGAGGTGGTTAGGCAACCACTGGAATTTTTTGAGGAGTGGGGTGACATGTCCTGAACGTTTTTGTAGAAAAATGATCCAGACAGCAGAGTGAAGTAGGGACCGGAGTGGGGAGAGACAGAAGGCTGAGAGGTCAACAAGGAGGCTGATGCAATAATCCTGGGGTAGTGCCCAGGCTCCTTTCTATGCATCAAACTCCCCTGGGGAGTGTGAAACAGACGAGGCTTGTCCTCCAGAGCAGCAGTTCTGTCCTTTCCAGTCCCCCGAGGAAGCAGAAAGGTGTATGGGAAGCAAAGACATTTGGGTGAGTACTGCTACCTGTTGACTTGGCCCTGAACCTGGGAATGAACGATTTAATTCTCTCTTTCCCCGGGAAGGGAATGCAGGTCACAATTTCCGACTATTAACTATTTTGCGACCCAGGAAACACATGTAAAAAATAGATATATAGTGTATTTAATTTGCTCCCCTGTAGGCTTGCTTTCTTGGAATCCTGGAAAGCAAAAAATGAGCTTAATATTTTTAGTTTTGTCCCTAGGACTTGATGAACATGCCTTTGGCAGAGAGTAATAAAGTGGGTATGGATTAAGTTTCAGTCTCATCGCTCCTGCCACCACATATTGATCAAAGGAGGGAGTCGCTCCGTGGGGGCAGGCCAGGTTAGGTTGTCTCCAGGAAGCGCACACATTCCATCCAAGCCTGGGATAAAAGCTTCCCACTATTTTCATCCACAGGTCAGTTTGTCCCAAGGGGTAGGGAGCGGTCTGGGATCATCTGAGAGCAGGCTTGGGGCCGAGAGAGGCAGCTGAGGGAGCCAGGGAGGAAAAAGCAGAGGACGGGGCCTTGAAGATCTTCTGAAGAGAAAGGGGCAGGGGCTTCTTGCAGAGTAGTAGTCGGAGGAGGAGGAGGTTATTGATGCTATTGCTGCCTGTCTACTTGTTTTGTTTTGTTGTCTGTCTCCCCCTTCTAGACTGTGAGCCCATTGTTGGGTAGGGATTGTCTCTATCTGTTGTCAAATTGTACTTTCCAAGCACTTAGTACAGTGCTCTGTACACAGTAAGCGCTTAATAAATATGACAATGAATGAATGAATGAATGAAAGGAGGAGGAGAAGGGGAAGAAGGGGGATTAATGATATCAATTGAGCACCCACTAGGTGCAATGCATGGTACTAAGCACTTGGGAAGGCATAGCAGAAACAACAATCATTGCTTTTTATTCAATCAATCAATCGTATTTATTGAGTGCTTACTGTGTGCAGATCACAGTACTAAGCACTTGGGAGAGGACGATACAGTTGGTAGACATGATCCCTGTCCAACAGGATCTTACAATCTGGTGGAGGAGCTTACACACGTTCCCCACCCCCAAGAAGCTTACATTCTAATGGAGAAGACAGATATAAAAATTTACCAATAGGGTAATGAGGAGAAAGGAGAGGGATGGAAGGGTGGGCAGAAATGGGGGAGTTTGGGGTATCGAGAGGGTTGAGTTTCGGGGCTGGAGGGTGGGGGTGGAGTCAGCGACACCCCAAGGAAAGTCCCTGATGCCCTAGAAAGCCCACCCCTCCCAGTATATGGGCCCCAAATTGCTGTTACTGCATGGGTCAGCAGGACGAGGGAGGGAACTGCCATGCGCTCAGAGCCAACTGCCCCCCCCAGTCTATGGAGGGAGAGGAGTGACAGTCTGGGGAGTGGGCTCAGTGATCCAAGAGTGAATCCTCACACTTCCCAATCAATCAGCGGTAACTGTCGAGTGCAGAGCACTAGACAATAGAAGCAAGACCAATGTTCCCTTTCCTTAAGGGGATCACAATCTAATGGATTGAAAAAACATTTCCAAACATCTCCCCCACTCCCACCCTGATCAGACCCTGAACTGCCTCCCCACCCTCCCAATGTCACCCTGAGGGATGGACTTGGATGGAGAATCTGGGTGTCAATCCTAACAGGAACACCCGATACTTTGGCACAAGATAAGTTTCCTTGGGCAGAGAAGATTCGATCTCAGTATCACTATTCAAACCACCAGGTTGGCTTGGGCATCTACAGTAATAATAATGATATTGGTTAAGTGCTTACTTTGTGCCAAGCACCGTTCTAAACCCTAGGGTAGATAACTAAATACACAGATCGAACACAGTCCCGCTCCCACACCAGACTCCCCGTCTACAATCAATGGATCAGTGGTATTTGTTGAGTACTTGCTGTGTGCAGAGCAGTGTACTAAGCCCTTGGGAGAGTACAACAGAGTTGGTAGACTCTGCACCTCATATCTGTACCTCGATCTCGCTGCTGACCCCTCATCCACATCTTCCCTCTGGCCTGGAACTCCCTCTCATTTCATATCGGACAGGAGATCACTCTTTCCCCCTTCAAAGCCTTATTAAAATCACTTCTCCTTCAAGAGGCCTTTCTCGACTAAGCCCTCACTTTCCCTACTCCCTGTCCCTTCTGCATCACCCTTGAACTTGGATTTGTACCTTTTATTCACTACAACAGCACTTATGCACATAGCCGTAATTTATATTAATGCCGGTCTTCCTATTTAGACTGTCAGCTCCAGGTGGGCAGGGAACTTGTCTACCAACTATGCTTTATTGTACTCTTCCAAGCGCTTAGTGGAGTACTCTGCACAGAGTAAGCACTCAATGAATATGATTGATTGTTTTTCTATGGTATGTCTTAAGCGCTTACTATGCACAGAGCACTGGCCTAAGCACTGGGGTAGATCCAAGCCAATCGGGTTGGACACAGTCCATGTCCCACATGGGGCTCACAGTCGTAATTCTCATTTTACAGATGAGGTAAATGAGGCACAGAGAAGCTGAGTGACTTACCCAAGGTCACACAGCAGACAAGTGGCAGAGCTGAGACGTGCTTTATCCTCTAGGCCACACTGATTCTCAGATTGCTTGATTAAGGGGGAGCCAGACGAAAAAAAAATGGTGGTATTTGTTAAGCTCTTACTATGTGCAAAGCACTGTTCTAAGCGCTGGGTGATACAAGGTGATCAGGTTGTCCCAAGTGGGGCTCACAGTTTTAATCCCCATTTTACAGATAAGGTAACTGAGGCACAGAGAAGTCGAGTGACTTGCCCAAAGTCACACAGCTGGCAAGCGGCGGAGCTGGGATTAGAACCCACAACCTCTGACTCCCAAGCCCAGGCTCTTTCCACTGAGCCACGCTGCTTCTCTAAATAAGTTGCAGATATGTGCATAAGTGCTTTGGGGCTGAGGGTGGATGAATATCAAGTGTTTAAAGGGTACAGATCCAAGTGCATAGTTGATGCAGAAAGGAGAAGGAAATGAGGACTTAGGCAGGGAAGGCCTCTTGGAGGAAATGTGCTTTCATAAAGGCTTCGAAGGTGGGGAGAGTTGTGGTCTGTTGCATATAAAGGGGCAGGACGTTCCAGGACAGAAGGAGGACGTGGGTGTGGGGTTGGCATTGAGATAGATGAGATCTAGGTACAGTGAGTAGGTTGGCATTAGAAGAGCAAAGCACTTGGACTGGGTCATAGTAGGAAATCAGCAAGGTAAGGTAGGAGAGGACAAGTTGATTGAGTGCTTTAAAGCCAACGGTAAGGAGTTTCTGTTGAATGCGGAGGTGGATGGGCAACCACTGGAGGTTCTTGAGTGGGGAAATGTGGACTGAACCATTTTTTAGAAAAACGATCTGTGTGGAAAAGTGAAGTATGGACCAGGGTTGGGAGAGAGGAGAGGCAGGGGAGGTCAGCAGGGAGGCAGATGCAGTAGTCAAAGCAGGATATACTCTGCACACAGTAAGCGCTCAATAAATACGTTTGAATTGAATGAAATACGATTGGATGAATGAAAAAGTGCTTGGATCAGCATAGTAGCAGTTTGGATGGAGAGGGAAGGGAGGATTTTAGAAATGTCGTGAAGGTTGAACCGGAGGGATTCAATATGTCGGTTGAATGAGTGAGATAAATCAAGGATGATGCCAAGATTATGGGCTCGCAAGATAGAGAGGAGAATAGTGTTGTCTACAGCGATGGGAAAGACAGGAGGAGGATGGGGTTTGAGTGGGAAAGTGAGGAGTTCTGTTTTGGACTTGTTAAACTGGAGGTGTCCATGGGACATGGAGGTAGAGATGTCCTCAAGGCGGGAGGAAATTTGAGACCCCAGAGGAGAGAGGTGAGGGCTCTACTGCGTGCAGGGCACCGTAATGGGCATCCGTCACGGTCGAGGTACTGGATGAGAAGTGAAAGAGTTGTGCTCTGCCCTGGAGGACCTCATCGGCTCCTGGGAGAGGGAGACAGGAAACATAAGTAAACAAAGAGCCCCACTCTATTACTCTTACTCTTGTAAGAGAATAGATAGCCAGGGTAGACACGAGTGCATAAATGACATTTCCAGCGATTAATTGGCCGGTGCTGGGGTGGCAGAGGGGATGGCATGACTGGGACGGTGGGAAAATCAATCAGGGAAGTGTTTCTGGAGGAGGTGGCTTTGAAGGCGGGAGGGAGCCCTGAGTAACGGGTGGGGTCGGGGCTGGCAAGTTCCCAAGCACCTCCTTCCTTCCCCGATCGGCTCACAGTCGGCGGCTCAATAAAAGCTGCCGATGCTGCCGGCGATGAGGGAGATGCCGCTGCCTCTCACCCCCGCCCTGCAGGGGCGAGCCGGGAGCCAGGATCTGACTCCAGTGGAGGAACAGGCACGGGGCTGGGAACCGATGGAAATCCAGACTCCAGCCGTGCCGGCCTGGCCGAGAGAAGGCAAACCTCCCCCTCTTCCTGGGCCTTCCCGCCCGCCTCCTGCTGCGTTTCCTAATTATTGCCCTATTGCCCCAGATCTTCCAGGGACGGATGCCACCTCATCCGGCCGGCTGCGTCGGACAAAGAGACCGCTGCGGGCCGGGGGTCGGGGCGCGGGGGACCTAGCGGGGGTTGGAAAAGGAAATAAATCCGGACGCGATTCTGAAGCCTCCCACCTTGGCCGTGTCAATCGCCCCCAGCCCCCTCCGGCTCCCAATTTCACCCCATAAAGTGAACGGCAAGCAAACTCACAGCACATTAAACGGGGTCAGGGCTCAGCAGCGCCAGACAAGGGCACGCCGATACATAATGCTGTCTGACAATGCACGCCGAGCCTGGCTCTGCCCACTCTGTTTAACATTCCTGCCGTGAACTGCTCATTAAAAACCTAAAAGGCGGCTTAAGCATATCCCATTAGAGATTGCAAAGTTCTGTACTTTCTTCCCTTCTAGATACGTTTGTGTGGGGAGAGAGAGAGCAGAAGAGAGAAAATGAGAGAAAGAGAGAGGCTAGCGGGCGGAGGTAGAGCTGATCACAGCCGAACGGGGGGAGAGAACATTTGTAATTTTCATGCACCTACCCTCATCCCCCCTCCGCCCCTCACCTGCCCCCCGCCCAGCTCCTCGGCTGACTTTTCCGGTCATGCCCCCGTGGGCAAGAAAGCCAGAATCATCATGTGTGGAAGGGAGATCGCTGCTTCTAAGGACCTGATTCATTTCCCTGGGGCAAGCCCACGGGCTTTCTCCAAGTGCTGTGTGAAGCTGAACAGCTGCTTGGCTCGGCGGGTTAAACAACATCTAGGAAACGCAGTGGTAGTGAATTACAATCCGCGCTGTGCGACCTTGAGCGAGATCCTTAACCTCTCTGGGCTTTACCGACCATTGTTTCCCCTTTAAAACGGAAGGACGATCCCTCGTCTCTCCCACCTCCTACTTCTCCTTCTCCCACCCTCCCCAACTACCCCCCTGGGGTCTGTAGGAAGAAACACACTTTGGTAGACATAATTAGATTTTTTGAGAGACATAATTAGATTTGCGTTAGGTAGGTAGATTCACGGAAAATATCAGCGGGATCAAGAGAGGTTTGGATAGATTCATGGACAAGCAGTCCGTGAGGGGTAGCTAAAAGAGAAGTTAGGGATGAAGAGGGAAAGTCAGGGGTGTGGGCTGGTACCATTTTTCCCTAAATGGTATTTGTTAAGCACTTACTATGTGCCAGGCACTATACTAAGCACGGAGGTAGATAGAAGATAATCAAGTTGGACACAGTCCCTTACCCACATGGGGCTCACAGTCTTAACCCCCATTTTACAGATGAGGTAACCAAAGCACAGAGAAGTTAAGTGATTTGCCTAAGGTCACAGAGCGGACAACACTTCCACACCCTTAAGCATTCATGACCTCTTAGCACTTATCAATCAGTGATATTTATTGAAGGCTTACTGCGTACAGAACACTGTACTAAGTCCCTGGGAGAGGACCATATGACAGAGTTGGTAGACACGTTCCCGTTAAGTGCATGTCTTTATAAACTCTATTATCTCCAATCAGGAATTTATTTTAGTGTCTACCACGCCAGTTTGACTCTAAACTCGTTGAGGACAGGGATCATGCCTAATCACTCTATTGTGTCTCCAAAGCACTGAGTACAGTGCTTTGCACAGAGTAGGTGTTTAATAAATGCTCTCGATTGATTGATGGGTTTTGTATCTGAGTGAGAAGGAGGAGCCATGGATGGATACTCAGCAGGGTTGGAAGGCAGGATGGGTGGAGGAATGGGGAAACAATGCTGCATCCTTATGAGTTTAATAAGATGGCAGCTTGGTTTTACGCAGAGAGCTCAAGGAGTCAGGAGGTCTGGCTGAGTTCTAGTCTTGGATCTGATCCTGATGTGCTCTGAGAGCCCAGGCAAATCACTTACCTGCTCTGTCCCTTAGTCTCCCTACCTGTAAAATGGACAGAATACCTTCCTCTTACTTCATGGCTTATTTTTTTTAAATCATACCTGTTAAGCATTTACTTGTGTGCCGGGCACTGTTCTAAGTGCTGGGGTAGATACAAGGTAATCAGGTTGGACACTGTCCCTGTCCCACATGCAACTCACAGTCTTAATCACCATTTAACAGATGAAGTAACTGAGGCACTGATAAGTGAAATGACTTTCCCACGGTCACATAGAAGACCTGGCAGAGCGGGGATTAGTACCCAGGTCCTTCTGACTCCCAGGCCCATGCTCTATTCACTAGGCCATATTGTGAGGACAGAATGAGATACCTGATGCAAAAGCACTTTGGGAAAATGTCTAATATTTAAAATTCAAGAACAGTGTAACCTTTTCTCAAGGGAAGTCCTTCATATTCCTGAATTGCAAACCAAAAGCCCAGGTGTCCCAGACTCCCGCAGCTAGCCATTTGTTTAAGCTACATTTTCCCAAAGTGTTTCTGCATCCTTTATCTCATTTTATCCTCACAACATCCCTGTGAAGTAGGGGGAGGTCCCTCTAACTTTCTCCCCTGAGCCCCACGTGATTCCCAGTCCTGATGGCAGGTGGGGGCAGGTTGTAACAGATCTAGGGCAGGGAAGTTGTGGGCTCTAAAGAGGCGTTAATTGGTGTTGTTTGGCTCTTTGGCCTTGTTTTTGCTAGAAAGTGGAAAAGTCTCCCTCTCCCCTCCATCCCCTTGCTCAAACCAAATCAAGTGTCACACTCCACCGTGGCTTATGAAATGGATGAGGGGACAGCAGTGTTGACTACTGATGAGGTCTCCCAGAGAAATCTTGTCCCATGACTTCAGACTGCACCCCTAATCTTTATCTGCCAGGGACAGGGACCTTCAAGACACCTCTAGAATCCACCCTTTCCTCTCCATTCAAACTGCTACCGCGCTGATCCAAGCACTCATCCCATCCCACCTTGACTACTGCATCAGCTTCCCCACTGACCTTCCTGCCTCCTGTCTCTCCCCTCTCAGGTCCATACTTGGCTCTGCTCCCCGGATCGTTTCTCTACAAAAAGTTCAGTCCATAACTCCCCACTCCCCAAGCACCTCCAATGGTTGCCATTTATCTCTGTATCACACAGAAGCAGCATGGCCTAGTGGATAGAGCACAGGTCTGGGAGTCAGAAAGACCTGGCACTCCTCAAATGAGCAAGGAGGCTTACAAGTTTCCCTGTCATATTTTAGTAGGTACACGGTGCAAGAAAAGGTTTCTCAGTGACAGCCACCCATGGAAGCCATCTGCAGTGTTGCCTTTAAAACACTAAAGAACAGGCTAGATCTATAGATAATTGGACAGCCACGTTTCATGGAGAGAGCTTGCGGGGTAGTTGTGGATTGGGGTAGAGACCTGCCTGATCTGACCTGACCTGCCAAGTTGCAGGTTGGCTTGACTAATTTGAGCCAGGAGACCAATTTGGGTATGCTGCAGGGAGAGTCAACTAGTGCTGCATGGAATGAATGAATGAATGAATGAATGAATGAATGAATGAATGAATGAATGAGCAGCCTATAGTAAGTATTGCCTGGTATTGTACTGCAGCCTGTCCCCAGGTCACCCTCCCTCCCTTTCCCCTTTTCTCCCCTTCTCTCTCCCTGTCCCTGTCCTCCTCTGGACCCTATCCCTTGACCTGCAACTCTCCACGGAAGCAGCATGGCGTAGAGGAGAGAGCACGGCCCTGGGAGTCAGAATGTCATGGGTTCTAATCCCGGCTCCACCTCTTATCTGCTCTGTGGCCTTGGGAAAGTCACTTCACTTCTCTGTGCCTCAGCTACCTCATCTGTAAAATGGGGATTAAGACGGTGAGTGTCATATGGGACAGAGACTCTGTCCCACCCGATTTGCTTGTAACCACCCCAGCATTTAGTACATGCTTGGCACACAATAAGCACTTAATAAATACCATGGTTATTATTATTAACTTCTCTGTGCCTCAGTTACCTCATCTGATTAAGACTGCGAGCCCCACGTGGGACAGGGAACTGTGTCCAACCCGATTAATTCGTATCTATCCCAGTGTGTAGAACAGTGCCTGGTACATAATAAGTGAGCCCATCATTTAGACTGTGAGCCCGTTGTTGGGCAGGAGTTGTCTCTTTCTGTTGCCAAATTGTACATTCCAAGCACTTAGTACAGTGCTCTGCACATAGTAAGTGTTCAATAAATACGATTGAATGAATGAAAGTACTCAACAAATACCATTAAAAAACTCAAAAATAAGCATCATGGAAAGGGTAGACTTTGTAGGCTCGGGGAGGTCCAAGGGGGTGGTCTGTAGGTGGGGGGCCCAGATGTGGGTACTGGATCCAGCACCCTAGGTCTCTAGATTGTGGGCATAGAATTCAGGAAGGGTAGGGAGCAAGGGAGAGAGAACACACACACTCCAGGCTGCAGACTGAATCCGATTTATTCCCCCACTGCCGACCTCTCGCCCACATCCTGCCTCTGGCCTGGAACGCCCTCCCTCCTCAAATCCACCTGACAATTACTCTTCCCCCTTCAAATCCTTATTTGAAAGCACATGTCCTCCTAGAGGTCTTCCCTGACTCAAGTCCCGCTCTCCTCCTCTCCCACTCACTTCTGCATCGCCCTGACTTGCTCCTTTTGTTCATCCCTATTCCCAGCCCCATAGCACTTTTGTACATAACTGTTATTTCTTTCTTTCTTTCTTTCTTTCTTTCTTTCTTTCTTTCTTTCTTTCTTTCTTTCTTTCTTTCTTTCTTTCTTTCTTTCTTTCTTTCTTTCTTTCTCTCTCTCTCTCTCTCTCTCTCTCTCTCTCTCTCTCTCTCTCTCTCTCTCTCTCTCTCTTTCTTTCTCTTTCTTTCTTTCTTTCTTTCTTATAATGTCTGTCACCCCCTGCCCTCTAAACTGTAAGCTCGTTGTGGGCAGGGAATGTATCTGTTTATTGTTATATTGTACTCTCCCAAGTACTTAGTACAGTGCCCTGAACACAGTAAGCACTCAATAAATACGAATCAATGAATAAATGAATCCTTTTTGCCACCTTAGCAGCCATGTGCTTATCTATTTGTTATTTATGCATGTATTTATTTCATTGTTTACTTGGTCTTTGTCATCCTAGCTCTGCTTTCACTCTCTTACCTGTTGTATGTTTGACCATTCACCGTCCACTTGTCTTCCCCATTAGACTGCAAGCGACCAGAGGACTTGCCACGGCTGTGACTAGAGGGCTACTGCTGCGTCTGTTCTGGGTGGGCTGCAGGTCTCCCCCTTCTGCCCCCCATCCCGTTAGCCAGTGTTGATATTTTGTGAGCTCTGTAGGCTTTTCCTGACCTCCAGGAATTTCTTATCTAAAACCAGGTGGATCCCCACCATCTCAGAACGGAAAAACCCGTCATTGGGTTTGTTATATAAGGATCTTATGAATATGACCTTGGGCTTCCCATGAGAACGGAAAGAGACTGTGCAGATAAGGTGGAGACGCTTTAGACGGGTAACGTTCAAGCGCTTCCGTCCCGTATGTAGGAGGCACGAAGGTCAGCCACAGTGAAAGGGAAATTTAGGAATTTTTGGATTTTTGGTATAGATGCGTGTGTTGGTGTGGGGGTGGGGAAGGGGTGGTGTGTAGGGTACTCTGTGTCTTCTGTCGAGGGCCTGGCACCCACAGGCCAGCCGGCGGCCTGCTGTCTGCCTCTGCCTGCCCCACGGGCTCACTTGCTTATTTATTTTTCCAGGAGCTCAAAATTCGTCCTCCACGTGAATGAAATAAAAACCAATTCCATCTGGGTGTGATCTGGTTTACAGGCACCTCGGTGCCCCGGGTGGATGGAGGGAGGAGGAGGAGAATGGGGTGGGAGGGGGGTGGGGGGAGGGGGAGGCAGCAGCCCCGGAAACTTAATGAGCATTCCTGTCTGCTCCTGCGGGCAAAAGCCGAAGGAAGCGGCGGCTTCTCTTTCGCGGGCTCTGGCGGCCTGGCACAAAGGCGTGCAAAGTGTTTCTCTTCCCCCCTCAGTCCCCAGCCTGGCCTCCCCGCCCGCCTACTCCGCTCTGGATTTTGTGTCGGAGAGATTTTCCCGAGGACGGAAAGTCGTTCTGCCTGCAAAGCAGCTTCTAAACCCCAGTCCTGGGACCTGAAGGTTGCCCCACCTCTTGCAGCAAGGGAAGGAGTCTGAAAGCCCCCGGTCCTCTCCCTGAGGCTGCATCCCCACACATCTGGTGGGATGAGAGGGGGAACTGGAGAGCAGAGACAAATCATCTGGCAGATTCGGGCCATAGAAATGAGCTGAGGGCCATCTCTTCCGGACATTTGCCCAAGTCTCTGCGCTCCCCACAACTCCTAGTGGGGTCGACCCAGCTCAAACTGGGCTTTGGTCCATCTTCCTCCCGTGTGCTAATGAGCCGCTAAATCCATTTGGCTCTAGAGGCAGCAGAGCCAAGCCAACCACCCCAGGCCTCAGCCCCGCCCGTCCAGTTCCCGCTCATTTAAAGTGGTGCTCAGCTTCCCTTGGGGCCCGGTCTCAGTCCACTCCTCTGTGCTGTGCCACTTTCCCCGTGCCAATCCTGTTCCTCCCGGGACCAGAAGGTGACAATTCTACAGGGGCCATAGGAGCCGATTCCTCCCAATTCCCAGCTTTGGGCGAAGCCATGGTTCTTGCCCTCAGTCTGGGCTGGACTCCCAGCCTTGCTCACACCAGGGTTAATACTAATTGTGGTATTTGTTAAACACTCAGTATGTACTAAGCATTGTACTGAACACTGGGGTAGATACAGGATCATCAGGTCCTACATGGGGCTCACAATCGAAGTAGGAGGGAGAATAGGCATTGAATCCCCATTTTGCAGATGAGGGAACTGAGGCACAGAGAAGTAAAGTGACTTGCCCAAGGTCGCACAGCAGACAAGTGGCAGAGCCAGGATTAGAAGCCAGGTCCTCTGACTCCCAGGCCTGTGCTCTTTCCACTAGGCCACACTGTTTCTCGTAGGGGTTCCTACGGGAACTGAGTCTGTCTCCCCCGTTTAGACTGTGAGCCTGTCATTGGGCAGGGATTGTCTCTATCTGTTGCCGAATTGTACATTCCAAGCGCTTAGTACAGTGCTGTGCACATAGTAAGCACTCAATAAATACGACTGAATGAACGAGAGCTCCTGAGCTGGACTGGAGAGACCTCCAGATCAGGTCTCACTGACCCATAGCTTTCCAAGGTCAGTCAATCAATGGTATGTGTTAAGCGCATACTATGTTCAGAGCTCTGTACTAAGCACATGGGAGAGCACATATTAGATAGAGCATGGGCCAAGGAGTCACAAGATCATGGGTTCTAATCCCAGCTCCACCACTTGCCTGCTGTGTGACCTCGGGCAAATCACTTCACTTCTCTGTGCCTCAGTTCCCTCATCTGTAAAATGGGGATTGAGACTGTGAGCCCTACATGGGACAGGAACTGTGTCCAGCCCGATTTGCTTCTATCCACCCAACCACTTAGTTCAGTGCCTGGTACATAGTAAGCACTTAACAAATACCATAATTATTATTATTATTAGGTAGACATGATCCCTACCTGCAAGGAGCTTACAATCTAACAGGGGAGACAGATATTAAAATAAATTATAGGTAAGGGAAGCTATGGGATATAAGTGATGTAGAGAGAGGGAAAGTGGGGAAGTGTTTAAGTCCTAAGTGTTTAAGGGGGCATATATTCAACTGCACAGGTGATGCAATAGGAAGGGGAAATAGAGTGGGGAAACTAGTCCAGGAAGATTTCCCAGTGATGTAATTCTAGTAGGGCTTTGGTGGCAGATATGAAGGGAGAAGGAGTTTCAGATAGTAGGGAGGACATTCATTCATTCATTCCACCATATTTATTGAGTGCTTACTGTATGCAAAGCATGTACTAAGCACTTGGGAGAGTATAATAAAACAGGGACCTACACTCCCTTCCTTCCTTCCTCAGTCCCAATCTGCTGGCTCCCCTCCTCCCCTCTTTTGCTCCCCACGCTCACAGTAAACCAGAGGTCCCTACTTGGGGCACCATTTTAATTCTCCTTCTATTCTCCCCTCCCTCATTCACCCCCTAGGTTTTCTTACCCCTGACCCCACCCTGCTATGTCCAGGGCGTGAAGCTTGCAGTCCCAAGAAGGAGAAGGAGACAGGGGTTCAAGGTTTAGACTGTGAGCCCCCCGTTTAGACTGTGAGCCTGTTACTGGGCAGGGATTGTCTCTATCTGTTGCCGAATTGTACATTCCAAGCACTTAGTACAGTGCTCTGCACATAATAAGCACTCAGTAAATATTACTGAATGAAAAGTTTGAGTTGCATCTCTTTTTCCTTATGAGCAAGGCTCCAGAGGATGGCAATCATCTCTAGACTGTGAGTTCACTATAGGCAGGGAATGTGTCTACCAATGCTGTTATATTGTACTCTCCCAAGCGCTTAGTACAGTGCTCTGCATACAGTAAGCACTCAATAAATACCATCGATTGACTGATTTATTATTGAGTGCTTACTGTGTGCAGAGCACTGTGCTAAGTGCTTAGGAGAGTACAATACAATATAGTAGCTAGACGAGGAGTTTATAGTCTAGTGGTAGAAAACAAGTCAGGGGATAAGGTTTCTCATTTCTCCCAAAATAATCCCACCTACACGCCCCCCTTCCATGGGCCCGCTTACCTCCGTATATCCCCCTGCCACCCCCCCACCGCCACCCCCGGCCACATTGCTGATATGTTGTATGTTGTGAGGATTAAATAAACATTTGGGGAAAATAAGAGTGCTGTAATAATAATAATAATAATGTTGGTATTTGTTAAGCGCTTACTATGTGCCGAGCACTGTTCTAAGCGCTGGGGTAGACATAGGGGAATCAGGTTGTCCCACGTGGGGCTCACAGTCTTAATCCCCATTTTACAGATGAGGGAACTGAGGCACAGAGAAGTTAAGTGACTTGCCCACAGTCACACAGCTGACAAGTGGCAGAGCTGGGATTCGAACTCATGAGCCCTGACTCCAAAGCCCGTGCTCTTTCCACTGAGCCACAGTTCAGATGGCATGAGGACCTCCCTCCCCAGATCTTCTCCCATCTCCTCTGTAAAAAAAAAAAAAAGGCGGGGGTGGGGGGAATTGAGGCTGTGGTCACTGACTTGAGTTGCACAGCCCAGGGTGTCTTCAAGCGTCATTCATTCGCTCATTCAATCGTATTTATTAAGCACTTACTGTGTGCAGGACACTTGGACTAAGCACTTGCACTGTACTAAGCACCTAGTGCACAGTGAGACTGGGGAATCAGGAGAGGGGAAGGGAGGAAGACAATGAGGGTAAGGAAGACTGTGTGGAGGACGATGGTGTCCAGGCCCCCAACCCTGAGTAGTTGAAGGCTTTGTTGTGGGGCTTAGAAAGACCCCCAAATATCTGCTCTGTCACTCATTAGCTTCTTGCAAATTGCCTGCCCTTCCCCAGCCCTCCTGGAGACATCAACCCCCTCCAAGGCCCACCCTCTTTCCATCTCCATTCCACCTTCCCCTCCCCCCCCCCAAAAGAAAACAAAGAAAAGTTGTCTAGCCCTATTGAGGTAGGATGCTCTCCTTCACCCCAGAAATCGCTGCAGGGAAGGGACCAGAAAGTGGTTTGAGAAGCCACAGAAGACAAAAGACATTTGCAAAAGGCAAGAGCTCTGGAGCCCTCTCGAGACAGAGCGAAATCTAGTTGAAGCTAAACCGTGTGTGCATGTGCGTGCATGTGTGTGTGTGTGTGTGTGTGTATATGTGTGTGTGTGTGTGAGAGAGAGAGAGAGAGAGAAAGAGAGAGAGAGAGTCTTTTTTTCCCCCCAAATAAGAATGAGTTGTCTGCCTCGGGTGACTAGAGCACTCTGGGAAACGCCATCCATCCCTGGGAAAGAGCCCAGATAACATTTAGCTTTAGGTAAGAGAGAGGATTTTCTCAGTCCTAATTCATATGTATAAGTCCCCCTTCAACCCCTCCTGTTTCCAAAGAGAGCAGGCCCCCCTGCCCGCCCCCATCCCCACTCTCCTTCACCTCTGGTAGCTCTAGCATGTGTGGGGGGCCCAATTTTAGGGGTGGGGGGAGGGGGAACTGTTTTCATTTTCAGATTGAAGGGAGCCTGTCTCCCCCTCCCCTTCTGAATTTACATTTCTTAGTCTCAAATCAGCCTTAGCCTTAGATTAGGATGGAGAATGAGTTGGCAGGAAGGGGGGCGGGGGGGGGGGTGTTACTTCCCTAGAAGGATTGTGGGAGATGCTTCAGGTAGTCAAAGGGGTAGGATTGGGGGGGGGGAGGCATGAGAGGAGGAGGGGGTTTCAAACCACGTAAATGATTTTTGATACCAGAGAGAAGAAAATTCACCTCCCAGGGGCAAATTTCCTGGCCCTGGTGTCCCCAGATTAGCCGTGGGGTGGCACTGCTAGTCACCTAGACCCAGTTTAGAGAAGCTGTAGCCAAGGCGACTGTAGCCAAGGGGACTGTAGCCAAACCAAAATATAGCCAACCCAAGGCTGGAGCCAAGGGCGCTGTAACCAATGGGTCTGTCGCCAAAATGATTGTAGCCAAAAAAAGGCTACAGCCAAAGGTGTGGATGCTGAGGTAGCAGGAGACATATGGTGAGGAGGGATTAGGGACAGAGGAGATGATACTGGGGCCTGATACAGAGTGAGACTTTAAGTGAGACATACAGAAGGACTTCCTGACCATACAGGTGACCAAGTCTGGGAGGAAAGTGGGGGGAATCTCCTCTGCTAGAGAAGCAGTGTGACTTACTTTTCCTCCTCCTCTTCCTCTTTCTTTCCCTCTTTTTCCTCCCTTACTCCTCCAATCTTTATTAGGTGCTGTAAGGACTGGGCAGCAAAACTGAATGTGTGAAGAGCTTACATCTGGGGTGAAGAGGGGTTCAGTTAGGGCCTGGACCCTGTGAAACCTGAGAGACCAGAACCCCTCTGTTCATCATGATACGTAGCAGACTTCCCTCCTGCCTCCCCACTTTTAAAGAGGATCCAGGAAAGACACTGAATTGGGGGAACTGGCCTGTTGACATTAAGGAGTGGAAGCATGGCTGCTCTGCATAAAACAAGAAAATAATAATAATGTTGGTATTTGTTAAGCGCTTACTATGTGCCGAGCACTGTTCTAAGCACTGGGGTAGACACAGGGGAATCAGGTTGTCCCACATGGGGCTCACAGTCTTCATCCCCATTTTACAGATGAGGTAACTGAGGCACCGAGAAGTTAAGTGACTTGCCCAAAGTCACACAGCTGATAAGTGGCTGAGCCGGGATTCGAACCCATGACATCTGACTCCAAAGCCTGTGCTCTTTCCACTGAGCCAGGGAGAGTCCCATCCCGCTCCCCTGCAGACTGTAAGCTCATTGTGGGCAGGAAATGTGTCTGTTTATTGTTGTATTGTACTCTCCCAAGCGCTTAATACAGTACTCTGCACACAGCAAGTGCTCAATAAATACGATCAGATTGGATGAATGAATGAGAAAGGGAAGGAGCAGAAATGCATGCCCAATCCCCTCCCACCCTCTTTGGATTTCCCCTCCTCAGAAGCTTAAACTGAGGAGGAAACTTCTGGTCTTCCCTAGGGAAGGACTGGCAGATGAGGTGGCAGTGGGAAGGGGAAAAGGGAAGTGGGAGAGAAGGAACTGACACCACGTATATGACCATCCCTACCTTCTTCCTCTCCATTCAAACTGCTGCCATACTGATGCAAGTATTTATCCTATTCTGCTTTGATTACTGTCTCAGCCTCCTCCCTGACCTCCCTGCCTCCTGTCTCTCCCCACTTCAGTCCATATTTCTAAAAAAACATTCAGTCCATATCTCCCCACTCCTTAAAAACCTCCAATGGTTGCTCATCCATCTTTGCATCAAACTCACTCCTCTCCCACTACAACTCAGCCTACACACTTCGCTCCTCTAAAAGCAACCTACTCACTATACCTCAATCTCATGTCTCTCGAACCATCAAACTCTTGTTCCCGTCCTTCCTCTGGCCTGGAACTCCCTCCCCCTGCATATGACAGAACACCACTCTCCCCATCTTCAAAGCCTTACTGAGATCATATCTCCTCCAGGAAGCCTTCTCTGACTAACCTCTCACCTCCCAACCCTGTTCTCCCTCCTTTCTGCTTCGCCTATGCACTTGGATCTGTACCCCCTAAGCTCTTTAATACTCACTCCACCCCCACAGCAATTATGCACATTTCCTTATATTCCCTTTGCTTCCCCTATCTGTTATTTAACATCTGTTTCCCTTACTAGATCATAAGCCCCTCGTGGGCAGGGATCGTATCTACCAACTCTATTGCACTGTCCCAAGTCCTTAGTACAGTGCTCAGCACTCAGTAAACACTTGCTAAATGCCACTGAATGACTGGACAGAGATAAAAGGTGTAGAGCAGAAAACACCAAGTGAGGCCATGGGAAGGAGGAGAATCCAAAAGTGAATTTTCTCTGGAAACAGCTTCTCTTCCTCCCACCCAACCTTCCTTCCCATGACTTCTCCCCCCTCCCTGGCTGGAAACTGTGAAGCAATGTGGCCCAGTGGAACGAGCCAGGGCCTAGGAGTCAGAAGACCTGGGTTTTAATTCTGGCTTTGCCACTTTCCTCCTTTGTGACCTTGAGCAAGTCAGTTAACTTCTCTGTGCCTCGGTTTCCTCAACTGTAAAATTGGAATTCAATACCGGCTCTCCCTCCTACTTAGACTGTAAGCCTCATGTGGGACAGGGACTGTGCCTGATCCTATTAACTTGTATCTACCCCAGCACGTAGAATAGTGCTTGACACATAGTAAGCACTTAACAAATATAGTAATAATAATAATAATATGCTGAAGAAAAACTAAGTGATGGGATGGGGGTGAAATAATCTGATTATGAACATTCTTCCCCCTCACTTGTCTCCCTCTGGCTCTCATCTCTGTCTCTCCCCCCTCACCCCACCAACTGCCAAATTGTTCCTTCACTCAATTTCCTGGCTGTTCTGTGAATGAACCCTAGAGATGCAGTCACATCTTGTTGGGTAATTGGGGATGCCTGTTTTGGGAAATGAGGGAGAAATGAGAAAGAGAGAGGCTGGAGTGGGGCAGGAAGCAGTACCAATCCCTTGGAATTTGATTTTTCTGAATCCTTAGCAGGTTCTTTGAAGGTTGAGCCACAAAGTCCTGACTGGACTTCTCTCCCCACCTCATGGGAAGCGCTCAATAAATATGACTATTATAGTTTTATTTTGCTATTTATTAAGTGCTTCTTTTAGGCATTTATTGTTATTTTGTCACAATCCCTGTCACACGTAGGGTTCACAATCTGGCAGGGATTGTCTCTATTGCTGAATTGTACTTTCCAAGCACTTGGTACAGTGCTCTGCACATGTTAAGCGCTCAATAAATACGATTGAATGAATATCTCATCCCTATTTTACAAATGAGGAAACTAAGGCCCAGAGAAGTTAAGTGACTCACCCAAGGTCACCCAGCGGACCAGAAGCAAGGCTAGGACTAGGACCCAGGCCTCCTGATTTCCAGTCCTGCGTTCTTTCCTCTAGACCACAAATCCACCAAACTACATCTCTCCCCTCATTCAAAACCTCTTAAGAAGCTACCTCCTCTAGGAAGCCTTCCCTGATTCATCTCCCATCTTGGTCGTGTCATTCCTTCAGCTACCTGGAATAGTACTCTGTACTTATTAATAGGCACTAAGCCAATACCATTGATGATAATGACAGAACGAGCTATGGTGGGAGAGGGGGTAAATGGGCCTTTGAGCATCCCAGCTCCCCATGTCACAGGGTTATGTTCCCTCTATGAGGGATGGGTCAAACTAGGGGCCCCTTCTCCTGGCTCCCCAAAGCACAGCACTCCACATGTGTGTCTGGCCTGGCCTGATGACCTCCCACCTATAGAGGTGGCTTTCCCCTAGGGCGAGTAGTGGGAGTACTCCCCCCCGCTCCCCCCCAGCACACACACACACACTGACTGAAGTCCTTTTACTGGATACCAGTGTGTTCAGCCTCATTTCCAACAATTACTAGAAGGGCTTGAGATCCAAACAGCTTTCCTTGCCCCAATCCTTCCCATTCCCCAGGGAGAGAAACAAAAAAGAAAGTTTCAACAAAAGTATCCCGCCCGCCCCCTCCCCACTACCCAACTTTACCAGCTTTCACTGGCCAATCCCTGAGGGAGGGAGAGTAACACATGAACCCCCGCTCCCTCCCACCCCCCCACCAACACCTACCCCTTTCCAGTCTTTCTGCCTTGTCAGTCCTGTGTCTCCTGTCACTCAGGATCCGAATTCTCCTTCAAGTTGTCATAGCGAGACGGGAGGGGATTATGCGAAGGCACTGTCCAGAATTGATTCATGTGGAACGCGCGCTTGACTAGCGGAACCGCTGATGGTGAGAGGGAGCCGCTGAGACCCCCCCCCTTTTTTTTCCCACCTTCCTCTAGACAATCTGGTATTGTTTGACCACAGCCTTCCTGATCCCTGTCCCGGGCCTGTGACTGACATCACTTAGAGGGCCCCGAGGCCTATTTTGAATTTCTAAAACCATTTCAGGAAGTTCCCGTGGGCATCCGCAGCCATTGTATGTTTCCTCTCCTCTCCCCCTTCCTTGTCTTGGCCTTTCCCTCCCCCTGGCTTCCCTTGCCTCTCTGCCTGCTTTCTCAAAACTCCTGGATCCCAAACATCATTTCTTCCGTGTGTGTGTGTGTGTGTGTGTGTGTGTGTGTATTGGTTGAAGTCACTCAGCCATTTCACAAACACTGTTTCAGAGTGATTCACATCAAAAACAACTCCTCATCTTCCCTCCCAAACCATGTCCTTCCCTTGTCTTTCCCATCACTGTAGACAACACCACTATCATCCCTGTCTCACAAACCTGCAATCTTGGCATTACCCTCCAATCCACATATTCAATCAGTCCCCAAATACTGTCAGTGCTACCGTCACAGCATCACTAAAATCCACCTTCCTCTCCATCCAAACTGCTATTATGTTGATCCAAGCATTTATATCCTGCCTTGACTACTGCATCAGCCTCCTTGCTGACCCACCTGCCTCTTGGCCCTCCCTACTCCAGTCCATACTTCACTCTCCCACATGGATCATTTTTCTAAAAAAATGATCAGTCCATGTCTTCCCACTCCTCCTGAACCTCCAGTGGTTGCCCAACCACCTAACCAGAAACTCCTTACCATCAGCTTTAAAGCACTCAGTCAGCTCACCTCCTCCTACCTTACTTCACTGATTTCCCTACTACAGCCCAGCCTGTACACTTGGTTCCCCTAATGTCAATCTACTCACTGTACCTTGATCTCGTCTATCTCATCGCTGACCCTATGCTCACCTCCTCCCTTTGGCCTGGAACTGCTTCCTTCTTCTTAGCAGCAGACCACCACTCTCCCTACCTTCAAAGCCTTACTAAAATCACCTCTCTTCCAAGAAGGCTTCCCTGACAAATACCTCATTTCCCCGACTCCCTCTCCCTTCTATTGTCTAACACAAATCTGGACCCTGTAAGCGCTTGATATACACCTCACCCTCAATCTCCCAGCACTTATGTCCATATCTGTAATTGATTTTCAAATATGTCTCTCCATCTAGACTGTCACTTCGCTGTGGGCAGGGAACAGATCTACCATCTCCACTGTGTTGTACTCTCCCAAGTGTTTAGTACGGTGTCCTGCACACAGTAAACACTCAGGAAAAAGGAAAAAAAAGGAGCAAGAAAAAGAGTCACCTAAAGCCTTGGTTCCCTTTTGACAAGGTCACTGCGGACTTTGGGCTACCAGGATGTGGCTCAATTATTCCCAGAGTGTGCACAGACCCACTCTAAAGAATCCTTAATTGGGCTCAGCCAGAGCATCCAAAAAGAAACCCTGCCCTTCTCACTCCCAATGAGGAGGGAGAGGTTCCCCTAGACAGATGGGGTTTCTCAGATGCTTGCCTCAGAAAGAGGGAAAGAAGCACAAGTGTTCTCTTCCACTAAGGGGGCCTAAAAAGAGGAGGTGTCCCAGGCCAGTTTCTTAGGTAATAATAGTACCGTCAGGTTCTCCCATGCCATGTGTTTTCAATATGCATTTTGAACAGGACAATGTTGGGGAGTTAATAAATGGACTTTATTGAGCGCTTATTGTGTGCAGAGCACTGTACTAAGTTCTTGGCACTGGACTAGGGACTGCTCTCCTGGCTGGTCTGTAGGAATAAAAGGCTGTTGGAAGAAATGGTTGGTTGCATGCATGCGCGTGGCATTGGTCAAGTCCTGGGTATTACAATGTTAATTTTCCTCAACACGGGGTTCTTCCAGACCATTACCCTCCCATTATCAAAGACCTTACTATACCTTGATTTTGTACAGTAATTTTTTTATTCTATAGCATTTTCCCAGCAATGATTTCATTTTATCCTCTCAATATGGATAACACAGCCCAGTAGAAAGAGCACAGGCCTGGGAGTCAGAGGACCTGACTTCTAATCCTGGCTCTGTCACTTGCCTGCTGTGTGACCTTGGGCAAGTCACACTTCACTACACTGGGCCTCAGTTTCCTCATCTGCAAAATGGGGATTCAATACCTGTTGCTTCTCTTACTTAGACTGTGAGCTCCCTGTGGGACCTGATTACAGGTAACATGTCCACCAACTGTGTTATATTGTACTCTCCCAAGGGCTTAGTACAGTGCTCTGCACACAGTAAGTGCTCAGTAACTATGATTGATTGCTTGAGAAGCAGCATGGCTCAGTGGAAAGAGCCTGGGCTTGGGAGTCAGGGGTTCAAATTCCGGCACTGCCTCTTGGCAGCCGTGTGACTGTGGGCAAGTCACTTAACTTCTCTGTGCCTCAGTTACCTCATCTGTAAAATGGGGATTAACTGTGAGCCTCACGTGGGACAACCCGATTACCCTGGATCTACCCCAGCGCTTAGAACAGTGCTCTGCACATAGTAAGCGCTTAACAAATACCAACATAATTACTATTATTATTACCCCAGAGCTTAGTATAGTGTTTGGCACATAGAAAGCACTTAACAAATACCACAATTATTATTATTATCATTACCCTTGTGAATCCATTTTACAAATGAGGAAATTTTGAGTCCCAGAGAGGTTAAGTGACTTAGCTTGAGGTCACAAAGCACACCACAAAGTAAAGGTGAAACAAGAGTCTAGGTCTCCTGACTCCCTGTTCTAGTATGCTGTCAGATCTGGACCCCTCTAGACTGTAAAGTCGTTGGGGGCAAGGAATATGTCTGTTATATTATTATATTCTACTCTCCCCAGCACTTATTATAATGCTCTGCACACAGAAAGCGCTCAATAAATACAATTGACTGACTGACTGACCACACTATCTCCTTGAATTTGAGCGGAAGGAGGCTTCTCAGGGTGTCAGATACCAGATTGACTGCTTTTCTTTGGAGAATTATAATGTCTAGGGCAAAAGGGAAGAAGGAAATGGGGAAGGAGACCAGTCAGATGGAGTAGAGCTGGGTTGGGCAAGCTGACAACAAATCTGCCCTGACCAGTCCAGGTATGGTGCATCTTGGAGACAGGAGGATGGACCAGATGACTTCTGAAGTCATTCTCATGCCTCCCAGGTACTGATTGAGCACCTATGGTGTGAAGAACACTGTCCTGGGCAATAACCTTCATCATCTTCATGGAGTTGGGGACCCTCTTCCCCGATGTACTCCCCCAACCTGTGTGCTCTTTCAAGGATTTGTGGGGAAAGAGGAGGGGAAAAAGCTGGCCCAGGAAGGGAGTTGAGGGGAGGAAGGACATGGTGGAGGGAAAGGGTTGTTGTTTGAAACAAGTGTGAGCCAAATATAGTTCCAGGATAAGTTGGGCTATTTAAGGGAGGTGTTAAGAGCTGCCTGCTGATGGGCAAGCTTCAGGAATCAAGCCAGGAAGGGGAAAGGAAGGGAGGGGAGGAGAAAATCTTCCCTCCCTATATGAAGCTTGAGGTGCTTCTTCTAGTGAGAATCCTTTAGGCCTCCAAGTTCTCAGGGCCATGACCTGCTTTGCCTTCATTTCTCAGTGCCTGTCATCCCACTGTGACGCTCCAGCACTAAAACAACCTTCCTGAAAGCAATCGGTACACTGCCGTTTCCCTGACCTAGACTGGGGGATTCCCTTGTCTCTAGGAGGTCTTGCTGAGCCGTCTAGTGAGTTTTTTCAGCTGTTGGCTGAAATCCACCTCGGAGAGTGGCCGTTCCCTTTCCTGAATACTCTGGGCTGGAAGTGGGGAAGGGGGAAGGGGAGCTTCATTACTGTGTGTGGGAATCATCACCCTTATCTCACCCTGGTGCTCTCAGTTTTCAGGGGCCCATGACGACTTCTGTGGAGAGGTGTGGGGTGCTGGGGGTGGAGGTGGCATTTAGAGAGGAGTTTGGCTCTGACGTGGTGGTTTTGAGTCCCATCTCTTTAGTAATAATAATGGTATTTGTTAAGTGCTTACTATGTGCCAGGCACTATACTAAGCGCTGGGGTGGATACAAGCAAATTGGGTTGGACATAGTCCCTGTCCCACGTGGGGCTCACAGACTCAATCCCCATTTTACAGATGAGGGAAGTGAGGCCTAGAAAAGTGAAATAATTTGCCCAAGGTCATACAACAGACAAGTGGCAGAGCTGGTTACCTTGAGAGTGATTGGGAGGATGAAGGATTTAGGGTCTGAACTTCACTTGTTTTCTCTACTGACTCAAGAGATGGAGTTTACTTTATTTTTCTCTTTGGAAAAACAAAACATAGATCTACAGAGGTTCACAGTGGCACAGATAGAGCCAGGAGCAGAACAAGAGTGAGGAGCCACACAAATCATTCAATGAATCAATGGTATTTATTGAGCACTTACTATGTGCAGAGCACTGTACTAGGCTCTTGGGAGAGTACAATACACCACTGTTGCAAGCACAATAAACTGTAGACTGGAAGCTCATTGCAGGCAGGGAACATGTCTACCAACTCTGTTATACTGTGCTCTTCCAGGCACTTAGAATGGTGTTCTACACACAGTAAGTGCTCGATAAGTATGATTGATTAACTGATTGACAATAAACTTCATTCCTCCCTGATGTCTTCCAAATTTACCTCTTGGGCTTTACTTTTACAGGCCAGGGGACTCAGGCATGAACTTTTTATTGTGATGGCAGGGGCGAGAAAGAGGGGGCTTTTTGGGGAGAGCAAATGGGATGGGATCAAGAGAAGGCAGGCTTCGAAGAGTGAATAAGAAAGACACTCAATTTGGGTCTTTCCAGAGCTCCTCAGAAGCTCTGGGTTCTCATCAGAACCCTGGGGGGAGGGAGGCTGGAAGTTTGGCCCAGAAGCTCATGGAATGGTGGGAATAGCAGCTTAACTCCTTCCCCACCCTCCTTCACTGATGTTGGAGTAACCCTCCCTTATTCCCCCCATGCTGCTGTCACCTGTGATGAGGGAGAAAGCACCCACCCAAGAAATTGCCCAGTCCCACAAGGTTTTCAACCAATTCTGTTTCTCAGGACAAAAGGTTACCAAAATAATAACAGGAATCGACTCTACTTCATTTCCCACTAATGTTTAAACCACAATGGGAGAGTGAGCCTTCAGAAAGTGCCTGTGGGACACTGGAATTGGTTGACTTCCCCAGAGTTCTTACATGTAATGTGGCTCCCCCCCCACCCCCAGTCCCCCTTCCTCCCTACCGATTAGGACTGGATTAAGATCTGGAGATAGAAGTTCGCCTCCTCAACTGAGGTCTTTTTCAGCCCTTGGCTGGCATGAGAGTAGATTTGGTGAGTTTGAAAAATCATTCTCTCAGCCAGCTTTTTCAGATATTAGATAGAAGATCCGCCCTTTCCTCTCCATACAAACTGCTGCTTCGTTAGTACACTCATTCTATCTTGCCTAGATGACTGCATCAGCCTCCTTGCTGACCTCCCAACCTCCTGCCTCTCTCCACTTCAGTCCATACTTTACTCTGCTGCCCAAATTATCTTTCTACAGAAACGCTTAGGGCCTGTCACCCCCCTCCTCAAAAATCTCCAGTGGTTACCTCTGTATCACACAAAAGTTCCTCACTATTGGCTTTAAAGCTCTCTATCACCTTGCCCCCTCCTACGTCACCTCCCTTCTCTCCTTCTACAACCCAGCCCGCACATTTCGCTCCTCCGGTGCGAACCTTCTCACCGTGCCTCAATCTCCCTTGTCTCACTGCCGCCCCTGGTACATGTCCTACCTCTGGCCTGGAACACCTTCCCTCCTCAAATCTGCCAGACAAACACTCTCCCCCTCTTCAAAGCCCTGCTGAAGGCACATATCCTCCAAGAGGCCTTCCCAGACTAAGCCCCACTTTTCCTCATCTCCCACTCCCTTCTGCGTCACCCTGACTCACTGCCTTTGCTCTTCCCCCCTCTCCTCAACCCACAGCACTTATGCATATATCTGTAATTTTATTCATTTATATCGATGCCTGTTTACTTGTACTGATGTCTGTCTCCCTTGTCCCCCCCACCTCCCAGACTGCAAGCTCACTGTGGGCAGGGGTTGTCTCTTTTTATTGCTGTATTGTACAGTGCTCTGCACACAGTAAGCACTTAATAAATATGATTGAATGAATGAATGAATGACTATTAAATACAAGAAGACAGTTGAGCTTTCTTTCAAAAATCTTCCAAAGTCTGTATCACAAGACATGAATCAATCAACCAACCAATCAATGGTATTTATTGTATGCTTACTGTGTGCAGAGCACTTTACTAAATACTTGGGAAAGTACAACATAATAGAGTTGGCAGATACGTTCCCTCAGAAGCAGCTTGGCCTAAAAGATAGAGCACAAACCTGGGAGTCAGGAGGACCTGGGTTCTAATCCTGACTCCATCGCTTGTCTGCTGTGTGACCTTGGGCAAGTTACTTCACTGCTCTGTGCCTCAGTTACCTCATCTGTAAAATGGGGATTAAGACTGTGAGCCCCATGTGGGACAGGGACTGTGTCCAACCTGATTAGCTTCTGTCTATCCCAGTGCTTAGAACAGTGATTGACACATAGTAAGCACTCAAAAAATATTATTATTATTATGTCCGTTGTAGGGCAGGGATTGTCTCTATCTGTTGCTGAATTGTACATTCCAAGTGCTTAGTACAGTGCTCTGTACATAGTAAGCACATTTTCAATGAGCTTACACTCTACACGGGGAGGCATATGGGTGCTGCTTACCCCCAAATTTTCACAAAGTGCCTTGTACTTCTGTTTAAAAACTTGGTAACTGTGACAAAGTTTTATTTCAACCAAATTTTTCAATTAGAGATTTGGAGCTTCCTTTCAAAGGTATCCCCTGGTCTGTACCAAAGAGCCTATGTGTCTTCGTTCCAGAAATGCTTCTCCTGAGAGGGGGGGAGGGCTTTAGCCCCTCCAGGCTTCCAGTCATAGGGGTGAAGCCTTAAAGCCTTTGGAATTGGACTACCAGTTTCACTCATCCTGGGTCTTTGATGTTGTAGTGGTAGTATTAGTAATAATAGTAAAATGAAGGAATTTGTTAAGCACTTTCTGTGTTCAGGTCACTGGATTAAGCACTGGGAAAGAACACATGGTTCCTGTTCCTCAGGGGGTGGGGGGCGCAGGGGGCGGCGGTGCGTCACAAGCTGAGAAGCAGCATGGCCTAGTGGAAAGGCACGGACCTGGGAATCAAAAGGACCTGGGTTCTAATCCCAGCTCCGCCACTTGTCTGCTGTGTGACTTTGGGCAAGTCACTTCATTTCTCTGGGCCTCAGTTCCCTTATCTGCAGAATGGGGATTACGACTGTGAGCCCCATGTGACATGAACTGTGTTCAACCAGATTAACTTGTATCTACCCCAGTGCTTAGTTCAGTGTCTGGCACATAGTAAGTGCTTAACAAATACCATAAAAAAAGGCACAATAGGAGGACAGCAGGTTCTTGGAAGATTCCCTCCCCTGTCCGGTGGAGAGAAGACAGGAGCTCTGGAACAGTTTAAATTTAAATGTTTTTGAGCAGAGTTGAAAAATCCCTACATTGGGTCTTTTTTAAAAAAATGGCATTTGTTGAGCACTTACTATGTGTCAAGCACTGTTCCAAGCACTGGAGTAGATAATAAGAATAACGATGGCATTTGTTAAGCACTTACTATGTGCCAGGCACTGTTATTAAGCACTGGGGTGGATACAAGCAAATTGAGTTGGACACAGTCTCTGTCCCATGTGTCACAGTCTCAATCCCCATTTTACAGATGAGGTACCTGAGGCACAGAGAAGTGAAGTGACTTTCCAAGGTCACACAGCAGACAAATGGTAGAGATAGGATTAGAACCCAGGTCCTTCTGACTCCCAATCCCATGCTTTATCCATCAGGCCACACTGCTTTCTGTTCCATTAGCTCTTTGAAAACTGTTCTCCAATCCCAAGATAGCTTCAACTTGTTCCCTCCTTTCCAAAAGACCCCCTGCCACCTTCTCTAACTTTATCCCCTCACTTTAAGGGACAAATAGGCTCCTATGGCAACTTCATTTAAAAAAACAAAAACTTACACCTTAATGCTTAGTTCAATATGTTGATCACCAAAACTACCGTCAGTGGGTTAAACTATTCAAATTTCCTCATGCAAACTGCTCCTCCACAGCTCCAGCTCCCAGCCCCACTTGCTGGGAATTTATGTCCTGAATGGGGTTGCCACGTTGGCCCCAGGAGGGGTGGGAGATAACTTTGAAGTTCACTCCCCCTCCTCTATGGCCTACAGAGCAGGTAGGTTGAGTGCCCTTCCTCCTTTTCTCCTCCTCCTCTTTTCCCTCTTTCTCCATCCTTCATTCTCACCCTCCTCCTCTTCCTTCTCCTCCCTCTCCTCCTCCTCCTCCCCCCCCCCCCCCAGCCTGTAACCAGATCTCCTCTCTGGCTGTCTACTTTGGAGGGAAAAGAGCTTGGACATTCTCTTCCCTCCCCCTCCAGCCCCTCCATTTTTGTTCAAATAAAACTATTATTTTAATCAAATTAATTTGGCTGAGTAGGAAGAGTAATTTGAATCCGGATTAAAACAAACAAAAAAAACCTCTCTCCAGAGTGATGAGGGGAGAGGGAAGGAGGAAGGAAGAGGTGAGGGGTAGATAACGTGAAGGTGACTTGTTGGGGCCTTCTCAGTTCTCCTGAGGAAAGTGAGTCATCATCATCATCATCAGTGGTATCTTTTGAGCATTTAATATGTGCAGAACACTGTACTAAGCGCTTGGGAGAGTACAATGCAACAGAATTGGCAGACACATTCCCTGTCCACAATGAGCTTACAGTCTAGAGGGGGTGGAGAAGGAGGGGGAGGGGATTGGGGGGGGACTGTGAATCATCCAGATTGGTATTCTCCATTGAGCAGTGGTATTTACTGAGGACCCACTGAGTGAAAGACACTGTACTAATAGTCCTTTGAGAGAATAACAACAAAAGCAATACACATGTTCCCTGTCCTCAAGGAGTTTACAATCTAATGAATCAGTCAGTGGTATTTATTGAGTGCTTACTGTGTGCAGAGCTCTGTACTCAGAGTTTAATTGTTCGGAAGCATCATTCATTCATTCATTCATTGAATCATATTTATTGAGCGTCACTGTGTGCAGAGCACTGTACTAAGCACTTGGGAGAGTACAATACAACAATAAACAGACACATTTCCTGTCCATAATAGTAAGCGCTTAACAAATGCCATCATTATTATTATTTTTACAGTCTGTATGGGGGGAGAAAGACATTAATATAAATAAATTACAGGTATGTACATAAGTGCTGTGGGGCTGAGAGTGGGAAAGAACAAAGGGAGCAAGTCAGAGCATTGCAGAAGGGAGTGGGAGAAGAGGAAAGGGGGAGTTTAGTCAGGGAAGGCCTCCTGGAGGAGATGTGCCTTCGATTAGGCTTTGAATAAGGGGAGAGTAAATGTCTGTCGGATTTGAGGAGGGAGGGATTTCCAGGCCAGAGGCAGGATGTAGGCAAGGGATCAGCAGGTGAGATAGGCAAGATCAAGGCACAGCAAGAAGGTTAGCACTAGAGGGGCAAAGCGTGAGAGCTAGTGGAAGGAGTACAGGTCTGGGAGTCAGAGAACTTGGGTTCTAAAATCAGCTTCTCCACTAGCTTGTTGTGTGACCTAGGGCGAGTCACTTAACTTCTCTGGGCCTGAGTTCCTTCATCTGCAAAATGGGATTCAATACCTCTGCTCCCTCCTACTTAGAATGTGAGTCCCATATGGGACCTGATAATCTTGTATCTATTCCAGCCTTTAGTGTAGTGCTTGGCCCATAGTAAGTGCTTAACAAATTCCACAATTATTTCCCTAGATCATTGCTAACATTCTACTTCATTTTTCCTCTGGAGACAACAGGCCTTGGAACATGTCCTGTGCTCTGGCAAGAGCTGGTCAGCCCTTGGCAGGAGGTACTTTGGGGGAGGATTTTCTGAAGGGAAATTCCACTTGACCTGAATCTGCCTTGGTCTGGCCCATTTCCAAACCTGGAGGGAGGGCAACGTGCAGATGGCAGGAGCATTTCTGGAACAAACTACCAATTCTTCCTACCCAGAGCCTGAACCCCGACATCAGCCCAACTGCCCCATAGCATTCCTCTTCTCCACTCCCCCCCACCACCCCACGTTCATGGTTGTCCACTTTTCATTGTCAACGTGGGGCCGAGTGTGGGATTTGATGGGGGTGGGGGGTGGGGGGCAAGTTTGATAGGGTTTGAGAGTGGCAAGCAGGCATTGAGGAAGAAAAGAATCGATGTGGGATATTTTCAGCCTTATTCAGAAACTCTCAGGTCTTGTCACAGGCTGGGAGTCCCAACCAAAAACTATGGGAACAAAAACAATGGCTTTGACTTCATCAATCAGTCAATCAATCATTTTCATTGAGCACTTACTGTGTGCAGAGCTCTGTACTAAGAGTTTGGGAGAGTACAATACAACAGAGTTAGTAGACATATTCCCTACCCACAACAAGCTGACAGCCTCCATTAATAATAATAATTATTATTATTATTATTATGGCATTTAAGTACTTACTATGTGCCAAGCACTATTCTAAGACTGGGGTAGATACAAGGTAATCAGGTTGTCCCACGTGGGGCTCACAGTCTCAATCCCCATTTTACAGATGAGGTAACTGAGGGACAGAAGTGAAGTGACTTGCCCAAGGTCACACAGCAGACAAGTGACTGAACCGGCATTAGAACCCATGTCCTCTAACTCCCAAGCCCATGCTCTTTCCACTAAGCCATGCTGCTTCCATTACCCCTATGGAGTTGGCAAACAATCAAGTGCTTACTGTGTGCAAAGCACTAGACTGAGCCCTTGGGAGAGGACAACACAACAATATAATAGACACATTCCCTGTCCATGATGAGTTTACAGTCAAAAGGAAAATGGCATTTGTTAAGTGCTTTGCTATGTCCGTGCCTGAAGCGGTTTCCTGAGTCCAGGTTAGTGGATGGCAGGGTAAGGGGAGCAGCACCTCAATATCCCCCAGTAGCTCCTGGGCATGAGAAGCCCAAGAATATAATCTCTATTCCCGGTTCCACCACATGTCTGCTGTGTGACCTTGGTCAAGTCACTTAACTTCTCTGAGCCTCAGTTACTTCAGCTGTAAAATGGGGATTAAGACTGTGAGTCCCATGTGGGACATAGACTATATCCAACCTGATTGGCCTCTATCTACCCTAATGCTTAGTACAATGCCTTAAATGTAGTAAATGCTTAACAAATACCATTAAAAAAGTCAAAAATCCCAGTCTAGAATGAATTCCAATAAATTACTTTTATCTTGAATCATCCAAAATATTTTTCTGTTTCCCTTTGGGTGGCACCTTTGGGTGATACTTCTAGCCAGCAAGACCTGGTTGTGTCATTAAGAAGCATCAGAGTTCAAGGCTTTTTGGAGATTAAAAAAAATCAGTGTGGGTTTTGCCATATGCAGTCAAGTCAATAGTCTGAATTGAGAAGCAGTGTGGCCTCATGGGTAGAGCACAGGCCTGTGAGTCAGAAGGATCTGGGTTCTAATCATGGCTCTGCCACTTGTCTGCTGTGTGACCTTGGGCAAGTCACTTCAGTTCTCTGTGCCTCTGTTACCTCATCTGTGAAATGGGGATTAAGACTGTGAGCCCCATGGAGAGCACAGACTGTGTCCAACCTGATTATCTTGTATCTAGCCCAACACTTAGTCCAATGGCTGGCACATAGTAAGTGCTTAACAAAAACCATAAAAAAAAAAAAAGAATTGAGCATTTACTGCATGTAGTCTTTGTAGTAGGAAGTGTGGAGAGTTCTAGGGGAAGGAGATCCTTGCCCTTAAGGAACTTAGTATCTAACAGAGAAGCTGGACACATTTTCACAAACAGAAAACCCAGGAGCAGAAACCACAAGTAAAAGATACTTGAGAATGGAGGAAAGAATCATATCAACAAAATTTACAAGATAAACAGATGTGCTGAGGTATAACTGGAGGGATTAGTGTGACTGGAGGAATTGGGTGAAAATTATTAGAGGGAAAAGGCAGGGTTGTTATAAGGCACAAGAAGGAATAAATTCAGGTGAGAAGTGGACGATGGATAGTTAGAGGGAAAAGTCAGGGTTTTAGATGATGAGGACCTTTCCTCAAATATCTTTCAATTCATTCAAACCCAAGCCCTCTTCTCTTGCACTTCTATTTATTTATGGTATTTGTTAAGGGTTTACTATGTGCCAGGCACTGTACTAAGCACTGGGGTAGATACAAGCTAATCTGGTTGGACACAGTCCATGTCCCACATGGGGGTCACAGTCTTAATCCCCATTTTACAGATGAGTGAATTGAGGCATAGAGAAGTGAAGTGATTGCCCAAGGTCACTCAGCAGACAAGTGATGGAGTAGGATTAGAACCCAGGTCCTTCTGACTCCCGAGCTGGGGTTCTATCCACTAGACCATGCTGTTCCACTCATTCGTAGGGAGTAATAGGTGCCATTAGCCCCAGGGCCCTTCAGGGGAGGGGTAGGTGAAGCCATCCCTCAGCTTTCTGAACTAGATCCCTGGACTCTTTCTTCTGAATCTCTGGAATGAGCCGAGTTACAGCTTTAGAGCCAAGGTCTAAAGGAGACAAGAGTCTTTAAGTGAGGCCAAAACTTTTATGGGCCCATTAACTCTTCCAATCCCCTATTGTTCCACTCCAAAGGCTTTTTCCTCCCCTCCTCCTTCCCCTTGCCAGCTCCCTTTTGGCCTCCTTACTCAAAATGAAAAATTCTATCACTGGATCCATCCTTTCTGTCAGAAAAGGATTCGCCCCAGAACCAAACCCCTAAAGAAAGACAGTACGGTTGTGCTTCCAGTTTAAAAAAGAGAAATCATTTCTCAATCAGCTAATAAGGGAATTGGAAAAAGATTATATTTCTTGTCAAATTCACCTTTGTGTGGTAAAGGCGCTGTAAATAAACAGCACGGACTCTCATTGAATCTGTAAATTTAAATATGCAATTTGACTATGCAAAATGCTTACGGCTAAAGTAATTATAGTTGTAGTAGGTAAACCAGCAGTACATCTGTTGTTAAATTATACCCTGAATATGATTTCACCAAATTACCTTTTGTTTTTCCTTCTAGTTTTTTGTCATTAAAAACACAAAAAGGGCAAACCCTTAGTCCATGAGGAAATACATTTTACTAACCACGAGAAGGCTGGTTTTTCTTTGCATTATTGGATTTGTATAATAGCACTCATTCTTTGGTATTTTTCACCAGGCTAAGCCTAGTACGGATATGGAAAACTTTGAGGAATGGTCCATGGGAACTCGACCGCAGTTTCCCTGAAGCGGCTTACTTCATAAGGTGGTTTCTGGCCACCCTCTCCTCTGCTCTGCATTTATTCATCATTTACTGTGTGCGGAACACTGTACTAAGTGCTGAGAAGAGTGCGATTCAGTAGAGTTGGTGGACATGATCCTTGCCCTCACGGGGCTTACAGTGTAGTATGAGAGACAGACATCGAAATAAATGACAGTCAGGGAAAGTGGCAGAGTATAAAGATATATAAGTAGTGCTGTGGGGTTGTGGGTGGGATATCAAAGTGCTTTAGGGGGTACGGATCCAAATGCATAGAAGGACATACTTCATAAAATGGTTTCTGGCCACCCTTCTCCCAGCTCTGCATTTATTCAGTGCTTACTGTGTGCAGACCACTGCGCTAAGCATTGGGGAGAGTGCCATTCAATATAGTTAGTAGATGTGATCCTTGTCCTCACAGAGGTTACAGGCTAGTAGGGGAGACAGACAATGAAATAAATGACAGACAGGGGAAGAGGCAGAGGATACAGATATGGACATAGGTAGTCAGTCAAACGTATTTATGGAATGCTTACTGTATGCAGAGCACTATACTAAGCGCCTGAAAGAGGACAATAGTGCTGTGGGGTGGGTTGGGGAGTGGGACATCAAAGTGCTTTAGGGGATACAGACCCAAATGTATAGGTGATGCAAAATGGAAATGGGGATGAAATTCTTGTTTTCCCTCCCCCTTAGATGGTGAGCCCCAAGGGGGACAGGGACCGTATCCAATTTGACTGTCTTATGTCTACCCCAGCGCTTGGCACAGGACATAGTGTGCACTTATAAAACACCAGAATTATTAGAGGGCAGGGAGGAAGAAGAGGAGGGGAAGGGAAGGAGTCCCAGACCAGACCCACTCGGGTGATGGGTGATGATTCTGACGAGGCATACACATTGGAGATCACGGTGAACAGGGTAGCCAACTCCAGTTCCAATAGGTCCTAGTTGCAGATTTGAACCCACAGGTCTCTGTAGCAACTGGCAAATGAGCACACAGGAGCCCCTTGCATCTGGTCATAAGGCAATCCCACCTCTGCATCAATCCCCAACCCCCCTCTACCTCCACAACAGGCCACTGAGTTCATAGGACCCCGATGTATCCAGACACGGCAGGAAGATTCCAACCCTCCGTGGGTGACTTGGACGTAGCATGAGGGGCTACGTAGTGTGACTTAGTGGATAGATCATGGGCCTGGGAGTGAGAAGGACCTGGGTTCTAATCCCGGCTCTGCCACATGTCTACTGTGTGACCTCAGGCAAGTTGATTCCCTTCTCTGGGCCTCAGTTACCTCATCTGTAAAATGGGGATTAAGAGTGTGAGCCCAGTGGGGACAGGGACTGTGTCCAACCTGATTAACTTGTATCTACCTCACTGGTTAAAACAGTGCTTGGCACATAGTAAGCACTTAACAAATACCATAATTATTATCATGAATTATTAGACATTGCATGTTCAGACAAGGCAGGGATGGGGAGCCAATCAGCACTTTTTTGCCCAGAGGGTTGGGAAAATGGGAAATGAGCCACAGTCTTCTTCCTGTCAGCTCAGGCCCCCTGGATCTTTGCCGGCTCCTTCCCATCCCTCCCGGCCCTCGGAGTCCTGACACTTCTATGGACCCCTTGCTATGTGGCCAGGGGGCCTTTTAAGTTTCCATCTGGGAGAAGAAAAATAAAGCTGAGCTTCAGGAGGTTCTCAATTTAGCCCTTTAAAAAAATCATCAGCAGAGGAATTAGAGGCCAAGAGGCCCTTATTCGGTCATCAGCTTCAGCCCTGGGAGACCAGGGCAGGTCTGCTCTCTGCCAGCACTCTGCACTCGCCCCGTTAAGTGCTTTCCAAAAGCCGAGGCCGTCGGTTTCAATTACCAAGCCCGGCATGTGTTTTTTGCAAAAGGCTCTCGGCTCGCCAGAGTCATCCATCAAAACCCTTGTCGTACACAGAGCCGGCGTCCGAGCCTCAGGGACCGGGTAGGTGACGTGACAGCCATCCGATCTGATAGCCTAACGCCAGCCTCCACGGGCTTCCTCATCCTCCTGAAGAATTCCACAATCCCCCCGAGGCGGTCATGGAAACAGGCGATGATGAAGTTTCAGGACTCCCAGCCTCAGATCTTTCTTTCGTGGGATGATGCCACTGAGCTACTGACTAATTGCCTCTTAAAACTTTTCTACACCTCAGTTTCCCTAGCTTCCTCATCTTATCCTCAATAACTCCTGCCTGCTACCTGCCCCACAGGGATATCGGGAGGGCGAATGACACATAGATGTGAAAGGGCTCTTTGGAAGATACACAATAACAATAATAATTCATAATAATGGTGGTATTTAATACCTTAACTGTGTGCCAAGCTCTGTGCCGAATGCTGAGGTAGATATGAGATAACCAGATCAGACACAGTCCCTGTCTTACATGGGACCTGCAGTCTAAGGGGAAGAGAGAACGGGTATTGAAGCCCCATTTTCCAGATGAGGAAAGTGAGGCACAGAGAAGTGAAGTGATTTGCCCAAGTTCACACAGGATTAGGATCCACATCTCCTGAGTTCCAATTCCAGTCTTTCCATTCATTCATTTAATTGTATTTATTGAGAGCTTACTGCGTGCAGAGCTCAGTACTAAGTGCTTGAAAAGTACAAGACAACAATAATGAGAGACAATCCCTGCCCACAAAGGGCTTACCGTCTGGAGGACTAGGCCACGCTGCCTCAAGTGATGTTATTAGTATCTATGTGCAGACGATTTAACGCAGTCTTCAATGGCATCATCAACTGCGTTTGAACGCCTGCAGTAAATCGATCAATTGATCAATCAATCATTTATTGAATGCTTACTATTTGCAGAGCACCATACTAAGAGTTTTGGGAGAGTACAATATAACAATATAACAGAGTTGGTAGACACGTTTCCTGCCCACAACGAGAGTAAGTAGTGCGTAGAGCAAATTAACTAGGTGCTTGGGGAACAGACAAAAGAAGTAAAAAGATATGATCCTGCCCTGGAGGGGCTTACAGTCTACTGGGGGAGACAGGCACAAGTTGCCAAATATACAGTAGGTAAATGAGAGACGATAGATAGAAGTGATTTATATGAGTAAATCAATGAAAAGACTGACAAATGAGCTCCTGGATAGTTGATGAGGTAGCATAACCAGGAAGCTGGGAAATTAGTCAGAGAAGGCCGCCTCGAAGAAGTGGCACTGTAGAAGGGCTTTGAAAATGGGGATGGATGCATTTTAACAGCTGTGAAGAGGAAGGGGGCTCCATGCAGGGGGAAAGACTTAATAACAATAATAATAATAATAATAATTGTAGTATTTGTTAAATGTTTTCTATGTGCCAGGCACTGTTCTAAGCTCTGGGGTAGATACAAGCTAATAGTTTGGACACAGTCTCTGTCCCACAGGGGGCTCACAGTCTCAATCCCCATTTTAGAGATGAGGTAACTGAGACCCAGAGAAGTTAAATGACTTGCCCAAGATCATGCAGCAGACAAGCGGCAGAGCCAGGATTAGAACCCAGGTCCTTCTGAGTCCCAGGCCCATGCTCTATCCATTAGGTCAAGGAAGAACTGTGAACAAGAAACAATGGGAGGGTTTACAAAGGAGGAGTGAAGAGCATCAGTTGAGGTGGAGTAGAAGAAAGCAGAGAGAAGAGAGAGACAGACAGCTGGTTCCAGGAGGTGAGAATGGGGCGAGCAACAGGAGGAGCAAAGAGCATGAACCTGGGTGTAGTGGGGTGAAAGAAAAGGAATGGGTAAGAGGGAGTCAGTCTTGCCAATAAAAACTCAGCATCCATTTGTGCATGATGAGTAACAAGATAATCTCCTGGTCCTGGGGTGAGTATCCTGGAGGGAATGTGGGCTGGCAAAACTAAAATATAGGCTAGTAAACGCCGAGCTCTTATTTGTAAGGCCAATTTAACCCAGCCAGAGTTCCTGGAGTAAACCACTCTATTCCCACTTTGCCCCTGGGGCCCTTTGAGAGCCTGACAGCTGTCTTGCTGCGTGATCTCATGGGGCACTGGGAGATGGCAGGAGGTTAAAAGAACCCAGCCCAAGCCAAATGACTTCATCCATCCTTCCAGATTCTACTGGGAGAGTACCAGTACCTGCTTATTAGCAGTGACCGTTCTGGGAATGCCAGACAATACAAACACACACACAGAGCAATCACCCTCCACTATTAACTTCCCCACTTAAAACACACACATACACATATCACTTAGCCTTGTGTAGTTAGTATATAGGTTCAAAATCTCTGTCAAACTGAACTAATTTCAACTAGCTCTCTCCACACCTGCAAGTTCCTTAGTAACCAATCCTAAAAACACAAGTGATGCCACAACGGGTTCAGCCCCACAGTCCATCCAGTCCAGGATGCTGTCTCCGACAGCGGAACCAGAATACTTGGTTAGTGATGGATCATCCACACCTCTGACTCTAGTGACCCACTATGGACCTCTTGCCCATGAATCTGTCCAAAGCCTTCTTAAACCTAGCGACATTTCTGTTTGCACAACTTCCAGTGGGAACGGATTCCCATCTGTTCATCTGCTTCTGGGTGAAGAAGTGGTATCTTTTGTCCATTCTAGAACCTGGTCCTGAGGAACATGGTCCTGGACCCCAGCAAACTGAGGAAGGGCAGATCCAGGGCGGAGGGCTAGGGTTTCCCTTTTTATTAATGTTCAGGAGGTCCCCCTTTCTGTGGATAACCCTCCTGGAATAACAATGTTGAGTTCTGGCCCAGCTAAGACCAGCCCTTTTCAACCCAGGATAGTCCAGGTCCTCATCAATTCTCTGTCTCTTGATAGAGAAAGTAGGGTGTACATATCTCCTCCAGGAAGCAGTGTGACCTACTGGAAAGAGTCTGGGCCTGGGAGTCAGGGGACCTGGGTTCTAATCCTGGCTCCACCACGTGTCTGCTGTGTGACCTTGGGCAAGCCGCTTCACTTCTTGGTGCTTCAGTTCCCCCATCTGTAAAATGGTGATTAGATTCTACTCCGTTCTATTTAGGTTGTGAGCCCCTTGAGGGGTAGGGACTGTGTCCAACCTGATAAACGTGTATCCACCCTAGGCTTAGAACAGTGTTTGGCACATAATAAGAGCTTAACAAGTACCATAAAAAAAGGAAGCCTTCCTTGAGTAGCCTCTCATTTCTCCAGCCTGTTCTCCCTCCCTTCTGTGTCACCTATACACTTGACTCTGTGCCCCTTAAGCACTTCGTTACCCACCCCACTTCCGGCCTCACAGAACTTATCCTTATGCTTGGCTGCTGCCCCCATCTACATTTTATTTTAATGTCAGCCTCCCCCTCTAGACTGTAAGCTCCTGGGGGGCAAGAATCATGTCTACAGGGTTGGATTGGAGTGTACTCTCCCCAGTGCTTAGTGCAGTATTCTGCACAGGGTAAGCACTCAATAAGTGCCACTTTTTGGTTGAGTTCCTCCAAGGAGTCAGGGAACCTCTCTGTGAATGGAGCGGCAGATAGGGTGAGCCAGAGAGATGCTCCAAGCTGGCTTGCCTTTGTAGAGAAAACCCTGTGACTACCACATGTCTTATAGGAAACACAAGGCACAATGAAGAATGTATAGATTTGTCTTATTTAAATATTGTTTAACACACACCTTCCTGGTTCGAGTTGCCTCTCCAGCCCTCCGGCAAAGGGATACAGTAATTACATTCTCTCCCCTGCCTCCCAGAGGCTTGTCTGACGCGTTAGGTAAACTCCTTGTATTATTAATAATCACATCTATAATAAAAAGTGCTTTTGTCATAGCCAGATTTTAGTCTTTTCTTTCCCTCCCTGTTCTGGTTCCACATCTCTGCTCTGGGAGGCAGGAGGTAGAAAAGAAACTAATTAAAAATTGCCCGTGTCTTATATGAGAGCATTTTGGTGCGATCAGTGGTGAAAAACGAGGGTCTTGTTGCAGGAAAATCAATTTTACAGTCACAGAAGCAGAATAAATAGGGGTGGTGCGTCAACACAAATGAGACACGCGTAAGAACGAGAGAGACATTCACAGAGGGCAGTCTTGCACTATTCACCTCCGCCAGTAGTCCCAAACCCAACAGGATTCAAGTGCTTCCCTACCCCCATCCCTAGCTCTCCTCCGACTCCTCCAAGGGTAGGAGGCGAGGGAGCAGTATGGCCTAGCGGATTGAGCATAGGCCTGAGAGTCCGAAGGTCATGGGTTCTAATTCCGGCTCTGCCGCTTGCCTGTTGTAATAATAATAATAATGTTGGTATTTGTTAAGCGCTTACTATGTGCCGAGCACTGTTCTAAGCGCTGGGGTAGACATAGGGGAATCAGGTTGTCCCACGTGGGGCTCACAGTCTTAATCCCCATTTTACAGATGAGGGAACTGAGGCACCGAGAAGTTAAGTGACTTGCCCAAAGTCACACAGCTGGCAAGTGGCAGAGCCGGGGTTCGAACCCATGACCTCTGACTCCAAAGCCCGTGCTCTTTCCAGTGCCTTGGGCAAGTCACTTCACTTCTCTGGGTCTCAGGTTCCTCATCTGTAAAATGGGGATAAAGACTGTGAGTCCTATGTGGAACAGCGACTGTGTCCAACCCGATTATCTTTTATCTACCCCAGCCCTTAGTACAGTGCCTGGCACATAGTTAAGTGCTTAACAGATATCATAATTATTATTATTACTTAGACCTTAGACCACTCGAGAGGAGGGGAGGGACTAGACTGGCATACCAAGAGAGGATGCACGGAGACCTGCCGGTTTCACCTCTACAATATCGCCAAGATCCGCCCTTTCCTCTCCACCCAAACGGCTACCTTACTGTTACGGGCTCTCGTTATATCCTGGCTAGACTACTGTGTCAGCCTTCTCTCTGACCTCCCTTCCTCCTCTCTCGCCCCGCTCCGGTCTATTCTTCACTCCGCTACCCGGCTCATCTTCCTGCAGAAACGATCTGGGCATGTCACTCCCCTTCTTAAACAACTCCAGTGGTTGCCTATCGACCTCCGCTCCAAGCAAAAACTCCTCACTCTAGGCTTCAAGGCTCTCCATCACCTTGCCCCTTCCTACCTCTCCTCCCTTCTCTCTTTCTACCGCCCACCCCGCACGCTCCGCTCCTCTGCCGCCCACCTCCTCGCCGTCCCTCGGTCTCGCCTATCCCGCCGTCGACCCCTGGGTCACGTCCTCCCGCGGTCCTGGAACGCCCTCCCTCCTCACCTCCGCCAAACTGATTCTCTTTCCCTCTTCAAAACCCTACTTAAAAATCACCTCCTCCAAGAGGCGTTCCCAGACTGAGCTCCTCTTCCCCCTCTACTCCCTCTGCCATCCCCCTTTACCTCTCCACAGCTAAAGCCTCATTTTCCCCTTTTCCCTCTGCTCCTCCACCTCTCCCTTCCCATCCCCACAGCACTGTACTCGTCCGCTCAACTGTATATATTTTCGTTACCCTATTTATTTTGTTAATGAATTGTACATCGCCTTGATTCTATTTAGTTGCCATTGTTTTTACGAGATGTTCTTCCCCTTGACTCTGTTTATTGCCATTGTTCTTGTCTGTCCGTCTCCCCCAATTAGACTGTAAGCCCGTCAAACGGCAGGGACTGTCTCTATCTGTTGCCGACTTGTTCATCCCAAGCGCTTAGTACAGTGCTCTGCACATAGTAAGCGCTCAATAAATACTAATGAATGAATGAATGAATGGATGGGGAAATTTCTCCAGAGGTTTTAGGCAGCATCAATAATAATGGAGGTACTTGTTAAGCGCTTACCATGTGCCAAGTACTGTAGTAAGCACAATAGTAGCTACAAGATAATCAGGCTGGACACAGTCTCTGCGCCTCATCGGGCTTGCACTCTAGCTAGGAGGGAGAATGGGTAGTGAATCCCCATTTTCCAGGTGAAAAAACTGAGGCACAGAGAAGTGAAGTGAGTTGCCCGAGGTCATGTGGTAGACAAATGGCAGAGTCAGCATTTGAACGCAGGTCCTCTGACTCCCAGACTCCTGCGCTTTCCACTAGGCCTCAATGCTTCTCAGTAAAGTCTGCAAACCGTAGAGACTTCTCTTGTCAAGGAGGGATTGAAGGGTAGTTCTGCCCAGAGGCAGGGGGATGCACTGAATGACTTTTCAGGGTCACTTCCAGTCTTGTGAACCTCTGAATATATGCCTGGGGTCCTAGACAGCCTCGTAACCACTCTAATTAATTATGGCATTTGTTAAGCACTTATTATCTGCCAGGGCACTGTAAGTGCTGGGGTGGATACAAGCAAGTCAGGTCAGACACAGTCCCTGTCCCACATGGGGCTCACAGTCTCCATCCCCATTTTACAGATGAGGTTACTGAGGCCCAGAGAAGTGAAAAGACTTGCCCAAGGTCACACAGCAGACAAGTGGCAGAGTCGGGATTAGAACCCACGACATTCGGACTCCAGGCCCGTGCTCTATCCAGCACACCATGCTGCTTCTCTTAATTAGTCAGGAGGTTCCTGCTAATGGTTTGCGGGCAGAATTCTGGGCTGGATGAACTGTGGATCCAGCCAGGATGACAAGGCTCATGGTCCGAGGAGAAAGATAGAGACAGAGACAGAGATATATTGAGAGAGATACAGGCAGAAGATGATAAACAGAGGCAGAGAGCACAGTAAGGGATATATAGAGGGAAGTTCCTTACGGGCATCAGGGGTGTCCCTTATCAGTCGGCCCAGCAAAGCCCAAATTTCTGATCTTCAAGTTCCATTTGTGTGGTTTAGGCAGGTGGGGGGATGTTTTGGTGCTGCTTCTGAGGTATTTTTATCGATCCTGCCTTTTCAGGGCACTGTTGGTTTAAATGGAACAGTCAATCAATCAATCAATCAGTCATATTTATTAAGTGCTTACTGTGTCCAGAGCACTGTACTAAGCACTTGAGAGAGTCCAATACAACAGAGTTGGTAGACAGGTTCCCTGCCCCCAAGGAGTTTACAGTCTAGAGTCAAGTAGCAATACATCAGATTTATAGTTCTATATTCTATATGGGAAGCAGCATGCCCTAGAGGATAGAGCATGGGGCTGGGAGTCAGAAGGTCATGGGTTCTAATCCCAGCTCTGCCACTTGTCTGCTGTGTGACCTTGGGCAAATCACTTCACTTCTCTGTGCCTCAGTTCCCTCATCTGTAAAATGAGGCTCAAGATGCTGAGCCCTATGTGAGACGGGGACTGTGAACAACTCAATTATCTTGTATCTACCACAGCACTTACAACAGTGCCTGGCAAGTAGTAAGTGCTTAACAAATACAGTAATTATTATTATTATTATTATAGAACACATGTAAGTGTATACATACATCAATGACATTGAGTGTTTACTGTACTTAGAGAAGCAGCATGGTGCAGTGGATAGAGCATGGGCCTGGGAGTCAGAAGGTCATGGGTTCTAATCCAGGCTCTGCCACCTGTCTGCTGTTTGACCTTGGGCACGTCACTTCACTTCTCTATACCTCAGTTCCCTCATCTGTAAAATGGGGATTGAGACTATGAGCCCCACGTGAGACAAGAGACTGTGTCCAACCCAATTTGCTTGAATCCACCCCAGCGCGAAGTACAGTGCCTGGCACATAGTAAGCATTTAACAAATACCATAATTATTATTATCATTACTGTGTGCAGAGCACTGTACTAAGTGCTTGGGAGAGTACAATGTAACAGAGTTAATAGACACGTTCCTTGCCTATGACGAGCTTGCTGTCCACAGTCAAGTAACAAATCATCAGATTTATAGTTCTATGTTCTAAGTCCACTTGAAAATGAACCCAAGAAGATCTGGGTTTGGAATTGTCTTTCACTCCGGGCAAGTACCATCGGATGTAAATCCTCACTGGGGGTGAGGCGCATCCAACCAGGATAGCGCCTAAACCAGGTTAGCATGTTTATCCCCCTCTCTCCTGATTAGGGTGCGTCCAGTGGAAGGTGTCTGCCCACAGGAATGCTGTGTCTGATGGAAAATCTTTACGGAAAAAACATGAAAGGAAAAAAACAGCCCTAATATTTTCTGTTAATGTTCCGTCATCCCTAAAATGCCATCCACATTGAAAACCTGTCGCCTTGTGGCTAATCCGACTGTTTGATGTCACATCAATATCCTAATATTTTTCTAATTTGTCTGTTGCTTTGGAGACATTTTCTGAAAACATTGATTCAGTGGGCGAATTATGGCCCACACCCTGCTGTCTTGGCAGAGATCTGACAGGGCTTTCCACTCCAAATCACTTTCTCTCCCCGGATGCCACAGGTCTCTGTGGATTAAGGGACTCCCTGCACTGTCCTGATTGGGAGGGTAGACAGGAAGAGACCTCACCTGTGGCCTACCTCGACCCCGCCTTTGGGGACATCATACAGGAAGTCCTGACCCGGGAACTGGAGAATTGGCCTCCTCTTTCTGAGTGTAGGTAATCCAACCCAGAGAGTCTTTAGAGAATGTCAGACTTTGTCTAGTCTGTCCCGTTGTCTTCAGACTAGTCCCTCTCCATTAGGGTCTTTAAAGGTCATCGGTATTTATCAAGTGGGCGTGCTGTGGGTTTAGCACAGTGTCCTAGGCACTTGGGAAAATACAGCAAAAGTGAAGGAGACGGTCTCTGCCCTCAAGGAGCTGACTAATAAGGGAAGTGTGAGGACCCAAATTGCAAGCCTATAATTCATGTGGTCTTTAATTGTACATTCGATTACTTCCTTTGTAAATATTTTCATCACTGCCTCCCACCGTAGAGTATAAGCTCCTTGTGAGCAGGGAACTTAGTACCCCTCGTCCCCACCTCAAATGAAAAGATGGAACTGTGGTCCATCTGATATGATTTCTAAGACTTAAACCCTTTAGGCAAGGCTATCAGATTTTTTTTCCCCAGTTAATCCAGGGACAACCTGTTTTGCAACGTGTTTGCATAAATTTGCATGTTGAATTTCAGAGGCCCTGACTTCAAGTTTGGAAGATAAAATGAATTAATTCAAGCAACCTACCACCGTCGTGTTCAGACCTAACATTACAGGCTTGAGACACCTAAAACGGGGAGATGGATTTTGAAGTTGCAGCGGGGGGGGGGGTGGGGAGAGCGAGAGAATGGGCAGTCTGTTAGGAAGCAGTAAGGAGGATGAAGAGAGCTGCCCATTCCCGCTGCCCTTCTGAGAGTTCAAGTTCCACTCTGCTCCTCTCTCTTGAGTCCACTGCTCCAGGCCACCCTCGCTGCCTCTCCAGATAGAGATGTTGGGGATGTTTGATTTGATGGGAAGAGGCGGAGGCAAGGTCTTAGCCCTGCGGTCAGCCGCCTACAGCTGCCGTCCGCCGCTGCTGGCATAAAATGTCCATTTGCTCCCACTCTCCCTACCTTAACAGCTCTAGATGCAATTAGGTGAGGCATTCCCCTCCCCCATTTCCCCCTCTCCCCCCAGGTGCCCCTGCCGGCAGGAAGGTCTTCCTCTTCCTGACCCGACGGCCCTGGGGCGTTTGGGTTCTAATCCAACCTGATTGATGGGAAAGAGCCTGGAACTAATGGCCTCCAGCTGGAACACCAGTGGGTTTTAGCTTGGAGAGAGCCCAGAAGATACTGAAGTTGGGTCTTATTTTTTGAGTTCCCACAATGTGCTACACTCTGAACATGGAAGCAGCACCATCTAGGGTTCAGAGGGCAGGAATCCTGGATTCCAATCCCAGCTCTGCCACTGGCCTGCTGGGTGACCTAGGGCAAGTTACTTAATGTCTTTGTGCCTTAGTTTTCTCATCTGTATAATAGGGATAATAATTCCTGCCTTTGCCTACCTCATAGGTAAGATAAATGATGAGAAAGCACCTTGGAAAAATGAGTACTATTCAAATTCAAGGTATTACAACATATTCAGAGGTCAGTTTCCTGTCTTCTGGGAGTTTAAATTCTAAGATGGCATAGTACCCAGGAGGACAGCCAACACATACCTTCTGCACCTGGAATATTTATGGGCAGTGCTTAGAAATCCAGAGAACAGGAGAAGGTCAAGGTGATCAGGAGAATGGAACAGCTTTCAAATGAGAAGAGACAGAAAAAGACAACAGCCTACACCTCCTACGACTACTACACTTCGGTCCAGAAAGAGGAAGGCTGAAAGGGGATAGGATTGAAGTTTAAAAAATCATAAAAGATGTGGACAAGGCGAACATAGAAATGTTATTCCCCAAATCCCACACGACCAAGACAAGGGGCACTCACTGAAGCTTGAAGGTGGTAGGTCCAAGAGAAACAGAGAGAAACATTTTTTATTTTTTTTTTTACAAAACTGGAGGTAAGTGAATGGAATTCATTCTCACAGTGCAGTCAAAAATACCAGTAGGGCCAAGAAGGGCTTGAATAGTCCATGGTGGGTCACTAGAGGGGAAGTCAGGGTGCAAAGAGGAAATTTAGGAATGTCAGGTGGTCCAACCCTAACCATTAGGATGGGCATCTGGGAAGACCACCGTCTTCCCAGCAGCACCGCTTAGCAGAAAGAGCATGGGCTTGGGAGTCAGAGGTCATGGGTTCTAATCCTGGCTCCACCGCTTGTCAGCTGTGTGACTGGACAAGTCACAAATTCTCTGTGCCTCAGTTACCTCATCTGTAAAAACTGTGGGATTAAGACTGTGAACCCACATGGGACAACCTGATTACTTTGTATCTACCCCAGCGCTTATTACAGCACACAGTAAGCGCTTAACAAATACCATAATTATTATTATTATTATTATTACCTTGTTCCTCCAAGTGTCCTGGTGCTGCTGACGAGGATGGAGTCCTGGGCTTAGATGGGCTGGGAGGCTGATTCCAGGATGGAATTGTTTATGGCCTTCTGCACATGAATGTTGCACAAACAAAAACACATTACTTGCGTACTTCGTTTCAGCATTTTGCTTTCCTCCTTTAGTTTCCATTTTCCTTAGTTGGTAGTCCCGATGCAGATGTCTCAGGGAAAGGTAGTGGAACAGAATTCAAATATATTCAGTATTCACCATCTCCTTAATAGCTGTCCTTTGTGTGCAAAGATGATACCAGTGAAGGTGAATCACTATCTGCATGTCCATATGTAACTGGAGAGACCCGTTCCTCCATTCACCCCATGCACGAGCACATGCTTGAAGCCGCTGGTCGCATCACCTGGTGCATCTCCCCCTTTGCCACCTAGCAGTATGGGCCCCAGAATTACCCTATCTTGCACCTCTGAGGGATAATGATAATAATAATGATGGCATTTGTTAAGCGCTATGTACAAAGCACTGTTCTAAGCGCTGGGGAGGAAACAAGGTGATCAGGTGGTCCCACATGGGCTCAGTCAATCCCCATTTTACAGATGGGGTAAATGAGGCACAGAGAAGTTAAATGGCTTGCCCAAAGTCACACAGGAGACAAGTAGCTGAGTCGGGATTTGAACCCATGACCTCTGACTCCCAAGCCTGTGCTCTTTCCACTGAGCCATGCTGCTTCTCTTAGCATCAGTGAGGTTTCACTATTACTGAACCAAGGGACCAGAGAAGACTCCTTCTCTCAAGGGTCTTAAGCATGGGATCCACCCTCCTCACCCTAGGAGGATTTACATGGAGGCAGAGGGATGGACTTGATGACCCCCATAAGAGGTGTGGAGAGCAGGAGAAGACTCTCTCCCATCAGGCACCCTGGTGCTTAGAACACAACACCCCAAAGTATGTGGCATGGCATCACCACCCAGGCCAGCCTGCCCACTAAGCTCTGCCAGCCCACGTGGAAGAGAATACAAGATATTTCAAGTCAGAAGAAATCCAGACCAGCAGAAGAATTTGGATTAGAGGGAAACGGAGAGGGAGAGGCTGCTCCTTGGAAGATCCTGGACTGAGCAAAGCCTCCTCTTCTGCCCTATTTCATCTTTCAGCACTTAGTACAGCGCCTGGCACATAGTAAGCACTTGACAAATACCCTAATTATTATTATTATCTTTGGTCCAGGGACTGAATCTTATCTCAGCTTTTCTACTGCATCAGTCTCCTCCCTGCCTCCAGTCTCTCCCCTCTCCAGTCCATAATTCACTCTGCTGCTCAGAGCATTTTTCTAAAAAAAATGTTCTGTGCACATCTCTGCACTCCTCAAAACTCTCCAATAGATACCTTCCCCTTTCAGCCTGGCTTCCTTCCCAGGACTGGATTTCCTGTCCCCTTGGTTCTGATTTTCTCCTCTGGGGAGACCGGCTTTGGGTGGCCACTGACAGTTCTCAGGAAGACTGGACATTGAACTACACATCGCACGGGTTACACCAAGAAGTATGCCATTTTGTGCAAGTATGCCAATTTCGCACGATCCTAGGGCATTTCTCCAGAAGGACCCCCAGCTCAAGCGCAACTGTGTTCCTTTCCCAGGTCTGTGTAAACACAGGCACCACAGCTGAGATGACAGGAGCCAAGGCAGAGGGAGGCCAACTGCTGAAAAAAAAATAAATCCCAGACATACAAGCGTTTGGTGCTGAATCCGTGACAGACAGGGGACAAACCATCCTACCACTGGAAAACCAGCCACCTCAGTCAGCTCCCGTAACTGCTAAATTTAATGGGGCAATTTCAAGGTTTTGTACCTGAGCCTGGAGTGGGAATGATTAGCATAAATCCAATAAAGGAGTAATTATAGGGTAATAATTGTAGTAGTAATAATGATAATAATAATGATATAAAAACCTCATCAAGCCAATATCAGTTTATTCAAAATGGTGCATAATGCAAAGTAAGTTTTCCCCAGCCCTCTAGAGGGCTCTTTGTTCTTCAAGAAGAAGAAATTCCATTCCGTGTCCATTCTTTCGGTGCCGTCATGTTTTGGATGAGCAAGGTTTTACTGGAATGGTAATAAAGGAGGTTTGGAGCAATTCTGCGGGAGACCCAGGGGCTGGGTTCGATTAATGCCATACTGGAGCATCTCCTGACTCTCCTCCCTATTGAGTTGAAGCAGCATGATCTATTGATCATTCAATCAATCAACTGATATGCATTGAGCACTTATTATGCAAAGAGCACTGTACTAAGCACTTGGGAGAGTACAATACAACAGAGTTAGCAGATACGTTCCCTGCCCGTGACGAGCTTACAGTCTAGAGGAGGAGGAAGATATTGCTATAAATAATTTGTAATATATAATTTAAAGATATGTATATAAGTGCAGTGGGGTCGAGGGTGGGGCCTCATTTAAGCCTGGTGGAAAGAGCCTAGGCCTGGCAGTCAGAGGACCTAATCGGTTCTACTTGTCTGCTGTGTGACCTTGGGCAAGTCACTTCATTTCTCTGTGCCTCAGTTCCCTCGTCTGTAAAATAGGGATGAAGGCTGTGAGCCGCGTGTGGGACAGGGACAGTGTCCAACTGATCATCTTGTAACTACCCTAGAGTTTAGTGTAGTGCCTGACACAGCGTGGCTTAGTGGAAAGAGCACAGGCTTTGGAGTCAGAGGTCATGGGTTCGAATCCCGGCTCGGCCACTTGTCAGCTGTATGACTTTGGGCAAGTCACTTAACTTCTCGGTGCCTCAGTTACCTCATCTGTAAAATGGGGATTAAGACTGTGAGCCCCACGTGGGACAACCTGATTCCCCTGTGTCTACCCCAGCGCTTAGAACAGTGCTTGGCACATAGTAAGCGCTTAACAAATACCAACATTATTATTATTATTATTATAATAAGCACATAACAAATTCCATTTAAAAAAAGTGGTCAGATTTCCCCCTTGGGCAGGACAGTCACACTTTTTAAGACTCTGTCCAGCCACCCGACAGCTCTCAGCCAGGACGAATGGCAGGAGAGCGAGCCCTTTAAGCCATGGAAGCTACTGCTGCTCCCACAGTCATCAACACTACAGTCCTACGGAAAGACCACAGATCTGGGAGTCAGGAAGCCTGGGATTCTAGTCCCAGCTCAGCCCGTCTGGTTGTGTTTTCTCGGACAAGTCACTAAGCCTCTCTAGACCTCAGTTTTCCCATCTGTAAAATGGATAGAATAATACTTCCCTTATCCTGCCACATGATGATGTTTGTAAGGCTAAAGTGACCCCTCCGAATTGAAGGCGCTTTACTAAAATTTAAAAATTATGTACATATAAATGTGTTATTAATGTTATTATTACTACAGCTGAACTGGCCAATTCTGGCTTCCATTAGCACTGGCTGCTGGCCTTCTGGGTGATTCCTTAAGCTCCTTGTAGGCCGGGAACTTGTCTACCAACTCTGTTGCATTGTATTCTCCTAAATGCTTAGTACACTGCCCTGCACATAGGAAGCGCTCAATAAATACCATTGATTGATTGATTACTTCAGCCCAGCAAAAGCCAATTCCTCTGGAGGTTGGTGGTGGTGGTGGCCCTGGGAGGCGGGGTGGGAGGAGGAGGAACAGCAGAAGGAGGCTTGTTGAGTCTCCTACCCCCTGTTCTTTCCTCTCTTCCCTCTTTCTACCTCACCGCTACCTTTTCTTTCTCCTTTTCCTTCCTCTTTCTTTTCCCTTCTGCCTTTCCTTCTCTCCTGTCTCTCCCCTCTGCCTCCCTGCTATCCCCATTTTCTCTCTCTCCTTCCCTCTCTCTCATCTTTTCCCCCCACCCCATTTATAGTCAGGCCCCCATTCCAATTTCTCTGAGAATCCGGTCACCATATTTTACGCTCTTCTTTCCTCTCTGGTAGTACCCCAACCATCCAATGATCTCTTTTACTTTTCTCTTAATGCTACTGCCACTTTACTGATTTTTTTTTTTTTGCTGTTGTCATGTTTGAAGGATGTTCTTTGTTTAAAACATAATAAAAGTAAAAAGTTCTCTCAGTTTGAATTATTTGGAAGAGAGCACTGTAAAAATTGGATGAAGAAACAAACAAGGGGAAGAACTGGACAGTCTTCTTTCAGCCCCCTCCCCCACCTCAAGCCTTCCTCTTCCTCTGCCTTCCCCCTGTTTTCCGATTACTTCTGTCTTGAATTTGCATTTCCAGTGAATTTCCTTATCATTTTTCAAGCCCTTGTTCTGAAAAAGGAACCAAGATCTCTTTCTTAATCCTGAAGCAGCTTTGCCCTCAGGAGTCAGATCTCCCACCTTCAGTCCCTCACTCCTTTCTTCCCCAACTCTGTCTGTCTGTCTGTCTCTCTCTCTCTCTCTCTCACACACACACACACACACATGCACGCACACAGCCGGCTGGACTCGCTGACATTTATGATTAATCTGTTGTGCGTTGCAGCATCCACAGCTTTCCCGGACTCCGCGTGAATTATCTCCGTCGCTTCCCTCAATCAACTCTTCGTTACTTCCTTAAAAAATCCAATCAGTATTTATTAGGCCTCACGTCCACCTCCAAATCCATTCTGATTAGCACTTAAATCCTAATTCAGGCTGAACACTCGGCTTTGATTTCAATCTAAGAGGAAGAAAAAACAAAGTGGGGAATTTGCTGAGTTGAACACAAGAGAAGGCACATCAAACATGCAACAGGCAACTATGGAAAGCATCTTCAACACCTAACACTCCTTCCTCTCTGACCTCCTTCCAAACGCCCCCCCCAAAAAAAAACAAACAAAAAACCCAGTTGATTTTAGTAGTGGAGTTACCTCATCTGTAAAATGGGGATTAAGACTGTGAGCCCCATGTGGGACAAGGACTGTATCCAACCTGATTAGTTTGTCTCTACCTCAGCACTTAGTATAGTGTCTGGCACATAGTAAGTGCTTTATAAATGCCATTTTTAAAAAAATAGAAAAAAAAAACACTGATGGTGAAGTTCACCTGTGGGTGCAACTGGGGCTAAAGACATCAATGCAGGACCCAATGTCTCTACTGCACTGTAGCTTCTCTTGCCTCCCTATCTTCTCAGGGCTAATGCTCAAAAAGAGTTGCTCAATCAATCAGTGGTACTTACTGAGTGCTCACTGTGTGCAGACCACCTTACTAAGCACTTGGGAGAGGACAATACAACCGAGTGAGTAGATACATTCCCTGCCCACAAGGAGTTTATGGTCTCTCTGGCATGCTCGTCTGTCTCTTGCATCTGTTTTACGGCTTTAAACTGTGAAGTCTCATTGTCTGGGGGTACATTTTATGGCATCCTTACCCTCCAGCTGCCACCATCTAGCAAAATAATCAAGACTATGATGCTAACAATACTATGAAAGTTAAAGCTTAACACATGTTTCTATGTGGTTTTTCTATGAGCAGCACCTAAATCAAGTGACATTCATTCCCTGTGTGCTCTACGCCCTGTGAGCACACCCTAATTCATCGATGACTTTTTCCCTGAAATGGTTATGTGCTATAAAATTCCAGAAAACAAGGTATTGACTTTTCAGACCAAATGGCTAGCTACTTCTCACCTCTTAGAGAAACAATCAGATGGTACCATAAAGTTGCATTTGAATTTTTGCTGAATTCAGCTGATATAAATATACTTACATTTGTAAAGAAATTGCAAGAAAAGTTTACATTCAAAGAACATTTCTTTTTGATTTTTTTGCCCTTTTTGAGTGCAAAATACAAGATCATGTTCAGATATTTTCCTACCCCACCCTGCAATGAGCCTGTTTTGTATTATGGTAACATCCCTGGGGGTATATTTTAAAAAAAACAACACTCTTGAGGTGCCAAATAACTTTTGAAGTTATTTGAAGGTAGACACCACAGAGAAATTCTGATGCTACATTATGAGGGACTGTCATCTACCAGCAAGTCATGTGACACTATACTAAAAGTTAGGTATGACCCGCCTGGGGGTGAGCCGGCAGCCATCATGGTAAAACGTTTCTCCTGTCCCTCTTGCTTGCAGTGGTCCCATTTCAGCTCACCAGACAGCTCCCACCCAGTGAAGTTGTGTTGAGGTGCGTATTGCCTCAATGCTATTAACAACTCTGGGTACTGCAATGAATAAAAATAGAGAAACATTCATCCCAGCCAGTTCCAGGGTGAAAGCTGATCTGAATTTCACCTGGACTGAATTGTCTGGATCATATTTTATGTTACCATTGGCTACTACACTCCTGAGGGTATCATTTACCTTGTAATTACTCATCAACCATCTAAGAAATGGGCTTACATTATAGCAGAAAGGATGTAGGTTAGACCCCAGAACAAAATTGTGGCAGACTGTGAGCCTCTGCTTGGTGGGGGGAGGGGGTGGCACCTCCTTCTCTGGAATTCCTGAGAAACAACTCTCCATCTGAAACCGACTCAGTGTTGTCTGTCCAGAGGCAGCGGGATGGACTAGATGATTTCAAGGAGTCCCTCTCCACCCTGTGATTCTGGGACCTGGGCTTACATTGCAGCAGGAGAAATGAAGATCTGACATAAAGAAAAACCTCTCGCTTGTGAGAGTTGTTTGTTGCAGGAATAGGCTCCCCCAGGGAGAAAGTAGGATCTCTGCTCCTGAGGCTCTTTAGGCACTCACCTGTACCGAATGCATTCCTTGGAGCCTGGAGTGCACTTCAGGGGGATGGACTGGATGAACTTCCGAGGTCCCATCCAGCTCCCAGATGCAAGGATGTGCCAGGTTTCGGGCTCCTCCCTCCCTCTCTCGCTCTTTCTTGCCCTCTAGCCCTCCCCTCACCCTCCCTCTACCATCGCCTTCTTTCCTTTGTATCCCACACATGGCACCCCAGAGGCCTCGGCCAGGGCGCCGCTCCGAAGAGCTCTGATTGTTCGTGAGCCTGTACCTGGGAACAATGCTTTCCCATTCTGCTCTTCTGAAACTACGAAGATGAAGGAGGAGGGAGGCCAAGGAGGAGAGGGAGGAAGCGGGAGCCCCCGAGAGGCGGCGTGAATGACGGCGCCTTTCACTGCTTCGAGGAAGAGAGGAAAATGGGTCTCCTGTTCCCACCAGCCCAGTCCAGCTCGCCTCCCTGCCAGCTTGGATATTGACATGGTTGGATAGAAGAGACAGATAACGCTCCCCCTGCCCTCCACCTCAGCGACAAACCCTGGGGGATTAATAATCGCGACTGTTGTTGAGTGCTTACTATGTGCCAAGCTCTGCGCTAAGCACCGGAGTAGATTCAAGGTAATCAAATTGGACAGAGTTCTTGGCCTACATGGGGCTCACAGTCTAAGGAGGGGGGAGAACAGGTAATGAATCCCCATTTTACAGATGTGGAAACAGAGACACAGAGAAGTTAAGGGACTTGTCCAAGGTCACCCAGCAGGTAAATCGCTGAGTGGGAATTAGAACCCAAGCCGATGTTCTTTCCACTGGGCCACACAGCTCCTCAATTAGAAATGAATATTAAGGCTCCACCCTACCGGTGGTCTCTCTTCAGCTCTTACAGTGCCAGCTGATTACCCTTCCAGAATGTCATGGGCTGCCCTTCCCCAGCCCTACTGCTGAAGGCTCGGGTCCCCAGGAGGTTTGGGGCTTTCGGGGGCTTCGGCCTGGGCCACAAAACAGTTTGGAGCCCAGTTGTCAGCCCGCTTTCCCCAGCAGCAGCTCCTACCCAGTGGCTGGATCCTCACTCGTCGATCTCTGTTCTGGGGCTGCCCAGTTTGTCAAAACTAGCATTTCCTCGGGTGTCTGGGATGCGGGGGGGAGAGAAAACATGGTGGGGGAGAAAAAGGAAAGGAAGGAAAGCCCCTGATTTAGGGGCTGTGAGTTTGAGAGGACAATGGTGGAACAGCGGCGATTGGAGCCACTTCTGCCACCAGACCCGCTGCCTCCCCCAAACCTCTAAAACAGACCTCAACGTCAGCTGACAATGATGATGATGAGGCTTTCCAGGGAGGAGAGGGACAGGGAGGAGTGGTCCCGGCAAGGGTTCGGGAGGGGTCTCGGCCATCCAGATCAAGACTTGTCTCAGCCCGTGACAGGCTTGATCGTTAAAGGGGGAGATGAGGTGTGAGTCACCCTCCCTCACTCCCGCCCCCAGAACCCTCCGGAAAGTGATGAGGCTGAATGGAACGATGCTAATTCTGGGCTTTTAGAGCCCCCTGAGAGGAAAATCGAGAAGAAATCACCATAAGGCAGCCTGCTCACAGGCATCCAGACACTCTCCTTCCCCACACGGCACCCCCTACCCACGCTGACCCTCCGGCTTCTGCCTGATCCCCCACCACCACCACACCAAGAGATCAAGTCCCGCACCGACCTACACTTGGGCTCAGATTTGGGGAAGGCCGATCGGACTCGTGAAAGAAGAGGGATCGGCCCCAACCTCATTACAGTCTTGACTCTATTACCATCACCACCCCCGCCCTCCCACTTCTGGGCAGGAAATCGGAGGTTCTACCTGGAAGGCCAGGAGCCGAGAGACCAGTGACGGGAGGTGACTACCTCGAGGTCACCTCGTCTGTGGAGTCCAGGCCCCCAACTCTTTGACCTTGGCTCCTCTGATATTAGCCACCATGATATTTCCCAGGCCGCTGGAGAATCCAAAACCATCTTAAACGAACTAGCTGAATCCCTCCTCCAAAATGGGGGCTGGACAGAATGTGGGCAGGGCTTCAGGAGGAGTAAACTGTTTGGGCCTGGAGCAGCAGGGAGGTTATGCAGCTAGAACAAGGGGGAGAGCCCCGATCGGGGAGTCTCTCGGGCAGAGCTCCGGGGGAGAGAAGGTGGGAGTCCAGCCCAGGGACGGCCGCTTCACCCCCAGCTGGGAACCCTAGGGGAGAGAGGGGGTGGGGGGGGGAAGAGAGGGGAGGGGGAGACCCAAGGCCCAGTGGACCCCAAGGAGCGGTCGCCTCCGGTCTCCGGTGTCCGTGAGGGTCCCTGGCCGGATTGTGCGCCACCCTCGCCACCACGACCCCTGGCAACGCCCCCTCGCCCCCAAGCGGCCGTCGTTCTAGGAAATCATGGCAGCGCAGGCGGGGGCGGGGGGAGTCAGCCTCACAAATGACTTTTATGCTAAACGGGGACGGCGGAATCTGCTCAGGTAGATAGCGGGGGAGCGGGAGGGGGAGAGAGCGAGGGGAGTGCTAGAGACTCTGGCATTCCCGGGAGAGAGAGAGAGAGAGAGAGGGGAGGAAGCAGGAAATCAATGAGCTGAAGCCGGATTTGGGTCCTCCCATCCCCTAGCCCCCCCAAACTCCGTCAGCTCCCAGCCGTCGCCCCCTCTCGCTCCTCCCGGGGGTGGGGGGAGGGGGGCCTGCTCCCCGCGATGCCCGAGCGCCCCTCTAACCCGGCCCACCGTTCCATTTTCCCAGCAGAATCGGGTTCTCAGGCCGGGCGTGGCTTACACCTCTCTCCACCCACCCACCCTTCGTCCTCCGAAGGGTCTGCGTTCAGCTGAGGGGCTGATTCACACACACACACACACCACCACCCCCTCCCCCCCCCATCAAATCTTGATCCTCACCTGATTCCTTCCCTGGCTCAGATAGGGATGGATAATAAGAAGATCCACACCCCACCTCCCCCCGCCCCTTCGAGAGGGGGGAGAACCCCAAATTCTTCCCCCTTCCCTCCAGAGTCCTGTCCATCTTTAAAGAGGCTTTACCACTACCCTCATCCGCAAGAGGATGTGCCCCAAAAGGAGCCAACCCTAGGGAATGCTGCTTCAGTCAATCAATCAACCAATCAATGGCATTTATTGAGCACTTATTGGAAGCAGGGGTGCTGTATTAAGCTCCTGGGAAAGTACAGGACATTACAGTCGGTAGACACATTCCCCGTCCACCGGGATCTTACAGACTAGAGGGGGAGACAGACATTAAAATAAATTACAGATACGTATGTATATAAAGGCTGGGGGAGGGGTGACCATCAAAGTGCTTAAAGGGGGGCTCAGTATTCCCCTCCGCAGAATGGGGAGAAGACTCTTAGCTCACGGGGCTGGGTTGAAGAGGAGATTGGTGAATCTGAGGGAGTGAGGGAGAGTTGGGGGGTGAATTCTGCCTAGAGACAGGAAGAGGGTGGACACGATGAGCACCCCTCCTCCACGAAGACACCCTCCCACCCCCTCACCCCTCAGCCTTTGATTCTATGAACACGAGCTGCTTTGAGCTCTTCAGAGCCACGCTGCTCTGGCCAGATGTGAATTCTTTGTGGTCGGCTCTCGCTGCCCTCATCTCACCACCCAAAACACTCTTTAATCCCTGGTCGAGATTTTTCCCGGCCCTCTTTTTTATTCTTCCTTTTATGGCATGAGGAGGGTTGACGCCTTCTAATCCCTGGGTTGTACCCGGCTGGTTTAACATACGTTTCTAAGCTTTTTCCTAATAGATTTACTTTGCTCATAGAACCCCCCCACCCCCCTCCACCTCCCACCCTGCAATCAGGTTATTAGAGACGATGTTCCAGTTTTAATTGAAAACTCTTCTGTGCCTCTTTCCCAGCCGCTCCATGGACCCCAGAGACAGAGAAGGGAAACAACAAGGTGCGGGGCGGCGGGGAAGGGGAGAATGGCAGGCAAGATTCACAGGATTCCAAGATTTTTGAACCCTGCCCACTGAATCTGGATTGTAAACTAGACCATAAACTCCTTGAGGGCAGGATTTTGTCTACCAACTCGATTGTGTTGTACTCACCCAAGTGCTTAGTACAGTGCTCTGCACAAAATAAGCACTCAATACATACCACTGATTGATTGACTGAATCCACCTCCTCCTCCTCTAGCACAGTACGATGAAAATTTTAAATGCCAAGTGGTCCAACTGTTTCTGTGGACAAGAGATTAAGACCCGTTCCTCGCCCACCCTCCCCAGCATTCCACATGCCAAATGGGATTGCAAGGGGCTTGCAATTAGCAGTGGTTTATCTCGAGCATTTACTGTGTGCAGAGCACTGCACTAACTACCATGTATTGAGCACTGTACACTGGGCAGAGACTGTAATAATAATAATGTTGGTATTTGTTAAGCGCTTACTCTGTGCAGAGCACTGTTCTAAGCGCTGGGGTAAATACAGGGTAATCAGGTTGTCCCACATGAGGCTCACAGTCTTGATCCCCATTTTACAGATGAGGTAACTGAGGCACAGAGAAGTTAAGTGACTTTCCCACAGTCACACAGCTGACAAGCGGCGGAGCCAGGATTCGAACCCATGACCTCTGACTCCCAAGCCCGTGCTCTTTCCAGGGAGCCACGCTGCTTCTCTAGGCCCACTCTGTACTAGGCACTTGCTGTGTGCAGAGCATTGTACTAAAAGCAGCGTGAATTGAACACAAGCCTGGGAGTCTGAAGGACCTGGGGTCTAATCCCGACTCCGCCACTTGTCTGCTGTGTGAACTTGGGCAAATCACTTCACTTTCCTGGGCTTCAGTTACCTCATCTGTAAAATAGGGATTAAGAGTGTGAGCCCTATGTGGGACAGGGACTGTGTCCAAACTGATTAACTGATTAACCCATATCTACCCCAGGGCTCAGAACAGTGCTCGGCACATAGTAGGCGCTTAACAAGTACCACAGTAGATGCTTGGGGAATACAGAAGTAAAAAACATTATCTCTGTCCTTAAAGAGCCTATACTCTAATGAGAGAGACATGGCCCAAATTCCAAACATAATACTCTAAATCAATTGAACAGTGGTATTTATTGAGCACCTACCATGTGCAGAGCACTGTATCAAGCGTTTGAGAGAATACAAAAACAATAGTGTAAGTAGACTCTAAAGAGAAAGAACGGTTACAAATGATAAAAACAAAAGTAGCCAAACCAGCAGAGAGATAGGTAGATAGCTAGGTCTGTGTATGCTAAGGTGATTGAAGGGTGGCATAACCAGGAAGGTGGGGGCATCAATGAGGGAAGACCTCCCTGAGGAGTGGGCTGTTTAAGAGGGTTTGGAAGTTGGGGAGGATATGGTTTCGGGGGATTTGTTCTTTGACTTTTAGAGAAATTCCCACTCTAGAGCTTGTGTGCAGCATGAGCTTGGGGGTTGGAGGGAGAGAGAGTGGGGAGATGGGAGGAGCCCAGGAACCTCCTTGGTCAGCTTTCCTACCAGCAGCACAGAGCCGCGCCAATCAAAGTCCCATCTACACATCCTCATCCCTAGAAGGGGCCGGATATTCACCGGAGACACCTGAAACAGGGGCCATCTTGTGAGGTGGGGGGTGAATTCTGCCTAGAGACAGGAGGTTGGATGCAATGAGCACCCCTCCTCCCCTAAAATACCCCCCCTCCATCCTCTGATTTTATGAACATGAGATGCTTTGAACTCTTCAGAGCCATGCTGCTCTGGCCAGCAGGGCTAGCAGAGTATACACGCCTCTCCAAACACCACGGAAACAGCTTTCAAACCACAGACTTCAGCTCGCAGGTCAGAGGGCCTGATCTGGAGTCTTTCTGGCCCCGCTCGGAAGTTCTGGAGTCTCGTCGGGGCCCTGTGGGGAACGAGGCTGTGAGTCCGGCCCAGGCGGCCACAAGGGCAACAATGAAGCCTTCACCCCCAGCTGGGAACTTGGGGTGGACATTGGCCTCTAGTCTCAGAGCTGGCACCTTTGCTGTCTGGACTGGTGAGGTCCCTTGGTGAGCGCTGGGTTCAGCCCCACGTCTGCTGCTCTTTGGTGCCCTATTTGAACACTACAACCATGCATCTCTCCTTCCCCAAGCCTTCCATTCTCTCCTGTCTCTTGCTCTCCTGATGTGTCGAGTAAACCTTCCTGCTGGTGGAGCTGCCTTGGCCTCTTTCATAAATATATGGGTATTTGTAAAGTGCTTACTATGTGCCAGTCACTGTAGTAAGCGCTACAGTAGATACAAGCCAACCCAACAAGGAGCTCACAGTCTTGATTCCCATTGTACAGATGAGGGAACTGAAGCCCAGAGAAGTGAAATGATCTCCCCAAGGTCCCACAGCAGATGAGTGGCAGAGTCTGGATTAGAACCCAGGTCCTTCTGACTCCCAGGCCCGTGCTTATCCACTAGGCTATTCTCCTTCTCTTCAGCTTCAGCTTCAATCTTTGCTTCATCAGCTTGCCTGTGGGTCTTCCTCAACTCCATGGAGGATTGGATAAAAGGGAAGGGGCTTAATTGGGAGGGATTCTGGGTAGACCTTTGAAAACTCCAGGGGGGAAGGAGAGCAATTGCCACCCTCCCACCAAGAATTGGCACTAGCTTTGGGGTGCCCACCCCACTCCTTAGAGCCCAGTGGGCCCCAGACAGAAGTGAGGCAGCCAAAATGAACCCACCCCACTATTGGCAGGCCATTGCTTACAGGCCCAGTCAGGAGGCTTTAAGAGTCCCTGCCAAGTCATTTGACTCTGTTACCTCTGTCTCCCTGACTCTCTATCACCTTCCCCCTGGAAAGTCCAGCCCCAGCCACCTTGAAGCTTCATCTGGGAGTCGCCCCCAAGCTTCTAGTGAAAAGTTGTCTAGTCTGGCTGCAGAGGGAGATGCAGTCCTGGGAGAAAAGAAAGCGAGGGAGCGAGGGAAAGAGGGAAGGAGGAAAGGCTTGAACATAAATGGGCATCATCCCCACCCAAATTATTGCAAACAGCAAACCTGGTCCCACCAAACCCATCTCCTGCCCTTCCCTCCTCCCAGGCTTTGAGGCTTTGTTACCAATATAGCTCTGATTCCAACCCTCATTCCAGTAGGTCAATGGGGAGGCTAAAGAGCTTCCTCAATTGCACATAGACATCCATCCTTGCTTACCTACTAACTGATCAACAGTGCAGGGACCCAGCAATGCAGGGACCACAGATAAGAGGCAGGGTGGGCATCTGGGCAAGAGAGGCTGAGGGTGGGGTGCAAGTAAAAATATGGGATTCATTCCTACAGGAAGCTGCACAGGCAGAAAACATCATCAGGGATGAGGAGATGGAATAGATTCATGGACAAGTTAGTGATCCATGCTGGATCACTAGAGGGAAAGTCAGGGATGGAAAGGGGAAAATCAGGAGTGCTGGATGAGCGATCGATAACCACGAGGATGGGGATCCAGGAGAGCCCCCTCAAATGGCTTCCCCCAGGCATCCTGGTGCAGCTGTCAGAGACAGAGTCTTAGCCTGGATGAACCATAGAACTGAAGAAGAAAAATTAGAGGCCCTTTAAACAAAACCCTACCCGATATCTTTCCCTGCCTTTATCAGTCCTCCAAGAAATATCCTTGAAGCTTTACTCTTCTTGTTTTCCAAAGCCACCAACAAAAGTACCAACTGACCATTGTGAGGGGAAGGCGAGCCGGGGTGACAGGGCTGGGGAATGGCAGGCAAGGGGCACAGAGCTAAGAGGTTATAGTGGGCCTAGTGTAGGGTTTTTCAGGCAGGCCCCTCTCAGAAGTTCTGGGGCCTCATCAGAACCCTGTGGGGAGCAAGGCCCAGGCAGCCTCAGCTAAGAACTCTGAGGGACACCAGCACCCCAATGTCCCCACAGAGTAAAATAACCACTGTGTTCATCTTCAGCAGGGGCAGTCCCTATGGGAAATAGGGTATTTTTTTTTCTTATGGTATTTGTTAAGCGTTTACTATGTGCCAGGCCCTGTACTAAGTGCTGGGGTAGATATAAGGTAATCAGAATGGACGGAGCCCATGTCCCAAAGGGGGCTCACAGTCTTCATCCCCATTCTACACAGAGAAGTTAAGTGATTTGCCCAAGGTCACACAGCAGATAAGTGGCAGAGCTGGGATGAGAACCCAGGTGCTTTTGACTCCCAGGCCCTTGCTCTATCCACTAGGCCCAGCTGCTTTTCGAGTTTCTATTTGGTGCTTTTATTGCCAAAATGCTTTACATTAGCTATTTTCATTTGCTCCCCACACTACCCCTGTGAGGTAGGGTTTAGGGATTATTATCCCCATTTGGCATAGTAGATAGAGTACGGGCCTGGAAGCCAGAAGGTCATGAGTTCTAATCAGGTTGGACACAGTCCATGTCCCACAGGGGCCTCACAGTCTTCAGCCACATTTTACACAGAGCAGTTAAGTGACTTGCCTAAGGCTACATAGTAGACAAGTGGCAGAGCCGGGATTAGAACCAGGGACCTCCGACTTCCAGAGCCACAGCTCTCCCACTACACTACACTGCCTCCCCATTTAGGGAGGTACTTCCTAAACCCCTGGACCCTTTGTAGATGGAACAGGGAATAATTATAATAATTGTGGTATTTGTTAAGCACTTACTATGTGCCAAGAGCTGTACTAAGCTCTGGGATAGACACAAGATAATCAGTTCCCACATGGGGCTCACTGTTCAAGTAGGAGGGAGAACAGGAGGGAGAACAAAAAATCCCCATTTTGCAGATGAGGGAACTGAGGCACAGAGAAGTGAAGTGACTTGCCCGAGGTCACAAAGCAGACCAGTGGCAGACCCGGGATTAGAACTCAGGTCCTCTGACTCCCAGACCTGGATTGTTTCCATTAGGTCATACTGCTTCTTCAAGGATAATGCTGAGGTTGCAGGCTTCAGGAACAGGGAAGATGGTGATGTTGTCACCTGGGAACTGGGATGGGGAAATTAGCTGGAGGAGAGGATTTGGGAAGGAAAATGAGGAGTTCAGTTTTTAATATATTGAATGTTAAATGCTGGTGGGACATCCATGTGGCGATGTCCTGCAGGCAAGGGAAAAAGCCACTCATGAGCCCCAAATTACATCATCCCAAGATTTCCAATTTCGCTAAAACTGATACTGAAAGAGGTGGCCTGTCTTGAGCTATATGTAATTTATATTTTAAATGTGTAAAACTCTGTGTGTGTGTGTGTGTGTGTGCATGTGTGTGTCAGGAGATGGGAGAGGGGATTGGCGGTGCAGGGGTGGGGTATGGTGCGATTGTCGTCATTCCCAGTGACAATAATACTGCTGGGGCTATGAGGTGCTGAGCCCAGAGGGGCCAGGGCTATGAACTGCTCATCAGAGGTGTCAGGGTTAGGGACAGCCAATCCCAGAGCATTGTCCATTCTCTTCACCGCCAGCTGGCGCATGCTACACACACACACACACACACACTTAACCTCCCCATCACCTCCCATCATCAACTCCCCCCCACCCCTTCCCACCCTAGTCCAACCCCGCACCTCTGGGAAACTGCTGCTCATCCCCCAGAGACCTGATCAGAAAGTCCAAACCTTAATTAAACAAACCAGGCCCCAGCAGTTGATAAGGCCTGTGACTCAGGCCAATCTCAACTTCACCAGAACTTCAAGCTAACAGGAAGGTGAAGGGGGTGGGTGGCGGGGGAGGAGGGAGGGCAAGAGAAAAATTCCAAACGCATCTTGGTAGTGACGAATCAGCAATCCGCGGAGTCACAGCCGTCCGTCTCCCTCTTCCCGCCTGCAACTGAAAGCTATTATTTCAAAACACGAAAACAGAGCCGGCCAGGGCCTAAATCTGCCTTCCTCCCAGCTCCCTGCCTGTCTGTTAGTTGCAAGTACAAGGGAGAATATCTCATCTGGATTTCAACCCTACTTCCTTCAATTCTGGATGGAGTTTTTGCTTGTTGCCGAGGATTAATGGGGTCTCCTGACTTTCGGCCAACTCCCGTCATCCCCCTGAGCGATTCCATTCGATTTGTCACTTTAATACGGGATGGGTTTATTTATCCCACCCATATATTTTAATTTGAGGGTCCTCGCAGCTGCTCCAGTTCCCTTCTCTGTTCTTCAGAATATTCATCTAACATCATTTTTCTCTCCCCTTCCAGCCCAGCTTCCCCCTCCCCGCAACCCTCCTTCCCCTTTAATAAAAGCAAATGAAAATCAGAACGGTCCCATCCATCATGACCAGAGTTTCTTCTCAGCTTCTGATCCAGATTTCGGTGACGCTCACAGGTGGAAAATGAGCTGTGTTTTCGAAAGGGCGGGGTGGCGTGGAGGGGGGGAGGGGATGATATGAAGTCAAATTCCTCATCAGTGCCTCTATGGGGGCTGGTGCATGTGCAGAAACACTCGTGGGGGCCAGGGAAGAGGTGTTCCCCACCCTGTCCCCTCTCCCCACAGGTGAAGCCACTGTTTCCACCCCCACGGGCCGCCTGGACCAGACTTCTGGCCTTGCTCCCCCCCGAGGCTCTGGCCAGACCCCAGAATTTCTGAACGGAGCCAGAGAGACCCCAGATCGGGAAGGTCTCTGACCCCTATCGGCTCCACCCATCCAGCCTGCCCTCCCACCCACCAGTCTCATTCCATTGGCTACCCACTCTGGAACTCTGTGCCCTCCCCACACCACCACCTCCCATCACTTTCCCACACGCAGTGACCATTTGGCTCCAATCTGCACATTCCCGGTCAAACTGCATGCATTCATTCATTCACTCATCCTATCATATTTATTGAGCACTTACTTTGTGCAGAGCACTGTACTAAACGCTGGGGAGAGTACAATATAACAATAAACAGACACATTCCCTGCCCACCATGAGCTCACAGTATAGAAGGGGAGACAGACATTAATAGAAATAAATTACAGATATACACATAAGTGCTCTGACTCTGGGAGAGGGGATGAACTGCAGGCTCCAGAACTCCTGGGTTCAGTTTCCCTCTGTTGGGAAGGCTGACCCATGAACTTCTGTGCACTCCCAAGAGAACTTTGGCTCTCAGGGGCCAGTGGTGTGGGGAAGAAAGCATGTGCCAGGGGAGTGCCGTAGCAATTAGCCCCAGTCTTCGGGGGAGTGAGTGGGGTGGCCCCCCTCGACTCCTGACTCGCTGGGCCACGCAGGGGCCCACTGCGCCCCGCTCTGAACCTGACAAATGGGAATAATAACTTTGGTGCGTCTGCTGAGCTTCTCCTCATCACCCCAGGACTCCAGAGAGGTGTCCTCTGGAAGGACCGAGTGTGGTTGTTATTAATGAAAAGCCACCTCCTTCCCCAGGGGGAGGGGAAGGTTTCTGAATATTGGGAAACATAATTCTCAAGAAGAGGGCTCGGCAGATGAAGAAAGTTTGAAAAAAGAAAGCAAGAGAGAGACCCCATTTTTAAGGATGCCACAAGGTTGGCTTTTTATACCTGATATTAATAACCTGCACTTTGATTTTCATTGGCTAATGACCAGAAAGAGGTTTAAATTTCCCCCATCACCTCTAGTTCTCCACCCCACTCTCCGCTCATTAAGTGACCAGCTAACGGGTTCCTGGTGAGTCATTATTGACTCCAATAAATACCTTTGAACTTGCTAAGGCAGGCAAATTTAGTTTTCTCCCCAGCCCAGAGACTGGAGACTAATCTCTCCCCTGACTCTTTACCTGTGCTGATGAGGGCCGCTAACCTACTTAGGAAAGCTGAGAAGCTGGAGTAAGGGCCTGAAGTGATGGTTCTACTTCTCTCAGATGGACAGATGGTCCCAGGCCAAATGGGGAAGGCCTGGGGGGTTAGGAGATGTGCAAATAACTCCCCACCTATGGGCCCAGTGGAAGAATAAGCCAAGGAGGACTGTGGACATCTCAGGGTATGTTGGGAATTCGCTGTCAAACCATTAAAAAGCAAACAAACAAAAAGAACAGTCTCCACACTTTCTGCTCTTAAAATTGTGTCGGCAGCATGAATATCCCAAAAGCACTTTTAGCACTTACTCATTCACAGTAGGGTATAATGGATAGAGCATGGACCTGGGAGTCAGAAGGTCATGGGTTCTAATCCTGCCTCCACCACTTTTTTGCTGTGTGACCTTGGGCAAGTCACTTCACTTCTCTGTGTCTCAGTTACCTCATCTATAAAATGGGGATTGAGACTGTGAGCCCTGCCTGGGACAGGGAATGTGTCCAATGCAATTTGCTTGTATCCACCCCAGTGCTTGACACATAGTAAGCGCTTAACGAGTACCATCATTATTGTTATTGAGCTACCACTGGGTACAGTGTACTGTACTAAGCACTTGGGAAAGTACAATGGAACCCTGCCCACAAGAAGTTTCCACTCTAATGGGGAGGCAGACTTGAATATATTTACAAATAGGGTAATTGAAATGAATGCATCACTGTACAATCAATTATACACTTATAAATATCAGAGGAGGGTTTAAATAAATATGAACACATTGGAGGAGGCTGATGGATTGGTGGGTCTTGGGTGTTGGCTATTGGAGGAGGTGGGATTGTATGAGGGCTTTAAAGGTGTGGAGAGCTATGGTCTGTTCATTCATTTATTCATTCATTCATTCATTCATTCAATCGTATTTATTAAGCTGTTACTATGTGCAGAGCACTGTACTAAGCACTTGGGAAAGTGAAATCCAACAATAAACAACAACATTCCCTGCCCACAACAAGCTCACAGTCTAGAGGAGGGGAGACAGACAACAAGACAAATAAATAAAATTACAGATATATACATTCATTCAGTAGTATTTATTGCATGCTTACTATGTGCAGAGCACTGTACTAAGCATTTGGAATATACAATTCGGCAACAGATAAGGACAATCCCTGCCCAATAACAGGCTCACATTCTAATAGGTGCTGTGGGGCTGGGATGGAGGGGGAGAGTAAAGGGAGTAAGTCAGGGCGATGCAGAAGGGAGTGGGAGATGAGAAAAAGGGGGGCTTAGACTGGGAAGACCTCTTGGAGGAGATGTGCCTTCAATAAGGCTCTGGGCTGGTGGAATAGCATGAGGGAAGGGATGGAGGTGGGACAGTTGTACTTTCCCAACAAATGCTTAGTACAGTGCTCAGTCCCCAGTAGGCGCTCAGTCAATGGTTTTGATCATTTGAAAAGGATTCATGCTTACCAATCAGCAGTGATCGGGGAGGAGGTACTGTAGTCTGGTGGACAGAGCATGGGCCCGGGAGTCAGAAGGACCTGAGTTCTAATCCCAATCCACGCTATGTACCAGGCACTGTAGTAAGCACTGGGGAAGATACAAAATGATCAGTTTGGACACAGTCCCCGTCCCACATAGGACTCACACTCTTAATCCCCATTTTACAGCTGAGGTAACTGAGGCCCAGAGAAGCAAAGTGACTTGCCCAAGATCACACAGCAGACAAGCCCCAGAGCCAGGATTAGAACCCAAGTCCTTCTGACACCCAGGCCCAACCTCTATCCATTAGGCCACGCTGCTTCTCTTGAAGCTGCTGCTTCAGTTGATCAGTGAAGCCAAGGTTGGATAATGTTTCCAGGAGAAGGGGGTGGTCGACCGTGTCAAAGGCAGCTGAGTGGTCAAGGAGGATTAGGATAAAATAGAGGCCATTGGATGGGGTGAGAAGAAGGTCATTGGTGATCTTCACAATATCCCTGTGCAGTAGAAAGGGGTGAGTGTAATTCTCCCCCATTTTACACATATGCACACCGAGGTCCAAAGAAGCTAGGTGACCTACACAAAGTCTCGCAGAAGGCAGGGCTGACTCTTTCAGATTATCATTGCTGGAGAGAACGGATGAGAAAACAGGGGAAGATTTGGGTGGGCTAGTAGATTCAGGACCCTTATTTGCTACATATGTCATTTGTGTCTGCCCCTCTTCCCCATTAGGCTGTATACCTCTCGGTGTTAGGGACTGGTGTATGTTCCCAAGTGCCTAGGTCAGTGTTCTGGGCATAGTAGTTGCTTAGTACAGTGCCCTGTATCAGTAGGTGCAGGATCAATCAGTCACTGGTATGTATTGAGCGCTTGCTGTGTGCAGAGCATTGTATTAGGTGCTTGGGAGAGAGCAGTACAGTAGAGTTGATGGACACAATCTCTGCCCTCAAGAAGCTCACAGTCTAATGAATCAATGCTGCTGAAGATGAAGATGTCCAAACTGAAAGGAGCTAGGACAGAGGGGTTCAACCAATCAGTCAATCGTAATTACTGAGTGCTCACTGTGTGAGCTCTTGGAAGAGTACACTGTAACAGAGCTGGTAGACATGTTCACTGCCCAAAAGGAATTTACAGTGTAGAGGGTGAGATAGAGATTAAAGTGAATGATGGATATGTACATAAGTGCTGTGAGGCTGTGGGTGGGGTGAATAAAGGTTGCAAATCTAGAGTTCCAAGATTATTCTGCTCAGGGTAAGCGCTCACCCCAACAATTCATTCACCTCTCAGCTTCATCCTAGGTCCCCAGCACTGCTATCTCCTGAGAAGAGCTGGGAGCAAGTAGGGGGAGGGAGGGGAAGGGGAGTGAGAGGGGGCTGGGGGCAGAGTCTCAGGAATTGCCACCAAGATTTGCCTGGGAAGCCTCCCAGGACTAGGTCCCTAGCTCCATTTGCCTGCTGTTGAGGCCCACTGCTAATTGTGGTGATTGTTTTTCATTGACTGGGCACGTCTGCTGTTATCTCTCTCTGTCTGGATGTCTTGTTTTCTGCAGAAAATTGAAAATCAATAAAATAGAAACCTGGAAGGGGGCTACATACATACATTAGATGATTTCAGCCTATCCTAGTTGGTCTCCCCAGGACAAGCCAAAATCACCTAATTGCTGATTGTTAATCACTTCTAGCAGAGTTAAATTCACACCTAAGTTCCTCTCCCCTACCCCACCCTGCCCCATCCTCACCCCCTTCCCACAGATGCCAATTTTTCAGTGTGCACAAGAGGGGAAGGTTGGAAATGCACAAGGATTGTTGTGGGGAGAGGCAGCGGGATTGAGCCAGCAGGAAGGCTGCACAGAGCCCCATTTTGGGGGTGTCCAGGACCGCTAGGAAGCTCCGGGGTTTTGTTGCGGGGTGTGAAGCCTGGGAGCCCGGCCCAGATGACTGGGGCTGGTGCGGGGGAAGGTGGCTTTACCCCAAGCCAGGAACCAGGGGGAGGAACACTAGCTTCCATCTCCCCCAGCACACCCCAGCTCTTTCCCAACTCTCGTCCTCTGTGCCCAACTCCAAAAAGGGAGGCAGAAGGGCCTGGTGGCTTTGGAAAGAGGTGGTGGCAGGCAGATTAAATACCACCTCTCCCTCTAAACCTCCTCCGGCCTTCGTTAGAATCCCTGGCCCCTCCTTCCTCTAATAACATGTCCTGAAAGCTTTTAAGCATTTAGGGTTGGGAGCGCAGGGCTGAGGTAGAGAAAGTGTGAGCTAAGCGTCTGTTGTTTTTCCCCAATCAAATCCTGATTAGATCAGCAGAGTGGCTTCTCCAGGGTATGGAGGGCAGCTCCTGCTCCCTCCCTCTCCCCCACCTTAAAGTCCCCCTTCCCTCCCCCCCATCCCACAACCATCTCTCAACTTTTCTTCCTCCCCTTGCACCCCTGCTCGCCCCCCTCTGCCTCCTCCTCCTTCCATGGCAGATCAATGGGAGCTTGAGATTTAATCTATAGTGGTGATTTTTTTTTTTTTTTGGTTTTAAGTGGCAGGAGAGTTAAAAGGAGCTGGGCGTACATCATAGGTGCCAACTTTTCATTTGGAGTGCGGGGAGTCTGGCGTAAAACGGCCCCACAGGGGTGGAAATCCTGGTTTGGCCCTGTCCCACCCCCCTTATAGCTGAAAACCCGTGGGTGGGGGGTGGCCCCTGTCACCCACCACGGAATCGAAGTCTAGGGTGTGTGCAGTGCCTGGTTATCACTGGCAGGGAGGAGTGGGTATTTGAGAATCAGGACAAATCCCCTTTCCTTCCCTGGGGCCTTTAGGCCACTGCCATCAGAGGTCGACATGTGTGTCTCTGCTCTGAAGCACAGAGGGGCGGGGAGAAGCTGGGAACTGACAGAGGAAAAGTGTTTCCTGCCGTTTTATAGATCCAAAAGCTGCAGAAAATTGAGGTTTCAGAGACCCCCCTCTCCCCCCCGCACCCTCAGCCCTATTATTATCACAAAGGGTTTCCCCTCATCCATTTTGGCTACAGCAGGGTCTGGGGTTACTTCTAAAGTCATCAGAGGGAACAGGCCAGGGACCCAGTTCAGTGGCCACCTACCTGTTTCTGGCCTTACTCCCTCTGCCTTGATTTGGTGCCACCAGAATGGCCGATGCTGAACTTAGCCCTCTTCTCCACCTCACCCCAGCTGTTTCTGTGGTTCTGCTGTAGGGGCTGCATCCCTAAGGGTGGGGTCAAGTGGAGTGGTTACTCAGGGCCCTATGCCCTGGTGGATCGCCACCCTAGAACCAGACATCTGCCATTATGGGAAGTTGGGGAGTAATAATATGTTCAAGGCTACCAGGCCTCTCCCCTGCTAACCCTCCCCCCTACCTCTACCAGGGAAGCAGTGTGGCTCAGTGTAAAGAGCACGGGTTTGGGAGACAGGGGTCATGGGTTCTAATCCCAGCTCCGCCTCTTGTCAGCTGTGTGACTTTGGGCAAGTCACTTCACTTCTCTGTGCCTCAGTTACCTCATCTGTAAAATGGAGATTAAGACTGTGAGCCCCACATGGGACAACCTGATCACTTTGTATCCCTCCCAGTACTTAGAACAGTGCTTTGCACATAGTAAGCACTTAACAAATGCCATCTTTATTATTATTACCTCTTGGATTGGGACCTGACTCCCAGGCTGGGCTGCCACTAGGTATGGAAGGGACAAGAATCAGGGGGACAGGCCACAGCTTGCTGAGGCTGTGGCCAGTGAGGCACTTGCTTGGAGAAAGGTGACAGTCTGCTAGGCTTGCTTTTCTGGATTAATGAAGGTATGTATAAGGGTGGAGGGAAGCACATAAGCAGAGTGAGGGACTGCCTTTCTAAGGGAAGGGACCAACCCATTCAATCTGTTAATGGTATTTATTGAGCACTTACTACATGCAGCTGACACAGCTGACAAGTGGCCGAGCAGGATTCGAACCCATGACCTCTGACTCCAAAGCCCATGCTCTTTCCACTGAGCCACGCTGCTTCACTGAGCCAATTACAGATGGGTATGTACACGAGTGCCGTGGGGCTGAGGGTGCGTGGCTATCAAGTGCTTAAAGGGTCCAGTTCCAAGTGCATAGGTCATTCAGAAGTGAGAGGGAGTTGGGGAACTAAGAGCTTGGCCGGAAAAAGCCTCTTGGAGGAGATGGAATTTTAATAAGGCTTTGAAGGTAGATAGAGTGGTGATCTGTTGGATGTGAAGCAGTGTGGCTTAGTGGAAAGAGCACGGGCTTGGGAGTCAGAGGTCGTGGGTTCTAATCCCGACTCCGCCACTTGTCTGCTGTGTGACCTTGGGCAAGTCATTTAACTTCTCTGTGCCTCAGTTCTCTCATCTATAAAAATGGGAATTAAAAAAAAAATGTGAGCCCCACGTGGGACAATCTGATTACCTTGTATCTACCCCAACGCTTAGAACAGTGCTCAGCACATAGTAAGCACTTAACAAAACAAATATACAAATACCATTATTATTAGTGGAGAGAGCCCAGACTTGGGAATCAGAAGACCTGGGTTCTAATCCCAGTTCCACCACTTACTTACTGGGTGATCTTGGGAAGCCACTTAACTTTTCTTTGCCTCAGTTCCCTCATCTGCAAAATGGGTATTCAATGCCACTTCTCCCTCCTACTTAGACTGTGAGCCCCATGTGGAACTTTATTATCTTGTAACTAACCCAGTGTTTAGTATGGTCCTTGTCATATAGTAAGCCCTTAACAAATACCACAATTATTACTATTATTTTATGAAGGGGGAGGGAGTTACAGGCCAGATGGAGGACTTTGGCAAGGGGTCAGAGGTGAGAAACATGAGATTGAGGTTAGATTATTGTATCACCCTCCTTGTTGATCTCGCTGCCTCCAGCCTCTCCCCACTCCAATCTAAACTCCGCACTGCTGCATGGATCATCTACTTGAGACATCCCTCAGCACACCAACTCTTCATTCCTCAGAAACCTCCAATCATTTCCTATTTCCTCTGCATCAAGTACAAACTTCTTCAAAGTGGTTTCAAGGGTCTCCACAAATTCTCCCCCTTCTCATATTGGCTCTCTTCACTCGCCACTCCTCAAATCGCTCTTTTCATTCCTCCCAAATTCACCTTCTAACCGTACCTCCTCCTGACTCTCCCTCCTCCCTCCCCTCACTCATGCTGTTCCCCTCTCCTGGTACTCCCTCTCCCCAATTCAAAGCCCTCCTAAAATCCCACAAGCCGTCTCCTATTAATTCTCAACACCCTGAGCCGTATCCACTCAGAAACCACTTCTAGTAATGACTGATTTATTTATACCCACCCTCAGCCGTTCATCATTATCATCACCATCATCATCAATTATATTTGCGTGCTTACTATGTGCAGAGCACTGTACTAAGTACTTGGGAGAGTCCAATGCACATCCCCTGCCCACAATGAGCTTACAGTCTAGAGGGGGAGGCAGGCATTAATTTAAATAAATAATATATAATATAAAGGTATATACGTAAGTGCTGCGGGGTTGAGGGTGGGGCAAATAATAATGTTGGTATTTGTTAAGCGCTTACTATGTGCAGAGCACTGTTCTAAGCGCTGGGGTAAACACAGGGGAATCAGGTTGTCCCACGTGGGGCTCACAGTCTTAATCCCCATTTTACAGATGAGGGAACTGAGGCACAGAGAAGTTAAGTGACTTGCCCAGAGTCACACAGCTGACAAGTGGCAGAGCTGGGATTTGAACTCATGAGCCCTGACTCCAAAGCCCGTGCTCTTTCCACTGCGCCACGAATTAGCCCTTGGATTACATGTTTATTCAATTATACACTGAATTATTTATTCTAGTTCCACTAATTGTAAATTTTTTATATCTGTCTCCCCCAGTAGAGTGGAATCTCTTTCAGGGCAGGGAACATGTCTTATGGTTCTGTTGTACTTTCCCAAGCACTTAGTACAGTGCATTACATTCAGTGGGTGTTCAATACACATCAATATTACTGCCAGTATTACTGTTACAATAACTACTCCAGGAGACCCCTAAATGCACATTGTGGATACCAAAGTGTTGGAACCCCCTAGACACACTCCAGCTGGAGGGTGGCATCCATCCTTCCCTCTTCTCCTTTGGAGGTGGAGAGTGAAGGAAGAGGAACATTCTGGGCCAGCCAGCAAGGAAGTGTTAGTGAAGCCAGGGACTGGCTGCAGCAATTAGAGAGACCAGCCTGGAGTTCCCGCTCTCCAAGTTTGTCCATCGTTAGCCAACTCGCCAAACCCCACAACCCTCCCGCCCCTACCCCAAATAACTAATTTTATGAGGGTGGGTACCCCCCCACCCAATTCCCAGCTGGGGGTAGGGGTGAAGCCGGCATTCCCACCCCCCAGAGCCATCTGGGCCGGACTCCCAGCCTCGTTCTCTCTGGGGCTCTGATGGGACCCCAGAGCAACCAGGCAGAGTCCGAGAGAGCCCAGATCAGAGGTCTCTGATTCCCTTAGCCCTGCTCAGCCCGTCCACCCCACCTTCCCCAGCCCCATCCTGCCAGCTTCCCACTTTCTGCCCCTCCTCCCTCCTCCTACATGCCCAAAGAGAAGCTGGTATCTGTGGTCAGGAGGGTGTCAGAACATCTTCTCAGCCTAGCCTGGAGCCAGTGCAGGGAAAGTAGGGGAAAGATCCCCCGGATAGCCTCCCACTGCCTGGCCCCCGACCCCGTCTCTTGTCTCTTTCAGCCTGGACAGCCCCTCCTACGGACGATGGGGGGTACAGGGGCGTCGGGACCGATCTGTTGTTAATGCTGTTCCGCCTGGGCTGTTTGTTTCTTAACTGTGCAATTGATTTTTCTAAAGTGCCCGTCCGTCTCCTGCTGCCAGACCTGGGCCCCTTGTCAAAGGTACAAGCCCTGAGCCTTCATTTAGTGCTAAAAATGTACCTGGCAGGCACTCCCCCCCCCCCCATTTTCTTCCCTCCCTCCCACCCTCTCGAACAAGGAAGGGGGAAGGGAAGCCCCTAGTTGTGAGATGGGGCTGAGGAGGGAGGGCCAAGGAGGCTGTGATGGGTGAATGAGTCAGAGAGCCCCAATCTGGGGGTCTGGGGTCTCATCAGAGCCCGGCGGGGGGAGGGAGAGGAGGGGAGAAGCAAGGCTGGGAGTCTTGACCAGATGGCCGTGGGGGAAGAAACAGCAGCCTCGACCTGTGAATGCTGGAGAGGGAATGACTGGAACAGCCTTCCCGAAGTCGTGGCGGGGTAATACTTGGCCCCAACAAAGCTGGCACCTCTGTCCGCAGCCCAGTAGAGTCCAAGGAGAAAAATGTGCAGTCACCAGCACCCACAGGGCATCAAACATGCCTCTTCCCCATGTGAGGGCAGAGAACGGGCTGAGCGGACAGAGGTCAGGAAAGTCCAGATGTTTTGGACAATCTGGATTCCTGCAGCTCGTGTCTATGGCTCCCGGCCACCAAGCTGGTTGGCCCTGGGTGTCCCGTCCCTCTGGTAGGGTATCCTGATCTCCTTCCCCCACCTCAACCCCAATCCTCTTCAGTCTGCTCCTGGAAGTGGAAGGGCAGGAGTGAGGATGGAAGTTGGGAACGTTAATGGGAGGAAAAGAGACCAGTGAAGAAGGAGTGACTTTCAGGGAGGAGCCAGGACCTGAGTGACTTGGTTAAGGGGGCAGGGGGAACTGTGGGGAACTGTGGCAGCAAGATGGTCTCACAATATAGGCAAATGATACATAGGTCCACCATCTATAGATCAGCTTTGCCAAACCAAGTTCCTCTCCTCCTTCAAGGCCACCTTCTCCAGGAAGCCTTCCCTGATCAATCCCCTCAGAACTCATGAATTGATCTGTCATTTGCTATTCATTTATGTATCTGTCCCTGTTGATTCTTTATATCCATTCTGAGACTTTTAAATATGGTATATTCATTCATTTTTTATTATTATGAATATTATTGATATTAATTACAAGTTGTTATTAATACTTGTTAATAATAATAATAATGATGGTGGTTGTATTTATTAAGTGTTTAGTAGGTGCCAAGCACCTTGCTGAGCACTTGGGTAGATATAAGATAATTAGATCAGATAAAGTCCCTGTCTCAGACAGGGCTCATGGTCTAAGGAGATGAGAATTGGTTCCTTATCTCCCATTTAACAGGTGAGGAAACTGAGGCCCAAAGAGGTTAATTGACTGGCTGAAGGTCACACAGTAGGCAAGTGGGTGAGCTGTGATTAGAACCCTCTAGACTGAAAGCTTGTGTGGGCAGGAAATGTCTGCTTATTATTATATTGTGCTCTCCCAAGCTCTTAGTACAGTGCTCTGCACACAGTAAGTGCTCAATAAATACGATTGAATGAATGAATAAACTCAGGACACCTGACTCTCAGATGCTTTTCACTTTCTGTCCCCTTCCATCCCCCATTATACTGTAAATTCTTTGAGAGGACGGATTCTGACTTCAATGCCTTTGCCTCCCAGTTCAGTGCTCAGTATAGATTGGTGATTGACGGTTGCCCTCCTGAACATCAACCCTCACAGTATGGGATGGGCCATCTAATACCGCTCTGTGTCCCTCAGTAACCCAGAAGGGGCCACTTGTCCATGGATCTATCCAATCCCCCAACAGATCAGCTGATATTTTTGGCACTTCAGTTTCCACATGCTTACCGTCCACTCAGAGGAGGCAGGAGGAGTCCCCAAGTTTGCACCACCTCCTTATCATTATTATTATTATCATATTTATTGAGGACTTACTGTGTGCAAAGCACTGCACTCAGCGCTTGGGAGAGTACAATATAACATCAGACACATTCTCTGCCCACAACAAGCTCACAGTCTAGAGGGGAAGACAGACATTGATATAAATAAATAAATACAGAGAAGCAGCATGGCTTAGTGGAAAGAGCACGGGCTTGGGAGTCAGAGGTCAGGAGTTCTAATCCTGGCTCCACCGCTTGTCACCTATGTGACCTTGGGCAAGTCACTTAACTTCTCTGTTCCTCAGTTACCTCGTCTGTAAAATGGGGATGAAGACTGTGAGCCCTACGTGGAACAACCTGGTTACCTTGTATCTACCTGAGCGCTTAGAACAGTGCTTAGCACATAGTAAGCACTTAGCAAATATGAACATTATTATTATTGTTAGAGTAAATAGATTACAGATATATACATATTTGCTGTGGGGAAGGGAGGGAGGGTGAATGAAGGAGCAAGTATGAGCAGCGCAGAAGGGAGTGGGAGAAGAGGAGAGGAGGGCCTCAGTCAGGGAAGGCTTCCTGGAGGAGATGTGCCTTCAATAAGGCTTTGAAGTGGGGGAGAGCGATTATCTGTCTGATATGAGGAGGGAGGGCATTCCAAACCAGAGGGAGGGTGTGGGCAAGAGGTCGGCGGCGACACCATCTTGCTGCCATCTTGCCATCATCCCCTCACCATCTTGATGCCCTCCCAGGAAGAAATCCTGTTCGGAGGCCTGGCCCAGGGAGAGATGGATTGAGCTGGGCCCCAGGGCAGGTAAGAGGGCTTGCAAGGAGGAGTTTATGAGCCCTGGCTCTTAGGAGGGCTGCCTCTAATAATAATTATGGTACTTGTTAAGCGCTTACTACATGCCAAGCACCGTTCTAAGTGCTGGGGTAGATGCAAGTTAATCAGGTTGGACACAGTCCCTGCCCCACATGGGGGTCGCACTCTTAATCCCCATTTTTCAGATGAGGTAACTGAGGCCCAGGGAAGTGAAGTGACTTGCCCAAAGTCACACAACAGACATGTGGTAGAGTCAGAATTGGAACCCAGGTCCTTCAGACTTCCAGGCCCGGACTCTATCCACTAAGACACACTGCTTCTCCCACTCTTCTCTACCCACTTCAGGTTCATCAGACTGCTGCACCTTGCCCACCCCAGCTGGCAGGGCAAAATTGCAGATATCGGGCCCCTCTGTCTCGACAACACAAAGTGGACAGAGGGTCTGATCTGCACCCTCTGCCATAAATTGGCACCTTAAGCAGTTCTAGGACCATGCAATCAGGAAGGGAGGAAAGAAGAGGGTTGGGCAGGAGACAGAATTATTCCACAGGGATGGGGGCCCGGGAAGAGGGGGGAAGGGGAGGGGCTGGAGATCAGGCCGCTCTTCCTGACCTAACTGAGGAACTCAGCCAGCACCTACCATCCCATCATCGGGTCCCCACCCCCAACCCACCCCATCTGGGGCTTCTTTGAGTTGGGGGTGGGGAGGAGGGGAGGGAAGAGAAGAGTATCTAATTCACTGGCCTAGAGGCAGCGACCTGGGCCAAATTACCTCTTGTGGGGTGGGAGAGGGAACCCTCTAGGGACTGGAATCCTAAGATCTAAGACCCAGCAGGGAGATTTGAAGTGGTTGAGGCTGATCTGCAAGAGGGAGAGAAGGTTGAATGGCTGGGGGCCAAAGCCCTCAACCCCCCTCCCCCTCCCCCCTCCCCCCCCCCCCCGTCCCCACCTCCCCAGCGCCCCCTCCCCCACTACCGCCCCCCCGCCCCCAGCCCAGCGAGTGCAGGATCATCAGCTCCATCTGCCCGGGTCTCCAGATACATCTTTCCATTACTTGGCCCTAGAAACCATCTTCCCAATCGATACAGGACCCTTTACTCTTCAGCGGCTGCTAAGTTCCCATTTCCTGATCGATCGATGCCACCAATATAATAGAGCCTAAAGGTTTCTCTGCATGGCTTCCTGCAGTCCCGGAGGGAGGTGGGGGGAGGGAGGCAGGGGCTCTGGGGTTTCCGTGGCCATGCTCTCAGCTGTCTCCCCATATCAACAACAACATGCTCAGGGGGTTTAGAGACTGTGAGAGAGGAGGGGGCGATGCTAAGATGGTTTATCCCTCCCCCTCCCAGCCCCACCTAAAACTCCCTCAGTTTCCTCCCCCAAATCCCTCTGACCCACGTCAGGGTCTTCCAAAGCCAGGGGGTAAAGAAACAAGGTGGGCAGAGAGAGGATGGCACCTGGGGAGGCAGGTAGGTGAGGTCGGTGACCGAAAACAATGTCTGGGCTCAGAGATTCATTCAGTAGTATTTATTGAGCACTTACTATGTGCAGAGCACCGTACTAAGAGCTTGGAATGTACAATTCGGCAACAGTTAGAGACAATCCCTGCCCAATGACGGGCTCACAGAGATGTGTCCCTGACTCTCCGGGGGAGCCTGGGAGCGATTCTCATGGTCAGGATTGATCAGAGTCCACAGGGACCACTCAACACAGGTTCCCAGCTCTTCGCCACCTGGCGCTTACCCCGCTGCTGGCTCTAAGGGAAGTCGCAGTCCATTTCTGGGACAGAGGAGGCTGCAACAGGGCCACAAGCTCCATGGGGGCGATGGGGACCTCTGCATCCCCCAGTTCCCAGCCGAGGGTGAAGCTGCTGTCTCGCCCCCAGTGCTGTCTGGGCTGGACCCCCAGACTCACCTCCTCCCTACTCCGGGGCTCCACTGAGACCCCAGAGCTTCCGAGCGGGGCTGAAGAGAACCCCAGATTGGGCCTCTCCCATCCCTTCCCTCTGCACGACCTGCTGGCTCCTCCCTCCTCAACCCGGTCCCACTGGCTCTCATCCCCTTTCCAACCCCTCTCCTCCACCCAAGACACAAACACACATGCACGCACACACCTACCTCACAATGAACAAGTGGTGCCTGTGGTCCACAGACACAGAGAGTTATTCTGCCTGACCCTCCCAAGAACATCCTGGACTAGCAACCCTTTTCCTCCACAGTTTGAGACCATAAAGGGAGAAAGTGAGTCCAGTGAGAGATGGGGAGGAGAGGGGATGATATCGCTTTCCTGACTCTTTCCTAGAAGGGTAATTTGTGACGATCGACTTCATGGCTCCCTCTCACCTATTCACCCTCTTATCCCACTAAACCCCAGCTCGCACTTCTTTCTTCTCTCTAGGAAATCTCCTAATCATCCCTCACTCACACAATCTGGTCTCCAATCCTCTGCTCACATTTTTCTTCTGCCTGGAATATCCACTCTCTTCATCTTCACCAAACCACATCCCTCCCCACTTAAAAGTTCACTTTCCTCTTTCTCTGATGGATCCTCTCTCCATATTGGTCATGCCAGCAATCACTGGTATTTATTGAGTGCCTACTCTGTGCAGAGCACTGTGCTAAACACTTAGGGGAGTGTGATAGTAAAAATAATTGTGTATGCCAAGCACTGTGTTAGATACACAGTTTGGACTCAGTCCCTGTGCCACATGGGCCTCACTGCCTAAGTAGGAAGGAGAACAGGTATTGAGCCCCCATCTTTCAGATGAGAAAACTGTGGCACAGAGGATTTAAGTGGCTTTCCCTAGATTACACAGCAGGAAAGTAGAGGAGCCTGGATTAGAAAATAACAATAATAATTATGGTATTTGTTAAGCGCTTACTATGCTTCAAGCACTGTTCTAAGCTCTGGGGTGGATGCAAGTTAATCAAGTTGGACACAGTCCCTGTCCCACCTGGGGATCACAGTCTTAATCCCCATTTTGCAGATGAAGTAACTGAGGCCCAGAGAAGTTAAATGACTTCCCCAAGGTCACACGGCAGACAAACGGCAGAGCAAGGATTAGAACCCAGGTCCTCCGACTCCCAGGCCCCCGTGTTTTTTCCACTAGGCCACACTGCTTCTCATGATAACCAGTAGAGGAAGCAACAGAGTTTAAAGATTTAAAAATATGTAACTGTGGTATTTGTTAAGCGCTTACTATGCGCCAGGCACTGTACTAAGCATTGGGGTGAATACAAGCAAATTGGGTTGGACACAGTCCCTGTCCCACATGGGGCTCACAGTCTCAATCCTCATTTTACAGATGAGGTAACTGAGGCCCAGAAAAGTGAAGTGACTTGCCCAGTCTCTCAGCAGGCAAGTTGACAGAGCCGATTAGAACTCATGACCTTCTGACTCCCAGGCCCATGCTCTATCCACTATGCCACGCTGCTACATAAGTGCTGTCGGGGGTGTGTGTGGGGGTTGGGGGGCGGTGGGTGAGTAGGTGATGCAGAAGTGTTGAAGAGTCGATAGGGGATGGGGAAATGAGAGTTAATTCGGAAAGGCCTCTTGGAGGAGATGCAATTTTAGAAAGGCATGGTAGTGGGGACAGGTTCATGACCCCACAAGGCATGGGTGAGCTGGAAGGAGGCTGGTTTCCAGTCTTCTAGGGGTCTATGCTGGGGAGTCCATTCCCACTTCAGCCTAGTGAATAGACCCAAAAAAGTGGCAGATGAGCTTCTGTCATAGCTGCAGGAGGGGCTGAGAAGGGCCACCAGGAAGGTCAGGGGGATGGACCAGCTTCTGGACAAGGACAGAATGGAAGGGTTGGGACGCTTCAGTCTGGAGATACAAAAGCCAAGACGTGATGGCATTCAAGTTTCAAGAATCATTAAGGGGGTGGACAGGGTGAACAACAGTGCTGGAACTCAACTCCGGTGTAAGAAAAAGTCCCAGAATGACAGCAGTGATAGAGCTGGTATTCAGGAACACCTGGTGTTTAATTTAAGCTCTGTGTGCTAATATTTGCCAAAGGTAACGTTGGAGAGGGAGGGGAAATGTGAAACCTCAACCTGGGTCCATATGACACTTATTTCCCTTTTGCCTGTGGGTTTTGAGGTGATTTCTTCCCCATTCCATTCCAGTCTGAACTGGATTAGGGCTCTTGGCCTCATTTGAAAGACAAACATGACTTGGATTTTATTCAAAATCCTATCAGTATCAACACAAGTATGGACCGAGTAGTAGTGTGTGCAGAGCACTATATTGGGCACCTATCGTGTGCAGAACCCTGTATTGGATGCCTGCTGGGGGGCAGAGCACTATAATGAGAACCTACTGAGGGGGAGTGGAGGGCAGAACAACTACTGCGGACAGCGCCATACTGGGTTCTGGGAACCTCTGATAGAAGTAGAAGATTCGGTCCCTGCCTTGGAGGAGTTTACAACTTAAATGGGGGAGACAAGCGGACACAAATTGCTAACATACAACAGGAACAAGAGTAAAAGGACAGATACGGCTGACAAAAACAAGAGTAAGCAATAAGTGAATAAATAAATGGTATAAGTGAACAGCTAGACACTGAGTGCTAAGGATGGCTGAGGGGATGACATGATCGGGGAGGTGGGGATGAGGTATGTGGAAGGTATGTGGCGGGCCCCTCCAGTGACGGCGTAGAGAACCCCAGGGCCCCAGGCTGATGAGAAAGGTTAGTCAGTCATGAAAGACGAAAATGGAATCCCAGCCCTCCATGGTGGGTCTTATTGCCTGTGGCACCCAGCTGAGTGGCTGGATATGATTAGAAATTAATCCACACAATCGGGGCCTGATAAATGACATATTAGGCCTCCCTCCTTCCTCTCGCTCTCCAGATTGGCTGGGAGACAGGTCCTGATGGGAATAAGGGTGGGAGACGGAGGGATGTCAGTCAGCTCCCAGTGGGGAGAATCCTCTGGACATTCCAGCAGAATCAGGAGCCAGGTCTGGGGTCTCCAACCACTTCCCCTCCCTCCCCCGACTCCCAGCAACCCAGTCCCACACCTTCCTAATAAGAAAAATAATAATTACTTTTCTTAAAGCAGTTTCTGCTATTACTGATCTCATTTTAGCATCAAAAAACATCCCAGAGAGGTGGGGATTTTACAGATGGAGAAAGTGAGTCTTTGGTCACACAACATTTCAGAGGGCAGATGTGGGATTCAAACCCAGCTCCCGTGCTTTCCACACTCTTTCCACTAGACCACACTGTAAGAGGAATATAGCCTCCCCCTTCCCCTGGGGGACCTCATCCCCTCCTCATTCCCCCCAACAAACAACAAAAAACTGTACTTCATGAAGTAGTTCGCTCCCAGTAGAGATGGAGAGAGTTTTCTGGGATGTCAGCTCTTTATTCTGAGGAAGCAGGGTAGGGGACAGAGGGTGACTTTTGCAGAGTAGGGAAAAGGGCATACAAGACTGGGTCAAACTCTCTAAATTCATCTCCTTCTTGTGAAATCCAAAAGCCTCTACTCCATCCCAGCCAGGACCCGAGTGGGTGATGGGGTTCTCCGAGTCAGAGATAGCAAGGGAACCCAGGAGAAGGAAGTGAAGGGTGAGGTGGGTGGGCATGTGGGAGGGGAGGAGAGGGCACTGGGAAATCTAGGAGGGGCTCAAACCACCCCATGCTGGGAGATGAGGGGCTTGGGGATCAGTGCTCTGGGTATGAGGTTTTTTATGGTATTTGTTAAGCATTTACTATGTGCCAGACACTGTATTAAGTTCTGGGGTCGTGGCTTAGTGGAAAGAGCCCGGGTTTAGGATTCAGAGGTCATGGGTTCTGATCCTGGCTCCGCCACCTGTCAGCTGTGTGACTTTGGGCAAGTCGCTTAATTTCTCGGTGCCTCAGTTACCTCATCTGTAAAATGGGGATTAAAACTGTGAGCCTCATGTGGGACAACCTGATTACCCTGTATCTACCCCAGCACTTAGAACAGTACTCGGCACATAGTAAGCTTTTAACAAATACCAACATTATTATTATTATTATTATTCAGGCTAATCAGACTGTCTATATCCCACTTGGGGCTCAGTCTTAATCCCCATTTTCCAGATGAGGGAACTGAGGTCCAAAGAAGTTAAGTCACTTGCCCATGGTCACATGGCAGATGAGTGGCTGAGCTGAGATTAGAACCCAGGTCCTTCTGACTTCCAGCCCGTGGTCTATCCACCAAACCATGCTGCTTCCTTTGAGTCCCAGCTGCGTGGCCTAGGGTGGGTCCCTGGGCCTTTCTGAGCCTCAGTCTCCCTCTCTGTGAAAAGGAAGAATAATCCCAGCTCCCTCCTATCCAGGGAGAATACTGATGCAGCCAACCTCCCCCCGACACACACACACACACCCTGCCATAGATGTTCTTCCCTTCACTCCCTGGGGATTTGCCCTTCTCCCCTCCAGGAGGCTCAGCTGCAACCCAGACGCTCTTCCTACCTGCAGGCGGCCCAGCTCAGGCTCTGAACAGCTGCTCCCCCATCCCCCCCGCCTTAAATATCCTCCAAAAGGCAGGGCGCCGATGCTTTCGCCTTGACTGACTGACTCTGAATACAGTTCATATTTCACTCCTAATCTCCCCTCTCTACTTCTAATCCCCCCACCCCCGCGGCCTCCTGCCCCCGCCTCCAGGTTTCTTTCTTGCTCTGTTTTTTATTTTATCTTCTTCTGCTTTTCCCCCTTTTTTCTTCCCTCCCCCACCCCTTCCAAGACAAATTACGCTTAATGATATTCCGAAGGCCATGACACCCGTGTTTTCTCTTTGTCACCCTCCTCAGCACGGCGTGAAAGGATAATACAAAATGCCGCACTTATCTCCAATTGAGAGAGAGACAAGTTGCTAATCCCCTAATAATACCACATCAACAGCCTCATTGGCTGCCAGCTCGCCGGGATCTCCAGTCACATGGGAAATCCCAGCCCCATTGCCAAAGGAAAGCTTCCCTCCTTTCTTCCCTCCTTTCTTTCTCTTTGTGACTACCTCCCTTAGCCTCTCTCTGTCTGTCTCTCAGATATCTTCTCGGACTCTCCCTTTGTGGCTGCCTGTCTCTGTGCATCTGTGCCATTTTCCATAAGCACCATCAACTCTGTGGGGTCCTCTAGGATCCGGACTCACAGTTCCCAATTGTGGGTGAAGCCTCTGTTTCTACCCCCTAGGCCGTCTAGACCCCAGAGCTTCCAGGAGGGATTGGAAGGACCCAAATCGGGTCTCTGATCCCTCTAACCTGCTCTGTCTACAAGGTCTTCCCTCCCCTTCCCCAGCACAATCCTGCTTGCTCCCCTCCCTAAAAGTCCAATCCCTTTCTGTTCCCTTTCCATCCCCATCCTCACAGAGAACAGTTGCCCCTGAGCTTCAACATAGACAAACAGAATTCAACCCTGCTGCTTTGACTGTGGCTTCTCCATCCCATACCCTTCCACCAGGCTGCTCAGAACTGCCTCTGGCCTCAAACCGTCTTCCCTCTTCATATGCGACAGATGATCACTCTGCCACCTTCAAATTCTTGTGAAAAATTCGGCTCCTCCAAGAGGGGCCCCAACCAAGCCCTCATTTCCTCTTCTCCCACTCCCTTCTGCATCACACTTGCACCCTTTATTCACCCCACCCTCAGCACCAATCAATCGATCAGTGGTATTTATTGAGTGCTTACTACGTGCAGAGCACTGTACTAAGTGCTTGGGAGAGTACGATGTAACACGGTCCCTGTCCACAACCAGTTCCACAGCAGTTATGTATATATCTCTAATTTATTGATTTACATTAACATCTGTCTCCCCCTCTAGGCTGTAAGCTTGTTGTGGGCAGGGAACATGTCTACCAACTCTGTTGTATTGTACTCTACCAAGTGCTCAGTACAGTGCTCTGCATACAGTAAGCACTCAATAAATACGATTGATTTTTTATGGTATTTAAGTGCTTACAATATGTCAAACACCGTTCTAAGCACTGGGGTAGGTACAAGTTAATTAGGTGAGACACAGTCCCTGTCCCACATGGGGCTCACAGTCTAAATAGGAGGAAAAGCAGGTATTTAACCCCATTTTACAGTTGAAGGAACTGAGGCACAAAAGTTAAGTGATTTGCCCGAGGTCACATTGCAAGCAATTGGCAGAGTTGGGGTAATAACCCAGGTCTTTTTACTCCCAGGCCATGATCTATCCACTAGGCTATGCTGCTTCTCATTGATTGATTGATTGATTGATTGAAGCCTCCCAGGACAGCAGTGGATTAGTGGGAAGCAGTGTAGTCAGGGCTGAGGGGTGGCCCACAAGATGACACGTGGGAATAATAATAATAGTAATAATAATGATATGTTAGGCATTTACTATGTGTCAGTGCTAAGCACTGTAGTAAGCAGTGGGGTAGATACAATCAGATCAGACACAGTCCCTGTCCCACATGGGGCTTACAGTATAATGGGGAGGGAGAACAGGTATTGAATCCCCATTTTACAGATGAGAAAACTGAAGCATAGTGATGTGAAGTGACTTGCCCAACCAAGGCAAGTGAGTGGTAGATCTGGATTACAACCCAGGTCCTCTGACTCCCAAGCCCATGCTCTTTCCACTTCAGGGAAGGGCCAGGTTCAGCGGTGGCCCTGGGGCTGGAGTGGAAACAACTCCCTAACAGATTAATCAGTCAATCAGTCAATCAATCAGTTGCATTTATTGAGGGCTTACTTTGAGCAGAGCACTGTACTAAGCATTTGGGAGACAACAATATAACCGAGTTGGTAGAAACGTTCCCTGCCCCCCAATGAGTTAACAGTCTACCATGGGGGTGAGGTAAATGATGGGGGTCAGCCTCACCCTGTGGGGTCGAGGCAGAGAGAGATGCTTCGATGAGGAAAACTCCCTTGAAAATGATCCCAGATCCTGAGGATGAGGATGAGGATCCCAGATCCTTAGACATGATCTAAGACACTAGTGTGATCATAATAATAATAATAACGGAGGCATTTGTTAAGCGATTATTATATGCCAAGCCCCGTGGTAGATACAAAACAATCAGGTCAGATGCAGTCCCTGTCCCACATGGGGCTCAAAGTCCAAGTAGGAGGGGGAACAGATACTGAATCCCCATTTTACAGATGAGGCAAATAGGGCCCAGAGAAGTGAAGTGACTTGCCCAGGGTCACAGAGCAGGCAAATAGCAAAGTCAGAATTTGAACCCAGGTCACCTTTTTTATGGTATTTATTAAGAGTTTACTATGTGCCAAGCACTGTCCTAAGCACTAGGGTGGATACAAGAAAATCGGGTTGGACACAGTCCCTGTCCCATGTTGGGCTCACAGTCTCAATCCCCATTTTACAGATGAGGGAACTGAGGCCCAGAGAAGTGAAGTGACTAGCCCAGGGTTACAGTGCAGACAAGTGGCAGAGCCAGGATTAGAACACGTCTTCCAAGTCCCAGGCCCGGGGCTCTTTCCACTAGCCCACCCTAGCCCACCCCCCTTCCCCTATGGGTCTGGCCTGCCCAGAATGGCCCATCCAGACCCTCCAAACACCCCCACCAGCACCACCACCCGGGGTCATCAGCCACCTATAGGATTTTGGGGTGGTGGGGGGGGTTAGTTTCCAAACCAGCCACTCCACCATTTCCCACGCCCCACCAGATCTCACTGGGGCCCAGGCCCCATCTCTCCTCTCCCCCATCCTCTCCTTCCCACTCCCAGCCTCCTCCGCCTTCAAAAACCCAGACCTCTCCCCGCTGGCAGGCTCACCGTGGACCCCAGCAGAGGCCGGGGCGACGGTCAGACGCTTCCACTTAATTTCCTGTTTTCGGTTTTGTTTTCTTCCCGGTGATTTATAGCCCCCCGGAGACGTCCCTAGAGCTGTAAACACGCGTTTATTTGTCAGCTGTATCCCCAAGGCCGACGGGGTAATATATGGTTTTATTCCCCCTCTCACTTGATGCTGTCGGGATTAGGAGCCCCGACATATTTTATCGGCGTCCCGGAGGGATGGTCCTTTGTAAATCACTGCAGCGGGAGCGCCTCTGCCCACTGCACGGGAGGGAATAATTAACTCGGGGGGCGGGGGATAGGCGATTTATCCCGGGCGCTGGGCCAGCCCCGGGTGCATATGACCAGACTGGGAGAGTCCTCAGCTGTCCAGGAGGAGGGGGAGTTTGTGCCATGAACTTGTCGAATAAATCTCAGCCCAGACGGAAGGAGAGGGCGAGAGAAAGAGAGAGAGCCCAGTCCAGTGCTCTGCATGCACCAGGCAACCAGTACAGTACCCTGCATAGAGTAGGTATACAGTACAGTACCCTGCATACAGCAGAGCGGTGGTCTGGACAAAGTGGTTGCTCAATAAATACTGATGATAAGGGTGGTGATGATGATGATGATGATGTTGAACTCCAAGCCCCACGCCAGAGACACGAGCCCTCTCAGAAGTTTCCAGAGTGTGTGCAGTGTGTACCCAGAATAATGCAGTGAAAGGCTGTGTGTTGGTTCCCTGCTGCATGTGATGGGGGAATGGGGAGCAGGCTCAGGCACCTTCTCATTCTGCAGTTCTCACTGTCTCCATCAATCCGTCAATCGTACTTACTGAGCGCTTACTGCATGCATAGCACTGTTCTAAGTGCTGGGGAGAATACAATAGAACAGAGTTGGTAGGCATATTTCCTGCTCACAAGGAGTTTACAGTCTAGAGGGGAAGACAGGCATATAATAAAAATTATGGTACTTGCTGAGCGCTTATTATGTGTCAAGCACTGTTCTAAGCACTGGGGTAGATTCAAGCTAATCAGGTTGGACACAGTCCTACATGGGGCTCACACCCTTAATTCCCATTTTACAGAAGAAGTAACTGAGGCTCAGAGAAGTGAAGTGACTTGCCCAAGGTCACACAGCAGACAAGTAGTGGCGGAGCCGGAATTACAGCCCAGGTCCTTCTGACTCCCAAGCCCCTGATCTATCCACTGAGCCACGCTACTTCTCTAAACAAATAAATTACGGATTTAGTACATAAGTGTTGTGGGCCTGAGGGAGGGGTGAACAAAGGGAGCAAATCTAAGTGCAAAGGAGACGCAGAAGGGGGTGGGAGAAAAGGAAATGAGGATTTAGTCAATGAAGGCCTTTTGGAGGAGATATGCCTTCACTAAGAACCTGTGTTCTAATCCGAGCTCCACACTTGTCTGCTGTGTGACCTTGGGCAAGTCACATTACTTCTCTGTGCCTCAGTTATCTCATCTGTAAAATAGGGATTAAGCCTATGAGCCCCATGTGGCACATGGACTGTGTCCAACCTGATTAGCTTGTATCTACCCCAGCACTTAGTACAGTGCCTGGCACATAGTGAGGGCTTAACAAATACCATTAAAATAAATAATAAGGCTTTGAAGGTGGGGAGAGTAATTGTCAGTCGTATATGAAGAGGGAGAATGTCCCAGGCCAGAGGCAGGATGTGGGCAAGAGGTCAGCTTCAAGAGAGACAAGAATACAGTGAATAGGTTGGCATTAGAGCTTAGTACAGTGCTCTGCACACAGTAAGAGCTCAATAAATGTGATTGGATGAATTAAAGGAGTGAAGTGTCCGGTCTGGGTTATAGTGGGAGAGCAGTGAGGTTAGGTAGGAGGGAACAAGGTGATTGAGTTCTTTAAAACCTATGGTAAGGAGTTTCTGTTTCATGCACAAGTGGATGGGCAACCACTGGAGGTTCTTGAGGAGTGTAGAAACATGGACTGAACGTTTTTGTAGAAAAATGATCTGGGCAGTAGAGTGAAATATAGACTGGGGAGAGGAGAGACAGGAGGCAGGGAGATCAGCAAGGAGGCTGATACAGTAATCAAGGCAGGCTAGGATAAGTGCTTGGATTAACATGGTAGCAGTTTGGTTGGAGAGGAAAGGGTGGATTTTAGCAATGTTGTGAAGGTTTAACAGCCAGGATTTAGTGACAGATTGAGTATGTGGGTTGAATGAGAGATGAATCAAAGATAATGCCAAGGTTACAAGTGTGTGAGACAGGGAGGATGGTGGTGCTGTCTACAGTGATGGAAAAGTCAGGAGGAGAGCAGGGTTTGGGTGGGAAGATGAAGAGTTCTGTTTTGGACATGTTAAGTTTTAGGTGTCAGCAGGACCTCCAAGTAGAGATGTCTTGAAGGCAAGAGGAAATATGAGACTGCAGAGAAGGACAGAGGTCAGGGCTAGAGATGTAGATTTGGGAATCAAGCGATAGAGGTGGTAGTCGAATCCGTGAGAGCAAATGAGTTCTCCAAAGGAGTGGGTGAAGATGGAGAATAGAAGGGGACCCAAAAGTGAACTCTGAGGGACTCCCACAGTTAAGGGGAAAGAGATTGAGAATGAGCAGCCAGAGAAACAGGAGGAGAACCAGGAGAGGACAGTGTCATTGAAACCGAGGTTAGATGAGACTTCCAGGAGGAGGGGGTGGCCCACAGTGTCGAAGGCAGCTGAAAGTTCAAGGAGGATTAGGATGGAGTAGAGGCCATTGGATTTGGCAAGAAGGAGATCATTTATGACCTTTGAGAGGGCAGTTTTGTGGAGTGAAGGGGACGGAAGCCAGATTGGAGGGGGTCAAGGAGAGAATTGGAGGAGAAGAACTGGAGACAGCAGATGTAGACAACTTGTTCAAGGAGTTTGGAGGGGGATGGTAGGATGAAAATGGGGCGATAACTGGGGGGAGCCATGGGGTTAAGGGAGGATTTTTTTAGGAAAAAGGAGACATGAGCATGTTTGAAAGCAGTGGGGGAGAGTTGAACAGTTTAAAATGGTCCTCAGAGAGGGAAGAACTCACACAGCACTTATGTATATATGTATATATCTATAATTTTATTTATTTATATCGATGCCTGTTTACTTGTATTGATGTCTGTCTCCCCCCGGCCCCCTAGACTGTGAGCCAGGAGGGCCTCCCTCATCTGGTTCCTCTGAGCGTCCTAGTGCTACTGCTGTCAGTCAGAATCCTGGGCTGGATGGACCATGGAACTGAACCTTGATCTGATGAGAGAGACAGAAGCCCAGAGAGAGGGAAGTTAGGGATGTTAGATGGGCAGGGGGAAAGCTAGCAGACTGGCTCGGGACTCATCTCACATGGTGGAGGACCCTACCTTGGATCATAGGGTTGTGGGGCTGAGGGTGGGGTGAATATAAAGTGCTTAAAGGGTACAGACCCAAGTTCAAAGGCCACAGAGAAAGGAAAGGGAGTAGGGGAAATGAGGGCTTAGTTGGGGAAGGCTTTATTCCCATCCTAGTTCTCAGCCAGAGGTGAAGCCCCATTCCCACCTCCACAGAGGCCTCCCAGCCTCAGTCCCCTCATGACACACAGGACACCAGAGCTTCCAAGCAGGGCCGGAAAGACTCAAAAGTATATCTTTCTGATTGGTTTGCTCTTCCCCGCCTGCCTCAGGCTTATCCCACTGGCTCTTAGCCCTCCCTGCAAACCCTGCCCACAGTGAGAACTTGGCCCCTCGGGTCCCTCCTTTGCTCCTGCTCAGCTCTCCAGGAAGACTGACCAAAATTCCCTCTGTCCCCATCACCTCACACTAGATCCCTTCCGGGCCAGATGAAGCAGGGGGCCATGGCTGAAATCTTTTGCCTTGGCGCTCACCCAGGCCCCAACCCAGATCCAGCCTCTGGAGGCTGCCATACCTGGCTCACCTTCAACAGGTCCCCTAGGTTCTCTGCAGTTTCTCTTGCTTCCTCTCACCCCAAGTTCCTCTACCCTCTCTGGCTGGCCCAGGGCCACAGAACTGGAGTGACCTCTCCATGTCTTTCATCACCAGCCTGGACCTCAGGGCAAGTGGGCGGGGGATGGTGGGGGAAACATCTCCCATTGGTATGCATCCAGTTGACTCTGGGCAGCCGTATTTCGGCTCCTTTTCCAGCCCAGAGAGCTTTAATGGGAACGATTTCCCTCGGAGAAGCTGGACCAGCCGCCCGGCTCCCTCCGGTGAGATCTTGCTTTCCAAGGTAACCAGCATTAGCTCCAGACTGATTACTCCAGCGGGAGCCTCATGAATGTTACACAGCGTGTCCACCGCATGGCTTGGAAAAGACCTGCTAGCCATGGGGGAGGAAGGGCAAGCCCTGACTCTCAGTGGTGGGCACTATCCGGCCCCAAGTTAGGCAAAGTTGGCACCACAATATGGGACAGAGGGGTGGAGTGAGGGAGGGGTGAGCACCACTGACCAAGCGGTTGTGAGGGAGAAAGGCAGGAGGAGAAAGGGTGAGATGACAGGCACTGGATAAGCTAGTTCTCTCCTCCCCATTACCTGGCACAGCTACCCACGGTGCCCACTCTGCGTGAGGCCCCCAGATAGCTGTGTTAAGATGGGACCTCTCTGTTGCAACTCTTCCACTTCTGCCTCTGGGCCAAGTTAGGAGGAATCAGTCCTGGATTACCACCACAAGTGGAGTCATTGCCTGTGAGATGGGGGGGACCCCACTGTGACAAAGGGGCTCCGGGTACTCCTGGGGGAGCAGTTGTGACCTCGGGCAAGTCACTTCACTTCTCAGTGCCTCAGCTGCCTCATCTGTAAAATGGCGATTATGACTGTGAACCCCAGTTGGGACATGGATAGTGTCCAACCTGATTACCTTATATATACCCCTGTGCTTAGAATAGTGCTTGGCACATAGTAAGCACTTAAAAATACCATAAAAACAGGTGCAGAAAGCAGATACTCATTTCCTCCAAGTCCAGTTACCTCCAGGGAGAAAGAGAGAGAATATGAAACAGTGTGGCCTAGTGGGTAGAGCACAAGCTTGAGAGTCAGAAAGACCTCGCTTAGAACAGTGCTTTGCATATAGTAAGCGCTTAACAAATACCCACATTATTATTATTATCTGGACTCCACCACTTGTCTGCTGTGATCTTGGGCACACCACTTCATTTCATTGTGCCTCAATTCCCTCATCTGCAGAATGGGGATTAAGACTGTGAGCCCCATGTGGAACATGGACTGTGAGCAACCTGATGATCTTGTATCTACCCCAGCACTTAGTACAGTGCCTGGCACATAGTAAGTGCTTTACAAATACCATTAAAAAAAACCCAAACAGGTCTCAGGGCAGCTGGAAGGAGACTGAATGGGAGACTCCATCTTGGCTTCAGTGCAAGAAGTTGCTGGAGTTGGCCACTCTGCTTGGTTGATCACCATCTGTCCACTTTGTGTGCTGGCCCAAGAGTGTCCTTGCCACTCTAGTGACTGAACCTAGGACTCAGGAGACTTCAGTTCCAGCTAGGGCTCTGCCACGGCGTGACCTGGGGCAGGTCACGTAACCTCTCTGGACCTTAGTTTCTGTTAAATAGGGCTAGTACTTGCCTCCTGGGGATGAGGTGAGGATAAATGGTGCCACACAGACTAAAGTAGGAATGTCCCACCCCTCCAAGGAGATATGGAGGGGGGTGGTCCTGGCTTGGCTCTCCACTTCCCTGGGGTCCCAACCCAAGGCAGGGTCTGCTCAAGAAATATCCCGGAGTCATCACCTGTGAGGAGAGCAATAAAAGGAAATGGATTAAAAGAGACATTCAGAGTGAGATGATCAACCGACCCAGGCAAACAGGAAAAGAGACAGAGAAAAACAGAAGAGAGTTCCAAGGCAATGAAGGGAGAGGGATCCCTGAAACTAAGAGCTGACAGTGGGAAGTGGATCTGATTTCCTTTCTCCATCGTGCCTGGAGCCTGAGAGGTGGGAAGCTGTAGATGCATTTCTATTCTATTCTATTTCTATTTCAAGTCATTTCTATTTCCAGCCTGTTGCTCCTTCCCACGACCCCATGAGAGAGGTGGGGTGATTCACCTCATTTTGCAAATGGGTGCATTTAGTGCTGGGAATAAATTGGGATGGGAATAAGGCCTTCCCCGACTAAACCCTCATTTCCCCTACTCCCTTTCCCTTCTGCGTTGCCCTTCGCTTGGATCTGTGGCCTTTAAGCACTTGTTATTCACCCCGCCCTCAGCCCCACAGCACTTATGTCTGAATCTCTAAATCATTTTAATGTCTATCTCGGCCTCTAGATTGTAAACTCTTTATGGGCAGGGAATATGTCTATATCAACCCAGTTGTGTTATGCTGTCCTAAACATCAAGTGCAGTGCTCTGCACACTATTGTTTTTTTTTTAAATGGCATTTATAAAGTACTTAGTATTTACCAGGCACTGTACTAAGTGATGGGATAGATATAAGATGATCGGGTTGGATACGGTCCGTGTCCTTCATGGAGCTCACGGTCTTAATCCCCATTTTAGAGATGAGGTAACTGAGGCACAGAGGAGTTAAGTGACTTGCCCAAGGCCAAACAGCAGACAAGTGGAGGACCTGGAATTAGAACTCATGTCCTTCTGACTCCCAGGCCCGTGCTCTATCCACGAGGCCATGCTGCTTCAATGAATACCACCAACCTCCCTGTCTCACAAGCTCGTAACCTTGGTGGTATCCTCAACTCATCTCTCTCATTCAACCCACATATTCAATCTGTCACCAAATCCTGTTGGTTCAACCTTCACAACATTGCTAAAATTCGCCCTTTCCTCTCCATCCAAACTGCTACCACGTTAATCCAAGCACTTATCCTAATCCACCTTGATTACTGCATCAGCCTCCTTGCTGACCTCCCTCCCTCTTGTCTCTCCCTTCTCCAGCCCATACTTCACTCTGCTGCCCAGATCATTTTTCTACAAAAACATTCAGTCTATTTTTCCCTACTCCTCAAAAACCTCCAGTGGTTGGCCATCCACCACCACATCAAACAGAAACTCCTTACCATAGGCTTTTAGGCACTCAATCACCTTGCCCCCTCCTACCTTACTTCCCTGATCTCCTACTACAACCCAGCCAGCACACTTTGCTCCTCTAATGCCAACTTACTCACTGTACCTCCATCTCCTCTACCTCGCTGATGACTCCTCGCCCACGTCCTGCCCCTGGCCTGAAACGCCCTCCTTCCTCATATCTGACAATCACCCTCCCCACCTTCAAACCTTAGTTCATTCATTCATTCAATAGTATTTATTGAGCGCTTACTATGTGCAGAGCACTGTACTAAGCACTTGGAACGAACAAGTCGGCAACAGATAGAGACAGTCCATGCCGTTTGACGGGCTTACGGTCTAATCGGGGGAGACGGACAGACGAGAACAATGGCAATAAATAGAGTCGAGGGGAAGAACATCTCGTAAAAACAATGGCAACTAAATAGAATCAAGGCGATGTACATTTCATTATCAAAATAAATAGGGTAATTAAAATATATACAGTTGAGCAGACGAGTACAGTGCTGAGGGGATGGGAAGGTAGAGGGGGAGGAGCAGAGGGAAATGGGGGGAAAAGAGGGTTAAGCTGCGGAGAGGTGAAGGGGGGCGGTAGAGGGAGTAGAGGGAGAAGGAGAGCTCAGTCTAGGAAGGCCTCTTGGAGGAGGTGAGTTTTAAGTAGGGTTTTGAAGAGGGGAAGAGAATCAGTTTGGCGGAGGTGAGGAGGGAGGGCATTCCGGGACCGCAGGAGGACGTGGCCCAGGGGTCGACGACGGGAGAGGCGAGACCGAGGGACAGTGAGGAGGTGGGCGGCGGAGGAGCGGACCGTGCGGGGTGGGCGGTAGAAAGAGAGAAGGGAGGAGAGGTAGGAAAGGGCGAGGTGATGGAGAGCCTCGAAGCCTAGAGTGAGGAGTTTTTGTTTGGAGCGGAGGTTGATAGGCAACCACTGGAGGTGTTTAAGAAGGGGAGTGACATGCCCAGATCGTTTCTGCAGGAAGATGAGCTGGGCAGCAGAGTGAAGAATAGACCGGAGCGGGCGAGAGAGGAGGAAGGGAGATCGGAGAGAAGGCTGACACAGTAGTCTAGCCGGGATATAACGAGAGCCCATAGCAGTAAGGTAGCCGTTTGGGTGGAGAGGAAAGGGCGGATCTTGGCGATATTGTAAAGGTGAAACCGGCAGGTCTTGGTAACGGATAGGATGTGTGGGGTGAACGAGAGAGACGAGTCAAGGATGACACCGAGATTGCGGGCCTGAGAGACAGGAAGGATGGTCGTGCCATCCGGTGATAGGGAAGTCTGGGAGAGGACCGGGCTTGGGAGGGAAGATGAGGAGCTCAGTTAAAACACACCAAGAGGCCTTCCCTGACTAAGCCCTCATTTCCTCTTCTCCCACTCCCTTTTCTGTCACCCTCCCACTTGGATTTGCACCCTTTATTCACCCCTCTCTCAGCCCCACAGTGCTTTTGTCCATATTTGTAATTTTTTTTATATTCATGTCTGTCTCACCCTCTAGGCTGTAAGCTCCGCACGCTCTGCTCCTCTGCCGCCCACCTCCTCACCGTCCCTCGGTCTCGCCTATCCCGCCGTCGACCCCTGGGTCACGTCCTCCCGCGGTCCTGGAACGCCCTCCCTCCTCACCTCCGCCAAACTGATTCTCTTTCCCTCTTCAAAACCCTACTTAAAACTCACCTCCTCCAAGAGGCCTTCCCAGACTGAGCTCCTCTTCTCCCTCTACTCCCTCTGCCACCCCCCCTTTACCTCTCCACAGCTAAACCCTCTTTTTCCCCTTTTCCCTCTGCTCCTCCACCTCTCCCTTCCCATCCCCACAGCACTGTACTCGTCCGCTCAACTGTATATATTTTCGTTACCCTATTTATTTTGTTAATGAATTGTACATCGCCTTGATTCTATTTAGTTGCCATTGTTTTTACGAGATGTTCTTCCCCTTGACTCTATTTATTGCCATTGTTCTTGTCTGTCCGTCTCCCCCGATTAGACTGTAAGCCCGTCAAACGGCAGGGACTGTCTCTATCTGTTGCCGACTTGTTCATCTCAAGCGCTTAGTACAGTGCTCTGCACATAGTAAGCGCTCAATAAATACTATTGAATGAATGAATGAATGAAAGCTCATTGTGGGCTCATTGTGGAATGTGTCTTAGCAGCTCTGTTATATTGTATTCTTCCAAGTGTGCACAATAAGTACGATTGATTGATCAACTGACTGATGGACTGAAACTCTGCTCCGGTATGAGGAACAGGATCGGAGCTGCTTTTCTAGTTATGAAAATTGTTCTGAGGTGGCTGTGACCATGGCAGCGGCCCTTTTGGCCGGTGAGGAGAAGCCAGAGAGGGGTTGCAACACCCAGCCCGGCCGTCAGCTGGTGGGGCTGGCAGGGCAGGCAGTGAACGGGGTACAGACCAACCCCCCCAGTCAGAGACCTGGGGGGAGCAAGCCCTGCTGGAGGAGGAGGCCCAATATAACATAGCTAAGAGTGCAGGCTGGCATGGTGTCTCCCCAGTGCAGCCCAGTCCAGCCAGCATGGCCCAGTCCAGCTAAGATTTCCTGATCCAGCCAGTACTGTCCAGTCCAGCAAGCACAGCCCAGTCCAGCCAGCAAGGCCCAATTCAGCCACAACATAACAATAATATAATACTTGTTAAGTGCTTTCTATGTGTCAAGCACTGTTTCAAGCTCTGGGATAGATACGGGATAATCAGGTCAGACACAGTCTCTGTCCCACATGGAGCTCATAGTCTAAGTAGGAGGGAACTGAGTAATAGAGAACTTAAGTAACCTGTCCAAGGTTACCCAATAGGCAAGTGTTAGTTCCGGGATTAGAACCCAGGTCCTCTGACTCTCAGGCCTGTGCTCTTTCCATTATTTCATGCTGTTTCCAAGACCAGCCAGTGCCATCCAGTCCAGCCAGCACCACCCACTCCAACAAACATGGCCCAATAATAATAATGATGATGATGATGATGGTATTTGTTAAGTGTTTACCATGTATCAAGCACTGTTCTAAGCGCTGGGGTAGATACTAGCTAATCGGGTTGGACACAGTCCCTGTCCTACATGGGGCTCACAGTCTTAATCCCCATTTTACAGTTGAGGGAACTGAGGCTCAGAGAAGTGAAGTGATTTGCCCAAGGTCACACAGCAGACAAATGGCAGAACCGGGATTAAAACCCAGGTCCTTCTGCCTTCCAGGCCCATGCTCTATCCACTAGGCCATGCTGCTTCCCTGGGCGGTGCAGTCCAGCCAGCTCCACCCAGTCCAACAAACAAGTCCCAGTTCAGCCAGCCCTGCCCAGTACAACAGAAATGACCCAGTCCGGTCAGCATAGCCACCTTCCCTGTCCTCATCCTTCTTTCTAGATTTGACCCCATTATTCCTGATCATCACCCAGGAATCTCAGCCCCACGGGTGTCCCCCACATTCCAGGCTAAGAATCGCGATGCACAGCTCCAGGAACTCTGGGGGGTTGGAGCAGCCTGGATACAGGAGATATTTTTAGACTTGAGTGCAAAATCTTGAGTCTGTCATGTAATGGTTATATAAAGGAGGCAGCTCAGTCCTCCGCCTGGTCCCCAAACATATAGTTGCCAGGCCAGGCAACCATCTGAAGGGTGAACTGAAGTCTAGAGGGCTCAGGGTAGGTGAATGGGTATGAGTGGACATACAAAGGGAAGGCTGCTTGCCTGCCTGAGAGACTGGCTAAAGGCAGGTAGGCACTTGGGGATATTTGTTTATGTGTGCTGTGGGCACATACATGTGATGAGGATGATCTGCACACAGTCAGCACTCAATAAATACGATTGATCGATTGATTGATGATACTGGTATTTTGTTCAGGGCATACTATGTCAAGCACTGTTCTATGCGCTGGGGTAGTTACAAATTAATCAAGTCAGACACAGTTTCTGTCCCACATGGGGCAGGAGGAAGAAGAGGTGTTGAATCACCACTGTACAATTGAGGAAACTGAGGCACAGAGAATCAATCAATCAATCCATGGTATTTATTGAGCACTTGTTAGGTGCAGAGAACTAAACAAAGCGCTTGGGAGAGTACAGTGCAACCGAGTTAGCAGACATGCTCTCTGCCCATAAGGAGTGAAGTGCCCAAGGTCACACAGCAGGCAAGTGGTAGAACCAGAACTAGAACCCAGGTCCTTTAACTCCCAGGCCCATGCTCTTTCCATTAGACCACACTGGATTTAGGTTTATCTGGGTTGCATCTTGGTCTAGAGAAGCAGTGTGACCTAGTGAAAGAGCACAAGCTTGGGAGTCAGAGGGCCTGGGCTCTAATCCCAGCTCCGCCTCTCATCTGCTGTGTGACTTGGGGTAAATCACTTCACGTTTTTGTGCCTCAGTTCCCTCAGGTGTAAAATGTGGATTAAGACTGTGAGCCCAGTGTGGGACATGGACCATATCCAACCTGATTAGCTGGTATCTACCCCAGTGCTTAGTATAGTGCCTGGCACATAGTAAATGCTTAACAAAATACTATCAGTTAAAATAGGTGTGTATAGGTGCATTAAAGTGAATGTGTATGTGTGACAGACATCATCTTTTATTTTAATGGTATTTGTTAAGCATTTACCATGTGCCAGGCACTGTTCTAGGCACTGGAGTAGATACAAGCTAATCAAGTTGGACACAGTCCATGTCCCTCATGGGGTTCACAGTTTTAATCTCCATTTTACAGATGAGGTAACTGAAGCTCAGAGAAGTGAAGTGACTTGCCCAAGGTCACACAGCAGACAAAGGTCAGAGCCAGGATTAGAACCCAGGTCTTTCTGACTCTCAGGTCCATGCTACTTCCACTAGGCCACATTGCTTCTACTGCACCAGCCTCCTTGCTGACCTCCCTGTCTCCAGCCTCCCCTCTCTCCAGTCCCTGCTTCACTCGGCTGCCCCGATCATTATTCTAAGACATTGTTCTGTGCACATCTCCCCACCCCTCAGAAACCTCCAGTGACTGTCCATCCATTTCCGCATCTCATCGGCTTTATAGAGCTCACTCACCTCTCTCCCTCCTATCTATCCTTGCTTCTACTACAACCCAGCTCGCACGCTTTGCTCCTTTAACACCGACCTACTCACTGTGCTTCACTCTCATCCCTCTTACTGTAGACCCATTATTCATGCCCTCCTTCTTGCCTGGAACTCCCTCCCCATTCATATCCGACAGACCACCACTCTCCCCATCTTCAAAGCCTTACTAAATTCATGTCTCCTCCAAGAAGCCTTCCCTGACTAACCTCTCATCTCCCCACCTTATTCTCCCTCTCTTCTGCATCACCTATGCACTTGGGTCTATACCCCCTAAACCCTTTGATACTCACCCCACCCCTGCAGCACTTACATACATGTCCTTACACTCTGCCATTTCCCCTATCCGTAACTTATTTAAATGTCTGTGTCCCCATCTGGGCTTTAAGTGGGCAGGGATTGGATTAATTTTCTCTATTGTATTATCATCTCCCAAGCACTTAGTATAGTGTTCTGCACACAGTAATAATGTTGGTATTTGTTAAGCGCTTACTATGTGCAGAGCACTGTTCTAAGCGCTGGGGTAAACACAGGGGAATCAGGTTGTCCCACGTGGGGCTCACAGTCTTAATCCCCATTTTACAGATGAGGGAACTGAGGCACAGAGAAGTTAAGTGACTTGCCCACAGTCACACAGCTGACAAGTGGCAGAGCTGGGATTCGAACTCATGAGCCCTGACTCCAAAGCCCGTGCTGTTTCCACTGCGCCACGCTGCTTCTCTAAGCACTCAATAAGTAAGCACTCAATACATACCGTTGATTAATTGATTGAGTCCAGCTCAGACAGCAGTGAGAGTGGGAAAAATGGGGTGGGGGGGAAAGAGGGGAACACCAGTCTGCCATTACTCCTCATAGAACCAGAGCTGTCAGGACCAGCATGATCTGAGAAGACCCAACCTAAAAGTCCAGTTCCCAAATGAGGAGAACTGACCAGTGACCGCAGAGAATCCACCCCCGCAAGAAGTGACCCCAAAACTGTTTTCTGTCTATCCCTAGTTCTCCTGAAAGACTGAGGGAAATAAAGAAATGAAAGAGGGGGGCTTTTAGTCCCATGTTCACCCCTCAGCATCTACTCCTGACTTCAAAGTTTACTGTTCTTTTCATCTGTCCCAACAGGAAACAGGCAGGGCCAGAGAGGAATCACTGGGGGCCTGGGATTGAGGGAGCTTGTTCCTGGCACATCCTGCAGTGATGGGAGCCCTCCTGTATGGAAGCCATAATGGAGCCTGGCCTTCCCGAGGAGCTACAGGCTGCAGGGGTGTGTGGGGTGGGAGGGGGGTGGGGGGCAGGGGCATGTCTGGTTTTAAGCTTCTGTGTGACTGTATTTCTGTGGGCATCTCTCTCTGTCTTGGGGCCTCTGTGTATCTCTGTCAATAATCTCCAGCACTTATGCACTTATGCCCGTCCTGAACACTTTTGCATATTTGCTATTCAACTGTATGTTCAATCACTTCCTTTCATGACTCTGTAAATATTTTTATGTCTGCCTCTCCCATTAGAGGGTAAGCTTCTTGTGGACAGGGAATGTGCACCTTGTTTGTAGTTCCCAAGTGCCTAGTACAGTGCATTGCTCCATGAATACTATTACTGCCATCTGCATTCTTGTGGTATCTAAGTCTGTATCTCAGTGACTGCCTCTGAGTCTTGGGGTGTCTCTACATCTTTAGTTCTGTATCTCTGATCGTCTCGGAGTCTTTCTTTGTGTTTTTCTCTGTCTCTGTGTGCCTCTGCCTATTTCTGATCCTCTGGATCTGTTTCTCTCCCTTGCTTTCTGGGTCTCTCGGTCTTTGGGTCTCTGCCTCTGTTTCTCTGTCTATCTTTGTCTCTGTATTGTTGTATCTCTGCCTATCGCTGGCTCTGTTATGTCTTTCTATTTCTTTTATCTCCTTCTAGACTGTAAGCCCCTTGCGGGCAAGGAATGTGTCTGCCAACTCTGGTATACTGTACTTTCCCAAGCACTTAGGTCAGTGCTCTACAGTAAGTGCTCAATAAATACCACTGATTGATAGATGGATTCACTCTAGATCACTGTGTTTGTTTCTGTGTCTCTGTGTGTCTCTGGCTCTATATCTCCATACTTGTGTTTGGGTCTATGTGTGGGTCTCTGACTATCCCAACTCGCTCCCTCTGCTCTACCCCCCTCCCCAACCCACAGTACTTACTCTATTTATCTTGACTCTATTTATCTTGACTCTATTTATTGCCACTGTTCTTGTCTGTCCGTCTCCCCCGATTAGACTGTAAGCCTGTCAAACGGCAGGGACTGTCTCTATCTGTTGCCGACTTGTTCATTCCAAGCTCTTAGTACAGTGCTCTGCACATAGTAAGCGCTCAATAAATACTATTGAATGAATGAATGAATGAATATATAGGTACATATTTATAATTCTATTTTATTAATGATGTGTATATATCTATAATTCTATTTATATTGATGCTATTGATGCCTGTTTACTTGTTTTGATGTCTCTCTCTCCCCTTCTAGACTGTGAGTCCGTTGTGGGCAGGGATTGTCTCTGTTGCTGAATTGTACTTTCCAAGTGCTTAGTACAGTGCTCTGCACACAGTAAGTGCTCAATAAATATGATTGAATGAATGAATATCTCTATTTCTCTAGTTCTGTGGCCTTGATTCTGCGTGTCTCTGTATCTCCATGGCTGTCTCTGCACCTTTGTTATGACTTTCCATTTTGGTGTATCTCTGTCCCTAGATCTCTGTCTCTAATTCTATATCTCTCTCTAGATCTACATATCTGTGTGTGTCTCTATAGCTCTGCTTATGTCTGGGTCTACGTAGGTTTCTCTCTCTCTTCCTCTCTGTATCTCGCTTTGGGTCTCTCTCTGGATCTATGCCTCTGTGTGATTTTGACAGTGAGGGCTAGAGGCTGCTTTGGGGGGCTTGAAAATGGTGATTAATGAATGAATTAATTCTGGTATTTGTTCAGCACTTACTTTGTGCCAGGCACTGTACTAAGCACTCGGGTGGATAGAAGCAAATCGGATTAGACATAATCCCAGTCCCATGTGGGGCTAACAGTTTCAATCCCCATTTTACAGATGAGGTAACTGAGGCACAGAAAAGTTAAGTGACTTGCCCAAGGTCACACAACAGACAAGTGGAGGAGCCAGGATTAGAACCCATGATCTTCTGATTCCCAGGCCTGTGCTCTATCCACTATGCCATGCTGGGGCCCCACTCATTACCTGAACTCCTATCCGTGAGGCTGATGAGGGAGTGGGGAGAGAACCTCTGTTCTGGGTCAACTTTCCCCCTACCCTTCCCTGCACCCCCCATCTCATTGGAAATCAGGTGATCCATTTCGGATATCAGGTGGGCAAGAGAGCCCCAGGGCTGAGGAGCCAGTCCTCCCAGTCAGCCTGCACTCTCTTTGTCTCTCTAGCTCTGCCTCACTGACTCTCTCTCTCTCCATTTCTGGATCATTTCTAGATCTGTCTCCTCCATCTCTCTCTCTCTCTTTCTGTCTTGGTGCCTCACTGTTTCTCGGTAACCCTGTCTCTGGACCTGTCTTTGTCTCCCTCTAAAGTTAGAGATTCCACTCCTCTCATTTTCTCCCCAGTCCCTTGAAAACTTGTTCCTATGCTAATACCCCCCAGCAGCTGCTGCAGTCCAAGACCCATGTCTTCTGGTTCCATATCACATGTTCGATCCTCTTCCTACCTCTTCCCTGGCCCACCTTCCTCTTCCTCCATTCCCCTACCTCTAGCTTAAAGAATCATTCCCCGACCCTGCTTCTCCTGCCTCCAAAGAATCCCAGGCCCATATTCCCCCTTGCTGGAATGCCCTCTCCACTCCTCCTCCCCAGCTGCCCTCCTGCCTGTCGACTCCTTCAAAGTTTTCAAAGCCCACCTCAGATTCCTCCCTACCCAGCTTCCACTGGGAGACAGTCAGGTCTCACTGGGGATTAGCCTAGTAGGTTAGCTGAGTCAGAGGCATGGTCATGATGGACACCCTGGTAGGGTGGAAGAATGGGAGGAGGTGGAGAGGTGTCGGGCCGGGGGGTGTCACGAAGCCACGCCCCCCCCCCCCTTCTCAAACTCACCATGCTGAGTTAGTCTCAGTGGTCCCTTCCTAACCAGGTCCAATCTGCTCCTGCCCTACCTAGTCTGGAGGTGACCGGCAATGGTCCGTGCAGAACCCCGTATTGCTGACATTCGGATGTGACCGTTTCTGGAGGACGTTGACAGTGAGTGAAAACAGCAGATGGAGTGAAAAGCACGGACCGGTGTTTCCCTTTTACCTCCCTCTCCTCCCCCTGCTACCTCGACACCACGGGCCTTCCCCCGCTCCACTGAACCTCCATCCGTCCGTCTGTCCGTCAGTGGTGGAAGCCCGAGTCCTCCTGGGGTGGAGCTGCAGATGGCGGCCGGAACGAGCCAGTGACCAGAAGAGGGAGAGGCTGGGCAGGGCGGAGACCTGACCCAACACTTAGCTTGGTGCCCCAGTCCTGAGTCCTCCCCAACCTCCCCCCACCATTACTCTCATTAAAATACAAAATGAACATTTCCCTCCTCCTGTGGAAATCTCGGGCCCTCAGAAATGCCATCTTAGGCTGAATTAATTAACAGCGGATTGTTTCTTCCCTGCTAATTAGGCTGAAATATGCATTAGACACTGGAGATGAGCACGGGCCGCACACACGCCTGCCATAGGGCCAGAATGCTAAAAGAGGGAGCCTCCCCCAGGAGGACGCGCCCGCCCCCCTACCCCAACTCCCTGCTCTACACATGACCTCATGGGGGAAGGAACGAACAGTGTGGCCTGGTGGCAAGAACAGAGGTCTGGGAGTCAGAGGACCTGGGTTCTAATCCTGGCTCTGCCACTTCTCTGCTGGGTGACCTTGGGCAAGTCATTCTCAGCGGCTCAGTTTCCTCAGCAGTAAAATGGGGATCAAATATCTACTCTTCCTCCATGTGGGACAGAGCTGTGTCCAAGCTGATAATCTTGTATCTACCCATTCTTGACATGCGATAAAAGCTAACAAATACTACCATTGTTATTATTATTATTATTATTGTTGGGCACAAATCTCTGGCTTCATCTTGGCCCTACCCCATTCCCCGACCCTGCTTCTCCTGCCTCCAAAGAATCCCAGGCCCTCTGGAGAGATTTTGGAGATCGTGGATCTCTTGGCTGGCTTAGCGACTCCATATCCGACTTCTTCCCCTGACTCCCCCATTACCCCCATCTTTCAGCTTGTTGACATCTCTGCCTCTGGGAACGGTGAGAAAGAGGAATAGGGAAAAGATAAGGAGAAGAGGAGAAACATCCAGAAAAGATCACCAATGATCTCAAACGTCACCAATTACCTCCTTCTTGCCAAATCCAACGGCCTCTAATCCATCAACTGAATTTATTGAGCACTTACCTTGTGCAGAGCACTGTACTAAGCACTTGGGAGAGTACAAGTGCTTAGTACAATGCTCAGCACACAGTAAGAGCTCAATAAATGTGATTGATTGATTGATTGATTGGAAGAATACAATATAACAATATATTCATTCAATAGTATTTATTGAGCGCTTTTTGCAGAGCACTGTACTAAGCGCTTGGAATGTACAAGTTGGCAACAGATAGAGACAGTCCCTGCCCTTTGACGGGCTTACAGTCAGCAGAGTTGGCAGACATGTTTTCTGCCCACAATGAGCTTATATAGTCTAAAGGGATTGTTTTTGATTAAAAAGGTGGGAAAGAGAAGAAAATTCAACCTGATCGTAAGGATTGTCTCACCCCAGTCAGCCTACAGAGCTGGAGCAACACATGTATCCTTGTCTGAATTTGGGACATAAAAGCCTCCATCTTAATCATCCTCCACCACTCAGCTGCCTTCGACACTGCGGACCACCCCCTTCTTCTGGAAACATTATCTAACCTTGGCTTCACTGATGCCGTCCTCTCCTGCTTCTCTTCCTACCCCTCTAGCTGTTCACTCTCAGTCTCTTTCGCAGGCTCCTCCTCTGCCTTCCACCCTCTGTGGGGCTCTCTTAAAGCTAAATTCTGGGTCCCCTTGCATTTTCCATCTATATCTACTCCCTTGGAGAATTAATTCACCCTCTCAGCTTCAATTATTATCTCTATGTGGCTGATTCCCAACTCTACCTCTCCAGCCTTGACCTCATTCCTTCTCTGCAGTCTTACGTTTCCTCCTGCCTTCGGGATCTCTCTACTTGGATGTCCTGCCTTCGGGACCTCTCTACTTGGATGTTCCTTATCTTCCCATTCAAACCCTGTCCTCCCCGTGACTTTTCAATCACTGTAGACAACACCACCAGCCTCCCTGTCTCACAAGCTTGTAACCATGGCATTATCTTTGACCTGTCTCTTGCATTCAACCCACATATTCAATCTGTCAACAAATCCCGTCGGTTCAACCTTCACAAAATCACTAAAATCCACCCTTTTCTCACCATCCAAACTGCCACCAGGTAAATCCAAGCACTTATCCTATCTCTCTTTGATTACTGCATCAGCATCCTTGTTGACCTCCCTGCATCCTGTCTCTCCCCTCTCCAGTCAGTACATCACTCTACTGCCCAGATCATTTTTCTACAGAAACGTTCAGTTCATGGCTCCTCACTCCTCAAGAACCTCCAGTGGTTGCCCATCTACCTCTGCATCACACGGAAACTCCTTACCATAGGTTTTTAGGCACTCAATCACCTTGCCCCTTCCTATCTTACCTAGCTGATCTACTACAACCCAGCACCCTCACTTTACTCTCCTAATGTCATCCTACTCACTGTATCTCAATCTTGTCTATCTCGGTGCTGACCCCTCAGCCACGTCCTGCCTCTGGCCTGGAACTCCCTCCCCCTTCACATCGGAAAGACCTTCACCCTCCACTCCTCCAAAACCCTCCTAGAAAACACATCTCCTCTATGAGGCCTTCCCCAGCAAGGCCCTTATTTCCTCTTCTCCCTGTCCCTTCTGCATCACCCTTGCACTTGTATCCTTTTATTCACCCCACCCTCAGCCCCAAAGCACTTATGTCTGCCTCCCCTTTAGACTGTAAGCCCCTGGTGGGCAGGGAGTAACTGTTGTATTGTACTCTCCCAATCACTTAGTACAGTGCTCTGCACACAGTAAATAATAAATATGATTGATTAATTGAAAAGATTGGGTGAGGGAGCAAGGTAGATGGAACTAATAGTTCAAATGGGCAAGTTGGATTATCTGTTGATTTCATTTATCCACACATCCTGGCTGCCTCTTACTACAGAAAAACAGAGATGACTCAAATGAGAAACCTTTCTATGTTAACAAGCTGGGCAAAATCTCTAGGAGACTTTGGAAAGTGAATGGCCAATAAAGAACAGAGACTTTGGAAGAACTCAACTCGCAGGAGGTTTATTTTGATTTTATTATAAAAAAATACAGAATTCAAAGTAGATGGGGGGAGCAGGTTGGGGGAGCAGGGGGGGGGGCACAACGTCGAGAATGGGGTGGGAAACCAGGAGCTTGTCTGAGACCAGATCTGCAGGGCTGGGGTAGGGAAGGTCGGGGGGACCTTGGGTCAGACCCGGAGGAACCCCCACCCACAAATCCCTAGCCAGTGGGGTTTCCCGGAAGCCCCTGTCCACAATATATAGATATATATATATATAATATATTTATAAAACACCGAGTGGCGGGGGACACGGGGCGGAGTATGAAATCTGTATAAATGGGTTTACACCAGTAAAGGGTCTTGGGAGTGGGTTTGGGATCCATGTGTGGGATTTTGTCCTGCCTTTTTTTTTTTGTCTGTTTGTTTTTCTTAAGAAATGTTACTTGGGAAGGGGGATGGGGAGACGGGAAATGGGGGGGGGTTCATGGGCCGAGGCCTCGACGGACAAAATGAGTTTATTGCGAATTGTAGCTTCCTAGTCTAGAAAAATGTCCCCATCCCCGCCCGGCGCCCGCCCCCTCCCACCCCCACCCGACACACCCCGAAAAAAAAAGGAGGGAAATGAGAGAAATCTCCATCTGGTTCATTCTCGGCAAATAACATTAAAAAGAAATCGCAGCCGAGAGCCGCTGGTTTTATGTACAGGGGAAAGGAGTGGGCGGAGGAGGTGTGTAATCCCTCCAGCCCCACCCTGGACCAGGCAGAGTGTTTAGAAATTGGGGGGACTCGGAGGTAGGGGCAGCTGAAGAGGCGAGGCAAAGGGAAAACCTGTAGAAAGACAGGGGGCTGGACTTGATGACCCCTGGAGGAGCCTTTCTCCCTGCTCAAGGCAGCTTCCCTCCCGCCTGCCCCCAGCTCTCTGCCTCACCAGTCGCCACTGGGGGGACGGACACGGACGCCTTGAGTCCAAAAATGAGGGGTTCACTGGGGCAGCTGGCCTTCCTGGCCTGACCTCGGGGGCCCCAGGCCCCTTAGAAATAGATAATAAGGAAACACACAAGCTCCCCCACTGCTCCTCGCCAGGCTAGACCCCAAATTTCTTGCAATAGTGAGTTCTGCTCCATCTGGACCACCTCCCCCCCCTCCCCCTCCGCCCCCAAGGAGAGGTAGGGAGTTGGGGTGTGGAAGTGGTGGGGAGGATCATGGAACTGAGGAAGGAGGCAGACAGCCAGGGGAAGTGGGGCAGGGACTTGGATGGGACAGAAAGTTGAAGGGGCAGGGAATTGAGGATGAGGGAGGACTGGGAAGAGAATTGGGGAGACAAAGCTAGGAGGGACAGGGAGTTGTTGGGGAGGGAGCCGGGTGGGACAGAGATCTGGGGGGCGGGGGGGGAGCAAAGACTTGAGAGGGGGCAAGAAGCTGAGGGGGGATCCAGGGAGCTGTTGAGTTTCCCTCTCACCCCAAAATCAGTTCATGGGGGAGGAAAATAAAGAGAATAAATTAGAAGCCGAGAAGACACATTGAACAAACCACCAACGGTGACATTTCCTTCTCCCTTCACAGCCCCCCCACCCCGATCCCGCCCCCATCGCCCAGCCCACGCCTGCCCGCTCCGACCCCCCCTTCAACACGCTGCCGTGCACAATCTCCAAAGCTTGAGGGGGTTGTCCCCAGCCGGAGAGACAGGGCCTCGAGCAGGGAGAGGGTCCGAGGCTCCGTCCAGCGGGGCAGCCGGTCCAGGGCACTGGGTCTGGAGGAAACCCAAGATCCGTTGTGTGTGTCCCCCCACCCTCCCGCCCACCAAATCTGTCCTCCTCTTCAGGAGACTCCATGTCTGCTCCCCACTGGGGGGCATGGGGGGTGGGGGAGGGTGTCTCCTGGGATCACCATGTCCTCTGTCCATCCCAAGCAGAAAGAGAAGTCAGGGATGCAGAAGGGAAAGTCAGGGGTGGCGGATGGTCCGTCCATCCCTGGCCACGAGGACGGGTGTCCAGGAGGGCCACCGGCACCCGGTTCCTCCGAGCGCCCCAGCGCTGCTGGCGGAGACGCGGTCTTGGGCCAGATGGACCACGGGGCTGAGCCGGGGCGGCTTAGGGTCAGATGCTGGAGAGTCTCCCCACATCCTCCCATGTCCCCCGAGGCCAGCTCCCCCTCGCCCTCCATGTCCTTGGGATTATATCACGTATGGATCAGCGGGGTTGTTGGGTCCCGGTTGGTCCGGCAGTGGCCGGCACCCCCTCGCCCCTACCCCCACCCTGGGTCTGGCTGTCCATAGCCCTTGGGCCGGGCCGACCCGTCCCCCCCCCGCGGGCCGCTAGGAGGTGAACACGGTCCAGACCACGGGCACCACGCTGAGGAAGAGCTGGGACACGGCCGCCTGCCGGCTGCACGAGTTGTTGCTGGTGAAGATGGGTTCCGGGGACTCGTAAAGGGAGTCGTCTGGGAAGAGAGAAAGGGACGAGTGTCTGTCCGCCCCGCTCTCTCTCTTGCCTCTCCCGCCCCCCGACATCTCTTGATGGGGAATGTGTCCATTTATTGTTGTATTGTACTCTCCCAGGTGCTTAGTACAGTGGTCTGCACACAGTAAGCACTCAGTAAATATGAATGAATGAATCAATCTCTTTGTTGGTCTCTCTGCCTTTCTCTTTGGCTGTCTCTGTCTCTCTGCCTATGTCTCTGTGTGGGCCACTCTCTCTGTGAGCAATTCAGATCATCTCTAGTGGAGACCAGACCACAAGATACCCTGAAAGGTGGGGTGGGGAGGGTTAGTGTCCTGCCTGCCTGGGTCTCCCCTTTGACTGTGAGCCCTGTGTGGGACATGGACTATGTCCAACCTGATTATCCTATATCTATCCCAGTGTTTAATACACTACCTGACACAAAGTAAGTGCTTAATATATACCACAGTGATTATTATTATTATTTTTGTTCTTAATCAGCCAAATGGGGTTCAGCAAACAGTTTGGGTTTGGAGATGGCCAGAGAGGAGGAAGGAGTGGAAAAAGCTTGCGTGCGTGTGCTGGGGAGATAGAAGAATAAAGCTAGTGACAGTGTGAGTGTATGTGTGTCTGTTTGTGGGTGAGGCTGTGCATGTGAACATGCAAGGGATGTGTGTTCGGCTCCGTGTTGGAGAGAGGTGGAGGGTAGGGGGTGGGGGGAGGGGGAAGAGGGTGGTCTCCACCAGCCTGAAACCTGGCTATTTCATGGAGAAAGATGTTTTAAATTCTCTGTGATAGCCTTTGCCCTTTGGTCTGAAGCCTCCCTGTCCCGACCCCCAACTCACTCCCCTACACTAGAACATGCACCAACCTTGGGCAAGTCACTTTACGTCTCTGTGTCTCAGGTATCTTATCTGTAAAATTGGGCATTAAATCCCGTTAAATCCTCCTCACTCCTACTTAGACCTGTGAGCCCATCTGGGACAGGGACTGAGTTCAACCTGACGGATCTTTTATCTATCCCAGCACTTAATACAGTGCTTGACACAGAGTAAGCGCTTAGCAAATACCATTAAAGTACCCCTCCCTGCCCCTACCCCTCACCCCGCCACACACTCTCCTTGACTATCCAGCCCCATGGCTTCTCTTCCTCCCCTCCTTCTCAGCTGCCTCATGCAAGACCGGTAAACAAGAAGTTTATCCTGTTTACGGATGTGTGTGTGTGTGTGTGTGTGTGTGTGTGTGTGTGTGTGTGTGTGTCTGTCCCCTCATCTATCTCCCCTCTCCCCCTCATCCCAAGCTGTCATGCAGAGGCTTTACTTACTTGTAGGCCGGACATACACCTTCAGCTTTAGGCAGGGTCTGTCCACCGTGTTGGGGGGAGTGGCGGCTGGAAGAGAGAGCGCAGGATTAGCCCGTAGGGGGGGAGAGGAGAGGGACCTTGGGGACCGAGGTAGCTGGGTCAGCACCGACCCTTCCTCACTTCAGCATGAAGATCGCTGCCTTCACGCCCCTCCTCCCCACGGCTCCCGGTAACCCGGTCCTGCCCCCACAAGGGTGGCACCCTGCCCCCGCCGCTACCTCCCGTTTTTGGCGGCATCAGACTCGCATCATCCTTCCCATCTTCAAATCCTCCATCGCCGTCGCCCCAACTCACAACCCCCTTGGAAAAGCCGCCCTCTCAGGAAGACCTTCATCAGTTCCCCCTCACCTTCCAGGTCATGTCATGCCCTCTGCAGCCTCAACACTCACGGATTGATCTGTTGGGCCGATATCGGCCTATTATCCACTTGCTTTCTCGCATTTTTGAATCATTTGGGTCTCCCTCTTTAACCTATTGTCTTCTTGGGAATTTGGCTTTTAGGCTCCTTGAGGAAAAAGTACTTTAGTTCTCTAATGTGTTCCCCAACGCTGAGTACACTGCCCTGGAGCGAGTGGGCGTCCAGTACGGTGCTCTACCGACAGTAGCTGCCGGTAAAGGTGCTCTGCACATGCTGCGGGCTCTCAGTAGGGCATTCTGCACATGGTAGATGCCCAGGATGGAGCTCCATAGAGAATAGGTGCCCAGCGTACTCCCAGTAGACCCAGTATGAGCCCAGTACAACGCTTGCACCCCATAGGTACCCAGTAGCGGTGCTCTGCACAAAGCAGGCACCCGGGACACTGCTCTGCACACAGTAAGCACCCAGGATTATCGCTCTGCACACAGTAGGCACCCAGTACGTGGCTCTGCCCGCACTAGGCATTCGGTACATTGCTCTGCCTACAGCAGGCCCCCAGTACGGTGGTCTGCACCCAATAGATGTTCGGTACAGTGCTCCGCACACAGTGTGTGCTCGGTCAACGCTGTCGATGATGGTGACGACCACGATGATGATGGAGCAGACAGAGAAGGATGGGCCCGGGAACTCGTGAGGCTACGGAAAGGTGGGTAGGTTCAGAGAGCAGGCTTGGGGCTGCCTGGACATTGCAGGGCATGGGAAAAGAGAATCAGTTAAGACTGGAGGAGGCGGGAGGGGAGATTCCGGCAACCAAGAAGGTGAACTAGCGTGGGCCGGGCTGGAGGCGGGTTGATACACACAAGGTCGGGAGGCACACAAGTGTATGTGTACGTGCACACCCAAGAGACACACCCCAATATGCACACTCAGGTTTCTCTGCCTATCCACAAGTATGTACACACATATACTGACACCTATGTACATATTTGTACACACCCATGAATGCACATACCCATGCACCCCCATACCTAAGTCCATGCACAGACATACCCGTGCATGCACACACACACACACACACACACACACACACACACAAATACTTGCCAATACCCACAGGTAACTGCACACATACAAGCACACTCCCACAGAAGCACCCTCTCCTCCCATACCCCCACAGCTTCCCCAGCAGATCCCTCCCCCCATACACACACACACACACACACACACACACACTCAGGGAAACACCGATAAAAGTCCCGTAACAAAAATACAACTCATCCCGGGAGATAAAAACGAATAATTACAATAATTATCTTTGTGAAACTCCTGTCTCAGAGTGAAAAATGTAATTTCTTCTTCTATTAATGGAACCTCATTGAACACTTTTGTCCCCTGGATTCATATATAAAGAAAGAGGTGGGGGTGGGGCTGGGGACCGGGAGAGCAGCTCAGGGGTGTTGCAGTCCTTCCCTTCCCCCACCCCCAAACCAGGGGTTGATCTTGGACTGCTCCACCCCCACCAAGCAGTCCTTGGCCCTGGGGAGATGCAGCTGATTTCCGAGAGGAAGGGAGGGAGGGTGGCTGTGTTCACCCAGCCCTTCAATTCCTCCTCCCCCTCCCGCTTCTCACACCCCCAAGCACCACCCTCTATTCCCAACTCCCCCACCAATTCCTCCAGAGGGCGGCAGATCCAGAGCTTCCAGACCAACTTGGCGCTTCCCCCACTCTGCAGGGGACACTTCCTAGACCCCTTTACCTGCCTTCCTCCCCCGCTGCTAACCCCCAAGACCCTGACACCCCGCCCCCACCTAACCTCCCTGATTTAACTGTGACCTGGAACTCAGCCAGTGGATCCCCTAACCCCAGCCTAGAATGCGGCCATCGCCGCTCAGCTTTGACCTAGAACTCTTGACCCTGACCCAGGCCGCCCCGGTAACCTCGATCCGGACGGCAGCCTACCGACTGCCCCCTGCATCCTCTACCAGACGTTTGAGCTAGAACCCAGAAACCCCCTTGGCCAGACCGAGAAACCCCCTTAACTTTAGCCTGGAACTCAAACCACCCCACCCCACTATTCACCCCCATTCCGCGTACCACCCCCACACCCCTCGGAACCCCGGCGGCTGATAGGATTCCAATTTCCGAGTTCAGGAAGGGGAGGGACGGGAGATAATTTCTTTTCTTTTCTTCCTGTCCACTGAACGCAGGGCCTCCAAGAGGCATAATTTCTAATGTTCCGCATGACGTGAATTCTAACTGGTTTAGCCCCGATCCGTTTCACCATTTATTCCTGTGTAATCTCCCCGAACGACATTAAAAAATAATAAAAAAAAAAAAGGACGGTTGTAGATGCAAGTTATTTTACGTGTGACATTCCCCCCACCCCCCGCCCCAGAAACGGTAATTTAATGGAGATAAAGGAACAAATTAAGTGGCTGAAAATAGAGGCTTTGGGGAAGAGGAGGAAAGAAGGGGGGGGAGGAGGAAAGAGGGGAGGGGAGAGGAGGAAGTGGAGGAAAGGGAGACAGGAAGAGGGAGGTTGGGTGGGTGTGTGGATGGGGCAGTGGAAAGGCAGGGGGTGTCAAAAGAGCCCGGAAAAGGGAGAAGCCGAGCGAGTGGATGGTACAAACTGGGTGGGTCGGCGCGCCAGTTCCATGGGGGAGAGGGGGAAATGGGAGCTGGAGTGTGCTCCACCCCCCATTTCTCCCTGTGGGGCCAAAGCCACTATTTCTGCCCAGCAGCCATCTGGGTTGGACTCCAGGCCACGATCCCCCCAGGGCCCCCACGAGATTCTAGAGGTTCCAGCTGGGGCCAGAGACATGTCCCCTCCCCCACACCCCACCATCCCAGATCGGGAGCCTCTACCCCCCATTAGCTCCTCCCTAGACGGTCTAGGGGCTGCTGAGATGGGAAGGGGTGGACTGAGGGAGGGAAAGAGAGAGGCGGATGGACGGTCTGTCTTTCTCAGCATGATCCCTTCTGCCATGATGGGGAAATCAAGGGGACCAGGACTATCTCACAATTGTTCAAGGTTATCTCTGGGAGAGGGGAACAAGGATCTTGGCCATTCCTCCTCTACCTACCTCCCCACCCCCAATTCCCCTCCTTTTCCTCCAACAAACCCCCAGCCATGTCGTCTTTCCAAGCTTTATAAACAATCCCCAACCCCGCCCCTCCTCCCCGACAGATTGACACACATACATACACCCTAACCTGTCTGTTTCTGTCCGTGCTCTTGGGGGGCATGGAGCTGCTAGGGGTCTGCAAGAGCTTTGTGTCTCTGTGTGTGCCAGTCTGCATGCGTTTTGTTACTGTCTTGACTGTGTCTGACCTGATTATCTAATATTTAAGTATGTAAAACAGTGCTTGGCACATAGTAAGCACTTACTAAATACCACAGTTATCATTATTATTATTGTCTCCCTCATAATAATAATAATAATGGTACTTGTTAAGCGCTTACTATGTGCCAAGCACTGTTCTAAGCCCTGGGGTAGATACAGGGTAATCAGGTTGTCCCACGTGGGGCTCACAGTTTTAATCTCCATTTTACAGATGAGTTAACTGAGGCACAGAGAAGCTAAGTGGCTTGCCCAAGGTCACACAGCAGGCCGCGATTAGAACGCACGTTCTCTGTCTCCCAAGCCCTTGCTCTTTCCACTAAGCCATGCTGCTTCTTCAGATTGTCAGCCCCTCAAAGGCAGGCATCGCATCTTCTCCTCTTCTTCCTCCTCCCTGTCAGTCAGTCAATCGTATTTATCGAGCGTTTCCTGTGTGTATCCCTCCCCTCGGCTCCCAGGCCTGCATGTGTGTGCATGTGTGCATGTGTATGTATGCGTATGTATGAACGTGTGCATCCGGTCTCCCCACCAAAAGGAACCCCGGCACTCACAGATGTAGTAATACTCATGACCCGGCCGGAACTCGAAGCCCAGCGAGAAGGGGGTGAAGAGCTGAAACTTCTCGGAGAACTTGAGGGGTCCGTTGGGGGAGACGGGCCGGTTGCACTCCCAGCGCTTGAAGCCCCTCTGCCGGTGGTCACAAGAGGCGTGGCCGTCTGCATTGACCATGTACAGGATATAGTGCTCCAGCCGCTCCCTCGGTCCCGGCTCCTCGTAGTGGGGGCAGTAGATGTCCAGGTAGTCGTTGATGCTCACTTCCACCGTGTAGTCTCCGCGATGGAACCTGTGTGGGGTGCGGGGGGAGACACGGACGGACGACACCGGGGAGAGGGGAGGACAGGACTTGGGGTCAGCCCTGCCTGGGATCCTACCGCCCTGGCCCGTCCCGGGACTCCCTCCCTCCGTCCTGTGTCTCCACCCCACCCAGAGCCCAGGCCAGGGGACGTTGGGGGGAATCTGGGGCTCCTCGAGCCTCCCTGGATGCCTGGAAATAGGGAGGGGGGAGACGGAGGAGATGCTGCTGTCGGACCCTGGGGCAAAACCGGAATCAGGCTGGGGGGTACTGCCGGGAGCCCATGTCAGGAGTGGGCCAACCCCCAGCCAGATCAGGAGAAACCTGAATTCTCCCCAGCCCCCGCCCCCCACCTCCAGCCACCTCCAGGCCCACCGGGCCCTCGGGAGACAGGTGGGTGAGGGGTGGGAGTGGAATGAGTGGGACACTCACTTCGTCATATACGAACCTGCCGTGGGGTTCACACTGACTCACACATACACACAATGACACCCCTCTCTCTCTCATACGCACACTCAGTGACATCACACACTGACACTGGCGTCCCCATACATTGAGCATTATACTGCGACACCCACCCAATGTAACACCATGACACAAACAGTAGGTGCCCCCCTCCCCAGACTGCCCTCCGACGCTGGCACCGTGACACCCACTGATGCAGTCCCCTGCCCACATGCACTGTTTTCTGTCCCGGTCTGCTTCCTGGCCAGGAATGGAGAAGAAGCAGTCCTGTCATTAATAATCCAGCACCTTGCACCTCCTTGCAGCCCACACCTGCCAAGGGCCCCCCGATAGGCATCTAGGCATGGCAGCTCTTCACACCCCGCCTGGTAGGGAAGGGGGTGGTCACACCTGATGGAGCCTGGGGGGCAGGTGTCACACCTGACTCATTCTACACCTGGAGAAACTGAAACCGAGATAGTTCCCCCGGGGGCGGACTGTTGGGCTGGAATCCCAGGAGTCTCCAGATCCCAGTCCTTTTCTTCCCTCTACCAACCAGGGCCCCTGTCAACACTCTCCCCCCCCCCCCCCACCAAAGCTGGGGGAGGGGAGAACAGGTACTTTCTCCCCATTTTACAGATGAGGAACCCGAGGCACAAAGCAGGTTAAGGGAGTTACTTAAGGTCACACGGAGGTAAGTAGCACCCAGGCCTGTGCCTCAAGTGCGGGGACCGTATCTTTTATTTCTAGTGCATGTTTCTGAGCATCAAGTACACTGCCCTGTACCCAGCATGTGCTGAGCACACAGCAAGCACCTGGTAGGCCCATGGCATAGAAGCAAATAGCCTAGTGGAAAGAGCACGGACCTGGGAGTCAGAAGACCTGGGTTCTAGCCCTGGCTCCTAGTCCTGGCTCAGCTGGTTGCCTGCTTGGGACCTCGGGTAAGTTGCTTCACTTCTCTGGGTCTCGGTTTCTTCATCCGTAAAATGGGGGCTCAATACCTCTTCTCCCTCCTACTTAGCCTGTGAGCACCACGTCAGACAGATACCGTTTCCGATCCAAGTACCTTGCATCTACCTCAGTGCCAGCAACATAGTAAGTGCTTATCGAATACCGCAATTATCATTACTACAATAGGCAACCGGTACCATGTAGGACCCCCCCCCCCGCCCCAACTTTGCCATTACCCCCAGGAGACACCACACCAGCAAAATGGATGACTAAGAGCCGGGAGAGGGAGGAGGCATGAGTATGTGGGGGTGGGGAAAAGGAGAAAGAAGAGGGGTCATTGAGATACTCCCTCATTCCTTCTCTCCTAAGGACTCACTTTGGTCATCTCTGAGAGGGGGAGGGCAGATGCCCATGAACTCCAGCGGAAGAGGAGGGAATGGGTTTCTCCTTCCTCAGTCTGGCTCTCCTCATACTGGCTCTGGCAATGCCATTTTCCCAATGGAAAATGCCCGTAAAGCAAGGTGAGCCGGACAATACACGCACATGCTCCTCCCCACCCCCACAAGGGCTGATTCTCTCTATCTCTCTGTCTCTCTCTCCCACTTTCCCTCTCTCCCTCTCTTTGCCTCCCACAGGCTGCTCACTGTCCTAGATTCTCCTTGGACTTGCTGACTCATCAAATACCTGGGCGGCTCTCCTTGAGGGGCGGTGGGGGGGGGGGTGTTACCGAACCCCTTAACGAGCTCGTGCTCCCCCCCCCCCATTTCACCTGGGAAGGGAGGGGGGCAGCCGGCATTCCCAAGCCTCCCCCGACCCAACAATCAGCATTCCCAAGACCCCCACCCTACCTGCCGGCATTCCCGTGTGCACGCCCAGCCCCGTGCCAGCCGGGGTTCCCGTGTCCATTGGATGCCTGATAGCACTGGCCAGCTGGGCAACAGACCAACACCCCGTTGTCAGCCACTGGGCAGAGAGGAGTCTTCCCCTCTCTCAGGGGTCTCTCTGCCTCCATAGCTCTGAGTCTTTCTCTGCTTCCATCTTGTTTCCTCTGCATCTCTTTTTCTCCACCTGGTCTGGGTGGCCCTTTTGAGAGGACCATTTCCCTTGTGGGACTTAAAGGGGAGGGGGAGGGCAGAGCCTTGACGGTCACCTGACTGTCCATCAGTCAGTCCCTGTGCCCGCTGAAACGGGCACACGGCGACTCGGGAGGCAACTGAATCCAAAACCCTCACTGTGGCCTGAACTGTTCTACTGTTTCCGGGCCCAATAGCCCACCTCAAAGCACACACACACAACCTCGTCTCTCTGCTTCGATCTCTGTGACTGTCTGCCTCAGTCCCCGTTTGGCCTCTGGAACTGTCTCTCCTCTTCTGCTTATCCCTTCATTTCTGTTTCACTCTGTCTCTGTGTCTAGGTGCGATGCACTGTACTGAGTGCTTGGGAAAGGTCAAGAGCGGCATGGGACCCAAACTGTGCTCATCGGAAGGGGCTTACAGTCTAATGGGAGAAGGCGACATAAAGATATTCACCACTAGAGTCATCCAAGTAAATCATCGACGGTGCCATCAATTAGCCAGATACACACAAGGGCTGAGAAAGACTATGTGCTCTCCCTCCCCAGGTTTAGGATCAAAAAAGCCAGATATCCCGAGACCTTCTCCTTGTGCCCTCCTAACCCCCAACTGGGGGTGGCGGGGGGGGGGGAAGGAGAAGGAGGATGAGAAGAGGGAGAAGGCGGAGACCCGCCAGGCTCGTGGCTGCTTCGGTGATCCTGGGCAACTGGCACTAATGAGGACGGTAAGGATGGCGAGGACGGCGAGGAAGGGGTGGGGTGGCGACGGCTCATTAAACAGTTGGAGGATGGGGTCGGCGGCACAAGAAGCAGGGATCGCGCCCCGGATCTCTCTCCACATCGCCCTCCCCACCAGAGCTTCGGGTCCATGTTACGTGCAGCCTCACGGCGACTCCATCCCGCACCCAGCCCCGACTCATGTGTATTTGTGTGTGTGCGTGCGTATCTGTGTGTGAGGGTGTGGAGGAGGAGAAAAGGAAGAATTGGAGGAAAAGGAGAAGGAAGAAGAGGAGGAAAAGGAGAAGGAAGAGGAAGAGAAACAGGAGGAGAAGGGGGAGGTGGGGGAGGAAGAGTAGGAAGAGAAACAGGAGTGGGGGGAGGCGAGGGGGATAAACAGCAACAGCCACAATAACCACCCACCAGCTGGGGCATCTGTGATTGGGGAAGTGCAGCCTCAGGCTGGAGGAAGTTGAGCCAGAGATGGGGGTGGGCCCGGCCCCCTGCTGGGTGCAGAGCACTACACTGGACACCTGCTGTGGGCAAAACCCCATATTAGATGCATATTGGGTGCAGAGCACTACGCTGGACCCCCGCTATGTGCGGAGCACTGGACTCGCCTCCTCTTGCGTGCAGAGCCCTGTACTACACGCGGGACTGTTTTCAGAGCATTAACCCGGTCGCTGACTCTGTACAGAGCACTATACTGAATGCCTACCGTAGGCAGAGCGGTGTACTGGACGCTTACCTTGTCCAGAGCACTCTACTATTGGATTCCTAGGATGGTACCTGGTGCATAACACATATGGAGCACTGTACTGGGCAGCTACCTACCATGCGCAGAGAGTACACATGTGCAGAGTGTTGTCCTGGGGCTTAAGGTACAGAGCGCTGGACTGGTTCTTCCTGTGTACACACCTACTGTGTGCAGAACTCAGAACTGGATACCTACTGGGTCTACAGAAATGCACTGTATCCCCACTGTGTGCCCAGCACTGGATTCTGTAACTACATGGCGATGGTGCTGGTAGAAGCGAAGCAGCGTGGCCTAGCGGAGAGAGCACGATCCTAGGAGTAAGACGGACCTGGGTTCTAATCCTGACTCTGCCACGTGTCTGCTGTGTGACTTTGGGTAAGTCGCTTTACTTCTCTTTGCCTCAGTTCCCTCATCTGTAAAATGGGGATTAAGACTTTGAGCCCAATGTGGGACACTGACTGTGTCCAACCCAATTACCTTGTATCTACCCCACTGTTTAGTACAGTGCCTAGCACACAGCAAGCACTTAATAAATACCACAATTATTATTATTACTACTACTTCCAGCATAGATTGAGCACCTACTCAGTTCACTGCCCTGTACTAAGCGCTTGGGAAGTACAAGAGTAGCAAAAGCCATATCCAGACCTCTATGCTGGATACTACATTTTTACCTGGCTTCTTGCAGGGCACTGTCTTTGGTGCCAACTGGGCACTAACAGGGCTTCAACCGGATGGCTCAGTGGAAAGAGCCTGGGCTTAGGAGTCAAGGGTCATGGGTTCTAATCCCGGCTCTGCCACCTGTCAGCTGTGTGACTTTGGACAAGTCACTTCACTTCTCGGTGCGTCAGTTACCTCATCTGTAAAATGGGGATGAAGACTATGAGCCTCACGTGGGACAACCCGATTACCCTGTATCTATCCTAGTGCTTAGAACAGTGCTTGGCACATAGTAAGCGCTTAACGAATACCAGCATTATTATTATTATCCTATTGGGTATAGAGCACTGGACTTTGCGATCACTGTAGGCAGTGCAATACCCCCTCATTCTGCCCCCACTAAGGGTTGCTCCTATGGCACCCACAGTCCTGTGCTCGGTGCCTTCTCTACTGGGTGCCTACTAGGCACCTATTTTCTGCAGAGCACTGAACTGGACCACTACCGCCGTGTGCAGACTGAAGGAGGGGCACTTGCTGGGCACCCTCTCTGCGACGATGATGATGGTGGTGCGGTGGTGACATCTCCTGCCCGGGGGATTTCTCGTCCCTACCGGAGACAGGCGGGAGCGGGACTAGAACCCACATGTCCCGACGGCAGGGCGGCCTATAGAACTCTATTGGGCGGGCAGCGAGTGTGTCAAGCCCTTCCTGTGGGCCCGGCCCGGTACTTGCCGTGTGCCCGGAGCTACGCTGGGTGCCTTCTGCAGGCAGAGCGCCGCACTGGTCTCTTCAAGTGGGCAGAGCACCATACCGGGCACCAGATGTGTGCACAACACAAAACCGGGCACCGGATGTATGCAGAAGACCATACCGGGCACCGGATGCGCAGCTATTATGTCAAGAGCAGTGGATCTGGCCACGACTGCATGCACCGCCCTATCCTGGATGGCCACTCTGGGGGGGGGCTCTCTGTCAGATCCTACCTTGCCCTTAGGGTGTGCTAAGCGCTGAACTGGGCCCCAGCTGGGTGCCCGGAGCTATACTGTGGGCCAAAACTGAAGCGAGCCCCTCCTGTAAGCCCGGCCTTGTTTGGTGTCCATTGTGCACAAAGCACTTTCCTGGGCACCTATCGTGGTGCATAAGACTCTACTGGGCCCCGGTGCAGAACCCTGTACTCAATGCCCACTCTGTGCCTGGCGCTGTACTGGGTACCACACATGTACTGGGCACCCACTGCACTAATAGGGTACTTACAAGCATGCACAGCACTGCTCTGGGGAACTTCCAAGTGCAGAGCCCTACCTGGGCGGACCGGGTGCCAACTGGGTGTGGAGCCCCAACTCGGGCACCAATTGGGCACATGACACTCACTGTACTGGTTACCCTACTTGGCGCCTGCTGGGGACGTAGCATCGATTTAGGCCCCATACCGGGTGCCAATGTGGGCAAAGCACTGTGCTTGGCACCTCCGGTATGCCCAGCTCTGTACTTGATGCCCGCAATGCTTAGACTGGGCCCCTACTGGATGCCGTGCACTTGGCAGGCGTTCAGAGTCCTATACCGGACTACTTCTCCCCGAGTGGATGCCGATGTGCACAAACGCACTCTCCTCGGTGCCCGGCAAATACGTGGTTCTGTACTGGACATCTCCTGGGTGCAGAGCCCCAGACTAGACACCTGCATTGTGCGCAGACTGTACTGGGCTTTTACTACGTGTTCACAGCATGAATCTGGGCCCCAACAACATTCTACCTGGGGCACGGTACAGGGCACCCGCTGCAAACCGACTGCATGAGCAACCCTGAGCAGGGCACTTTCTGCGGGCATGATAATGTGTTGTGTTTCCACTATGTGCAAAACACTCTACCTGGAGCCCACTGTGCGCACAGCTCTGTACTGGGTGCCAGAGCACTACACTGTACTTACTTAGTCCATGGCAATGCACCAGGGCCGTCTCGGAGGGCGGGAAGAGCTCAGCCCCCTGCCTTGCAGGGGTGATGTCTCGACACTGTTCAGTACACTCTGCTGGGTGCCCGCTGGGTCCTGAGCAGCGACTGCTCGGCCAAGAGCATTTCACTAGCTTCCCCCTGATGGGGGCACAGAATCGGACCAGGAATTCCCTCTTTGAAGAGTACTGCACTTGGCACTTTTGGGCACAGGGCAGTGAACTGGATGCCTATTAAGTAGCTGGCACCATATGGGGTGCCTGCTGTCTGCTGAGGACACACTGCGAATCTTTCGTCTTCTTGGCTGGGCTGAAATGGGCACCAACTTCTGTATGCCCAGCACTGTAGGCTGGCTACTGGTGTTGGGTGCGTTGGGCAAAGCACTATATTGGGCCCGCGCCGTGTGCAGGACTCCGTGTGGGGCACTCGCTGCGTGCAGGGCACTGTTCTGCATACCTGTCGGGTGCCGAGCGCTGAACTGGGCACCTGCCGCCTGCGCAACACCATGCTGGGCACCTTTTGCGGGCAGAGTGGTAGACAGGGTGCCGACCGTGTGCCGACCACGGGATTAAGGGCCCAGTGGAATCTGAGCACTGCTCTGGGCACCTTCTCTGCAAAGAGCATTTTCTCGGCCTCCTGCTACATGAAGAGCACCCTAGTGAGTGCCTCTGGTGGGCAAAGAACCCAGCACTTTGATGCTTAGGCAGTGTAGAGCACTTTAGCTGCTGTGCTGGACCCCAACTGGATGCAGAGTGCTGTACTGAGTGCCTGCTATGTGCACAGCACCGTCCCAGGCCCTTAAAAAGAGCATCTATAGTGAGCAGCGCCTGTTATCAGCCATACCCTGGAAGCACAACACCGAGTTGGGCACCTAGAACGGGCAGGGCACCGTCCCGGGCCCCTGCCATCTGCACAACATAATAATAATAATGTTGGTATTTGTTAAGCGCTTACTATGTGCAGAGCACTGTTCTAAGCGCTGGGGTAGATACAGGGTAATCAGGTTGTCCCACGTGAGGCTCACAGTTAATCCCCATTTTACAGATGAGGTAACTGAGGCACAGAGAAGTTAAGTGACTTGCCCACAGTCACACAGCTGACAAGTGGCAGAGCCGGGAGTCGAACCCATGACCTCTGACTCCGAAGGCCAGGCTCTTTTCACTGAGCCACGCTGGGCTGAGCACCACAATGGGCACACAGCCAGCTTTTCCTCCACACAGGGGTCACTGTGGCAGGCCAGATAGGCCAGATCTTGACATCACTGGAGAAAACAGTGTGGCAACCTGAGCCCGGATCTCTGCAGCAGCCCGGTCAGATAAATCCCGGAGAAGAACGGGGAGCAGCCCCAAGACCTATGTCCAGCTCCCACAGACCCGACGGAAGCATTTGACAGGTGGGGGGCACTCGGCAAACCGTGACCGTCCCGAGACATTTCCGGAGGTTCCGGGAAAGCCATCCGGCGACACGGCCGGGGCTGCGGCCCAGCTGGACCGCTCCTTGGGGCCCCATCACCGATGGGGAGAAATGGGGGCAGGGGAGGAGCCAGGCTCGGTCCCGTTCAATTTAGTCTCCGCAGCCACGCCGGAGGATGCCACGGGGAAACTGGTAGCTGGAGTGGGAATACGCTCTTGGCGCTCGAAGAAATACTTCCGACTTGACGGGCTTCGAGCATCATCGAGAGTCCTAGAGGCGGTGGTTCAAGAGTTGCTGGGAGCGGGTGATTGCACCCTGGAGGCCCGCAGCCAAGACGACATGCGGAGGACTGTAAACTGCTTTGTAGAGTCGGCCCGGAGCTGGAGACCGATCGACCGTGGATCTGCAGAAACCCGAAGCCGGGTCCCGGTGGGCACCGGGAAAATCCGGCTCTGGGGACCGACCGACCGTGAATCTGAAGAAACCTGAGGTTGGGTCCTGGGGACTCTGGGGAAGCCCTGCCCGCAACCAGGGGTCCATCGTGGGCCACAGAGAGCTGAACGTCATCGCTGGATTCCGTCACCTACGCGGCCCACTGGCCGCAGATGCAACGCTGATAGACGAGGAAAACTCAAATCAAGGAAGGCCGCTCCACCTCTGGGAGACTGACAGATGTTTTGGTTTCTCTGGATTTTTTTTCTTATGGTATCTGTTAAGAGCTTCCTATGTGCCAGGCACTGGACCAAGAGCTTGGGAAGATAGAAGATCAGGTCGGACACAGTCCGACCCATTTTCCAGATGAGGGAACTGAAGTCCAGAAAAGTGAAGTGACTTACCCGAGGTCACCCAGCAGACAGGTGGGGAAGCCGGGATTGAGGTGGGGCGGTGGCATGAGGCTTCAGGCCAAACTGAAGCCCCGTGGAGTGGAACTGCCATCCGACCTGTCCTGGGCGTGTGAGACCAGGATCCCCCCGTCCTCGGTCCCCCCCAAGATGCCACAGCCAACCAACTCCTTCAACGTTTCCAACGGCGGCACTTACAGGCCGTTCTCAACACCAAGGGGCAAGACGGGATCATGGACAAGGAAATCTTACAACCAAGTCGGCCTCCGAGCATTGAAGCAAGCCTCTCCCCCACCCAGCCGTGCTGGGGGACTTGGGCGGGGGGGCGGGGAGGGGGGTACGAGGAGATTGGATGACAGGAGGAGACCCCAGCAGCTGCTCTATGGCAAGCTGAAATTGGGCCACTGAAAGCCAGAAGGGCAGAAGAAGCGGTTTTAAGGATGTGGCCAAGGGAAGCCTCAGACGATGCCGCAGCCCGGCTGAAAACTGGGAGACCCCTGCAGCAGGCGGACCCGCCTGGCTCACTGCGATCCAGAAAGGAGAGGCGCTTTCTGAGCCGAAGCTGCGAGAGGCTGATGAGACAGAGGCAAAAGCAAAAGCGGCGCCGGGCGCTGCCAAGGACAACCACAACAGCACCACAAAAGACCCACTGTGTGTGTGCACGGTGTGGTCGGGACAGAAGGTCCCACTTTGGCTTTTTCAGCCTCACTCGCACCCATGGGTGGCTTCTTCTTCGAGTACAAAAGATACACAAATGAAAACACACAAACACACATACACACAAGCATACATACAAACGCATTAATAGCTATGGGCATGCAGAGATCTATACTGGGTATCTAGTGTGTGAGGAGCACTGTACTGGCACCTACTGTGTAAAGAGTTCTGAACTGGATGCCCACTGGATGTTAAGCACTGTTCTGAGCATCTACTTGGCCCAGCCCGTTAAACTGGACACTGTCTGGGTGCAGAGCACCATACTGTGCTTTGTGTGCAGAAGGATGAATTGGATGCCAACTCCGTGCAGAGCACTGAACTGGGCACCGACTGTATGCGGAGCACTGAACTGGGCACCGACTGTATGCGGAGCACTAAATCGGGCACCGACTGTATGCGGAGCACTGTGCGGGGCCCCGAATGTGTGCAAAACATTAGACTGGACACCAACTGTGCGCAGAGCACTGTCCTGGGCACACACTGGGTACCGACTGTATGCAGAGCACTGAATTGGGCACCATCTGTGTGCGGAGCACTGAGTTGGGCACTGACTCTGCAGAACACTGTTCTGGGTATCTATTGTTCATCAACTGTGTGCAGAACACTATACTGGGCACCTGTTGTGCACCGACTGTGTGCAGCGTACTGAATTAGGCGCTGACTGTATTCAGAGCACCACACTGGGTACATAAGGTGTGCCGAGCATGTTACTGGATGTCTATGGCATGCAGTGCACTGAATCAGGCACTGAATGTGCAGAGCACTGTATTAGGTGCCTACCTTTTGCAGTGCACTGAATTGGGCACAGAATGTGCGCAGAGCACTGAATTGGGCAATGACTGTACAGAGCACTGCACTAGCTGCAAAACATGTGCAGAGCACTGTCCTAGTTGTCTATGGTGTGCAAAGCACTGAATTAGGCACTGACTGTGCAGAGCACTGTACCAGGTGCCTACTTTTTGCAGTGCTGGAATGGGGGCACCGACTGGGTGCAGAGCACTGAATTAGGCACTGACTGCAGAGCAATGAATTGGGTAATGATTGTGCCAACCACCACACAATGTGTGCAGAGCACTGCTTTAGGTGCCTATGGTGTACAGAGCATTGAACTGAGCACTGTGTGCAGAGCACAGTACATGGTGCCTGCTTTTTGCAGTCCACTGATTTAGGCACCGACTGTGTGCAAAGCACTGTCCTGGCCGCTGTCTGTGCAGGGCATCCAACTAGAGGCTGACCGTATGCACGGTACTGTATCAGATGCCCAGTTTTTGCAGAACACTGAACCGGCTGCCAAATGTGAGCAGAGCACAGTACTGGTGGGAAGAGCACTGTATTCGGCACCGACTATGCAGAGCACTGTACTAGGTGCCTACTTTTTGCAGCGTGCTGCACTGGCCACAGACTGAGTGCAGAGCCAACTTCATGCCAAGCACTGTACTGGGCACTAATTATGTGCAGAGCACTGTGTTCGGTGCTTATGGAGCGCAGGGCACTAAATTAATAATGACAGCATTTGTTAAGCGCTTACTATGTGCAAAGCACATTAGATGCAAATTAGATGCTGACCAGGTACAGAGCAATGTTCTGGGCACCCACTTTTCCAGAGCAATGTACCACCTGCACGCTGTGGGCCGAGTGTGGTACCAGGTGCCAGAACAGGGCACGTATTTTGTGCAGAGCACTGAAGTGGGCACTGACTGGGAAGAACACAGCAATGGGCAGCTACTGTGAGCAGAGATCTTTACTGAGCACCTAACTATGCCTGGCTATTGTGTACAGAGCCTGAATCAGGCACCGACTGTGTGCAGAGCACTCTACGGGCTGGGTCCTTTGTGCAGAACACGCACTGAACAAGCACTGAATGTGCCTACTTTGTGAAGAGCACTGAATGCCGGGTGCCTACTTGGTGCAGAATGCTGTACTGGTTGCCTACTACCTGCAGAGCACTGTAGGGAGAACGGATCGATCGATCGGTCGATCAATGGTACTTATGGAGCATTTACTATGTGCAGAACACTAGACTAAGCGCTTGGGGGGGGTGCTACGGCCTAATTGGCAGACCCGTTCCCTGCATTACATTACATGCAGAAACCCTTTAGTGGGTCCCTACGTTGGGCCTTTGGCGAGCAGAGCACCGTACGTCTCAGAGAACCTCGATCTCGCCGCCGATCCCTGGCCCACGTCCTGCCTCTGGCCTGGAACGCCCTCCCTCCTCAAATCTGGCAGTCGAAGACTCTCTCCTTCCCCCACTTCAAAGCCTTATCGAAGGCCCATCTTCTCCAAGATGCCTTCCCTAACTCAGCCCTCCTTTCCTCTTCCCCCTCTCCCTTCTGCGTCATCCTGACTCGCTCCCTTTAGTCACCTCCCCTCCCGGCCCCCTGGCGCTTACGTCCGTATCTGTCATTTACTTATTTCTATTAACGTCTGGCTCCCCCTCTAGACTGTAAGCTCGTCGTGGGCAGGGAATGTGTCTGCTCTATCGTTACACTGTACTCTCCCAAGGGCTTAATACAGTGCTCTGCACACGGTAAGCGCTCGATAAATGACTATCGAGTGGCGTGTGTGTGTGTGTGTGTGTGTAGAGCACTTTATTGAGCCCTGACCCACAGATAGAAGGGTTAAAGAGCTGCTCTCCAGGGTTGGCCGCCCGTGTGACATTGTGTGATCATTATGAACACTAAGCTTCATTCGATTGGAAGCTCTTTGATGGCAGGAACTGGGTTCTTTCACTCCCTCCCCCTTCAAACCAGCCAGACCAGCTCGTCATGGGCAGGGAATGTGTCTGTTGTATTGCTCTAGTGTACTCTCCTAAGCGTTTAATAATAATAATAATAATAATGTTGGTATTTGTTAAGCACTTACTATGTGCAGAGCACTGTTCTAAGCGCTGGGGTAGATACAAGGTAATGAGGTTGTCCTCATGAGGCTCACAATCTTCATCCCCATTTTACAGATGAGGTAACTGAGGCACAGAGAAGTTAAGTTACTTGCCCACAGTCACACAGCTGACAAGTGGCAGAGCCGGGATTCAAACCCATGACCTCTGACTCCCAAGCCCGTGCTCTTTCCACCGAGCCATGAGTGCTCTGTACACAATAAGCGCTCAATAAATACCACTGACCGACTGACACGGCTCCCCAATCCCACTTCCTCAATCAATCAATCAAGGGTATTGTCTGAGCACTTGCCAGGTGCAGAGCACTGTACTAAGCGCTTGGGAGAGGACAATCCAACAGAGTCATTAGCCACGTTCCCTCCGCCCCGAAGCTTTCCCCGACTAATTTCTCTTTTCCCCCGTTCTCACCTCAGTCCTCCCGCACTCAGAACTTTTTGTTGCTGAACTGTACCTCCCAAGCGCTTAGTACAGTGCTCTACACACAGTAAGCGCTCAATAAATACGACCGAATGAATGAACGAACTTCTTTCCACTGCACTGGTGTCCCTCTGGGTTTTCCTACTCTGCTACTTAAAGCCCGTCTTCCTCCTCTCTGGACACTATCTGTCTTGCCCGGTTGTACTGTAAGCGCCTTGTGGGTAGGGACGGTGTCTCCTACATCTGGTCTGCACCAAGAAATACCATTGAGTGGTTCATCCCTGGCTCTGCACACAGCAGGTGGTCAGTAGAGCACTCTCAAGAAATGCTGTTGCTGCGACTGTGGCAACCGCTGCTGCGACAGTTGCCACCGCTGCTGCGACGGTTGCAACCGCTGCTGCAGCTGCAGTCAACATAAATGCCCAGGCGCACCCCTCCCTGTCCCTGTTTCCACAGCCCTAACCTTTCCCCCCGACCCGGCAGCAGCAAACGCCCCTTCCGAAAATCACTTTAGAAGAAAGACCCAGGCACAGATCCACACACAGACACCCCCCTCACACCCACCCCCGGACACCCACAGACACACACATACCTACTTACCTAGCTAGCCGTCCCCACTCCCCACCCCGCCCCTCCTCTGCCCCCGGCTCGGCTAACTTTCCGGGCCGCCAGCTCTCCAGCGCTGACACAATGGGGTTATATGGCGAGCTCGGCACTGGGGAAAAAGAGCACACGCACACAGTTTCTCTCGGAGCCGAGGGCCGGGCACTGTGGGTAGCGGTCTGTGCAGATTGTCGTGCAGAACCACCACCCGGAGGTGAGCGCCGGTCTCAGCCACGCGGGGCGGGGCGACCGGAGAAGCCGGGAGCTTCAAGGGAAGGAAGCCAAAGAGCCAGGTGGAAAACCCCACCGGCGGGATCGTAGAAACGTATACACACAAATACACGCACACAAACACCTACCCCATGGTGCGTACCGTCCCACTCCCCAACGCAATCTTCCCTACGCAGTTTCACATGCACACAAATGCCGCCACCTAGGCACACAGACATCCAGGCCAAGGCAGTTGTGCACACACAGTTGTCTATGCTCACCAATGCAATCACACACATCATGACGCACAGTCTGCTCACACATCCACACAATACAGTCGCGCCTGCCTTGCCACACAATCCCCGCGATAGTCCAACAGTCATGCAGGCAGACACAATCACGCTTATATATAGACACAGTCGTGCCCCTCCAACCCCCCCGACCTGGTCTCACCCCCGACAATCAACCGCATACAAATGTGGTCACCCGTACCTGTCATGCACAGAAACACATACACACACATACACAGGAACCTCTATGTACAAATGTCATGTAGACACGAATGGATGCGTGACCGCAAATGCCCAGATCCATGCAGGCAAACATGCACCCTCATGCAGGCCCTCAAGCACAGGGACCATATGGATAAGAGTGTCAGTGATCACCATCACGTATACACACACACGTCCGCTAAGGTATACATACATTCATGAGCCTTCAAGCCTAATGTATGCACATGAATGTATCTTCATCAGAGCACATGGTCTCCCCAACAAGAACACACACACACAAACACACACACCCACACACACCACACACCGCCCCCTCCATGAAAACAAAAGCCTTTCAGAAATCTGGGTTGGACTGCCCTCAACCCACCCCAACATTCCTGCAAACCTGCAAGGTCCTGAGGTTGACGTCTTAGGGAGCTGGAACAGCCTCCCGGGGGGGGCAAGCCGGGTGCCGCGCTCCAAGCGGAGCATGGGGGAGGCAGATCTCTCCTGGTTCCAGCCACCCCTGCCACCCCCCACCCCAGCCCCAGGGAGTAAGAGGGGGAGTGGGGAGTCAGGGCAGGATCTGTTGGAACTAAACCTTGATAAAAGAAGAAGCGGGGACTGGCACCCTTCACCTCTCTGGGCCTCAGTGTCTCCATCTGGAAAATGGGCATAACCATCCCTGACCCTGGGAAGATTGGATGAAAGTTTTGTTCAATAATAATAATAATAATAGTAATTGTGGTATTTCTTAAGTGCTTTACTACGTGTCAGGCACTGTTTGAAGCGCTGGGGAAGATACAGGCCTCACAATCTTACAATAGGAAGAACAGGTATGAACAGAAAATGGAATCCCCATTTTCCAGATGAGGGAACTGAGGCCTAGAGAAGTAAAGCGACTTGCCCAAGGTCACCAGTGGGCAGGTGGCAGAGCCAGGATTAGAACCCATGCCCTCTGCCTCCCAGGCGCAGGCTCTATCCACTTAGGTCACAAACTATCTAATTGCAGGGGGTTGCCATCGGCACACTGGGCTGCCTACAGGGGCTACTGCTCTAATGCTGCACCGGGGACGAGCACTGTGGCACGTTGGGGAGGTCAAGGATGGGGAGCTGGAGGGGCTCGCCTTATACGTGGCACTGACTGTCTCATAAGTGCAGCGGTAATTCCCTTTGGGCAGTGAGGTCCAGGTGCTGGCACCGCCCATCCCCACAGCTGGGGATTTCTGCTCGTTAGCACAGGGTCTTCTCATTAGCCGAGCATTGGGGGGGGGAAAGGGGTGGAGGAGGTGATGTGACCCCGGGGGGCGCACAGCACATACGCGCGCACACACACACACAGAGTCACACAGTCACACCCAGCCCTGCCAACTCACACACAGAGTCTCAGCCTCACACTCGCCCAGTCCCCCAGAGACCCGCCACAAGCACTCACACAATCGGAGCCGGATTGGGCTGGGCAGAAGGCCGTATCCTCGATTAATTATTGATCCTTCCTATTGCCAGAGTCCATTAGCCGGGGTATTGGCAGCTCCAAGCTGTTTGCATTAGCCAAGGTTGGTGGGGGGTAGGGGGTGGGGAGGGGGTGAGGGATGCCCAGCCCAATGCAGGTGCAGCCGAGAAAGCAGGGTCTTGGACACCCTCCCCAGCGAGCTCCACCCGTTGGTAGGGGGTTGGAGGGATGGAGATTGGCGACTGCAGATGTTCGGAGGGGATGCTGCTGCCCCCCTGCTGTGGGGCTGGGACTGGCACCGCCCCCCTCTGTCCACAGAGCACCGGGCGTGACCCCTCGCCTCATCACCCACAGTGCCTGGGGGTGAAAGGCCACGACTGGGTGCCAGCTTCGCCTGGCAGGGGGCTGAAGGGTGAGTCGGGTGGAGTTCAGTAGGTGCCAGGTGTGAGTGAGAATGTCCAGAGGGACTTTCACGCCACCGTCCCCCCACCCCACTTTCCTCTCCGCTCCCTGCAGGCCTGGCAGCCTCCAGGGCCTGCCCTTGAGTATGCCCAGCTGGAGAAAGGGCATCTGCTGGGCTTCCCCCTCCCTGATCCTCCTCCGCCTGCCCCCGGGGGCTCTACCCTGCTTCCCCCAATCTCCCCCGCACACACACACATACCTCTTACCCCCTCTCCCCAGTCCCCCTCTCTCCTTTTCCCTGCTGCTCTCGCCGCCTCTGGCTAAACAGAGATCAGAAATGTTAGATCTTTCTTAACATCTCCTGCCAAGGCTGTCAGAGGCCTCTCCAGAGTCCCCCCGCGCCCTCTGTTATGTACACACAGCACACTCTCTGTCAAAGATTAAAAAAGAGAGAGAGAGGGAAGGAAAGCGGGAGAGAGAGAGAGAGAGACAGAGAGAAAGAAAGAGGGAGAGAGAGAAACTCATTTCCACACAAAAGCCGCTTCTGTCCGGGTTGGGGCTTGGCGGTGGGTGGGGAGGGAAGGCCGCAGGGTTCATTCAGCCGGCATCGCCGCCACTGCCAGGATGCCCGGCAGCGGGAGAAGACATCTCTGCCCCTTTCTCTCTGCCACTCCTGTCTCAAAAGCGTTTGCCTTTCTGATGATGAAACCGAAGGGCGTTGGGTGGTAGAACAGGGGAGTCACCTACCTCTGTGAACCTCTGGGTTTCTGGTCGTGGGGGGTGGGGGAGGCCACGGTTCCCAACCCTGCCTTGCTCCACTCCCCGGGCCCCCGACCGGACCCCAGGCCTCCTGAGCAAGGTCGGAGAGTTGCCCCCCACCCCAACCCCTGATCAGGTCTCTCCCACCTTCCCCAGTTCCCCTCAAGGCCCTTGCCTCCTTCTTCAACCTCAGATCCACAATGAAAAACTGGCCCCATATCATCCTGGACTCTAAGTGCCCCCACCCCCTTCTCGCCCCCATCTTTCAGCAGGAAAAGCCTCTCAACGGAAGCTCCAAGATATGGGGTGGGGGGGGGGGGGGGGGAGAGGAGTCCAGGGCTTCCTCCACCCTTCAAATTCACCAGACACTTTCTTCCCAGGACCTCTCCTTTCCCGATGATGCTCATTTTCTTTCCTGCCCCTGCACACCTATATGCCATTACCATACAGAGACACACACACACACCCGTTCTCAGAAGCCCTCCCCAGCACACACACTCGCCCCCCTCCCCAAATGCACTTCCATCCAACCTCTCTGTGGGAGGGGATCTCAAAGCATGTTCACTCATTCCTATCCCTCCCCAACCCTGCTCAGAGGTGGTGGGTGGCCAAAATCCTTAAGTGCACCCTATTTCCTGGCAGCAAAACTGACGCCTAGGAAGGACACGACGGGAGTCAAACTCAGGTAACCTGGCTCCCTTCCTGATGGCAGCTTTCTCCTCTGGTGACCAGCTTTGGCCAGACAACCCCTACCCCAACCCCACCCCTCTTCTCTCCCCCAGTTCCCCACCCCAAACCTCTACCCAACCACCATACAACCCACAGGGCGATGAACACAGAAAACTCATCCGTCTTTCCTCTCTGCTGTTCTTGCTTTCCCCCAATGCCTGGCCCGAGGCAGATTCTAGGATGGATACGCAGGCAAACATGGCAGGACCCCGTGGCTACATCTTGCTACTCCTGGGGCTGGCAGCCTTGGTTCTTTCACAAGGCACGTGAAGGGTCTCTTGCCAGGCACACCAATCGGGCCCAGTTCATCTGGTGGCAGCAATGGGAAAGTCCCTTCCCTCAGCCCTCTCCGAGGTCTCACCGCCCCACCGCTGAAGGATAATAGAGGTGAGGGATGAGAAAAGTGGGGGGAGGCCCAGTGCCCACTTGGGGGGCCCGTCACCGGCCACTCGGCTGGAACCATACATACACAGGTGGCCGGGGAGGGGGTCGGGGCCGGGCATGGGGGGGCGGCGGAGGGGAATGAGGGGCTGGAGAATGACACGGGCAGTTGAAGCCGAGTTGGGAGCCAGCTGTGCCCAGCAGGGTTCGGGGACACCTGCCCACATCAGATGATCTGGGGACTCCGAGGAGGGAGGAAGCTGGGCACCGGCTGGGCGGTCGGTGGGTGGTCGCCCACGTTGGCAGCAGGCCCACCTGGCTCACATGCCAGCCCCATCAAAAGGCAGGGGAGGAGAGAGGGAGGGAGGGATAGCCGAGGAGCCCGCAAGCCCAGTCACGACCAAGCCGGGACACCCGCATTGGGACGGGGGCGGGGGGACACACATGGGAACGTACACGAAACCGTATGCAAATATGAATGCATAGTCTCCGCCAGCAGATTCCCCATGCCCGGCCAGAAAACTGTCTTCCTACAGCGGCGGGCACAGGAGATAGAAATCAAATCTGGGTCTCTGTCTATCTTTCTCTCTCTCTCTCTCCCTCCTTCCCTCTTCATTTCTGGGTGTGTACGTGTATCTCTCAAAGAACAAGCTGGGTGGGTGAGTGTTACTGGGGATCTCAAAGCCCCAAACACACTAACACGCTGATCCTCCCTCCCTACAACCCCGCTCTCTCCCCTGCCAGACACCATCATTCAACCCAATGCAGGGAGAGAGAAACTGAGACTGGGAAGGGGGAAAGGGGTGGCTGGAAGACAACTGAGTCCCTGAACTTCCAGCTCCTCCCCTTCCCTCCCCCCTCGGCTCCCAGCAACCTCTGTTTCTCCTTCTCCGTCCCCTCACAGCTTCCCAGCAAGTGGGGAGGTGGACCTGCTCCTTAGTGAAGTGGATATGCCATGGGTCTAGGGGGGTGGGAGGAGGGGGAGATGGGACTGGGAAGGTTGGGGTGCATCTCTGTACATCTTGGGTCAGGTGTTCCCTGATCAATTGCATCTTTTGAGCACTTACTGTGCACAGAGCACTCAACTAAGTACTTGAGAGAGTACAACGGAATTGGTAGACATGTTTCCTGCCCACAAGGGGCTTACGCAGTCTAGAGAGGAAGACAGACAGGAAAATAAATGACAAAGTAACTGTGGTATTTGTTGATTGCTTACTGTGTGCCAAGCACTGTACTAAGCGCTGGGGTGGATACAAGCTAATTGGGTTGGACACAGTCCCTATCCCACATGAGGCTCACAGTTTCAATCCCAATTTTTTCAGATGAGGTAACTGAGGCCCAGAAAAGTGAAATGATTTGCTCCAAGGTCGCACAGCAGACAAATGGTGAAGCCAAGATTAGAACCCATGACCTTCTGACTCCTAGGCCTGGGGTCTATCTTTTTCAATTTTAGCAGCACTGTGGCAGCAGTGCTGTGGGACTGAGTGGGGTGAAGATTAATAATAATAATAATAATAATGGTATTTGTTAAGCACTTACTCTGTGCCAAGCTGGGTGGATCCAAGATAATCAGGTCCCACAAGATGTTCACAGTCCAAGTAGGAGGGAGAACAGGTATTGAATCCCCATTTTGCAGATGAGGGAACTGAGGCACAGAGAAGTGAAGTGACTTGCCCAAGGTTACACAGCAGACAAGAGGCAGAGCCGGGATTAGAATGCAGGGCCCCTGACTCCCAGGCCCAAACTCTTTCCACTAAGCCATGCTGCTTTTCAGGGTTAAGATTCTTCAACCTAGAGAGATGCAGGCTGAGCGGGGAACAGAATTAGGGTTTACAGAATAATAAAAATAATGATGATAGCAATATTAATAATAGCATTTGTTAATTACTTACTCTGTGCACACATTGTACTAAGCACTGGGGTAGATAGAAGATAAGTTGATCAAATGTAGTCCCTGTCCCATATGGAGCTCAGAGGGAGGGAGAACAGGTATTAACTCTCCATTTTTACAAGTGAGAAAATTGAGGTGGAGGTGGATGAGTAACCACTGGAGGTTTTGAGGAGTGGGGAGACATGGACCCAAGAGCAGTTTCTCAGCAAATCGATTCCAGCTCCAAAATACACATCTGGCTCAGTGATTTCCCACGGAAGGCCTTCAATCCACATGTCCAGACACAGTACCCATAGCTCTCTGCTTCCCCTTGACCGTGCTCTATCCGTCCATCTATGCCTGCTGCCTCCTCCTGGGACTGTAAGCTCTCCGAGGGCAGATATCACGGCATTTAGCACAGTGCTTTGCACTTAGTAGGTGCTCAAGGGAAATCATTGGACAATTTAATGCCTAGAGCACGGACCTGGGAGTCACAAGGACCTGGGTTCTAATCCGGGCTCCACCACTTGTCTGCTGTGTGACCTGGGGCAAGTCACTTCACTGTCCCTCAGTTACTTCATCTGTAAAATGGGGATTTAGACCATGAGCCTTATTTAGGACATGGACTGTGTGGACCCGATTAGCTTATATCTAATCTACCCCAATGTTTAGTACAGTGCCTGGCACATAGTAAGTGCTCAACAAATTATTATTATTCCTTCTGTCTGTCCCCCAGGCTCTTAGTACTGTATAAACCATCGCCACTACCCAAAACCAACTCAACCTCATGTCCAACCTCATAGCTCACTCTCAAAAAAGGCAGGCGCGAGTAGGCGGTCCAGGATACCGATCGCTGGGTTGCTAAAGAGCCAGCAGTGCTCTGAATAACTGAGCAAACTGCTTGCTCCGAATGGGGAAGAAGTCTAGTCATTGGTGACTTCTTGAGAAAGAGTGTGTATGTTGGTTTGTACTGGTCTCTGTTGTTGATGACATTCATCTTGAGAGTAACAAACCCAACTTTCACCTGAAATAGCTGCTGGGAGTATAAACCTTGATATGTATGTTTGGGTCAGTCAGTCAATTGTATTTATTGAGCGCTTACTATGTGCGGAGCACACTTGAGAGAGTACAACAATATAACAGACACATTCCCCGCCCACAGCCATCTTACAGTCTAGAGGGGGAGACAGACATTAATATCAATAAATAAATTACAGATATGAAGCAGCATGGCATAGTGGATAGAGCACAGGTCTGGGAGTCAGGAGGTCATGGATTCTACTACCGGCTCCACCACTTGTCTGCTGTGTGGCTTTGGGCAAGTCACTTCAATTCTCTGGGCCTCAGTTCCCTCATCCATAAAATGGGAATTAAGACTGTGAGCCCCATGGGGGACAGGGACTGTGTCCAGCCCGATGTGCTTGTATCCAACCCAGTGTTTAGCACAGTACCCGGCACATAGTAAGTGCTTAACGAATACCCCAATTATTATTCATTATTATTATTATTATTATTATTATTATAAGTGCTGTGGAGAGTGTGAGTGTGGACAGCCAGGGTCCTTGAGTGTCCCTGGGTATGAGCGGCAGGAGACAGGAGGTTTGACTGTCCCTGCAGTGGGCAAAGAGCTGCACGGGGGCCGCCCATGACACTCCAGGGACGGGACACCCGGCCCCGACACCCTCCCCCCCCTTCCCTCCAGTCCCCATCCAGAAATCTGGCCCCAGCCATGGCCCCAGACACTGGCTTTGACACTGAACTCTTTGTTTCCCTCCTGAAACCCAATCACTAACTGCAAGGACCACTTCCGGCCTGTCTGTGCCTCCCGTGGACCTCTCCCAGCTTGGGTCAAAAATTTCACACCTAAAGAGGCTAGAAATTTGAACAAAGAGCAGCTAGAACGGTCAGGGGGACGGAGCAGTTTCTGTACAAGTACGGGCTGAAAGGGTCTTGTTGGGGTTTTTTATGGTATTTGTTAAGCGTTCACTCTGTGCCGTGCACTGTACTATGTGGTGGGGTAGACACAAGCTAAGCAGGCTGGACACCGTCCCTGTCCCATGTGGGGCTCACAGTCTTCATCCCCATTTGACAAATGATGGAACTGAGGCATCGAGAAGTGAATTGCCCAAGGTCACAGAGCAGCCAAGTGGCAGAGTCAGGATTAGAACCCAGGTCCTCTGATACCTGGGCCCGTGTTCCTTCCACTAGGCCATGCTGCTTCTCGGGGTTAAGATTCTTCAATCTGGAGAGATGCAGGCTGGTGGGGGGAACAGAATTAAGATTTACAGAAAAATAAAAGTGATGATGATGATAATAATGGCATTTTTAATTGCTTACTCCACACATGCACTGTACTAAGAGCTGAGGTAGATAAAAGAAAAGGTGATCAGACGTAGTCCCACATGGGGCTCAGAGGGAGGGAGAACAGGTATTAAATCCCCATTTTTACAGATGAGAACACTGAGGCACAGAAAAATGAAATCATCTGCCTAAGGTCACTCAGCAGACAAGTGGCAGAGCCGGGATTAGAACTCAAGTCCTCTTAACTCCCAGGCCCGCACTCTTTCCACTAGGCCACACTGCTCCTCAGAGTCACAAAGCCAGGGCAGACAGAGTGAAAAACAAGAAACTGTCGCTCCCCAAATCCCACTGCACCAGGACAAGGGAGCATCTGCCGGAGCTGGAGGGTGGAGGGTTTACAACAAATCTTAAAAAAAAAAAAGGACCACATCCTCTCCCACTGTTGGAGTGGGGAGATGGAATTTATTCCCACAGGAAGCTGTTTAGCCCAAAATACCATTGGGTTGGAAACCGCTTGGGTGCAGGTGAAGTAGGAGGGGGCCAGGCGAGGAGGAAAGACTGTCATCATCATCAAGAGAATTTACTGGGCACCTATCGGGTGAAGAGCACTTTACTGGGCACCTATTAGGTGAAGAGGGCATCACACAAACAAGGTCAAAGACACGGTCCCTACCCTAGAGGAGCTTACACTCTAATGGGGGGAGATCAGAGGACAAAAATTGCCAAATAGTAGGAAAGAGTCAGGAAGAGATATAAATAAAAAATAAGTAGATAGGCAGGCAGATAGATGCGTGAGTGGTAGGGTGAGCGAGAGGGCATGTTTGAGCAGGAAGATGGGGAGATTAACCAGGGAAGGTCTCCTGGAGGAGGTGACTTTTTCAGAGACTGTGACGGAGAAGCAGCGTGGACTGGTGGAAAAAGCACAGGTCTGGGGGGCAGAGGTCTGGCATTCTAATCCTGGCTTGGCCACCTGCCCGCCATGTGATCTTGGGCAAGTCATCTCACTTCTCTGTGATTCAGTTTCCTCATCTGTAAAATGGGAATAAAATCCTTGTTCTCCCTCCCTCTTAGACCATGAGCCCCACGTGGGACAGGGACTGGGGCTGACCCGACGATCTTGAATCTACCCCGGCGCTTGGCACGTAGTAAGTACTTAACAAACATCACAATTATCGTGTAATTTGGGGAAGCTGAGGAGAGGATGTTCTAGGCAAGAGGAAGGGGGTGTGCTTTGGGTCACAAATAGGAGAGTCACGAGCAAGGGACAGTCGGCAGATTTAATGAGCCGGTCTGTCCCTGCTCCTCCCACCCCCTCGACCCCCACCCCAAGGCAACATGCCCTAGCTCAGTGACTCTACTTCTGCCTCCAGCAGCATCTCCCTCCAATCAGATGCCTCTGTGAAAGGGGAAGGGACAAGGGGAGAGTGCGGGATCTATTTAATCTGATTGGCATCTGTGTTGTGCACTTGTCTAGCCCTATAATAATCACCTGGGGCTACCAGGGGTCACCGGGGTTGGGGGAGAATCTGGACACTGTCTGGAGGGATGATGGCCAGGACCCCGGCACCCCTGCCCCACCTCCCGGCCCCCTCTTAGGGCACCTGTGTGCTTGAGCTTTCTGGAACTTGAACCGAGGGAGGAGAGATGGACGGGGAACAGAAGATTTTAGCGTCTCTCAATTTTAAGCAGGGAAGTATATATCCCCTTCTCACCCCACCCTCATCCTAACACAGCACCCATCAAGTGAAAGTTGTCCCACGTGGGATGTACTACTGACTACGCCCCCTTCATTCTCCCACCCGCTTCAAACATCTGGGGAGAGAGGAAAGGTTCCCTGGGAGAGGGGGGCTGAGGTGCTAGCCCTGAGGGCTCTCGGGCTCTCTTTTTCTCTGTCTCTCACCATCTGCCTGGCCTCTGGTCTCTTCCCCTCGGAAAACACAAACAAGACTTCATTTGCTCCATCTGAAGCTTGCTAATGACCGGTCTAATTGATCCCCCATCCTTCCCCCTTACTCCCCCCCCCCAACCCCTTCCCAGGAAATCGATGCTGGAACTATTTCAAGGCTTTCGGAAAAGCCATTTTCACTCCCTCCCTCCTCCCCCCACCCCCGTTCGCCATCCACCCACCCGCGGCCCCCACCCCACTCCACCCACCCCACAGCGATGAGAAAGACCCACTGATCAAGGACGAATCTATACAATAGAAAACGAGAGAAGCCCAAAGGTGGCAAACGGGCTGAGGTTTCAACACGGCGGGAACGGGAAGCAGCCAAAGTCGGACTCGCCAGGGAAAAGGATGGTTGGGCGGGGGGAGGGGGCTCTTCCCTTGACTACAGCTCCTGGGAGGAATTGGTATTGTGAGACGCCCCCCTCCATCACCACCCTCTTGAGGCCACCCAGGATTTGGACTGCTGGATAGTGTTAAAGATGAAGTGCGAGGTGTGTACAGAACACTGTACACATACGAGGTGTGTACAGAACACGGTATACACCTCACACCTCATCTTTAACTTTTGTGAGCAGAGCCCTGTACTGAGCCTGGCACCTGGAGGGGTCGGTCAGAAGAAATAGAAATGATCCCTACCCCTAAGGATCCTTTAGTCTAAAGGGAGAGATAGTAGGTATGAATGGCTGAATACACACAAGTTAAGAATAAGAGAATAGATAGTAATAATAAGCAAAAGTGAATAAATAATTCGATACCAAATATATAAGTAGATAAATCCATTCATGAGTGTTGAGTTGACTGAGGAGGGGACGTGACCAAGAAGTTGGGAGTGGGGGTAATCAGGGAAGGCCCCCTGGAAGAGATTTTTGGGGAAGGGTTGGGGGCCGGGGAAGGGATGATTTGATGGTTCGGGGGAGCCAGGAGCAGAATATGGAATGCAGGACTATAATGCAAAATACTAATAGTAATTGCCATCTTGGACTGAAAGCTGAATGCTTGTTCCGTACCCACCAGACAAAGCTTTTAGACACCCACAGACCCATTTTATATGAGCCACTTCACCAGGGCTGCATCATCAGTGAAACCTGGACCCTTTACTGTCCTCTTCCCTCTCCCCCACCAGGCTTGGTGAGCAACCCGGATGGGCTTCGAGGACTGGACACCGGTAGAGCCAAAACGGTCACTCAGAGAGAGCAACGTGGTGGCTTTTCCCCCTCTTCCCTCTCCCTCGATGGCCAACCAGATGATGCTCCTGGGAAGGGCCCCGCCTCTCCCTTCCCCTCTCGGCCAGTTCCCTTAGTTCATGGTGCCCACTGCCCCCTGCTATTACCCACATATCCCCCTTTCTGACCTCCCCCTCCCCCTGCTCCTGAGGGGGGAGGGGTCCGGGCAGCGGGGGAGGGAAGAGGCAGAGCTGGAGAGGCAGTATCCACGTGATTTCATCGGGGGTGTCCTTCCTTCCGTCCGTCCATCCGTCCAAGTCCTGTCCCATTCCATCCCATCCCGGACCTGGCCGCACACTGCTCACCCACCCGGGCAGAGCGGTCGGCCTAGCGAAAGGGCCCAAGACGGTGATTCAGACTGACGCAGCGCAAGGGAGAGACCCAGGGACAGAGGCGGAGACGACAGAGGTGCAGAGAGACGGCAGAGGGACACAGCTGCGGAGATACGAACACACCAGACAGGAGGAAGACAGATAGAACGGGAGAAAGAATAGAAACAGGAGGAAGGAACGGGAGGAATGACGAGAGATGCAAAAAGACCCAAGGCAGTGATGGGGGGAGAGAGAGAGAGACAGAGAGAGCGACAGCAACGGACGGAGAGACAGACAGAGATGCAGCGGACACAGAGGCTCGGGGAGGAAACAAAAACGCAGAAAGACAGCGAGGTGGGGAAGAAATAACAGAGGAGAAACGGAGAGCGATGTGCAGCGAAAGACTCGGAAACTCAGGGGAGCAGATCGGCGCCCCCTCCGGGCCACTGCCGGCCCCTCCACAGGCACCCCCCCTCCGGTGCTGCCCCCTAGAGGCCACCCACTCCCTCCACAGGAGGCAACATTTCCCGAGGCCGCCAGCAGGGGAAGAAGGATCACAGAACAAAAAGACCCTCGGACTGAAGAATTCCCCTTTCCCGCTCAAGAGAAGCAGTCAGGGACTCCACGCCGAGCCGAGCCGTGTCTGGGATCTGTGTCCATCCAGAAAGTCCATTGGCAGCGGAAGGGGGGAAGCCACTAGACTGGGAAGCCAGGAGCCCTGAGTTCCCATTCTCAACGGCAGGCAGGGCCGGGGGGGCGGTGTTACCTGCCGGGTCTCTTCGAGACTCAGTTTCCCCACCGCTGCCTTGTGAGGCCCCAGCTTCCTGACGCTTAATTAGGTTATAATAAGCACTAATTGCCCAGTCGCTCCTTCCTAAAGAGCTAAGAGCTAATTAGGGCCGCCCGAAACGACGATGATGACCTGATGACCGGGAATTTCCTCCTCGGATCCTGACTCCGGGTTGAATGATTGATGGAGAAAAAAAAAATAAAAAATGAGAAATCGACCCCAAACCGGTCAATCCTCAAAGGAGAGGAGAGGGTGGGGCAAAGGGGCAGGGGAATTGTGGGGAAGGAGGGGACCCAGCTACACTGTTTCCCCACCATCAATCCCCGAACAAATCTGCCCCCTCCCCCGGGGGTCCCCCCTTAATATAAAAAAAAAACAACTTTTAAAAAATTGATTGAAATTCAATTGGCCTTCAACCGGGTTCACAAATGCATTAGACACGGGCCTGCTCCCCAGGCTGAAAGTATATGCAAAGGCAGCCGGGGCACTGATGAATAATTCATGTGCTGCTGTCTTTCAGAATTATACTGTGGAAAAATAAATCGGGGAAACTCTATAAAAAAAAAACGGGGGGGGGGGGGCGTTGGGAATAAAGTCCTGAATCTGGGGCTAGAAAGGGGGGCATAGAAGACCCATGGAAGACCCTGTGCTTTGTGGCTGTCCCATCCTCATCCCAGCCCTCCCCGCTTCCTGGCACCTTTCACTGGGGTTTTAAAGAGGTGGGGAGCCAGGGGCCTGCCTCTGGGGCCGCTTTGATAAAACCCAGTCATCCGTTTGGGTAGTTGAGTTCAAGGGGCTCAGGGGACAGGACTGAGGGGTGGGGAGGGGGGAGAGCAGGAGCCTGTTCCCTCCACATCCGTTCGGCAAAACACACACACACACACACACACACACACACACACAAAATCTCCCCAACACCCCCAGCCCGGCATCTTTCCTCTCATAATGCCGAGAATCATCCCAAGATCTCCCCAGCACTTGTAGGGGGGACGGTTAACTTTGCACCGCTCCCGTTCCTCTAATCCATTCTGGGGTTCAAGCCCCATGCCTCTCCCCCCATCTTGAAATCCAAGGTCTGCTCTTAAGCAGATGTGGGGAGGGGGATGGACGGCAAGGTGAGGAGAGCCCAGAGTCAAAAAGCCACGTTTGCCCTGAGCTTGGGTCTTTGACCTGACAGCTAGTCCTCCAGCTGACCCAGGAAAGGGTCGGACAACCCCGGGGGACATCCAGACATTGATCCGAGGAAGAAAGCTGTACCGCAACATCAGCCTTTACTCAAAAGAGAGTGGTGAGGCGAAAATCCTCAATGCCCCACAAAGGGCATCCCCCAGATTCCAGACTGCTCCCACCCAATGGCCCACCTGCACCCCACCTGCAGACCTCTCTACTCCAGGGTGTTCGGTCCCCACCTGAGGCAACAGACTGAGGACTTGAGGGCCCCGGAAAGCTCCCGGTTCCTCAGAGACCCCAATTCCCTTTCCGTCTCCCACCGAGGCCCCCGAGAACGGGAACGTGGTGGGAGGGAAGGGGAAGAGAAGTTGAGCAGTGCGCTCCCTTTCATTTGGCCATTTAAAAATAAAAATAAAACGGGCTTTTGAAAGGCAGCAGAGGCCCCGCCGGAGAGACCTTTTCTCCCTCATCAAAGGCGGCCGGGGTGGGTGGCTTTCTTCTACGGCGCCCAGCGCGCCACACTTTGGTCTCTGTGGAAAGACCCCGCTTAATTGGCTCCAAGCAGAAGGTGAGGAACCCTGCTCCCCATCCCTGCTCTCAGGGAAAAATCGAGCCCAAAATTTTGAAGGGGGGGGGGGCATGCCACCAGGTCCGGGGTTCACTGTCATCACCTCTGGGGGAGCTGGAGGGAGGCGAATGGGGAGAATCTGGGGCCACACAGCCCCTCAGGACCCAAGGAGTCAGAAACTTAAAACAGGGAAAACTCGAGTAACTCCTGTCTCTGCTCCCAAATCTCTCTTTGCCCCCCAATCCCTGCCTCCACTGTCTCCCTGCCGCTCCACCCCTCACACACTACAGCTCCTGGGGCCCTTCTCTGTGGCTGACATCTGCCGATCCGATCCCATTTCATCTTCCCCAGGCGCCAAAGGGGAAACTGAGGCCCTGAGCTGTCAAAAGGAAAGAGCGGGCAGTAGAGACGCCAGAGGAAAGCCCTCGCCCCCCACATGCCTTCCTCCCTGTTCCGGAAACGGCCTCCCCCTCCCCCCTCTCTCCTCTCCCCTGCTCCAGAGCCCCAAGCATGTTAACAGCATTCAGTCTGTGTCCCCCTCCCCCCTCCCCCACACAGCCCCTTGCTGTCCCTGATTGGAACCAGACCCTCCGTCTGCAATGAGAGCCAGATGGAAAACAGACTGTGGGGGCTGGGGGGGAGGCGTCTTTAATGGGGTGAGGAGGGTGGGCTGGGTGGGGGGACGACTCTGAGAACTAAAATGGGGGTCCCCAGTGGAGAGGGTCACAAACCCTCAAAGAGACCCCCCCTTACAGAGACAGCACTCCCCCCTTCCCTTCTCCTCACCCCCCCAACCCGGATTCAGATGAAAACTGGGCTCTGCCAGCAGGTCCAATAAGAAACAGGAGGGGAGTCCCATCTCAAAGTCTCGGTCCCTGGCGATCATTGCAGGATGAACCCACCCTCTCCTGCCCCCCTGGGGCGGGGGTGGGGTGGGGTGTAGAAGCAAGGAGGAATTGGTTCTTCCCTAGACCTCACCCCAGTTTAGCCTACCCATCTACCCGAGGACCTTGGCGATGCATTCCCTCTCTGCACCAAGAATGAATTCCTGCCTCCTCCTCCTTTTCCCCTCCCTCTGCACCCCAGGGTCAAGGTTTTCCTTTGGATATGTCTGGGGTTGGGTGGAAGGCAATGGGTCAGGAAAGGATTACTCTCCCCTAGTTAGAACCTCTCCAAATCTTCAAATTGTCCTTTTTTTTTTTTTTTTACAGTATTTGTTAAGCATTTACTATGTGCCAGGCACTGTACTTAGCACTGCAGTAGATACAAGCTAATCGAGTTGAACCCAGTCCACGTCCCACATGGGGCTCACGGTTTTAAGCCCCATTTTACAAACGAGGTAACTGAGGCACAAAGAAGTGAAGTGACTTGCTCAAGGTCACACAGCAGACTTATGGCAGGGGTAGGATTAGAACCCAGGTCCTTCTGACTCCCAGGCCCATGCTCTATCCACTAGGCCACACTACTTCCCTTCTTCCTTCTCCTCACTCTCTCTGCCCCCTGCAACACAGATCCACCCAAATCCAAAACCCAGCTCCTGGTCTTGCTGCTTATCTGAGCAGGGGTAGGATCTCCTCTCTCTCCCCTGTGCCACCCTTTCTGCTCAGCCCCATCCTCTCCTGCCCTGGGCCATCCAGGACCTGGGGAAGGGAAGGAGCCGGGTCCTGGTTCTAGGAGTCCCAGACCCATTGAACTGAGCTGACGGAGGGGAGAGAGGAAGAGGAAGAGGAGGAGAGCATCTACCTGGCCCAGCCTCTGGGGGTTGGGGGCGGGGAAGGGGCGGCCTGCCTGTCTGGAAGTCTGAATCGCTTTGTTCTCCTGCCCGCAGCTGAGCTTTGTCCCCTCCCTGGCCCCAAAGCCGCCCAGCCCGTCCAAGCTGGCTGGGAAGACGGTCAAGGAGCCAGCCAGCTGTGGGAGACACAAAGGGGGATTGGGGAGTTCCTACCCAACCCCCGACCCCCACCTCTAGGAACCCAGTGCCATACGGACAGGCCGTCTGCGCTGGTGTGTGTGAGCACAGTTCCCAGCTGTCAGGGGATTGGGAAGTGAGGGGCGGTGAAACTGGACTGCCAGCCTTGGTCCACCCTCCCAGAGCTCCGACGGGACTGATAAGACCCCAAATCTGACCTGTTGGCTAGCTCCTAGTGGCCTGTCCGCCCCCACCCCCACCCCCAGAAGACAGCCTCATAGCCACCAGCTTCCCCCAGCCCCTGGCAGGGATCAGATGACAAGCAGCCCTGCAGCTCTGCTCCCAAGACACTCCCCTCCTTCTAGGACCCCATCCTGCACTGAGACCCTACTGGGCGCGGTTATGAGGGATGGGGGTGGAGGGGAGGATCCAAACTGGAACCCTGGGAACCTTCTGCTCTCCTTCCTGCCACTGCTCACCCCCTGCCCTGTATCCCCCTCCAGGGGAGAGAGGTCACAGCAGAGGCCTACACAGGGGAATCAGAGGATAGAAGTCAGGGCAGAAAGGGAGGAGCAGAAAGGGGAGCAAGCCCAACTAAGGGTGGAAGAGGGGGCTCGGGCCACTCAGTACTTCCACAGATGGGATGAGTGCTGGTGAGAAATGCCTTTTACCCCTCCCAGGGGGGCCCCTGGTTCAGTTGGCCTTGATCAGCTGCTCTAAGGAGTGGCAGAAGTTGGGGCAGTATCAGTTGACTGGATCGGGGCACCTACTGTGGGCACAGCACTGAACCGGGCACTTGAAGGACACAGAAGTCAAAGACACAATCCCTGCCCTTCTGAAGCTGACCACCTAACAGGGGAGACCAAAGATCTATATCGTCAAGTAGGCGATAGTTGAGCCATAGTACAGAAATGAATAATAAACGCAAGGAAATGAGTACCTCAATAACCAATAAAGAAATAGATCAACTCACGAGTACTGCGGTGGCGGGTGATGGGATGGTGGATGGTCGGGAAGAGGTGGGGGGGGGGGGCAGGGGGGATTAATTAGGGAAGACCTCCTAGGGGAGGTGGCTTTGTAGGAGGCTTTGAAGGAGGGGAGGGACTTGGTTTGGCAAAACTGATGGGGGAGAGAGCTCCAGCTGGAAGGAAAGGCCTGAGGAACAATGAGCAAGTTTGATCTGGGGTGGAATAGGAGACAAGAGACCCAGTAGGTGAGAGGGAACCAGATGGTGAAGCCAGTGGCGAGGGAGGCTGTGAGGATCCCCTGGAGGTGTTTGAGGAGGTTCCCATCAACATTTCAGAATAAGCAGGAGAGTCCAGTCAGAGGAGCTAAACTTCAATCTCAGCTAGATTCCATCACGATTCCCAGTCCTGGAAAAATGGGGATTTTTAGTGCTCCCAGTTTCCTCTTGGATGGACATGAAATCATAAAGTGGCCCACATTTTGCTAGAGGAAAACAATCCCTGGCAGCATCTCTGGCATCAGAATCTTGATGGAGGGGTTGGGGGGGGGGGGGGGCGCAGCAGGGAACGGGACAGGACTGTACCAATACAACAGGTCAGAGAAACCCAGTCTGGGATTCTTCTGGCCCCCGCTCTGAAGCTCTGGAGTCTGGATGGAGCCCCAGCAGGGAGCAAGGCCAGAGGTCCAGCCCAGATGGCCATGGGGGCAGGAATGGCGGCTTCACCTTCGGATAGAAACCAGGGAACGGGGAGATACCGTTCCCTGTTGCCTTCACTCAGTTGACACCTCAGCAGGACGAGGGCTTCAGCCCCACTGTCTACCTGCCACTTGTCTCTTTGCTCCTGGGGCCAGGGCCTCCATGCCCGCCCCCCCCCCCGCCCCATTCCCTCTGTCCCCCACGACCCCCCGGAAGAGAAGCAATGCATGAAAAGAAGCTAGCTTCCCGCAGTGACGTTGAGAGGGATCACATTCCACCTCTGCCAGCCTGCCCAGTGGGAGCCAGGTGCTCAACTGAGGCAAACACTTGATTTCTAGAAGGCAATATTCTACCCCCCAGCCAAAGAGTTGGGGAGGTGCTGTGGGAGGAGACCAAGGTTTCTTGGGTTGTGGGTTACAAACTTTGGGTAAATGCCCTGCCCTGCCCTGCCTGTACCCTTGGCAAACAGAATCAGAATCATAGGAGCCTGAACGGACCTCTACCCGTGCCTCCCTGTAAACACACCCTTGTGGGGGAAGCCAAAGTATAATCAGAAGCAGAAAACTGCCATGACCGGCACCAGAGCCGTGACCCAGTGACACCAGTTCTGTGGGGCGATAGCAGCCGATCCCCCAGCAAACCCAGTTCCCAGCCAAGGGTGAAGCCGCCGGTTCCCACTCCCAAGACTGGACCAGGCCTCCCAGCCTCGCTCCCCCTGGAGCTCCAATGAGACACCAGGGCCCGAAAGGGGCCCTGAATGGGGTTTTCTCTGTCTCATTTGCTCTTTGCAGCTTGCCTGCCTCCCTCAAAGCCCCTCCCTTTTTACACCCCCTCCCTCCTCTCCTCACCTTTACAGAGAACAATTGGTTTCTATGAGCATGACTGCCACCCCCCCTTGCTCACAGAGGAAGGCACCCTTGGTACAGCCCTAAGCAACTCCCCCGCCTCCATCCCACCCTCTCTCCACCACCACCATGAGCCACAGCCTGTTTTCAGTTTTCAGAGTGAGCCTGAATCGCAGGACCCGGCTCAGGAAGTTTAAGGTTCCCCAACACCTGCTCCTCTTCCCCTTTTGCACTTTCCCAAGACTCACCATGGGATGGGGAGGAAGGGCTGCAGGACCTCTCCTCCAAGGGAAAGACACCTCTGTGGGTGTGGGTGAAGAAGATGGGGCTGGGGGCTTTGCAGAGAGATGGAGGAAGAGGGTGGCACACGCCCAGCAGCGGGGGGGGGGGGGGGGATGCTGTCCCCTCAACTCCCAGGGGAGCAACTTTCATCTTTGCCACCCCTCCCACCTCTGCTGGCCCTGATGCCAACCTGCCTGGCCTGATGGCCATGCCCCTTCTCGCCCCCCCACCCCAAATCAAAGAGTTCAGGGGCATGAGATCCAGGGTGGGAGAGAGACTAAAATTCCTCATTCTGAGTCAGACAGCAATAGAAGGTGGTAGGGGGACAGGGTGGAGATTGCTTGGGCTTGGCAGGTTGTGGGGAGAGGCCCCCAAGAACCCCTGACTCCTCCATCTTGACTTTGGGAACTGAACCCAGGTATTCGGTCAGCTCCCCCTCCCATCTTCCTCCCCCTGCCCCTCCCCAGTCCTGCCAACCCCTCAGCCACCCCCGCCCCCTGGCGGCATGATCTAGCTGAGTTCAGAAGTCTCCGTTCCTATTGAGGTTAAAATACATATTTAAAAAAAACAAAAAACCCTGGTTTCACTCTCTGAGTGTTCTCTCTCTGGGGCCATTTATCTGCAATGAAAGGTTCAACTTTGCCTGGAAATCAGGATGGGAAAGTTCTGGAGCTGCCCCCCCGCCTCCTCTCCCCTCCAACCCCCCCAGGAGAGAAATCAAAATCATGTTCCTTTTAGTGGGGAAAAAAATCCTGGTCGAATTGGGGCTTTTTCTTTCTTTCTCTGGACAAAAAAAGGAAATAACTTTAAAAGAAACCACTTTGGAGAAAGACTCTATGTTGGGGAACCGAAATACCAACAGGTTGGGGGCAACCGCTCGGCAGGAACAGAAGATAACGAAACCAGGCTTAGAGAGCGGTAGAGACGGAGCCTCCACTAAGAGTTCAGACTCTGAAACGTAGGCTCTGTAGACTGACGCGGAAACACCCCACCTCAAGGGCAGGCCAGGGGAATGGGATGGAGGGGGGGCATTTTTTTTGACCAAAAAGATTAGTCATTGCCCACCCTCCGCAGGGCCTGCATTGGGAAACGGCTCAAGACTTGATAGGGTAGACCAAAAGGGATGAGTTCGAGTTCCGCGGAGGAGTTCATTGAGACTGTCGTTCTGTAGCTAACGAAACCCCTGGGGCATCACAGGGGTCTGTGGTTGGAGAGAAAGGATAAAGGCATCAATCCCCTGGGGGGCTGGGGAAGGAGCCAGTGTCAGGTCGGAGGCCCACTCTGTGAGGGGCTGGGCCAGGAGACCTAACCTACAAATGCTGGATCATTTTTCCTTCAGTCTGCCTCGGCCAGGTTGGACTGCAACATGTTCAGTGAACAGCCAGAGAGTTAGAGTGGGTCAAGCGCAGGTTCACCGGAGAACTAGAAATGCCCCCTCCTTCTCCTTCTACATTAGCTCCAAGGTTTCAGCCTGTCCCCAGCACCCCAGTTTGAACAGAAAAGAAGCACAAGAACTAAAGAACAAGAGGCCGACAGGGAAGAATTGAGGGCAGGGGTTGTTTCTACCAACTCTACTGTTCTCTCCCAAGCATTTAGTAGAGTGTTCTCTCTGTACGTAGTAAGCGGTCAATAACTGCCACCGATGGATTGAATAAGGCACAGAAATGGAAATCCCAAGATGCGAAACCATCCCTTCTCTTGCCCCACTCACCCTAAACTGCCTAGGAGAATAGTCAGGACCGCCCCTCAAGTCTACTGCGGACTAATCGCTCCCCAACTCCATGGACCTCGGGGAGGGAGTTCGACGCGCATGAACCTGAATGGAGGGTGGTACAAGGTGGTGGAGACAGGAGGGAGCGGAGTTGCAGGAAAGGAACCCGTTTGCCCAGCGGAGGCTGATGGTGTTGCTGGGGAGAAGGGGAGGGGGAGACCCCAGGTGAGGCAGAAAAGATGTGGGCAGGGATTTTCTCTCTTTATTGCTGTATTGTACTTTCCAAGCGCTTAGTACAGTGCTCTACACACAGTAAACGCTCAATAAATACGACAATGAATGAATGAATGAAAGATAGCAGGAGGCTGAGGAAAGGAGCCGGGGTGATTGGAAGGGAGGCTGCGGCACAAAACCAGGGATGAGGAACCAGCTTGAGGAATCAGACACTTCCGCGCCCTCCCAACACTGCAAAGACATCCGCCCCGCCCCATCTTGCTCAGCCCTCCCCACCCTTAGGCCAACCTCCCTCCCCCATGGCGGCAAGTGCAACGGGCACTCCCCTTGCCTCCGGCATCCCCACCCAGGACCACCCATCCTTCCAGGATCCCCAGTGGTCAAAGGGGGGGTGTGGGGCTGGGGGGGTCACCCTGCAGGCAGGCACTGGGCTCTAAGTGCATATCCACCCTGAAGGGCCATCAGCCAGAGGCAAAGCCAGGCAAATCCAGGCGTGTCTGAGGCCAACCCACCCTGGAGTGTCCCACGCGGTCAGCGAGCAGCTCCTGACACGTCTGGCCAAGCCCCATTAGCAATGTCTTGCATCTGTTGGGTCTGGCCTGACTTTTGTGTGTTTATGCCGCCAGTTCCCACCTCCAGTGTGTCCTGCCCCAAAGGAGTCGGCACTCCTGACCGACGCTAGCCTGCTAGACCCGCAGCCCCTCCCACCAGGAGTCACCCCACCCAAATAAAACCACTTTCTGTCCCTCCCCCCGGCGAACTGCGCCTGCTCGATTTCTAGGGGCAGAGAAAGCCCAAGACAAAAACCCATGCCAGGTGCACTGCCACTGGGCTGGGACCTGCCTGGGTATCGGGACAACTTCAGGAGGCTTGGAATGTGGAGGTGGGATGGAGGTCATCATTAGGTAGCCTAAGGGTACCAGGGGGTGGGGGCTTGTAGTGCAAGACAAAATAGGCTTAGAGACCAACTCCAGGGGTTCCAGCTTTTCAGCTGTCAGCAGGAAGGGGCTGTTGGGGGGAAGGGTGGGGTGGGCAAGCTGCACAAAGCCATTTGGAAGCTCTGGGGTCTCATCATAGCCCCGGGGTTCGGGGTGGGGGCGGCCGGGAAGTGAAGCTGGGAGTCTGGCCCAGACAGCCGCAGGGGCAGGGCCAGCGCCTTCTCCCCTGGCTGGGAACACGGAATGGGCACCAGCCCTCCAGGGCTTCCAGGCAGGGACAGGAAAAACCTCAAATTGGGGCTCTCTGACCTGTTCGAGAGACGCAAAATCGGTCTTCCGTTTCATCTCAAGAATCCTCCCAGCCCCTGCCAGACGGGCATTTCTTAAAAGTCAGCAGAATGCCAGGTGACTCCTGGTGTGGAAATGCAAACAGCCCGCAAACATCCCGCTTCCCTGCTCTCCCCAAAATTGGAAAGCAAGAAGACGAAGAAAAAGAGGAGGAGGAGGAGGAGGAGGAGGAGGAGGAGGAGGAGGAGGAGGAGGAGGAGGGAGCAAAGAGAGCAGGCCCTTAAACCTGCCCTCATATCCCACCCCAAGGGAAAGAGAAAATGAGATTTCCTCTCTTCCGCCTGCCATCACCTCTAAACCCCCTTTCGATCCAACAAGAAATCTGTGGCAGTCTGCACTGTCGCGCCTCCTTCACCAAAGGGATCAGGGGCAAAAGGAAAAGAACCATCCCACAGGAATCGATCATAGGGAACTTTTCCCTCCTGACTCCCCCCACCCCAACAATTCCCAACCTCAGCAGGGATTGGGGGTTCCAGCCACTGTTCTGCCTGACCCTCAAATGTTGTCCTGGGGAGGCAGTGGGGCAGGGAAAGGCTTTCGGTGAGAAATAGGGCTGGTTTTAAATGGGTCGCCCTGCATTTCTCCTCCCGGACTCCCTCCCGCTCTGCCCCAGCTGATACTATTGGCAAACTTTCTCCCAGGTTTCGGGGGGGGGAAAAGGGCCAGAATGGCAGAAGGAACAGCCCCCGGGCTCCACTGCATGCGTGGGAACCCCCAGCGCTGGGCCCGCGGGAGACGGATCATTAATTCTGCCCGCATCTCAGCGAAGTAGGGAGGTGGCAGGTCGTGTATTCTCTGCTACAGCGAAGCAGCAGCTTTCTGCACACGCAATTACACATGGTATAATGTAGGGGTAGCATGCACACCGGGGGGGCCTGAGTGTGTGTGTGTGTGTCTCTCGAAGCGTGTGTGTGCGCGCATGCATCTATCAATGTGTCTGGTTGCATATGTGGGTGCATGTCTATGTGCATGTGAATGTATCTGTGTGTTTCTGTGGATGTATGAGCATGTGTGTCATTGTGTAAATAGCTCTGCATGTCTGCATCTATGTGGGTCTACCGTGAGTCTGGGCGAGCATGTATGCGTGTATGTGCGCAGCAATGCAGACCCAAAGATTCTGAGTGAGGAAGGGATAGGGTGGTAAAGCGTCCCCAAAAAGGCAAAACTGAGCTCCCTCAAATCCACAGGGTGGCCCCCCCATCTGGAGCCCCTCAAGCACAGATTGGCCCTGGGGGACAGAGGATGGAGATATCCATCCGCAGCACCCCACAAGACAGGGCTCCGGCCGCCTACACTGTCTTCCCCCTACACTTTTCTCCACCTAGCCTGCTCTGCCACTTACCCACTTCTCCGCCTGTGTCGTGCCAGGGCGCCAGGGGCCCCCATCCACACCAGTCCCTGGGCATGAGGTAACCAGCCCCTCCCTCTCCCCAACACACCCATCTTTGTGGCCCCATCCAGGGCCTCCCAGCAGAGCCGATCCAAGCAGTGGATGGATTCGGAGGGGTCCTAACCCACCCACCCAGCGATGGATTCCCCAGCACCAAAATGGAAAGTTCCTTCGGGAAAGGTCGCTTTGGCCTTAGGCCCAAGGGGTGAAGGACCCCTGGCCAAGCCAAGCCAGCCTGCTGCCCCAGCTCCACTGCCCTTGCCCCCCGCGACGGCTCTGCCCTTTCCCCGGCCTCTGCCGGTCCGGGGGGAAAAAAGGCATTCCTGGCTAAGAAAGCCCGCGGCTCCTCAGAAAGGTGGCGGAACGGGTGGGGGTTGAGGAGGAGCATCAGATATCCCGACAAGTCTCAAATCCACCCAACACCTAGGGCGGACAGGCAGACGGACAGAAAGACGTCCCCCCTTCGCCGACTGACTTTTCGTTGGAGTGGATTCCAGGATCCCTGGTAAGGCATATTGCTTACCCGAACAATTTCATCTTGGCTTTTCTGCCGCCAGCCAAGCACACATGTTTTCAGGATTATATCTTTTTACTCCTAATTTATTACAGCTGGCAAACCCATGGGAGGCAATAGAGAATGACAGACTCCAAAAGGGGAGTCTTTTTCCTTTAAAACAGAGCTAGGGTGGGGACAGACCAGCTGCCCCTCCCTCCGGTCGAAATATGACAGCTTTTGTGGTGCCGTGGCTGTGAGAACAGGTTAGGGATGGGGGCAGAGGCTGAGCGCGGGAATGGGGGTGGGGGACAGAGGCTGTGGGGAGGGGGGTCGTGGGAGTTTGAAACGATGGAGGTAGAGAAAAGTACAGAAACTTTTTCTCTCTGGAAATCTGACCCTGCCAGGTCTCACACCTAATTGCTCCCAGGGAGCCCAGGGAGATGCCACAGGAGGGTCTGGGTACCTTTGGCTACAAGGGGGCGATCTGGGGAGACCCCACCCTGTGCACTCAATTTCGGGGCGGGAGCCTCTCCTGCTCTATCTGCTGTCACCCAGATAAAGGGGACCGACCCCGCAGGCCACCTGGGAAATGGAGAGGGCAAGGGGCCGGTGCAGGGGGCTAGGGGGCGGAGGGCGCCAGAGAGCAGACCCCTCAGAGGAAGGAACCAGAGAGGCCGGGGCGGGAGAAGCCATTTCAGGAGCTGTTGCTTCCACAGAGGACTGGGAAGGATTGGGAAGCCCTTCCCCACCACCCTCACCCCTGACACACAAAACAACCCCCACCCGACCCCATCCCAAGGTCCGACAGACCCCAGGGCCGGCAGGCCCTCACCCCAGCCGGGTCCTCATTCCCTCTTTTAGAGCCTGAGCATATGTTTGGTATTTAGCAGAACAAAAGGACCAGCCCCGCCACAAGCTGGGAAGGGATCGAAGCTGTAACCAAAAACTTAGGAAGAGACATAGAGCGAGAGAGGCAGAGAGAGAGAGAAAAAGAGAATTTTAAATTCCCTCCCCCCCACCACTAAAAAAGACGAGAGATAATAAAATCCATATGGAACATAATCTGCTCCTGAAGGAGAGAGCATTCAACTCGGACAGATCTCCCACCCCCAGCCCCCCACCACCAGGCCCCCAGACGGAAAGGAAGACAGAGCCGAGAGGTGATGGAGAAATACGATGTGTTTCTTCCTTCCTCCTCTGTTTGGGCCTCACGCTCCCCGGTCATAGGTGCCAGCTTTTCACTGTGAGGGTGGAGGCAGAAAGGGGTGGGGGAATCAGGAGGATTGGGGTGGGGGGGTGGGGGAGCGGGAGGAGGCGTGCTGCGCAGAGGGAAAGGGTGGGAGAGCCCCGATCTGGGGTCTCTCTGTCCAGTCCCGGTCGGAAACTCTGGGGTCTCGTCGGAGCCCTGGAGGGAACAAGGCTGGTAGTCCAGCCCAGACGGCCACGGTGGGGTGGGAACGGCGGCTTCATCCCCGGCAAGAAACTAATAGGGGTGGGGGTGGGGAAATGAACAGCACTGGCCCCCATCGCCCCCCACAGGGCTGGCACCCCATGTCTACAGTTATGCGCAAGGTCACATGTGGGGGTGACCAGCTTTGCAACACAACCCTACCCTGGTCGGCTGCCCAGAAATGCCTCCTCGAAACCCACTTATGAAACTTTCCGACTGGAAATGAACTCCAGAATGAAGGGGGTATTCACGTTTGCAGGAAGCCGACTGGAAAATAGAAACTTCTCTGTCAGGCGTCCCCACCCCTTCCTCACCCTTGCCCCTGCCTCCGAGGTCTCGCCTCCTCCCTCCTTCCCCAGGAAGAGGCGAGGGCAGGGGCATCCACAACTCAGAGGAAGACACTGAATATCTCCCACCTCCCCCCTACCCCATGCGGGCTAGCTTTTCCAGAGCCATCAGCTCCAGGAAACTCCTTTCCATCTCTCCAAAGGAAGCAGCAATGGGATAAGCCACAGTTGGGTGGTGAGGTGAAGGGGAGAGCAGGGGGGCAGGGGGGTAAGAGAGTGGGCATTCGACAAACACTTCAGGTGAAACCTTGAAGCCGCAGTGGGACCATTTCTAATATACACACCGGAAACCCTTGGGAGAAACATTTCTCTTTGGGGAGCAGACAAAGGTGTAAGAAATTTCAAGGGTGGGGGTGGCAGAAGGGGAGAGAAGGAGGGGGTCCAGTTACCAAACTAAATCTCCAGTGGGGCCTCCTTCTCCTTGATACTCCCCCACCCAATTGGCCCACAGATTACCTCAATACCCGCCCAGCGCATTCCCAGTGCCCGCATCCAACGGATTGCAAATTTTGTCTTTAAAAGAAAAAATTAACTTTCTTTTAAAAACCAGAGATGAATCCGATTAGAGTCCAGATGTGTTTTGGGAAGATTCGGGCGCTGGGGAAAGGACAAGGGGAGTGTGGTGGGGGGGAGCCTGGGAAACAAATGAAGGGTGAGATTTCAGAGACACTGAGTAGAGAGAGAGAGATATCCAGAGAAAACTGCAGGGGGGCAGGCTAAAAAAAGGGAAGGGGTAACTTGGAGGAAAAGGGTGGGGGTCATTTCATACCAAATCCGCCTGGGGCCTGCAGGCGAGCCTTCTGGATTTAAATCTGGGATGGGTGAGAGAGGGGTATTGGGCTGGTGGTCCGGGTTAAGAGGTCTCTAGTCCCAAATCCTGCATTTTCCACCAATGGAGCCCAGATGAAGTCATTATGTGGCACTAACTGGGCACCTGCAAAATGCCCAATGCTAGTTGGTTTGAGGTGGACAGCTTCCCCTGCACCCAAGAGCACCAGACTCGGGGGATACCCAAAGGAGAAAGTGACTAACAATGCAGGGGGTCGGGGGGGAAAAGAGCAGGATTAATTCTCCCACCCAAAGTTTATTCAAGAAGAGGAAGGGCCTGGCTTGGACCTGAAATTACCTTCCTACTGCCTACCCCGTCCCCCTACCCTTGTAGGAAGAGGGTGAACATCTCGGGCTCAGACAGTGCATACAAAAATATGTGTGTCCATGTGCATGGGGTGGGGTGGGGGAGGCCTGCATGAACAGGTAAGTGCATGGCTTTGTGCATGCGTGCAGGTGAGTGCATGACTGTGTGCGAGCACCTGCAGGCATTCATGTGCATGTATATGTACGAGTGTACATGCATGTACTTCTCACCTGTAACACCCCACCGTCCATCACTTGGGACCCACCCGCCTGAGGGTGGGAAAGCTCGCACACCCACTGGAGAGAGACCAACCCCAGGGAGGCATGCATGTGGTGTATGCAAAGTGGCTACTCGGGGAAGGGGTGTGTGTCATGCTTCCCTCTCACCCCCATCTACCCGAGCAGGTCTTTGGGAGGCCAAATATTCCCAGGACAACGCCCCTGCCCCGACTGCCTCCAACTTTTCCATTTCAAGGGGATCCCTCCCCCAGCACCCACGGGGCTCCCGCAGAGGGACACTGTCTACGGGTCCTCTTTCTCCCCCGTCCACCCCCGAATACAAATACACCCCTGAAATCACACCAGGCAAGGGCAGAGAGACCCTATGGGGGGCGGGGAGGGGGGCGGAGGGGACTGTTTCACTAAGAGGTTTCCTGACTTGGAGACGGAACAGACCCCTTTCTGAAGAGTAGGGAGCCCCTCTTTCCCGCCCCAGGAGTCCAGGGCACAGACCCACGCGGTCGGGGGCTGGGGTGGGGGGCTGGGGTTCCAGGGCTGCGCAAGGGGGAAAGTTGCAGCGGCAGCAAACTCTGCAACTTCGCCTCCTCCCCTCCTCCCCTGACTGTGCATGCGACTCCTACTCCCTGGGGGAGGGGAGGGAGGAAAAGGTGTGTGGGTGGGGGTGGGGGGTCTCCTGCACCCCATCGCCCGCCACCCCTGCTCCACAATCCCCGGTGCCACGGATTGAGGGAGGGGGAAATTCGGGGCTGCAGGGGTGGAGGTGCAGAAGGGGAGAAGGTGGGGGTGCGCGCGCTAGGAGGTGGGGTGCACGAGGGAAGGAGTGGATCGGAGAGGGGTGGGGTGCGCGGAGAGGAAGAGAAGATGCAGGGAGGGAGTGCCCGGGGAGAGGTATCGGGGGAACGGGGTAGGGGTGCACAGGAGAAGGGGGTGCCGAGGGACGAGGGGAGCATATAGGAGGGAGGGGGGAGGCTGCCTGAGGGCCGGATGAGGGGGGTACCCGGGGGAGAGGTGGGGGTCCAGGGAGTAGGGGGCGGGGTCGCGGCGGCTCTCACCTGGGGTTGCTCTTGTTCCAATACACGGCGTAGCGATCCGAGATAACTTTGCTTGCGTCGTCGGTCCAGACGGAAACCCAAACCAGGGCGAGAAGGAGCCCCGGCAGCTCCGCCTGCACCATGGTCCAGCGCTGCGGCCGCTTCTCCTCCTCCTCCGGCGCCGGCTCTGCCCCCCCCGCCCCGCCCCGCCCCTCCCCCTCCCCGCTCCGGGTTCGCCTCGCTGGTCGCTGCCTGCCGGGTGGGGGTGGGGGAGGGGAGAAGGGGGACAGGGAGGAGAGGGGGAGGTCTCCGCCCGGGCGCGCGCAGCCGGTTTTTCCCCGGGAAGAAGAAGGTCGTCGCCTCCTCCTCTTCTTCCTCCTCCCCCTCTCCGCCTGAATGAGGTTGTCGGGCGCTTGGAGATCCGGGGCTGAGTGAGGTGGGGAGGGGGCGGCGATTGGAGGGAGGAGGGGCTGGGATTGGGGCAGGGCTGGGGGCTGGAGCCGGGGACCGACTCGAAGGGGCCGGGGCTAGGGACTGGGGGGCCGAGGGCTCTACCGCGTCTTCGTCCGCCCGGGTCAGGGTGAAAGTCCGAGAGGAAGGGGAAAGTGTGTGGGGGGGGGAGAGAGGGGGGGACACGCAACTTTGTCCCCGATCACTACTGGGGCCGAGGGGACCCGGGCGATCAGCGCCCGGGCGGCGCCAGACAGCCGAGGGCCCGAGGGCCCGGAGGGGAGGGGCGGGGTCAGACAGCTGCAAAGTTTAGGGGGTCTCGGCTTCTCTCGTTTCTCATGGTCTCGCGGACTGGCCGGAAGGTGGGGCGGGGGCAGGCGGGATTGAAAAATCCAAGCCTAGGGGAAAGAGTTTATCACCCCCAGAAACGTCACATCTAAGTCCCCGCTGGGGGACTCGCCCCCATCGCCCCTATCGACCCCATGAGCCGGCGCGCCGCGCCTCTGGTCCCCTCCTGCCGCCGCCGCCGCCGCCGCTGCTCCTCCTACTGCTGCTCCTCCTGCCGCTGCCGCCACTGCTCTCCCCCCCGCCCCCCGCCTCCCCTTCCCCAGGCCCTTCGGCAGCCGATCCCCCCCCCCCCCGGCTCCTCCAGCGGCTCCAGTTCCCGCGTGCTGGTCCAGTGCAGGTGCAGGTCCGGAGCCGGCTCGCTCCGAGGGGGATGCGGTGAGCACAGATCCAATAGCCCCACTCCCCCAACAGGTTCGCTCCCTCAGCTTGGGGGAGGGGGAGAAGCCGGGGGGGGGGGGGGAGGCAGGACACCCCCTCCCCCTCGCTCCGCCCCTTCCCCCAATCTCCCGTTTTCACTTCTGATTGGAGCAGCAGCATTCCCCTTGTCCCCCCCCCTCCAACCGGAGGAAGGCCCCCCCCCCGGCCCTTACCCCTGGGGATGGGGGGGGGGGGAGGGGATCCGCAAAGTTGCAGGGAAACTGAGGGGTTTCCCGCCCACCCCCGACCCCCGGGACCCGCCGGGTCCGGGTTGCGGAGGGCCGAGCCGGCAGGGGAGGGGCCCAGAGCAGGCTAGGTTGTCTGGTACCGCTCCCCCCCCACCCCACCCCCTCCCGATACTGTACCCTTCCCCCCCCAACCCCCGGCACCTTTCACCACGCCCCCCCCTCCACGTGCCGCGTTTCCCTCCCCCCACCTCCAGCTTCCTGCGGCTGCTCTCTCTATCGTGGTCTCGCCCTATGTCTCTTTGCCTGCCTCTGTCTTTTCATCTCTCCCCTATCTCTGTGTCTCTAACGGTTCCTTTGGGGGAAACAACCCCCCCAAAAAAAAATCCTGGAAGGTCAAATTGGTGTATAGGGGCCGCTCCTTGCGAGAAGCCTTGTTAACTCCAGGAGTGGAAGGGGTAGTGAAGCCAGGGGTCCCTCCCCGCCGACTGCAGATGGTAAACTCCTTGGAGGCAGAGACTGTATCTACCACTTCTACTAGATTGTACTTTCCCAAACGCTTACCCTAGTGCTCTGCACACAGTAAGCACTCAAATACCATCCGTTGATTGCTTGATTCCTCACTGAGGACCATCGAGGGCAAAGAGGAGAAAACTGCCTTGAGTATTACGGGGGGGGGGGGGGGGGGTGGCACTAACGGGGAGAGAATCGACTGGGAAGTCGGGAGGTGAGTCACCTTGAGCAGAGGAGAGCAGATGAGTGTTGGGGGGCAGGCGAACAGCTCAGAGCCCCAATAAACCTGCTGCCTTCTATACTGCCCACTCCATTCCCTTCCTCTCCTTTCCCCACAACCTGCTTCCCTGTTTAGAATACACCCACAAGGGACAGGGACCGTGTTCCCACCTGTGTTTTCTCTCCCAGCTTTTAGTACAGTGCTCTGCACACAGAAAAAGCTAAATAAATACTGTTACTTCTACTACCCAGCTTCTCCCCACCAAGACTTTGTTCCCTTAAACCGGAGTCAAGTGAGCTCCCTGCCTTGGGGAAAGAAGCAAAGAGGAGGCCCATCCCACTGGCTCCTTGATTTGTTTCCTGCTCCCACACACCGGCACACTTAAACGTCGAAGCTGTAGGGGACTAGGAGGGGTTGCCATCCAGTGCTGGGTCTTGGGGCCGGTCCATCCGTGGGTGCTAGCTCTGAGGGGACAATGGGGGCCAGCACTCTCCCCCAGTAGTTCTCAGCTGGGGGTGAAGCCACTGTTCCCACCCCCCTGGCCTTCTGGGCCAGACCCCCAGCCTTGCTCCCCCAGGAGCTCCCCTCCCCTGGAGACCCCAGAGCTTCAAAGCAGGGCTGGAAAAGCCCAAATTGGGTCTCTCTAACCCATTAGTTCCACCCAGCCCTCCCTAGCCCAACCTACTCCCACCCCCCACCCCGGGGCAAATGATTGACCTGGGGAGGAGGGGTAGCCCAGCTCCCAAAACAACCTCCACCCCCATTTCATCCCCTTCCCAAAACCACAGCCTGGGGCCACTCCATTCAAGACTCACTCTGGGCTCTGGCCAGGCCCACTGATCTGAAGACTGACAGCCAAGCAAGGGAGACCATATGCACCCACAAGGCCTTACTCACACACACACACACATGTTTGAACAAGTGTGCACATATTCAGAGATACACATGCATACACACATACACACAGATAGTAGAAAGAGCCCAGGCCTGGGAGTCAGAGGTCGTGGGTTCTAAATCCTGATTCTGCCACTTGTCAGCTGTGTGACTTGGGCAAATCACTTAACTTCTCTGTGCCTCAGTTACCTCATCTGTCAAATGGGAATGAAGACTGTGAGCCCCATGTGGGATACAATCTGATTACCTTGTATCTACCCTAGCACTTAGAACAGTGCTTGGCACATAGTAAGCACTTAACAAATACCATTATTATTATTATTATTATCCCTGCAAATACATGTGAGCATCTACCGACATGCACAAACTGGCCAGCTCCAGGAGCCCCCAAGCCAGGAGAAATTTGGCTTAAATTGCAACAGGAGAGTTAGGTCAGACTTAAGAACCTACTGATGTTCCAGGAGCATCAGATATTGGAACAGGTGCCCAGAGATGGGGTGGCTTCGCCTATCCTGGAGATTGTTAACCCTAGGAAAACATGCCCTCCACCCCCCCAGCCCCACTATTCTTCATTCATTCATTCAATCATATTTTTTGAGCACTTACTATGTGCAGAGCATTCTACTCAGCACTTGGGAGAATAGAGTATAACAATAAACAGACTCATTCCCTGCCTACACTGAGTGTTGTGGATGGTTTAGGGACTACTGCTGTGAAGGCAGGGGGCTGGATCCAATATCTCTTTGGGTTCTGCCCAACTCCAGGATTTGGGACCCTGCTCTGATGCCATCCACCCCCACTCCAACTCCTCCCAGTCCTTCCCGTGTAGGGGTGGGCATGAGGAAGAAGTTCCCAACACTCAGAGCTGGAGTAAAGGCTAGGCGCGGATCTCCCCAGGGGATCTGAGGAAAGAAGTCAAGGGGGAGGGAGGAGGGACACAAACCTACCCCAATTGGTGAACCCCAAAGCCAGCAGGAAAGTAGAGGAAGGGTGTTCCCCAATCCACCTGGGCATGCATAGCCCTGCCACAACTTGGCCCGGGCACAGTAGCCAAACCAGAGGCAGTCGAATCCCAAGCTCCGAGACAATCCAATTAGACACTCATTTCCCGAGCTCACAGACCCCCCCACCGCCTCCCTCAATTCCCCAACCACCCAACCCCCACGCTCTGCCTCTCACCCCCCACACAGGCAGGAATCAAAGCGAGGACTTTGCTTGTTAAATGAAGACACATGTGGGACATTAAGGGCTAATTTACAACTCCTGGATGGGCAGACCCCCGGGTGGGGCCACGGGAAAACGATACAGAAAGCTGGGAAAGATAAACCCACTCAGGGACGAGAAAAGTCGGGAAACGGAGAGTAATGGAGAATCCCGAGGGCCTTATCTCGACCTCATTCCCCTCCTCCCCCCAAGGTACTAATGGTCATCCACTGAGTCTCTCATAGGAGAAGCAGCGTGGCTCAGTGGAAAGAGCACGGACTTTGGAGTCAGGGCTCATGAGTTCAAATCCCAGCTCTGCCACTTGTCAGCTGTGTGACTGTGGGCAAGTCACTTAACTTCTCTGTGCCTCAGTTCCCTCATCTGTAAAATGGGGATTAAGACTGTGAGCCCCACGTGGGACAACCTGATTCCCCTATGTCTACCCCAGCGCTTAGAACAGTGCTCGGCACATAGTAAGCGCTTAACAAATACCAACATTATTATTATTATCTACCCCCCTCCAAAAAAATTATGTTAATCCACATAGACTTGACCCTTTCAGAACTGGGCCCTTAGGAAGCCAAGCAGTTCTCATCTTGTCTGTCTGTCTGTCTACTTCTTCCCTGCAGGTCCCCCATCCCACCCCCAGAATCCAACCCCTGGAACTTCTGCCCTCCCAATTCCAACTCAGCCCTGAGAAATTCCTTTCCTGACTACAGACTCAGAGCGATGCCCAAGAATGAACTGAGGGGAGCCAGGGAAGGAACTCTGATCCAGCGAGGGGCAGTCACTTGTCCAAAGCAGCCCAGCACTGCAGAGGAGGAGGAGGAGGAGGTAAGAACCTGGAATCCAGAACCCGAAATTGCAGCAACCCCCGATCTACCCTCAGGGTCGGGATTCATGATTTAGACAGTCCCCCTCTCCCACACCCGAGGAGAGTCTCCTGGCTTCAGGCCCAACGAAAGTTAAGAAGGAGCTTCTTCCTCCCTCAGACTCCCCCGGAGGACGGTCTGGCTCGTCCCCTTCACCGGGACCCCTCCACGGGACCCATCCTTCCACAGGAAGGCTTGGGTCTTCGCCGGCCTCACAGGCCTGATGAGCTCAGGGGGTTGCTCCCAGGGCTGGGAAGAAAGACTGTGGGGCGGGGAGCCGCAGGGCCCGGCGATAGGTGTGACGACGTCGCCCCCTTGTGGCCAGCGGGGGTCACTCTCGGTGTCGCCTGGGACGGCCCCTCATCTGCCCCAGAGAGAGGTCTCCTCCGCTCATCAGATCTCTGGGTTCACGCCCCCGTGTCTATTCCTCTCTCCTGGCAGACTGGCTCCACTTCCTCAACTGCCCAAGTTCCACTGAGCCTTTCCCTTCCTCCTCATAATCTGGATGGGGAAGGCACAGTCGGTGAGGCCAAGGCTAAAGGTGGATGCCCCCGGGGAGGGAAAAGGAAGGGGATGGGGGTAGCGAGAATGGCTTCTGTTCAGTTTCATTCCCGGGCCCAGCTTCCTCGGTTTTGCCAGGAGCTAAGTGGCCAGGACCAGAGCGAATAATAATAATGATGATGATATTTGTTAAGTACTTACTTGACTGTTCTGAGCCCTGGGGTAGATACAAGATAATCGGGTTGGACACAGTCCCTGTCCCACATAGGGCTCACAGTCTTAATCCCCATTTTACGGGTGAGGGAACGGAGGCACAGAGATGTTAAGTGACTTGCCCAAGGTCACACAGCAGACAAGTGGCAGAGTCAGGATTAGAACCCATGACCCTCTGATTCCCAGGCTAGGGACAGGTCAGAGAAACGGAGGCCCAGAGATGGGGATGGGGAGTCGGCGGAAAGCTGCTAGTCCCCGCGGGCGGTTCCTGAAGAGAGGACAAGCTCCGTGACAGCTGTGAGGCCAGGCCTTCCCAACCCGTGCTCCCAGTTTCCAGCTGTGGATGAACTAGTGGCTGCCTGGGCTGGAGTCCCAGCCTCACTCACCCCAGAGATCCGACAAGAACTAAAGGCTGGAAAGATCCTAAATCGAGAAGCAGTGCTGCCTAATGGATAGAGCTCGAGCCCGGGAGAAGAGGACCTGGGTTCTAATGTCGGCTCTGCCAGTTAGTGGCCTGCTGTGTGACCTTGGGCAAATCACTTCACTTCTGTGTGCCTCAGTTTCCTCAACTGTAAAAGGGGGACAGGGTTTCTGACCTGATTGACTCATATCTATCCTCAGAGCTTAGCACAGTATTTGACACATAGTAAGCACTTAAACAACAAAAATAATAATTAGCTCTGTGCAGCCTGCCCGCCCTTCCTGCTTGCTGCTCTCCCTAAGAGTTCCACTTCCCTTCTGCCCATCCACAACCCCCACACACAAATGAGTAGCTGGCACCTGTGCCCACAGGGCTTGAGGCCATCTGTCCCCTGGCTGGGGCTTGACTCTCCGTGAAAGGAATGGAGCAGGGACTCTGAGGGTGATCTCCAAGCTCCAGCTTTGCCCACAAAAATCTCCTGGCCTGGGTGCCACTTGGGGGGGGGGCATGTCTTCATTGTGTCTTCTCAGACAGACTGACATCACATTCCAGAATCCTTGTAGTCTGGGGGGGAAAGGAAGGTGGGGGTCCCTGGTTACCAGGTCTAAATACAGCAGGAGCCTCCATCTCGAGGGAAGGTGACTCTCCCTCGGGACCTTCCATTAGATTTCTGGAGCCAGCTTGAGGGTATCACTCTCTCACACACACAAGTACCACACATACACACAAATTCATGTCCCAATGGAACTCGGGTGGCCTTGATGGATAGAAAAGGTTCCCTGGTTGTGTAGCAGCCAGATCCCAAGAGGTTGAGAGACAAAGAAAGAGGTTGAGCCTGAGAGAAACAAGAGACCCACAGAGACAGCGAGACAGAGAAAAGGAAACGGGGAATCAGGGAGAGACAGAGAGAAACACAGAGAAAGAGACACAGAGAGAGAAAGAGACAAAAGGATAGAAAACAAATAGAGAAAAGAAAGGGAAAGAAATAGAATAGGGACCTAACGGAAGCCACATAGAGGCCTAGATGGAGAAAAACAGGAGAAGGAGGAAGGATGGGGTTTTTGTTTGCTCTGGAGGTGGAGCGGGAGTGATAGCTGAAGCAGAACAAACACAGGCAGAATTAGAGACGAAAACAAGGAGAGGCAGGAATCTCTGGCTGCCAGTATCATTTCTCTAGAACCCTTCATTCCCCTCCTCAAACACCTCCAGGGGCTCTCTTCATTGCCTCTTGCTTCAAATAGAAACTCCAGACCCGCGGCTTCCCACCCGCTGTCTCCCTCTCTCCTATTCCTATCCCCTTTCTTCTCCCACTCCATCCCACCCCTCACTCTTTTCTCCCCCGTCCAAGCAAACCTCCTCACCGTCCCTCACCTTCGACTCTCCCATTCACACCTCTCCCCCTGCCCTCCCCACCTCAGCTTTGTCAAACCAAGTCTGTCCCCACCCTCAAAGCCATTCCCCTCAGTAACTCTTCCCCGCCTGATCTCCCACCTTCCCCATCACACCTTCTCATCAGCCACCTCAAAACTCCCGTGTATATCTGTTTGTTATCGATTCATCTATTTATTTGTATCTCTCTCTCTTATAAGGTCACCCATGAATGTCTACCGGCTCCCCCATTAAATGATCAACTCTGTGAGGGCAGGAATCATATCTTTTATTTCAGCATATTCCCCGACTGCCCAGTCCTGAGCTCCACACACAGCACCAAGTAGAGAGTTCACTGTAAACATCCAGAAATAATAATAATGGTACTTGGCACTTATTATGAGCCAAGCCTGTTCTAAGTGCTAGGGTAGATACAAGTTGATCAGGTTGGACTCGGTCCCTGTCCCTCATGGGGCTCAGTCTCTTAATCCCCATTTTACAGATGAGGTAACTGAGGCCCAGAGAAGTTAAGTGACTTGCCCAAGGTCACACAGCAGACACATAGAAAGATTAGAACCCAGGTCCTTCTGACTCCCAGACCTGTGCTCTATCCGTTAAGTCACGCTGCTTCTTCAGTACAGTACAGAGCTCGGCACACAGTAGGTGCCCATTTCAGAGCTCTGCACGCAAGAGGCACCCAACGAGGAGCTCGGCACACAGTAGGAGCCCAGTACAGTACTCTACACACTGAATACCACTGATTGGTTGAGCGCCCTGTACAGACTGGAGGCGTTGTGGATGTTTAATTATTTCAACCCCCACATCACCCCCGGCAGTTCCCTCTCAGCCCTGGTTCCGGTCCTGTAGAGTGTAGCGCTGCGGGGAGTCGGGAAAAGCCGAAGGGACTGTTTTCTTCCCTGGCTCTGACCTTGAGCGGGAAGAGAAAACAAGAAAAAAGGAATTTTATGCTAATGCTTTCCACCAAGGTGGGGGGGGGGGGGGGGAGAGAGAAGGGTGAAACTGGGAGAACAATGACAAATGAAGATTACAAATGCAAATGAAATGGAGAGGTGGGGGTGGCGACTGGGCCCCCCGGGTCTCTCGGGCCCAGAAGGGGAGCTTGGAATCTACCTCCTACCTTCCCAGCTCCTTTCAGCATCCGCCCCCACCCCACTCCAGCGCAGCTAAACTCCCCCAGGCTGGTTGCCCGCCCCTATAAGCGGGGGCGAGGGAGGGGGCGGTGGGAACCTTCTCTGCTGGGAAGCACCACAAAAGAAACTGACTAAACCCCATCGCTTTTATTTCCACGTCCTCGGTTCCTAGCCCTCTCTGCGCCACCAGGATGTACTGAGCGGCAGATGTGTGCAGAGCATTGTACCGTGCTGTACTGAGTTGCTACTGTGTGCAGAGGGCTGTGCTGAACGCCTGTTGTCTGCAGGGCACTGTACTGAGCACTCTCCGGGTGTCACTGTTCGACCATTAATGGCGTCGCCCAACCGAGAAACAAGATAATCTCGCGCCCCCTCTCCACCACTCTCTGCTTCTCAAAAGTAAAGATGGTGAAAGACACACACACACACACACACACATACATATACACATTAGTATATATATATATATACTATATATATATTACACACACCCTTCCTTCCGGGACTAGGTCCGCACAGCGAGACTTGAGACAGGGGGCTGGCCTCGTTGACACCCGGCCACGCACAATGCAGACATTCACACACCCCAAACATACAAGCACACAAGTGTGCACACGAACAGATGCATACACACGGACAAGCACACACCCATAGATCCGGGGCGCAGCGGGAGACTCTCCTTTTGACCTTGCCGAGCATCGCGTTGCCAATCTCCCCGGCGTAAATCCCGCCAGGAATCCCGCCAGCTCAGTGCGGAGCGGTTCCGCTGCCCCAGAGAACGGGCGGGTAGCATCCGGCCCTTGTTTCCTGTCTGGCAGCAAAGGCGTCCGGGGGTGGGGGAGATGATTATTTACCAATTGCTTTTTTGCTTTTTGTTTTACCTCCCCAACAGCCCCCCGCCCGCCCCTCCCCGCCCCCTCCTTCCCTCCCGAAATGACAGAAAACCCAGGTCTCTTCTGACCTCATTAGAGTAATTAATGAGCCTTTTGAAGCTGGTGAATCCGTTCTGAGCTGTGGGAAGTAGAGGAAGATCACAGCACTGGGAGAAGGGGGGGGGCGGGGAGAGAAAAGAAAGGGGGGAGAAAAGCTGTCTTAACTCCCGTTAAAAGGAAGAAGGCGGGCGCAGGGAGAGGGAGGGGGGTGGGTAAGGAAGAGCCAATCCAGTTGGAAAACATTCGCTCTCGGATCTCAGTCAAAAGGCGGTCCTGGGGGAATCTGGGGTGGGGGTGGGGAGGGAAGGAGAGACACCTGTTCTGCGTGCCTTAGTTTCCATCGAGTTTCTAGAAAGGGCTGGTGGGAAGAACCCCCCCGTGAGGAGGTAAAAGGGGCGAGGAACAGGGCCCACAAGGAGGGGGACCTGTTTTTACTGTTTTAACCTTGAATTTGTAAAACGCTTTTCTGTTTTTTTCCAAAGCTCTTTTCTCCCCAGTGACTTCTTCCTCTCCTCCCAACATCCCTGTGAGGTAGGGAGGAGGAATGACTCTCCCAACTTTACAGATGATGAGACTGAGGCCCAGAAAGGTTAAGCGACTTGCCCAAGGTCACACAGCAGGCAGAGCCGGGACTAGAACCTGGGACTCCTGCCTTCCACTCCCATGCTCTTTCCACCGGGCCCTTCCTCCTTGCCCCCTCCCCTCCCCCACCCGCCCAGGGGAGGCCTTGGAAAGAGGGAAGGACAAAACATCCTCTGGGGGTGAAAAGGGAGGTGTTTGGGCCCACTTGTCAGGCAGAAACACTTTCTGATCTGAAGCTGGGTATTAAAACCCTTTGAAAGGCCTCAGAGAGAGGATGCAGAGCCCTTAGCCTGAGCCTGCCATCTTCAAAGCTGCCCCAGCCTGAGCTAGAGATGAGAAACCCATCATTAGAGCCAGTTCATTAAAAAGCTGGAGATATACTGAGTGTGTGTGGCGGGGGTGGGCGGGAAATGAGCCAATCTCCAGACCAGCCAATCTCTGTCAGTTGGATCCAATGGGTCTCCTGATGCATCCAGAATGCCCCCAACCCCCACCCCCCACGAAAATGCTGAATAACTCTCCCGTATCCGAACCGCTGACCCCCCCCCAACACACACACACACACACCTACCCGCCCAGCATACCTTTCCCTTTCCTCTTCTCCCCTTCGAAAATCCCCCTGGAGACCCACCTCCTCCTCCCAGATGGACGTGACTCTGATCATTCTGATCCCTGAATCCCTGCTGCTCCACCTCCCGCCCCCCCACACCTCCTCCTGCCCCATCCAAGGTGCTCTGTGGCTGGGATCTGGCACTTGGATAAACTCGGGGTGCCACGGAATTTGGCAGCAGGAGCCCTCTGGGGACTACAGTCCCCCTCTGGACTGTAAGCTCTTGGTGGGCAGGGAACATGTCTACCAACTCTGTTATAATGGACTCCCCCAAGCTCTTAATACAGTGCCCTACACACAGGAAGTGCTCAGTAAATGCCACTGATTGATTGAAAATGAAAATAGTAGACGCCCCATCCCCAGTTGGACAGTGAGATTAATTTGGTACTAGAGTGCCACCTAGTGGTGTGTAACTACATAGCAGGCCATTCTCTTCCCCCCGCCCGAACCAGCTCCACGGCCTCTCCCTTTCCAAATTTCCCCCCTCCGTGCCATCCGAACAAGGTCCTGGAATCCCACAGCCTGCAGAAGCTAGGGGCAATGTGGCCTAATGACAAATCCTCGTTCTACCACTGTGCATCATCATCGGGAAGGGAATGTGTCGACCAACTCTGTTTTACTGTACTCTCCCAAGCGCTTAGTACAGTGCTCTGTACACAGTAAGCGCTCATATAACTGCCATCAATTGACTGACTGAAGTCCCTTAGGCTCTTCGGGCCTCAGTTGGCTCACCTGTAAAAGGAGGCAAGTAATCCTATGTGAGGATCAAATGAGGGAACCCATGTGAAAGCAGTTGGGGGTTGGAAGTGGGGAGAAGCCTCTACCAATTCAAAGAGGCTATTACTAGAGATTGAACCTCCTCGGGGGCTGTGAGACCTAGAGGCCCAAAGTGCCACATCCAGATCCTTGAGCAGTTCCATCAGTTTCTTTTTGGTTTGTTTGTTTTAATGGTATCTAAGTGCTTACTATGTGCCGGGCACTGTACTAAGTGCTGGGGTCGATACAAGCTAATCAGGTTGGACACATGGGGCTCGCATTTTACAGGTGAGGTGACTGAGAAGAAGTTAGGTGACTTGCCCAAGGTCACACAGCAGACAAGTGACAGGGCCGGGATTAGAACCCAGGTCTTTCCACTAGGAAAATAGGGTATTTTCGTTACCCTATTTATTTTGTTAATGAATTGTACATCGCCTTGATTCTATTTAGTTGCCATTGTTTTTACGAGATGTTCTTCCCCTTGACGCTGTTTAGTGCCATTGTTCTTGTCTGTCCGTCTCCCCCGATTAGACTGTAAGCCCGTCAAACGGCAGGGACTGTCTCTATCTGTTGCCGACTTGTTCATCCCAAGCACTTAGTACAGTGCTCTGCACATAGTAAGCGCTCAATAAATACTATTGAATGAATGAACTAGGCCACGCAGCAACTCCTGTGAGGCAAACTCAACCACAGGATAGCAAACAGCAACGTTAGGAGGTAGAAACACTGAAACGATGCTCACTGCCACCCAGCTGCATCAGGTAGGCCATGGGAGAAGAACGGAAGATGGTAGGATACCCAATCAGCTGCCGTATGGCAAGTGGCAGGGAGGCAACCGCAAATGAGAAGGACAGAAGAAATGCTTTCCTGATGCCGTGAAGCAAAACATCTTGGCTGAAAGTTGAGGGACAACTGAGGCAGGCTAATCAGTATGGTGCACCGCAATCCAGAGCGGAGTGGCTTTTTCAGAGCAGAAGCTTTGAAAGGATTATGAGACCGAGAGGCAAAAACAGCATCAGGCCCTACGAATGACAAACCTGGCAGCAGAACAAAGGACCAATCTTTGTCGTGAGGACGTGGCGAGGATAGTCGGGGCTCTAGGGTGGTCCGTCGCTAACCACGAGGATGAGTATCGGGGGGGCCACCGTCACACGGTTCCTCCAAGCGTCCTGGTGACACTGTCGGAGATGGAGTTCCGGGCCAGACATGCCAGATGGAGAGATGGACCCTGGTTTTCTCCAAAAAGTTGTCCCTCCCAACTGCCATCCCCCATCCCTACCCCCAGTTGAAAAAAAACCACAAAGACAGTGAGTCTCCCACTTTCATTTTGCTATTTATTTCAATCATCTGGTCCCTGTGCACTCAGCCAACAATCTGAAAAGCCAAAATGCCAACAAAATCAAATGCATCTTGGGAGAAGAGGGCTGGGGGGGGGGCAGGCAGGGATCATCTGGTTTGTTTAGGAGAGGAAGTCCACCCTTAGCATTATAGTATTTATACTCATCTTCAGCACTAATGTACATACGAACAAGTCAATTATTTATTCGTTTTATTGGTAAATAATTTATGTCTTTCACTGCTGATGCATTCTCCCAAATGTTTGGGAAAAATGATTTCACCCCTTCTGGCCCCCGATGGCCGGAGAGACAACGGTCCCCATCTCCCCCATGGAACTGCATCACTGAGTGGTCTCGTCAGCCAGGGGCTGTTTCAGTTTGAAAGGAATAGGAAGTGGGGAGCAGGAGGAAGACATTGCAGGGAAACTGAGACACCAGCCACCTCCCAGGTCCGCAGAGTCTCTGGCTTTATACCCCGACTAGGAACGTTCAGAGAGCCGCACCGACCCCCAATCGCAGTGCAACAAGGCATTCCTGGGCCCAAGTACGCCCTCCCTCACCCCCCTACACACATTTCAGCATTCCCCTCCAACCTCCCTCCCACCCCCCATTATAAACATTGTACGGTGCATTAACCATTAGAAAAATAAACGCGGGCTATCCTCGGCTCTCTGGCCCCATGGCCCCCCATCTCGGTTGGTCTGGACAGTGGCCAACCATGGACTCCAGATCATCATCTGGAAGACATAAGCCCCCAGGGTGGGTCATTTGTGGCCTGAACAGATGGACAGATTGGTTGAGGGGCAGGGGGTAGGCAGGGTGAGGGGGTGACGGATGTGGGTACAAGAGGACTCTCACAACAGGAACATCTTTAAGGAGCAGCTTGGAGGCAGGGGGATGGACTGGGTGAGCAATGGTCACCCCAAGGAGACACCTCCCTCCATATAATCTCACATATTACTTCCCCCATGCCTGCTCCTTTGCCCCTCCCCTTCACCACTGGCCCATCTGAGGGCCTCCCAAGCAGTTTGTCTATTTCACTGAGCATCCAGAGGAGACCTGTGGAGGGGTGAAAGTGGGGCACCCCAGAATGGGCATGGGACAGAGAGGTATTTGGGATTGTGGTGTCAGGTACCATCCCCCCCTTAAAAAAAAAAAAAAAAGGCAAGAAACTTTACCATCTCAGATTCCTGGTCTCAAAGATCGTGTCTTCATCACTGTATGGAAAGGCTAACTCCATGGTGTCATCCGTGTTGGAAAGCAGACCGTATTTCTTCTTCTGAGGCTTCTTTAATCTGCAAGACATTTCCCAGAGTATGTAGCCTTCAGCAGTGGTCCCAAATATATTAAATGCCTCCCCTGTCCCTCCCACTCCCTCCTCTCCTCCCCCGACCAGCTCCCTATGGAGTTCTGGCAGAAAACTGGAGGAGGGGGAGAATCATCTTTTTCCCCATAGCAGCGTGGCCAAATAGGAAGAACTCGAGTCTGGGAGTCAGAGGACCTGAGTTCTAATCCCAACTCCACCATTTGTCTGCTGTGTAACCTAGGGCAAATCACTTCACTTCTCTGTGCCTCAATTACTTCACTTGTAAAATGAGGATTATGACTGACGGGGACTGTATCCAACCTGATTATCTTGTATCTACCCCTAGAGCTTAATACAGTGCCTAGCACATAGTAAGCGCTAAACAATTTTTTAAAAACTTTTATTTTTAAATGGTAAAACAGCCAAAAATGCTGAAAGGGGTGGAGGGGAGGTGCCGTTCCTCCAAATAACTTGCAATCTCAGGCTGGTCCAGCCAAATCCAGATCAAAACTCTCTGCTTGTCCAAAGGTGGAATAACTGGGGTTCCACCCTCCAGGCCCCTGAAGTTTTAGGGGGGGGGGAGAGGTCTACTCAGGGCCCTAGGCATCTGGAAGCACTGAGATCGCTCTACCTGGAGACACTGGTATGTTTTTCAGAGCCAGTGGGCACAGAGCAGTTCCAAACACAGGCACCCCGGGGAGTTTAAAGGGCTCTCATCACCCCTTGCCCCCAATGCTCAACAATCAGTCACAGCAACCCAAAAGAAAGGGAGTGGGGCTCCTGCCAACTTGTCCTTGGCGGTGGGGATGGGGGGTGGCACAGGAAGCTGAAATTTACCACTACCTTCAAGGGTTTAGAGAAGGGCTGGGTTTACGTTTCCACGGAAATGGCGCAGGGCCCGGTCACTGGCCTCATTTTGGGTTGGCTACATTCCCTGGCACTGCTCTCCCACTGTGCCGGTCCAAGCCTCAAGATGAGGGGAAAGGGAGAAGGGGGGGGGGGGGTATGCACCGTCACCCCCAATGCAAAAGGGTCCGGGGCAAAGGCCCAAAACAGAAAAAAAAATTAAAAAGGGGGCATGAGATGTTGCTGTCCGTGGTACTGGAGGTTCTTAGCCCAGGTACCGCGATCTTTCTTCCTCCTCTTCTCCCTTCAATCCCCCAACTCTCGATAAGGGAAGCTTAGGGAACTCCAGAGGGTTGAGAGGAAGCAGTGAGGGAGAGACCAGGGAGGCGCCCTTCCCTGCCTCCCCCAAGCCCCGGGAACTCGGATCGATACTTCCAAACCCGAGGAAACTTAACCGAGGAGAGAGAAGAGAGGAATCGGTCCAAACTAGTTCGGATCCGCCGGGCCGGATCCTAAAACTTCAAGACTGTATACTCCGCATGGAGGGGGAAGGGAGTGGGGGGCAGGGACAAGGGTCGTGAGCTTCCGAAAGTGGGGAGTTGCAAAGAGATCTCACGAGAAGCAGCGTGGCTCAGTGGAAAGAGCCCGGGCTTGGGAGTCAGAGGTCATGGGTTCGAATCCCGCCTCTGCCACTTGTCAGCTGTGGGACTAGGGGCAGGTCACTTCACTTCTCTGGGCCTCAGTTCCCTCATCTGGAAAATAGGGATTAACTGCGAGCCTCACATGGACAACCTGATTCGCCTGTATCTCCCCCAGCGCTTAGAACGGTGCTCTGCACGTAGTAAGCGCTTAACAAATACCGACATTATTATAATTATCTCACCCCAAGAGTCATATGTCACGCGCCCCATCGTCCCCCCTCGACCCACACACATTTTCTACCCCACTGAGGGCTGGGGTCGGGCCGGCCGCGTGACAACGAGGTACAGCCGGATTGGAGAAGGTGGCACAACGGCCCCTCCCCCCACCCCCCGCCACGTGACTCACCTGAGGGCCCGGATGAGGAAGTACAGAGCTGCTAGTATGCAGATGCCGCTGAGCACGGCAAAGGCCCGTGTGACCACGGAACCGCGAGCGGGCTCCGGCCCCCTCAGCCACGTACTGTTGTGCGGAAGGAGCGGGGTGTCCGGGAGGCTTCCGTTGGTCGCGAGCAGCGGCGACGGTGGAACCTGTCCCTCGACGGCTCGGAACGCCCGGAGCAGCACGAGCAGCAGGAGACTCGGCCCCATGGCGGGGGGGGAGGGGCGGGGGGAGAAGAGGCGGCGGCAGCGGTAGGTTCCGCTCCCTCACGCAGCCTGTCAATCACGGGAGAAACGGCAACTCGACAGCCAATGGCTGAGGCGGGAGAAGGGCGGGCCGGAGCCGGACGGCGCCTGCGTGATTCGCTGCGCTCATCGGGCCCCGTGACTCCGTTACCCAGAATGCCTAGGCCTGATTACCATATGCAAATCGGGCCGGCCGTAGCCCCGCCCCCGTCGGATGTGGGTGGGCAGGGAGGCAATGGAGTTCTGCCCGGAGGAGGCGTCCAGTGTGCTGACGGCTTCTGCCAAACTCAGGGAATCGTTTCTAGATCCGGCTTATGCCCCAAATTCAGTGCATAGGGCGACCGACCAAGTTCGTAAAGTCTTTATGTGTGGAGTTAGGAGATTTAGCTTAATAATAGCTCAACTGTATATATTTTCATTACCCTATTTATTTTGCTAATGAGATGTACATCGCCTTGATTCTATTTATTAGCTATTGTTTTAATGAGATGTTCATCCCCTTGATTCTGTTTATTGCTATTGTTCTTGTCTGTCCGTCTCCCCCGATTAGACTGTAAGCCCGTCAAAGGGCAGGGTTACCGATTTGTACATTCTAAGCGCTTAGTACAGTGCTCTGCACATAGTAAGCGCTCAATAAATGCTAATGAATGAAGAATAATAATAATGATGGTATTTGTTAGCGATTACTATATGCCAGCCACTGTACTGAGCCCTGGGTGGATACGTGAAAATCGAGCTGGACACAGTCCCTGCCCCATGTGGGGCTCACAGTCTCAACCCCTCCATTTTACAGATAACGGACACAGAGCGGTAAAGTGATTTGCCCAAGGTCACACAGCAGACAAGTGGCCAGGCTGGGATTAGAACGCAGGTCCTTCTGACTCCCAGGCCCGGGCTCTATCCACTAAGCCACTTTGCTTCTCTAAACTCAGGCTGTGCCATTGGTCTGCAGTATGACCTTAAGCAGGACACTTAGCCGCTCTGCCTCAGTTTCCTCATCTCTGAAATGGGAAGAACATTACCCATCTCTCCCTAATTCACAGATGTTATTAATACTCCTCCCACTCCAAATTCACACTTTCTGTCTTCTCATCCATAGAAGCAGCATGGCTTAGTTGATAGAGCATGGGCCTGGGAGTCAGAAGGACCTGGGTTCTAATCCCAGCTCCACCACGTGTCTTCTGGGTGACCTTGGGCAAGTCACTTCAGTTCTCTGGGCTTCAGTTACCTCATCTGGAAAAGGATGAGGATTAAGACTGTGAGCCCTACATGGAACAGAGACTATGTCCAACCCAACTACCTTGTTGGCGTAATGGATAGAGCACAGGCCTGGGAGTCAGAAGGTCATGAGTTCTAATCCTGGATCTGCCACTTGCCTGCTGTGTGACCTTGGGCAAGTCACTTCACATCTCTGTGTCTTAGTTACCTCATCTATAAAATGGGAATTGAGACTGCCCATCCCAATTTGCTTGTAATAATTATAATAATAATAATGGTATTTGTTAAGCACTTACTATGTGCAAAGCACTGCTCTAAGCACTGGGGGGAGGATACAAAGTGATCAGGTTGTCCCAGTGGGGCTCACAGTCTTGGTCCCCATTTTACAGATGAGGTAACTGAGGCACAGAGAAGTAAAGTGACTCGCCCAAAGTCACACAGCTGACAAGTGGCGGAGCTGGGATTAGAACCCATGACCTCTGACTCCCAAGCCCACGCTGTTTCCACTGAGCCACGCTGCTTCTCTGTATCCACACCAGCGCTTAGTACAGTGCCTGGCACATAGGAAGCGCTTAACAAATACCATTATTATAAGCGCTCAGCACAGTGCTCTGCACACAGTAAGCACTCAATAAATGTGATTGAATGAATGAATGAATCTACCCCAGCAATTATTACAGTGCCTGGCACAAAGTAAGAGCTTAACAAATTCCATTATTATTATTATTATTATTATTATCCGCAGCTCTGGTCGCTCACTGACTCAAATGCCCACAACTCCCACCAGCTCTTCTAAGACTTCAACTCCCTCTTGAACGCCCCCCAGTCCCTCTACCACCTCCCTCCCTAACCCCTGATGATCTTACCAACTACTTATGTGCATATCCATGTAGTCAGTTGCTTCCCTTACCTGTAATTTATTTTAATGCCTCCCTTACTACACTGTAAACTCCTTGAGCACAAGGATTCTAATAATAATAATAATAATGTTGGTATTTATTAAGCGCTTACTATGTGCAGAGCACTGTTCTAAGCGCTGGGGTAGACACAGGGGAAGCAGGTTGTCCCACGTGGGGCTCACAGTCTTAATCCCCATTTTACAGATGAGGGAACTGAGGCACAGAGAAGTTAAGTGACTTGCCCACAGTCACACAGCTGACAAGTGGCAGAGCTGGGATTCGAACTCATGAGCCCTGACTCCAAAGCCCGTGCTCTTTCCACTGCGCCACGCTGCTTCTCTGTCCACTACTACTCTGTCTACTTACCACAGCACTCTGCAAAAATAAGTGTTCAATAAATATCATATTGGTAAAATCAAAGCTATCAGGCATGCCCATCTCCCAAATTCCCCATTACCCCCTCAACACTCTAACTCCTGCTTCCTAGTTGTCTCCCAAAAGCAGAGCAGATCTCCCCCTATTCCATAAATTGACTCCCTCTGCCTATGCACACTATGTAAGTGCTTAATTTGTTAAACACTTACTGCGTGCCTAGCACTGTACTAAGCGCTGGAGTGGATACAAGCAAATCGGGTTGGACACAGTCCCTGTTCCGCATAGGACTCACAATCTTCACCCCTATTTTACAGATGAGGTAACTGAAGTCCAGAGAAGTGAAGTGACTTGCCCAAGGTCACTATTCCTCAATCTGCTGTCCCCACTCTTCCCAAGCCGGCCTTCTGGCTGTTCCTTGCTCTAATGTCTCCCCCCTCCGTCCCCTCACTTGCGCTGTTCCCACACCTTGGAACTCCCCCCATTTCCAAATGTGCTCTCCCCACAGTCAAAACCCTCCTAAAATCCCACCTCCTCTAACAAGCCTTCCCCAGTTAATTGCCCAGCACCTTGAACCAACCTACCAACCGACTCTAGCACTTGTGAACTTATTTTCACCTTTCTTAACACTCGTGCATGTACCCCAATCTTGTCTCTCACTGTCGGCCCCTCGCCCGTGTCCCGCCTCTGGCCTGGAACGCCCTCCTTCTTCATATCCCAAGCGCTTAGTACAGTGCTCCGCACACAGTAAGCGGTCAATAAATACGAATGAACGAATGAATCCAACCACGATCACTCTCCCCACCTTCAAAGTCTTATTAAAATCACATCTCCTCCAAAAGGCCTTCCCTGACTAAGCCCTCATTTCCTCTTCTCCCTTCTGCACCACCTTTGCAGTTGAATTTATGCTCTTTATTAATCCCTTCAGCCCCACAGCACTTAAGTATGTATCCATAATTTATACATATTAATGTCCGTCTCCCCCTCTAGACTGTAAACTCCTTGTAGGCAGGGAGCATATCTACCAAATCTGTCATATTGTACTCTACCAAATGCTTAGTACGGAACTCTCCACACAGTAAGTGCTCAATAAATATGATTGATTGATTTTTGACCTCTCCAGTTGTAAATATTTTTATGTTTTACTATTAGAGTGTAAGCTCCTTCCTGGCAGGGAATATGCCACTTGATTTTTCTGTACTTCCATTCATTCATTCATTCATTCATTCATTCAGTAGTATATTGAGCGCTTACTATGTGCAGAGCACTGTACTAAGCGCTTGGAATGTACAAGTCGGCAACAGATAGAGACAGTCCCTGCCCTTTGATGGGCTTACAGTCTAATCAGGGGAGACAGGCAGACAAGAACAATGGCAATAAATAGAGTCAAGGGGAAGAACATCTCATAAAAACAATGGCAACTAAATAGAATCAGAGTGATGTACATCTCATTAAACAAAATAAACAGGGTGATAAAGATATATACAGTTGAGCAGACGAGTACAGTGTTGAGGGGGTGGGACAGGAGAGGGAAAGGGGGGAGAAGAGGGTTTAGCTGCGGAGAGGTGGAGGGGGGGTAGAGGGAGCAGAGGGAAAAAGGGGGGAGCTCAGTCTGGGAAGGCCTCTTGGAGGAGGTGAGCTTTAAGTAGGGATTTGAAGAGGGGAAGAGAATTAGATTGTCGGAGGTGAGGAGGGAGGGCATTCCAGGACCGTGGGAGGACGTGGCCCAGGGGTCAACGGCGAGATAGGCGAGACCGAGGGACGGTGAGGAGGTGGGCGGCAGAGGAGCGGAGCGTGCGGGGTGGGCAGCAGAAAGAGAGAAGGGAGGAGAGGTAGGAAGGGACAAGGTGATGGAGAGCCTTGAAGCCTAGAGTGAGGAGTTTTTGTTTGGAACAGAGGTTGATAGGCAACCACTGGAGGTGTTTAAGAAGGGGAATGACATGCCCAGAGCGTTTCTGCAGGAAGATGAGCCGGGCAGCGGAGTGAAGAATAGACTGGAGCGGGTCGAGAGAGGAGGAAGGGAGATCCGAGAGAAGGCTGACACAGTAGTCTAGCCGGGATATAACAAGAGCCTGTAGCAGTAAGGTAGCCTTTTGGGTGGAGAGGAAAGGGAGGATCTTGGCGATATTGTAAAGGTGAGACCGGCAGGTCTCGGTAACGGATCAGATGTGTGGGGTGTACGAGAGAGACGAGTCAAAGATGACACCGAGGTTGCGGGCCTGAGAGATGGGAAGGATGGTCATACCATCCACGGTGATAGGGAAATCTGGGAGAGGACCGAGCTTGGGAGGGAAGATGAGGAGCTCAGTCTTGCTCCTTTCCTCCCTCCCTCCCTCCCTCCCTCTCTCCCTCAAGATGAGGAGCTCAGTCTTGCTCATGTTGAGTTTTAGATGGCCAAGTGCCTAGTAGAGTGTACTGTACCAAGTGGGTGTTCAATAAATGCTCCCATGAAGACTACTAAGTACTTACTATCCACTAAGCATTGGGCTAGGTATGAGATAAGCCAATTAGTCCCTGTCCCAGAGAGGTCTCAAAAACTAAGAGGTGAGGAGAGTGGGTATCTTATCCCCATTTTACAGATGAGGAAACTGAGAAGTGAAGTGACTTCCCAAGGACACACAGCAGGCCAGTTACAGAGCTGAGACTTGAATTCCAACTGCCGGCTCTTTCCACTAGGTTCAGTTGTCTCTTGCAGTGATAATGATAGTATTTATTAAACACCTATAGGTTTGTGGTATTAGGCACTTGGGAAGAATAACCAAGTGGAGTGTTCCCTGCCCGCATGAAGCTTACACTCCTAGCAGTAAAACATAAAAATATTCACAACTAGAGAGCTCAAAAATCAATCTTATTAATTGAATGCTTACTGTCATGAGAAATAATTGAATTCACAGTGACTAATATATTCAGAAGTGCTGAGGACAGGTTTGAATATTTCTTTTTGGGGGGAGGGGGTTATGGCATTTAAGAGCTTACTTTGTGCCAGGCACTGTAGTAAGCACTGGGGTAGATAACAAGATAATCAGGTTGGACACACTCTATGACCCACATGAGGCTCACAGTAATAATCCCCATTTTAGACATGAGGTAACTGAGGCACAGAGAAGTTTATACGTGCTGTTGGGTTACTAGGACAGGGTGTTAGGAATTATTCAGAGAAGCTTAGTGGAAAAGGTGAAATTTTAGGAGAGTTGTGAATGTGGGGATACATTCCCTGCCTACACAGAGTTTACATTAATGGGGAAAGACAGCAAAAAAACCATTCACGTATAAAATAGTCAAATTACATAAGTGTACAACTGAATAAACATAATACTAATAATTGTGGTATTTGTTAAGCACTTACTATGTGGCAGGCACTGTACTAAGTGCTGGGGTAGATTCAAGAGCATTAGGTTGGACACAGTCCATGTCCCCATTGAAACTCACAGTATTAATCCACATTTTACAAATGAGGAAGCTGAGGCCCAGAGAAGTGAAGTGACTTGTGCAAGGTCACACAGAAGACAAGTGGAGGAGCCAGGATTAGAACCCAGGTCCTCTGACGCCCAGGCCGTGCTCTTTCCACTAGACCATGCTCCTTCTCAACGTATAGGTACACATAAACATATTCTAAACATGCTGAGGATGGATGTCCAAAGTTGAAAAGTGTTAGGTGTACATATCCGTCATTGTTTATATTAATGTCCATCTCCCCGTCTAGATTGTAAACTCGCTGTGGGCAGAGAACATGTCTACCAACTCTGTTATAATAATGTTGGTAATTGTTAAGCACTTACTATGTGCAGAGCACTGTTCTAAGCACTGGGGTTGATACAGGGTCATCAGATTGTCCCACGTGAGGCTCACAATCTTAATCCTCATTTTACAGATGAGGGAACTGAGGCACAGACAAGTTAAGTGACTTGCCCACAGTCACACAGCTGACAAGTGGCAGATGTGGGATTCGAACCCATGACCTCTGACTCCCAAGCCCGTGCTCTTTCCACTGAGCCATGCTGCTGTTATATTGATCTCATATTGATTGATTCAATGTTCTGCACAAGGTAAGCATCCAATATGAGGTACAGTGGCATGGTGGAAGAGCCATGGGCCTGAAAGCCAGAGGTCCCGGGTTCAAGTCCTGGCTCTGACACCCATTTGCTGCATGGCTTTGGGCAAGTCACTTCACCTTACTGTGCCTCAGTTTCCCCAGCTGTAAATTGGAGGTAATAATACCTGAACCCTAAAAGGTATGGAATCCCCATTTTACAGATGAGGAAAATGAGGCCCAGAGAAGTTAAGAGACTTGTCTAAGGTCCCACTGCAGGCTAGTGGCAGGACTGGGATTAGAACCCAAGTCGTGGATTCTAATCCTGGCTCCACCACCTATCAGCTGTGTGATTTTGGGCAAGTCTCTTAATTTTTCTGTGCCTGAGTTACTTCATCTGTAAAATGAGGATTAAGATTATGAGCCCCTCATGGTCAGGACAATCTGATTACCTTGTATCTACCCCCGTGCTTAGAACAGTGCTTGGTAAATATTCATTCATTCATTCAATAGTATTTATTGAGCGCTTACTATGTGCAGAGCACTGTACTAAGTGCTTGGAATGTACAATTCGACAACAGATAGAGACAATCCCTGCCAATTGACGGGTTTACAGTCTAGTCGGGGGAGACAGACAAAAACAATAGCAATAAATAGAATCAAGGGGATGTACACCTCATTAACAAAATAAATAGGGTGATAAAAATATATACAAATGAGCAAATGAGCACAGTGTTGAGGGGAGGGGAAGGGAGAGGGGGAGGAGCAGAGGGAAAGGAGGGGAAAGGGGGCTTAGCTGAAGGGAGGTGAAGCGGGGGGCAGCGAGGAAGCATAGGGAGTAGAGGGAAAAGGAGAAGCTCAGTCTGGGAAGGCCTCTTGGAGGAGGTGAGCTCTTAGTAGGGCCTTGAAGAGGGGAAGAGAGTTCGTTTAGCAGAGGTGAGGAGGGAGGGCATTCCAGGACAGTGGGAGGACATGGGCCAGGGGTCGATGGCGGGATAGGCAAGAACGGGGGACGGTGAGGATATTATCGGTATAGGAGCAGAGCGTGCAGGGTGGGCAGTGGAAAGAGAGAAGGGAGGAGAGGTAGGAGGGGGCAAGGTGATGGAGAGCCTTGAAGCCTAGAGTGAGAAGTTTTTGTTTCGTGCGCAGGTTGATAGATAACCACTGGAGGTTTTTAAGGAGGGGAGTGACATGCCCAGAGCGTTTCTGCAGGAAGATGATCTGGGCAGCGGAATGAAGAACAGACTGGAGCGGGGAGAGACAGGAGGAAGGGAGATCAGAGAGAAGGCTGACACAATAATCCAGCCGAGATATTATGAGAGCCTGTACCAGTAAGATAGCCATTTGGATGGAGAGGAAAGGGCGGATCTTGGCGATATTATAAAGGTGAGACCGGCAGGCCTTGGTGACGGATTGGATGTGTGGGGTGAATGAGAGAGCTGAGTCAAGAATGACACCAAAGTTGCAGGCTTGAAAGATGGGAAGGATGGTCATTCATACCATCCACAGTGACAGGGAAGTCAGGAAGAGGACAGGGCTTGGGAGGGAAGTAGTAAGCACTTAAGTAGTAAATAGTAAGCACTTAACAAATGTCATCATTATAATCAACCCTCACACGAAGCAAAAACTCCTCACTATTGGCTTCAAAGCTCTCCCATCACCTTGTCCCCTCCTACCTCACCTCCCTTCTCTCCTTCTACAGCCCACACCATACACTCCACTCCTCTGCCGCTAACCTCCTCACTGTGCCTTCTTCTCGCCTGTCTCGCCATCGACCCCTGGCCCACGTCCTACCACTGACCTAGAATGTCCTCCTTCCTCACATCTGCCAAACTAACTCTCTTCCCCTCTTCAAAGCCCTACTGAGAGCTCACCTCCTCCAGGAGGCCTTCCCAGACCGAGCCCTCCCTTTCCCTGTGCCCCTTTTCCCCTCCCCACTCCCCCTACTCCCTCCCTCTGCTCTATCCCCTTCCCCTCCCCACAAAGCTTGTGTATATTTGTATATATTATTTACTCCATTTTATTAACGATGTGTATATATTGATGATTCTATTTATCTATTTTGATGGTATTGATGCCTGACTGCTTGTTTTGTTTTTGCTCTCTGTCTCCTTTTAGACTGCGAGCCCATTGTTGAGCAGGGATTGTCTCTATCTGTTGCCGAATTGTACATTCCAAGTGTTTAGTACAGTGCTGTGCACAAAGTAAGCGTCAAGCGCTTAGTACAGTGCTCTGCACATAGTAAGCGCTCAATAAATACTATTGAATGAATCAATCAATAAATACGAAGGAATGAATGAATGAATAACTAAATAATTTCCAGACTAAGCCCCCCTTTCCTCAGCTCCCCCTCCCCCATCACTCTGACTCGCACCCTTTGCTCTACCCCCCACCCCACAGCACTTGCGTATATATGTACATATCTATAATTCTATTTACTTCTATTAATGCCTGTTTACTTGTTTTGATGTATATAAATATCTATAATTCTGTTTATTCCTATTGATGCCCATTTACTTGTTTTGATTTCTGTCTCCCCCCTTCTAGACTGTAAGCCCGTTGTAGGACAGGGATTGTCTCTCTTTGTTGCCATATTGTACTTTCTAAGCGCTTAGTACAGTGCTCTGCACACACTAAGTACTCAATAAATACAACCGAATGAATACCACTGTTTAAATTCCCAATATCTCTTCAGCCTGATTCAGAAACTACATATCTATAAACTGAAAGGCAAACCCTCCCCCAGGTTCTGTTCCCTCCACTTCCCCCCAATCCCTAAGAGAGGGAGTGGGAGGAGACAAGCAAGGATGCACGTGTGACCAAAGAGAACAAAAAAGCAGAACTCAGTCCCAGCCACAGTGTGCACACACACAGGCTGTACCTTGGGGGTTCATGTTTGTGGTTTGCCTCATCTACTGTTGTTTTCACTTTTGCCTCCTAATCCCATGACTTCTGTTCTGAAGCTTCTGTTCTGAGATCTGCTCCTTTCTGACTGCAATGTCCTTTCAGCCAAGATGCCGCAAAGCCCGAGGCTTTGTCTTATTGAGGCCTTAGAGCAACTCTTCAGTCCTTTTTGCTTTTGGTTGCCCATTTTCAGTTCACCATTCAGGAACTGTTGGGGTAACCTGCTGTCATCCATTCTGCTCATTTATCCCACCCACCCCAGCTGTGTTGATGCTAACATAGCTTCAGTGGTACCACACTCCCTCAAGCACTCGTCACATCCCATCTCGACTATCGACTACAGCATCGGCCTCCTCGTTGACCTCCCTTCCTCCAACTTCTCCCCTCTCTGTATTCAGATCATTTTTCTAAAAAAATTGTCTGGCACACATCTCCCTCCTCCTCAAAAACCTCTAATGGTTCGTCTCCCCATCAAGCAGAAACTCCTTCCCCTAGGATTGAAAGGGACTCAATCAGCTCTTTCCCCACTCCTCACCCCCAAACCTAACTTTGTTCCTCTCCCACTACAACCCAGCCCGCCCACTTCACTCCTCTATCACCACACTACTCACTGTGCTGAGCTCTTGGCTCTCTTGCCATGTACCCCTTGTTTATGTTCTCCCTCCTGCCTAGAGCTCCCTCCATCTTCATATGATTAGCCAGCACACTCCCCATCTCCAAAGTCCTACTAAAATCATAATCTTCTGCAAGAAACCTTCCCTGACTGATCCTTCATCCCCTGAAATAAGAGGTGGTCTCGTCCTAGTGTCGTGAGATATGGGGGACAGCAATTCTTGATGTACCTTATCTGCCTCCTCAATGTGCCCTATATCTGATCCATAGAGAAGCAGCCCCCAATCAATCAACCAATGGTATTCATTGAGCACTTTTTTTAATGGTATTTGCTAAGCATTTTCTATATGCTTGGAACTATACTAAGCACTGGAATAGATACAAGATAATTAGGTTGGATACAGTCCCTGTCCCACATGGGGCTCACGGTCTTAATCTCTACAGATGAGGTAACAGCAAGGTTAAAGTGATTTGACCAAAGTCACACAGAAGATAAGTAGAAGAGCCAGGATTAGAACCCATTCATTCAATCGTATTTATTGAGTGCTTACTGTGTGCAGGGCACTGTATTAAGCGCTTGGGAGAGAACAATACAATAAACAGACACATTCCCTGCCCACAAGCTTACAGTCTAGAGATGAGCTTACCCAGATCTTCCGACTCCCAGACCTGTGCTCTTTTCACTAGGCTGTGCTGCTTCCCTGTGTGCAGAGCACTGTACCAAATGCTTGGGAGAGTACAGTGCAATATAGAGTTGGTAAGCACTATTCCTGCCCTCGAGGAGCACACACGAACACATACACAGCTTCCTCTACTGTAATGTATTTTAGCGAGTCTACCCTGATAGATTGTTAGATCACTGAGAGTGGGATCGTGTCTACCAACTCTATTGTACTCTACCAAACACTTAGTACAGTGCTCTGCATATAGTAAGCATTCTATAAATGCCATTACAGAGGCATTAGTGGTATGGTGGTAGAATTCTAGCTCATCACAGAAGAGGGCCGGTTTAGATTCCCAGCCAATGCAACTACGTGAGAAACCATGTGGTACGGGCCTAGGAGTCAGAGGATCTGGGTTCTAACCCCAAATCTGCCACTTGCCTACTGTGGGATCTAGGACAAATCATTTCACTTTTCTGTGCCTCAGGATTCCTCAGTTGTAAAATGGAGATTTAATACCTCTTCTCCTCCCCCTTAGACTGTGAGCCCCATGTGGGACAGGGACTGTGTCCAGCCTATCTACCCCAGTGCTTAGAACAGTGTGTGACACATAGTGAGTGCTTAACAAGTATCAATTAATGGTATTTACTGAGTACTTACTGTGAGCAGAGCACTGTACTAAGCACTTGGAAGAGTACAACAGAATTGGTGGACACATTCCCTACCCACAAGGAACTGACAGCCTAGAGGGGGAGACAAATTCCTATAAATGACAGATAATTGCAACTGAAATGCTGTAGGTGGGGTGACTATCAAGTGCTCAAAAGGTACAGATCCAAGCACATGGGCAATGCAGAAGGGAGGGAGTTGGGGAAAAGAGGGCTTAATCAGGGAAGGCCTTTGGGAGGTGATGTGATTTTAAAGCTTTGAAGCAGGGGAGAGTGGTGGTTTGTGGATATGAAGGGGGAGGGAGTTCCGGACCAGAAGGAGAGAACATGGACGAGGGGTACAAGAGTTATTATTATTATGGTATTTAAGTGCTTACTATGTGCCAAGCACTGTTCTAAGCACTGGGGTAGATACAAGGTAATCAGGTTGTCCCACACAGGGCTCACACTTTTAATCCCCATTTTACAGATGAGGTAAGTGAGGCACAGAGAAGTGAAGTTCATTCAATAGTATTTATTGAGCGCTTACTATGTGCAGAGCACTGTACTAAGCACTTGGAATGTACAATTCGGCAACAGATAGAGACAATCCCTGCCCATTGACGGGCTTACAGTCTAATCGGGGGAGACAGACAAAAACAATAGCAATAAATAGAATCAAGGGGATGTACATCTCATTAACAAAATAAATAGGGTAATAAAAATATATACAAATGAGCAGATGAGCACAGTGCTGAGGAGAGGGGGAGGAGCAGAGGGAAAGGTGGGGGAAAGGGGGCTTAGCTGAGGCGGGGGCGGGGGCAGAGAGGCAGCAGAGGGAAAAGGGGAAGCTCAGTCTGGAAAGGCCTCTTGGAGGGGGTGAGCTCTCAGCAGGGCTTTGAAGAGGGAAAGAGAGTTAGTTTGGCGTGATTTGCCCTAGGTCACACAGCAGACAAGTGGCAGAGGTGGGATTAGAACCCACGTCCTCTGACTCCCAAGCCCGGGCTCTTGCCACTAGGCCAGGCTGCTTCTATACAGGTACAGTGAGTTGATTGGCATAAGAGGAACCAAGTGAATGGGCTGGGTTGTGGTATGATTAACTCTGGAGGAGTGAAGAGCGTGGGAGAAGAACAGAAAGGTCAGGAGAGAAGCAGCATGACCTAGTGGAAAGAGCACAAGCCTGGGAGTCAGAGGACCTGGGTTCTAATCCCAGCTCTGTCTCTTGTCTGCAGTGTGACCTTGGGCAAGTCACTTCACTTCTCTGTACCCATTACCTCATCTGTAAAATGGAGATTATGACTGTGAGCCCCACATGGGACACCCTGATTATCTTGTATCTACCTCAGCGCTTACAACAGTGCTTGGCACATAGTAAGCACTTAACAAATACCATCATTATAATCAACCTTCGCATGAAGCAAAAACTCCTTACTATTAGCTTCAAAGCTCTCCATCACCTTGTCCTCTCCTACCTCACCTCCCTTCTCTCCTTCTATAGCCCACCCCCTACACTCCGCTCCTCTGGTGCTAACCTTCTCACTGTGCCTTAACAAATACCATTATTATCATTAATTACTATCTCTATGCAGATGATGCCCAAATCTACATATCCTCTCCTGATCTCTCTCGGCTCGCATCTCCTCCTGCCTTCATGGCTTAGGTGGAAAGAGCATGGGCTTGGGAGTCAAAGGTCATGTGTTCTAATTCCGCCTCTGCCACTTGTCTGCTGTGTGACCCTGGACAAGTCACCTCACTTCTCTGTGCCTCAGTTACCTCATCTGTAAAATGAGGATTAAGATTGTGAGCCCCACGTGGGACAACCTGATAACCTTGTATCTACCCCAGCACTTAGAACAGTGCTTGGCATCTAGTAAGCACTTAACAAATACCATCATTATTATAATTATTATTACTTGCATGCCCTCCCATCACCTCAAACTTAACATATCCAAAACAAAGCTCCTTATCTTCCCACTCAAACCCTGTTCTCTCCTGGACTTTCCCCTCACTGTAGACAGCACTTCCATCCTTCCCGTCTCACAAGCCTGTAACCTTAGTGTTACCCTTGACGCCTCTCTCTCATTCAACCCATATATTCAATCCTTCATGAAATCCTGTCGGTCCCACCTTCACAACATCGCTAAAATCCACCCTTTCCTCTTCATCCAAACTGCTACCTTGTTAATACAATCACTCATCCTAACCCACCTGGATGAGAAGCAGAGTGGCTGAGTGGAAGGAGCACGGATTTGGGAGTCAGAGGTCATGGGTTCTAATCCCAGCTCCGCCCCTTGTCATCTGTGTGACTTTGGGCAAGTCACTTTACTTCTCTTTGCCTCAGTAACCTCATCTGTAAAATGGGGATTAACACTGTGAGCCTCACGTGGAACAACCTGATCACCTTGTATCTCCCTCAGTGCTTAGAACAGTGCTTGGCACATAGTAAGTGCTTAACAAATACCATCTTTATTATTATTACTGCATCAGCCTCCTTCCTGACCTCCCAACCTCCTGCCTCTCCCCACTCCAGTCTATACTTTACTCCGTTGCCTGGATCATCTTTCTCCAGAAACGTTCAGGACATGTCACCCCTCCCTCCTTAAAAATCTCCAGTGGTTGCCTATCTACCTCCATAATAAAAAAAAACTCACCACTGGCTTTAAAGCTCTCCATCACCTTGCCCCCTCCTACCTCATCTCGCTTCTCTCCTCCTACAACCCACCCTGCACTTAGCTCCTCTGGTGCTTAACCTCACTGTGCCTCCATCTCGCCTGTCCTGCCGCCAACCCCTGGCCCCCAATCTTACCTCTGGCCTGAATGCCTTCCCTCCTCAAATCCGTCAATTACTCTCCCCACCTTCAAAGCCTTACTGAAGGCACATCTCCTCCAAGAGGCCTTCCCAGATTAAGCCCCACTTTTCCTCATCTCCCACTCCCTTCTGCGTCACCCTGACTTGCTCCCTTTGCTCTTCCCCCCTCTCCCAGCCCCACAGCACTTACGTATATACCTGTAATTTTATTTGTTTATATTGATGTCTATTTGGCTGAGGAGAGGCTTTTTTTTTTTTAATGGCTCTTGTTAAGCACTTTACTAAGCATTGGGGTAGACACAAGATATCATCTTGGACACAATCCATGTCCCACATTGGACTCTCAGTCTTAATCCCCATTTTTCAGATGTGATAATGGAGACTCAAATAAAACGACTTGCCCAAGGTCACACAGCAGACATGTGGCCGAGGCGGGATTAGTACCCAGATCTTCTAACTTCCAGGCCCATACTCTTTCCACTAGGTCACCTATTCAGGAAGATGGGATCCACTCCACACAGAGGATCAGGCAAGAGCCACTCTGTTCCATGCAAACTTGTGAACAAGGTTGGTATCTACCAACTCTGTTGTATTGCACCCTCCCAAGCAATTAGTCCAAAGCTCTACTCTGAGTGATTGAGGGTCAGAGCCAGAGCAGCCAAATGCGTCTGTTGTTCTATTGTACTCTCCCAAGCACTTAGTACAGTGCTCTGCACACAGGGTTCAATAAATACGATTGACTGACAGCAGGGACACTGAATGACTGGAGCAGGATGGGGAGCTCAACCCCACGTGGTATAGTGGATAGAGTACAAGCCTGGGAGTCAGAAGGTCATGGGTTCTAATCCCAGCTCTGTCACTTGTCTGCTGCGTGACCTTGGACAAGTCACTTCACCTCTCTGGGCCCCAGTTAACCTCATCTGTAAAATGCGGATTGAGACCGTGTGCCCTACGAGGGACAGGAACTGTGTCCAACCTGATTGGCTTGTATCCACTCCAGTGCTTAGTATGGTGTCTGGCACATAGTAAATGTTTAACAACTATCATAACTACTATTATTAAGGACCTAAGCTGGCCAGTTACCCCTTAGCTACCCCTTTTCGGTAGGCCCTCCACCTCGACCTGTGCCGAAGCAGGACACATTGGGTGACAGTTCCATGTGTCAGAGGAGGAACCACACCCTATTGTGAACCTCTGGCTGTCAAGACCTGGGGATTCCTCCCTGCCCATCCCGTTAAGTGTAAGCCCTTCCCTTCAGGGCAGGGATTGTGTGCCAAGCACTATACTAAGACCATCAGATCCCACATGAGACTCACAGTCTAGAAGGAGGGAGACCAGGTCTTGAATCTCCATTTCACAGATGAGGGAAACTGAGGCACAGAGAAGTGAAGTGAGTTGCCCAGAGTCACACAGCAGCGTGAAGCCAGGAACCAACAACTGAGATTTTTGTCACTAGAAGCACAGAGGCGGCTGCAGTGTTCTCGCTGGCAAATTCACAGGGAAACAAGATTAGAATCACTGCTTTTGATCACCCCAAGGCAAGTTTATTTCAGCTTGGTGGAAACGCCCACATAGCTAGCTCTATACCAAGAAGTAATCCTAACCCAAAACACTTGGGGCAGAGCAAGACCCTTTTAGCCACTTTCTTCACAGTCAGGTCTCCTGTCGGTTGATGCAACCAGTTCCTGCATTAAGCGCAAACTCGCCCCAGACCACGACCCTTCCAACCCCTTCACCCTCTCTCATCCCTTTATGCCATCTCCCAAGAGAGCTCCCATCCCCTTTCAAAATCCTCCCCCTTCACACTTTATGAAAACGCTTGTGCCCACCCTTCTTCCCTTTGACTGTCATCTTCAATGGCTCACTCTCCTGTGGCTCCTTCCCTTCTGATGTCAAACACGCCCACATATCCCACCCTAAAAAAAAAACCTTCCCTTGACCACACTGCCCCTTCCAGCTGCTGACCCCATCTCCCTCCTACCATCCCTGTCCAAACTTTTCCAAGTCAACTCCTGCTGCCTCCACTTCTATCTAGACACCCTGAAATTTGACTTCTGGCCCCTCCACACTTCTGAAGCTGTTTTGCAAAATTAGTATGACCTATTCCTTGCCAAATTCAACGGACTCCACTCCATCCTAATTCTCTTGACGTCTCAGCTGCCTTGGAGACTGCTCCCGAAAACACCAAACCTTAGTTTCACGGACACTGTCCTCTCTGGCCACTCGAGTCTCTTTTGCCTGCTCCTCCTCTGGCTTTCACCCACCCCACCCCCCAACCACCCACTTGCAGGGTTGAGGGGCAGGGCCCGCTCCTATTCTCCATCTTCACCCTCTCCCTTGGTGAGGTCATCTGTTTCCACGGCTTCAAATACCATCTCTATGCAGAGGGCTCCCAAATCTCCATCTCCAGCCTTAACCTCTCCCTGCCTCAGCACTCTCACATTTTTTCTTAGCTTTAGGACATTTCTACCTGGATGTCCCATCACCTTAAAACTCAAATCCAAAATTGAACATCTCATCTTCACTCTCCAACTCTTTCCTCCCAAGAAGACCACTATCCTTCTTATTTCACAAGCCCACACCCTTGACTCAACATTCTCCTTCAACCCACATTATCATTCGCTCAATCTTGTTGATTCTATCTCCACACCTCACCCCTTCCTCTCCATCCAAGCGGCTACCACCCTCGTCCAAGAACTTGTCATTTCCCATCTCTAGCCTGTGAGCTCATTGTGGGCAAGGAATGCATCTGCTACACTGTACTCTCCCAAGTGCTAGTACAGTGCTTTGCACACAGTAAGTGTTCAATAAATACAATTGAATTAATTAACCTCACCCTACTAGACCAGCCTCCTTGCTGCCCAGGTCATTTTTCTAAAAAGATCATCCTGTGCCCAACTCTCCACAAGTGCCTCCAGTGGTTCCCCTCCATCTCTACATCAAGGAGAAATTGCTCATCATTGGCTTTACAGAATTCAATGAGCTCTCTCCATCTACTTATCCTAATAATAATAATAATAATGTTGGTATTTGTTAAGTGCTATGTGCCGAGCACTGTTCTAAGCGCTGGGGTAGACATAGGGGAATCAGGTTGTCCCACGTGGGGCTCACAGTCTTAATCCCCATTTTACAGATGAGGGAACTGAGGCACAGAGAAGTTAAGTGACTTGCCCACAGTCAGCCGACAAGTGGCAGAGCTGGGATTCGAACTCATGAGCCCTGACTCCAAAGCCCGTGCTCTTTTCACTGAGCCACGCTGCTTCTCTTATCCTCTCCCCTCCCACCACAGAGCAAGGGCCTGGGAGTCATTAGGACCTGGATTCTAATCCCAGCTCCACCACTTCGTGTGACCTTGGGCAAGTCACTTCACTTGTCTGTGTCTCAGTTACCTTGTCTGTGAAATGGAGACTAAAACTGGGAGCCCCATGAGGGACAGGGACTGTGCCCAACCTCATTAGTCTGTATCTTCCCCAGCACTTGAAACAGTGCTGGACACATAGTAAGCACTAAAATACCATCCTTATTTTAATCCAACCCATATACTTCACTCCTAATACCAACCTGCTGCTCACTGACCCTCTTCACCTTACCCAGCATCAGACCCTTGCTCACACCCTCCCCCTATGCATCTGATAGACCAGCAATCACCCAATCCTCAAACTGACTCTCCTCCAGGGAGGCTTCCCTGACAACTCAATTCCCCACCCCACCCCCACCACCGCACTTTCCCTCCTTACTGCCTCTCCCATGTACTTAGTCTCACGCCCTTAGCTCTTACATACATATCCTTGCTCTTGGTTGCTCCCTTCACCTATTTTAATACCTGTCTCCCCCATTAGCCTAAGTTCCTTGAAGGCAGGAATCACGTCTACCAAATGTGCTGTTCAATGCTTTTCACAAAGCAAGCATGCAATAATTGTGGTATGTTACGCCCCTTGTGGGCAGGGAACATGTCTACCAACTCTGTTGTATTCTCCCAAGTGCTTAGTACAGTGCTCATAAATAAGCACACAAATATCAGATTGGTTAAGCACCTAAGTGCCTAGCACTGTACTAGATACTAGGTAATAATAATGATGGTATTTGTTTAGCACTTACTGTGTGCCAAGCACTGTATAATTCCATTTCTCTCTTTTGATGATATTGATGCCTGTCTACTTGTTTTGTTATCTGTCTCCCCATCTAGACTGAGCCCATTGTTGGGTAGGGATTGCCTCTGTTGTCAAATTGTACTTTCCAAGCGCTTAGTACAGCACTCTGCACAAAGCGCTCAATAAATACCATTGAATGATCATGGGGCTCACAGTCTAAAGTAGGAAGGAGACCAGGCATTGAACCCGCCTTTTACAGCAAGCAAAACAGACTTGGATATGAAGTAACTTGCCCCAGGTCACACAGCAGAGACCTGAGTGGCAGAACCAGGATTAGAATCCAGGTCCTCTGACTCCGAGGCCCAGGGCTCTTTCCACTAGGCCCCCTCTGCGTCCCACTGATTCCGCAATTTCCTAGTGCCAAACTACGCCTGCCTTAACCCCCCATATCCCCATACAACCTTGGATCAGGCACACCCAGTTCCTTCTCCAATCTTCAACAAAGGTGACTTCCTGGTACCAGGCAGCTAAAACCTTTCCAGGGCAGGGCCACCAAACCTAGCTCCAGCCCTCAATCCTATTGGGGGAAGGGACGAACGCCGCACTCCTGAGCTCAAAGATTCTCAGAGTCATTTTTCATATTCCACTATTTATTCTGCCCTAAAGTTTTCAACTTCAGAGTTCTTAATTTATTTCCCATAACGACATCAGACATCCAGCAATCAAGTCCCAGTTACTGGTGATTGTTCCACAGCCGAGTTTTCGGTCAGCCGCGTCGTATTTCCTGTTGAGAGGAAAAAGAAGTTTGAGCCCTCCAACATCTGCACCTTCAGGTCACTCTCCTTCCAACTCACTGCTGAGTTTCTAAATTACATTTCATTCATTCAATAGTATTTATTGAGCGCTTACTGTGTGCAGAGCACTGTACTAAGCGCACGGGAAAGTATAATACAGACCCATTCCTGCCCACGACGCGCTTACAGCTCATTCTCAGCTATTCACTGTAGCTTTAGCTGCTAGAACCATGCTCATCTAACTGTGGCCTCCTCAGTTATGTGAAGGGGGACCCGGTCCTTTATGTGCACACCCTCCCCTCACCCCCACACCTAACTCCATTTTATGTGGTAATTGATCGCCAGCTACTTATGTTCTTTCAAGAAAATGCCAGGGGGTAGAGGGTGGGTGTGAGGGAAGAGACTATTCACGGGCTAAGTTTTTGGCTGTTCAGACAGCTAGACATCAATTTGCAAGTCGTGACTTCCAAACCGTGGCCAACTTACAAGTTAATAATTCAAGCCATCGGGATCCGACATCCGAAGGATCCGGTCTCTCCCAAGTTTCCCAGGCTCCCTGGTCAGGGAGCGCCGGGAGCAGGGCCCCCACTTAACTCGTGTCCCCGAGGATCCGCTTTCACCCAGGCCTCCGCTGCCCACGTCAGCTATCACTTGGCCCCTTCAACCTGTCAAAAGCAAAAGCGTGTTAAGAACCAGGTCCGCACAAGGATTTTCACAGTCCCTCCCTGCCTCCCCCAAAGACAATTCACACCGTTTACGAGGGTTTCGCAAGCCAGCCAGTCAGTCACTGAACCCATCACATCACAGAAGCGCGGCTGGGGGCAAACTGCTTCAAGGCCAGCTGGCGCCTTTGGATATTCCAGCCAATATAACATTGGATCCTTAAGCAGAGACAGTTAGCCACTTTTGACATGGCTGTTTAGGGGCTGTGTGGACCGGGGTGGGGTGGGGAAAAAAAAAGTGGCAACAGGTAGGATGGCGGAGAAAACTACACTTAAGTGAGCGAGTCAAAATGATGTCTAGGAAGAGTCTCAATAGATGAACAGAAAATCCCCGAGGCGGGAAATTCGATTTCCAATCTCGCTTACGTACCGAGTAGCAAGACATTGTTTGCCCGGCTCGGACTCAAAGGAACTGAGTTTGCGCTACAAGTCAAGGATGCCGATAGGTGCGATTTTAAACTCGTAGTTGGACTAAAAGAGTCAAAGGAACATTTCACAGGCACATCAGACTTTCAAATGAGCTCTCGACAGGAGGAAAGATGCGGACATGAGCAAAAGGAGTTACCTCGAAATACAGGACTATTTCCACATATGAACTAGCCAAGAGAGCAGCTTTCGTCTCAGAGGTTTCTCTGGAGGCACACAACACTTCTGTTCTCCAAGGGCACTGCAGTTTCCATATGCTAGCAGAGAATTCTTAGAACTTGTAAGGCAACGACAAAGCTAGCTAATTAAGGCAAATGGCTTTTTTTTCTTTTAAATCTCCCTGGAAACACTGCTTTTCCAGTTATCACAAGACTTTGAGTCCTGACTAGGAAAGTTTTCCATGTCTTGATATGAACAGTTTACTGGCTACACTTGGCCAAATGACTTCCATCTGATAAAATGCATCCCAAGCAGAGTTACAACTCTCGTTAGCCCATTCTGTTTGTCTAGCCACTAGACAACAGTTTGGCAGGCTACTTTTGTGTGACATTATGCTTCGAGAGTCTCCACATGCCAAGGCTGGTGTTAAGATTATAATTTCTTTGGCATCTCTCGCTGCCGGTCACCAGCCTGACTGGCTCTGCTCTCTGCTCTGCAGTCCGCTCCGTTACTCAGAAGTGCAGATATCCATCAAGGATTGTGTCGTGCAAGGAAACGTAAATGTCAGGAGCAAAGTTCATTTCAGACTGTCTTTTAATCGGCTTCGTAAAGCCAAAGAAACTGTGTACAAGAATTCCTTAACCACTTCAAATACAACATCAATGGAATATGCATACGTCTTCCAGTAAAAAAAGGACAATATAAATAAACAATTTCAAGAACCTCTTCTATGGAAAGTTTGCAAGACTCCTATCTGGGTAATTTACATCATACAGTAAAAATACCTTTATGCAGATTGAACATACACAAGCAGTTTCTCTTTAGATAGATCAAGGTGGTCTGCCTCTCCTCGTACCCCAGGGTCACACTAAAGGAACGTTACAAAAGCTGATGGTTTTAAAAAAAAAAAAATCTGCCACAGCTTAGTTTCCAATGAACATTGGATTCAAGGCCCTCTCCTCTCTCTCACTATCCAAGAAAACTACTAGGGCCCAATCCCAAGTTTGTGTTGTTGTTTGTTTTTTTTTTTTTTAAAAAAAAAAAAATCAGAAAAAGCAAAAGAAAAAAGAAAAAGAAAAAAGAAAACCCCAAAAACCACACCTTGGGCTCATGACCCCCCAAAAAAAGGAAAAAAAAAAAGAAGAGAATTTTTTTTTTTTTTTTAAAGTCCAAAGTGCTTTCAGAACAGCTTAAACACTCGAGAACAGACAGAAGAGCGTTTGTTAAGGAAAAGTCTAATTAGGCCATCTTGTTTCAATCAGAAGCTGTCAGGCTGTGTTTGACAAGACCAGAACTGAGAATGCTACAAAAGTGAAAATCCAAGTAGATGTACTACACAATAACGATTCAGCGAAGCTCCCAAAATCTTTATAAATACAGCCATTGGAGGGACGATCTTGAGTCAGGAAGGATTTTTACTCGTTGTGTGTAGCTGAGGACAAGAAGCAGGCACAGTTGTAAAGGTACTGAAGCACACGACAAGTTCCAGCATCATTTCACTCCCCTGAATTATCTCGGAGGCTTACAGGGTTTCCCCCACCCTTGCCTTACAGTCTTAGGGCACTCGGTTCGGCATTTAGAGACATCCAGGTTGGCCCCTAGAGATGCTTTTGCCTTGAAGCCAGCTAAGACCTACACATGCATTAAAACTAGTAAGAATTAGGGCTGTAAATGGTTCCTCACACCAAGACTCGGCAAGAAACATTGGTTCCTTACGGGCAAGTATGGAAGGAGGGTCTGAGAGTCGAGCCCTAGAGATCTCTCCGCCAGACGGGCAGTGTCACAGAAGGAAAGGTATCGATCGGAGTGCCGACCCTAGTCGAACTAGCACTTACCATAACTGTCATAGCTGTCTCTGTAGGAGCCCCCGGAGGATCTGTCCCCATAGCTTCCTTGACTCCGGCTGTTAAATCAAACAGGCAGGGTGGGTTTGCTTTTTGTTAAGCAGCTTTGCAAGCTAGATGGTACTTTGTATAACTGCACATCATGGTGCAGTAGGGACTGGAGCCAGTTTAGAGTCTCGAAGGGATGAGGCTGAACTGTTTCATAGTTAAGAGATAAAATCAGAGTTACGACAGGGCCTGAGTTACGAGAGACCCGCGGTTCCTCCAACGCCAGAGCGCCCGACCGCCATCCTCACCTGCTGCTGTAGTAGTCTCTGGAACCACCATAGCCCCCGCTTCGAGACTCAAATCTGCTTCCCCCGTACCCTCGGTCTCCGCCACCTACGAGGGGCGACAAAGAATGAAGACGACAAAACCCGAACTCCAGGCTAGGTCCTCACGCGGACTCCCATACGTGCAAACTAACTTTCATTAGACAGCCATCTCTCAAAACTCACCTCTGGAGAAGCCACGCCCCCGGCCCCTGCCGCCACGGAAAAACCCTCGGCCACCAGACGATCCACCGCGGTAGCCACGGGACCGGTTTTCTGACGATTTGCCTGCCTGGTCAACTCTTATTTGACGCCCGTCCACGGACTGAAAACAAAACCCAAGTTGGCGTGAGTTTGGGCCTTCGATGCCTCTGCATTCCATCCCAGACCCACATTGATGCACTAATGGGGTCAAACATACCCCCCCCAACCCCGGTCCCCTCCCCCAGCCACAGGTGAAAGGAATGATGGCACTTCTTGAGCACCACTATGAGCTCGGCACTAGGGATAGGAATGAGGGAATCAACCCCTTACCTTTCCATTCATGGCCATCATCGCGTCTTTCGCGTCGTCAATGTTCTCAAATGTAACAAAACCAAATCCTCTGGACCTCTGGGTCTCCCGGTCTTTCACCACCACAACTAGAGAGAGTTAGAAAGACACCCACACAATTAGCATCCAGCCACGAAACCGCAGAACAACAACAAAAGTCACTACAGGCACACTGAACGTGGCTTGCCTTCGGAAATTTGTCCATATTTGGAGAACACTTGCTCCAGGGACTGCTCGTTGGTATCAAAACTCAGGCCACCCACGAAGAGCTTTCCTTCATCTGATGCCATTGTAACCTGTTCACAAGAGTTTCTACTGTGAGAATCCAGAGGGGCCACTGCAGCCTCTTGCCCGACACTCCTGCACCTACAATCACATGCCGATAGAAGCGAGGTGGACACAGAGGGGCCGGCCAGTTACCCGTCAACAGAAGCTCCTAGCTCTACTCAAGGGCACGCATACCTGTTCTGTTTGAACCCAGCCAAATGCAGCGGGTTTATAAATAGATGTCTAGAGAGGGAGACGTCTCTGGTAATCAGCACTATCCAGGTCACACTCCGTGCGAAGAAAGACTACCTAATGGGCAGGGAGGGCTCTTCAATGAGGAAAGGTTGCTTCCTTCTACTTAGGACTTGAGCCCCACTCGGGACCTGATTATCGTCTATCCACCCCGGCGCTTAATATAGTGTGTGGCACCTAGTAAGTGCTTAACAAATACCGCATTATTATCATCATTACTGAAAGATGCCCCTGACTCGAAGTCCAGCAGCAGCAGCCACTGTTCGTTCAGCTCATGGGCCAGGCCCTCCCCTTACCCTGGACAAGTCTTTGCGACACACTCAGGGCGGTGCCGACTCTTCAGGGTACAGTAACCAAAGTCTCCCCCCGACCTCAAGAGCCTTAAAGGCAGTGGGAGGGCGAAAGAGCTAGCCGATTCCGGTCTAAAGCCCCCACTAGCACCCTCTGCCCACTCTCTCCAAATTTCCCATCACGGGACGCAACGTGACTTGGTGGAAAGAGCACGGGCTTCGGGGGGTCAGAGAACGTGGGGTGTGATCCCGGCTCCCCAATCTCTCTGCTGCGTGACCTTGGGCGAGCCACTTGCCTTCTCTGTGCCCGTTCCCTCATCTGTAAAATGGGGATGAAGACTGTGAGCCTCACGTGGGACAACCTGATTACCTTGTATCTACCGCAGTGCTTGGCACAAAGTAAGCCCCTAACAAATATCCCAATTATCATGATTATCGTCATCATTCCGGCCGGCCGAGGGCGCGGGACGCGCCAGCACGGGAGACGGGGTGGGAAGCACAACCCGTCCCCTCACATCCGCCATGACACCTGCAACCCCCGATCCCGACTCGGCTCAAGATGGCTGACGGTCACGTGCTCCTGGCGGGCCCACCGCAGTCTGCCATGCCAGCGCCCCCCCGCCCCTCCCCCTTTCGTTCCTCGCTCGCCCCCCACCCAGGCGCGCATGCGCACTAAACGCATTCCGCCGCCCTGCGCCATTCCATCCGGGAACGTGCAGTCTCCCCGCCATTTCGCTTGGCGCTGGCCACTACTCCCGGCCGCCATTTTGCGGGATCCGCCGCAGCGCGCCCGTCCACCGGGGCACTGCATCGTTCTACCGCCATGGGCTACCGTTCCTCCCCTTCCCCTCTCCGGCAGCACACACGAGCCGCGCCCGGCCCTTTTGGGAGAAGAAGGCCCCACCCAACCACCTCCACCCCTTCGGGGGGGGGGGGGGCGTGTCCGTCGCCCGGCCCGCCCTCATGAACACACCCACCACTCTCCCCCGCACACTCATCTGCCCTCCCGCCATCTCCCTCAACGGCCTCTTACTGCCCGATACCCACGGCCTAGTCCCCACGACACCCTCACCGATGGCGCGTTAGGTCCGCAGCGACGGGAAGAGAAGAGGCAGGAAAGCGCGACTTCTATCGTCTGATCGCGGAATGAAAGGCGCGCCGCGGCACCCGACGTTTTATATAGCGCCGCGAAGGCCCCGCCCGCAGGCGCCCCACCTCCGTCGCCACCTTCGCCAATCCAAAGCGGTCGGGGCCCGGGTGCTGATTTATATTCATGAGCTAGAAAGAGGCGGGGACGGGCGGGAGAAGGGGGAGAGGGGAGGGGAACGAGCCCACCTCTCCTTCGCCCCCACCATAGTCGGAGGGAGTGAGTAGGAATCGGCGGGGGCGTTTCCACCCTCTCGTCCGCAGTCCCCCTCCCCTCGGGGTACGGGGGTGAGCCGGCCGAGGGGGAGAGTTCAGAGCGTAGATTGAAGGTGGAACCGGTCCTCCGGCCCGGGAGGAGTGGGCGTGGCTGACCCACTTTCGCGTGCTCTCTCTCCCCCTCTCTCTCCTTTCCCTCTCTCTCCCTCCCTCTCTTTCTCTCCCTCTCGTCCTCTCTCTCCCCCTCTCTCCCTCCTTCCTGTCCTCTCTCCCTCTCTCACTCCCGCTCTCTCTCTCCCTCTCTCTCCCGTTCTCTCTCTCCCTCTCTCTCCCGTTCTCTCTCTCTCCCTCCCGTCCTCTCTCTCTCCCTCTCTCTCTCGTCCTCTCTCCCTCTCTCTCTCCCCCTCTCTCATCCTCTCTCTTTCTTCCTCTCCCTCCCTCAATCTCCAGCACTGCGGCTGGGACCGCATTGGTTAATGAATGGTCCACCCTTCTCTTACTGACCCCGAGCCCAGCGGTCACCACCGAGCCCCCACCCTTTGTGGGGTTCGAGGAACCGCTCGAGCCCTAATGCCGCCTCAATCTACCGCACCAAATTACCCATACCCACCAAGTACGGCCTAGATTCCCAACGAGGGTGGCCCTTGACCCGGTTTTACAACGAGCAGTCCAGTTTTCAGCTGGCCTGACTCCTATCTGGTACGGATTCAGCACTGGATGCTTTTACGGCGTACATTGAAATCTGATATTCCCAGACTCCCTCCACCACAGCTCCTGCCCCCAAATACCGTGGTTTGGATGTGGCATGGGAGTTAACACAGATCTGGGAAGGGAATGCAAGGGCTCTGGAATAAGTAGAGGGGCCACAGGTTATCAAGCAGAAACTCCTCACTACTGGCTTCAAAGCTCTCCATCACCTTGCCCCCTCCTATCTCACCTCCCTTCTCTCCTTCTACAGTCCAGCCCGCACACTTCGCTCCTCTGCCACTAACCTCCTCACTGGGCCTCGTTCTCGCCTGTCCTGCCGTCGACTCCTGGCCCACGTCCTACCTTTGGCCTGGGATGCCCTCCCTCCTCATATCCGCCAAACTAGCTCTCTTCCCCCCTTCAAAGCCCTACTGAAGGCTTACCTCCTCCAAGAGGCCTTCCCAGACTAGGCCCCCTTTTCCTCTGCTCCTCCTCCCTTTCCCATCACCCCAACTCACTCCCTCTGCTCTACCCCCTTCCCCGCCCCACAGCACTTGTGTATATATGGATGTGTATATATCTATAATTCTGTTTATTTATATTGATGCTTGTTTACTTGTTTTGATGTCTGTCTCCCCTCTTCTAGACTGTGAGCCCATTGTTGGGCAGGGATTGTCGCTATTTGTTGCTGTATTGTACTTTCCAAGAGCTAAGTAGAGTGCTCTGCACACAGTAAGCGTTCAATAAATACAACTGAATTAATGAATGAGGTGAACTTACCCCCAAACAGAGCATGGAAAAGGCAGCCCATGGGTGCAAGTAAAAAATGTGTTTTACTGGAACACCATGGTGGGCGGTCCGGGGGATGTGGGCACACCTGAGGTATTCAAAGCCGGCATGGCTGCAGTGGCGGAAGTTTGGAAGACACACAGTAAATGCTCAATAAACACAACTGAATGAATGAATATGAGCTGTAGTTGAGGTAGATTGGGGAGTAGGGGTGTATATCGGGGGTCAGGGGTGTAATCGAGGTGTGCATTGGAGTGGAGAGTTTGGGGGGGTGAGGACTGCAGTTGGGGTGCGTTTTGAAGATGAGGACCTGAGTTAAGGTATGCTTTGGGCCTTAACCCTCAAAATACAGGTAAACTACAGCCCAGATCTACCCAACATACACCCCAACTGCACCTTTCACTCCTAGCATACACCCCTCAACTTCAGTTCCCTCCAAACAGCCCCCACAAAGTTCCCTCCAAACACCATTCCTGCATTATCACCATCATCATCATCATCATCATCACTATTTATTGAGGGACCACTGTGTGCAGAGAACCATGCATAAAAGAAGAAGACAATGGTTCCTGCCCTCAAATAACTGACAATCTAATGGAGACAGGCTGACACAGACTGTATACATAGAGTGGGAACAAAAGGGAAAAGGTCAATACAGCTGGTAACAACAAAGGAAGCAAACAAATAAATACATTTCCTGCTACAATGCAGGCTACACCCTACAATCCTCTAATGCCAACCTACTCAATGTATTTGAATCTCGTCTATCTTGCTGACAACCTCTCACCCACGTCCCATCTCTGGCCTGGAACTCCCTCCCCTCTCATATCCAACAGACGATAGCTCTTCCTACCTTCAAAGCCTTATTAAAAGCTTCTCCTCCAAGAGGACTTCCCTGACTAAGCCCTCATTTCCCCTTCTCCCACTCCCTTCTATATTGCCCTTGCACTAGGATTTGTACCCTTATTCACCCCTCCCTGAGCCCTAGAGCACTTATGTACATGCCTGTAATTGATTTATTTATGTTAGTGTCTGTCTCCCACTCTAGACTGGGAGCTTGTTCATTCATTCATTCATTCATACAGAGCACTGTACGAAGCGCTTGGAATATACAATTTGGCAGCAGATAAAGACAATCCCTGCCCAACAACAGGCTCACAGTCTAAACGGGGGAGACAGACAACAAAACAAGTAGTCAGGTATCGATATCATCAAGATAAATAGAATCATAGATATATACAAATCATTAATAAAATAGAGTAATAAATAATATATACAAATATGCACAAGTGCTGTGGGGAGGGGAAGGGGGAAGAGCAGAGGGAGGGAATGGGGAGGGGAGGAGGGGCAGAGGGAAAGGGAAGGCTCAGTCTGGGAAGGCCTCATGGAGAAGGTGAGTTCTCAGTAGGGCTTTGAAGAGGGGCAGAGAGTTAGATTGGCGGATGTGAGGAGGGAGGGAATTCCAAGGACATGGGCCAGTGGTCGATGGTGGGACAGGTGAGAACAAGGCACCATGAGGAGGTTAGCGGCAGAGGAGTGGAGTATACAGGGTGGGCTGTAGATGGAGAGAAGGGAGGTGAGGTAGGAGGGGGCCAGGTGATGGAGAGCTTTGAAGCCAAGAGTGCAGAGTTTTTGTTTCATGCGAAGGTTGATAGGCAACCACTGAAGGTTTTTGAGGAAGGGAGTGACATGCCCATGCCCAGAGCATTTCTGTAGAAAGATAATCCGGGCAGCGGAATGAAAAATAGACTGGAGCAGGGACAGACAGGAGGATGGGTGATCAGAGAGGACATTGATGCAATAATCCAGTCAGGTTATTATGAGAGCTTGTACCAGCAAGGTAGCAGTCTGAATGGAGAGGAAAGGGCGGATCTTGGTGATGATGTGAAGGTGAGACCGACAGGTTTTGGTGACAGATTAGATGTGTGAGGTGAATGAGAGAGCAGAGTCAAGGAGACACCGAGGTTGCAGGCCTGTGAGACGGGAAGGATGGTAGTGCCATCCACAATGACAGGGAAGTTAGGGAGATGGACATGTTGAGTTTTAGGTGGCAGGCGGACATCCATAGGGAGACGTCCTGAAGGCAGGAGGAGATACGAGCCTGGAGGGAGGGAGAGAGAACAGGGGAGGGGATGTAGATTTGGGTGGGTGTCATCCACGTAGAGATGATAGTTGAAGCCGTGGGAGCGAATGAGTTCACCAAGGGAGTGAGTATAGATGGAGGAGTGAGTATAGCTGTGGGCAGGGAATGTCTCTAGCAAGTCTGATATATTGTACTTTCCCAAGTGCTTAGTACAGTGCTCTGCACATAGAAAGCACTCAATAAATACAATTGATTGATGGATTGAATGATTGATTCAGAGAATTGGGATATTGGTGAAGGGATAGGGGAGTAAGTGAGTTGAGTTCAGTATAAAGGGTGGTGTTGAGGGCATCAACTTGGATGTCAAGGGAAGGTAGCTTGGGTATGGAGATTGAATGGGGCATACTGACTTGAGAAAACTGAAGGGGGTCAAAAGATAGGAAGTTTCTGTGGGGGAACAGGATAGATTTGCATGGAGGAGTGTGTTAGGGAGAAAAGGCAGGTGAGGAGGTTGAGGTTGGAGAGATGGATTTCAGAATTGGTGAGGGTAGAGACTGTACAGTGACTAGAGATGATGAGCTCAAGCATGTGTCCCAGTTGGTGAGTGGGCAAGCTGGGGTGGAGCACGAGGTCAGTGGAGTTAAGGAGAAATAGTAAGCGGGCAGCAGAAGGGTCATCAGGAACATCTATGTAGATATTGAAGTACCCAAGGATCAATGTAGGGATGGAGAGAGAAGGAATGTGAGAAAGGGATTGAAATGGTTCAAAAACTTGGTGATGGAGCCTGAGGGGATGGCAGATGACCATGACTAGTATCTGGATCACATCCAAAGGCCACTTCCTTCGCTTCAATGCCCAAGCCACAGACCACTGCTGGCAGAATCCAGATATCAGGCCACCTTCACCCACCTCAAGCTCATCCTTTCCTGCTTTAACTCTGCCCTCTCTGCCCAACATTGTTTCTCCATCCTTATTGATGCCCATACCCTTTGCCTTCACCAGTTGTTCCAGATGTTTAACTCCCTGCCTCCTCAAATCCCCTGTCCCCCTACCCCAGCCCCATCTCTTGCCCTTAAATGATCTGGCCACATACATTATTGAGAACATTGAAACCATCAGGTGTGATCTCCTTAAAATCTTCCCCGATCCTCTCCAGTCCCTCCCTCCTCCTGTTTCTTCTTCAACTCTCCCATCTTCCCCAACAGTATCTCAAGAGGAGATCTCCTGCCTCCTCTCAAAATCCACCCCTACACCTGCGCCTCCAACCCCATCCCTTTGTACTTTATCAAAGCGCTTGCCCCCTTCCTCCTTCCCTCCCCGACAGCCATCTTCAACTGTTCACTGTTCAGTGCCTTTTTCCCCATTCTTTTCAAACATGCTCATATCTCCCCTATCCTAAAGAAACCCTCCCTTGACCCCACAGCTCCCTTCAGTTACTCTTCCATCTCCCTCCAACCATTCCTCTCCAAACTCCTTGAGTGAGTGGTCTATACCTGCTGTTTCCACTTCCTCACCTCCAAGCCTCTCCTTGACCCCCTCCCATCTGGCTTCTACACTCTTCACTCCACAGAAACCACTCTCTCAAAGGTCACCAATGATGTCCTACTTGCCAAATCCAACGACCTCTACTCCATCCTACCACTCCATCCATCTACTCTACTCCATCGGCCTTCAGCACTCTAGACAACCCCCTTCTCCCAGAAACGTTATCCAACCTCAGCTTTACTGACACAGTCCTCTCCTGGTTCTCCTCCTCTCTCTCTGGTTGCTCATTCTCAATCTCTTTCGTGGTCTCCTCCTTTGCCTTCCACTCCCTAACTGCCGTAGTCCCTCAAGGCTCAGTTCTGGGTCCCTTTCTATTGTCCATCTACACCCACTCCCTTGGAAAACTCATTCACACTCATGGCTCCAACTACCATCCCTATGTGGATAGGTCCCAAATCTACATCTTCAGCCCTGAGCTTTCTCTTTCCCTGCAGGCTTGCGTTTCCTCCTGCCTTCAGGACATCGTTACTTGGATGTGCCTCCAATACCTCAAACATAACATGTCCAAAACAGACCTCATCTCCCTCTGACTTTCCCATCACTGTAGACAGCACTATCATCATCCCTGTCTCACAAGCCTGTAACCTTGGCTTATCCTTGACTAATCCCTCTCATTCAACCCACCTATTCAATTTGTTACCAAATCCTGTCAGTTTAACCTTCACACCATCACTAAAATCTACCTTTCCTCTCCATCCAAACAGCTACCAAGTTAATCCAAACACTTATCCTATCCCACTTTGATTACTGCATCAGCCTCCTTGCTAACCTCCCTGCTTCCTGTCTCTCCCCACTCTAGTCTATACTTCACTCTGCTGCCTGAATCATTTTGCTATAAAAAACATTCAGTCCATGCTTTCCCACTTTTCAAGAACCTCCAGTGGTTGCCCATCCACCTCTGCATCAAACAGAAACTCCTTTCATTGGTTTTAAAGCACTCAATCACCTCGCCCTCTCCTACCTTTCTCCCGTCTTATGCTGTCGAGTCGTCTCCGACCCATAACGATGCCATGGACTACATCTCTCCCAGAACGCCCCACCTTCATCTGCAATCGTTCTGGTAGTGTATCCGTAGAGTTTTCTTGGTCAAAATACGGAAGCAGTTTACCATTGCCTCCTTCCGCACGGTAAACTTGAGTCTGTGCCCTCGACTCTCTCCCCTGCCACTGCTGCCCAGCACAGGTGAGTTTTGATTTGTAGCAGATAGCCTTCCACTCGCTAGCCACTGGCCAAACTAGGAATGGAATGGGTATGCCTCTGCTTGACTCTCCCTCCCGTAGTCGAGACTAGTAGAGTACTGGAAACTCTCCAGGTGCGACCCTGAGAGGGATCCCTCCTCCTCCCTGGTTTCCTAGTACAACTCAGCCTGCACACTTTGCTCCTCTGATGCCAACCTAGTCACGGTTCCTCGATCTCCTCTATCTCACAGCCGACCTCTCGCCCACGTCCTGCCTTTGGCCTGGAACGCCTTTCCTATTCATATCCAACTGTCGCCACCTTTAAAGCTTTATTAAAAACACATCTCCTCCAAGAGGCCTTCCCCGACTAAGCCCTCATTTCCTCTTCTCCCACTCCTTTCTGTGTCACCCTTACAGTTGAATTTGCACTCTTATTCACCCCTCCCTCAGCCCCCACAGCACTTACCTTCTCTGGGCCTCAGTTCCCTCATCTGTAACATGGAGATTAAGACTGTGAAGCTCATGTGGGACATGAACTGTGCCTCATCTAATTAGCTTGTATCTCTTCAGGGCTTAGTACAGTGCCTGGCATATAGTAAGTGCTTAAGAAATACCATTTAAAAAAAAAAGTCTGCCAACTCTGTTACACTGTACTCTCCCAAGAGTACAGTGCTCGGCACACAGTAAGTGCTCAATAAATATCATTGATTGGTCATCATTTTTTATAGTATTTGTTAAGCACTTATGTATCAGGCACTGTACTAACCGTCAGGTTAGACACAGTCCTTGCCCCACAAAGGACTCTCAGTTTTAAACCCCATTTTACAGATGAGGTAACTGAGGCACAGAGAAGTGAAGTGATTTGCCCAAGGTCACATAGCAGACAAGTGGCAGACCCGGGATTAGGACCCCCAAGTCCTTCTGATTCCCAGGCCCATGTTCTATCCACTAGGCCATGCTGCTGAGGATGAGTATGAATAAATACCAAAGTGCTGAGTGGATGTTGAGAATTCATCAGGCAAGGTTTGCTGAATTTATTCATTTATTTATATTAATATCTGCCTCCCCCGCTCTAGACTGTAAACTCGTTGTGAGCAGGGGACGTGTCTGTTTATTGTTGTATTGTACTCTCCCAAGTGCTTAGTACAGTGCTCTGCACACAGTAAGTGCTCAATAAATATGATCAAACGAATGAATGGATTTGAGGATAGTGTTTAAAGGTGGGGAGGGCTGAGGTCTGGTGGGCTGGGAAGGGGAGGGAGATTCAGGTTGGGAGAGGAAAGTGAGTAAGGAATTGGAGACGGGAGAGTTGAGCGCAGGGAACCAGTTAGAAGGGAGCAAAGAATGCGAGCTGGGGAGTTAGGCATTAAGAGAACTGATATCAATCAATGATATTTATTGAGTGGTTACTATGGGCAGAGCACTGTACTAAATGCTTGGGAGAGTACAATACAAGAGAGTTAGTGGATATGTTCCTCTACTCACAATGGGCTTACAGTGTAGAAGGGGAGATGGACATTAGAAGCAGTATGGCCGAGTGGCAAGAGCACGGGCCTGGGAGGCAGAGGTCATGAGTTCTAATCCCAGCTCTGCCACTTGTCTGCTGTGTGAGCTTGGGCAAGTCACTACACTTCCCTGGGCCTCAGTTACCTCATCTGTAAAATGGGGATTAAGACTGTGAGCTCCATGTGGGACAGGGACTATGTCCAACCAACTTGCCTTGTATCTACCCCAGTGCTTAGATAACTCTGCCATCTCCTCCGCCAGGCAAAACTTCTTCTCCTCCCTCATCGACACCCATGCCCGTCACCCCCGCCGATTGTTCCGGACCTTTAACTCTCTCCTTAGGCCCCCTGTTCCTCCCCCTCCCCCATCTCTCACCCCCAGTGATCTGGCCACCTATTTCCTCACGAAAATCAACACAATCAGGTCTGAGCTCCCCATAGTCACCCCTCCGCCTCTCCCCTCCCCCCCACCAACCCTCTCCCCTACTTTCCCATCCTTCCCTGCAGTATCCTCAGAGGAGATCTCCTCCCTCCTCGCAAGTGCCACCCCCTCCACCTGCGCCTCAGATCCCATTCCCTCTCACCTTATTAAAACCATCGCCCCTGCCCTCCTCCCTTCCTTAACTTCTATTTTTAACCACTCAATCTCCAAGGGCTCCTTCCCCGCTGCCTTCAAACATGCCCATGTCTCCCTCATCCTAAAAAAACCCGCTCTTGACCCCACTTCCCCCTCCAGTTATCGCCCTATCTCCCTACTACCCTTCCTTTCCAAAATCCTAGAACGAGTCGTCTACAATCGATGCTTAGAATTCCTTAACTCCCATTCTCTCCTAGACCCCCTCCGATCTGGCTTCCGTCCCCTCCACTCTACTGAGACTGCTCTCTCTAAGGTAACCCATGACCTCCTTCTTGCCAAATCCAATGGCTCCTACTCCATTCTGATCCTCCTTGACCTCTCTGCTGCCTTTGACACTGTCAACCATCCCCTCCTCCTCCATACCTTATCTCACCTTGGCTTCACGGACTCCGTCCTCTCCTGGTTCTCCTCTTACCTCTCTGGCCGGTCATTCTCAGTCTCCTTCGCTGGCGCCTCCTCCCCCTCCCATCCTTTAACTGTTGGAGTTCCTCAAGGGTCAGTTCTTGGCCCTCTTCTATTCTCCATTTACACTCATTCCCTCGGTGAACTCATTCGCTCTCACGGCTTTGACTACCATCTCTACGCAGATAACACGCAGATCTACATCTCCGCCCCCGTCCTCTCCCCCTCCCTTCAGGCTCGCATCTCCTCCCGCCTCCGGGACGTCTCCACCTGGATGTCGGCCCGCCACCTAAAACTCAACATGAGCAAGACTGAGCTCCTCATCTTCCCTCCCAAACCCGGTCCTCTCCCAGACTTCTCTATCACCGTGGATGGCACAACCATCCTTCCCGTCTCTCGGGCCCGCAATCTCGGTGTCATCCTTGACTCGTCTCTCTCGTTCACCCCACGCATCCTATCCGTTACCGAGACCTGCCGGTTTCACCTTTACAATATTGCCGAGATCCGCCCTTTCCTCTCCACCCAGACGGCTACCTTACTGCTACGGGCTCTCGTTATATCCCGGCTAGACTACTGTGTCAGCCTTCTCTCTGACCTCCCTTCCTCCTCTCTCGCCCCGCTCCGGTCTATTCTTCACTCCGCCGCCCGGCTCATCTTCCTGCAGAAACGATCTGGGCATGTCACTCCCCTTCTTAAACAACTCCAGTGGTTGCCTATCAGCCTCCGCTCCAAACAAAAACTCCTCACTCTAGGCTTCAAGGCTCTCCATCACCTTGCCCCTTCCTACCTCTCCTCCTTTCTCTCTTTCTACCGCCCACCCCGCACGCTCCGCTCCTCCACCGCCCACCTCCTCACCGTCCCTCGGTCTCGCCCATCCCGCCGTCGACCTCCGGGCCACGTCCTCCCGCGGTCCCGGAACTCCCTCCCTCCTCACCTCCGCCAAACTGATTCTCTTCCCCTCTTCAAAACCCTACTTAAAACTCACCTCCTCCGAGAGGCCTTCCCAGACTGAGCTCCTCTTCTCCCTCTACTCCCTCTACCACCCCCCCTTCACCTCTCCGCAGCTAAACCCTCTTTTACCCCTTTCCCTCTGCTCCTCCCCCTCTCCCTTCCCATCCCCTCAGCACTGTACTCGTCCGCTCAACTGTATATATTTCCATTACCCTATTTATTTTGTTAATGAATTGTACATTGCCTCGATTCTATTTAGTTGCCATTGTTTTTACGAGATGCTCTTCCCCTTGACTCTATTTATTGCCATTGTTCTTGTCTGTCCGTCTCCCCCGATTAGACTGTAAGCCCGTCAAACGGCAGGGACTGTCTCTACCTGTTGCCGACTTGTTCATCCCAAGCGCTTAGTACAGTGCTCTGCACATAGTAAGCGCTCAATAAATACTATTGAATGAATGAATGAACAGTGCTTGGCACATCATCATCATCATCATCATCATCATAATTATGGTATTTGTTAGGCGCTTACTATTTACTGGGCACTGTTCTAAGCACTGGGGTAGATACAGGGTAATCAGGTTGTCCCATGTGGGGCTCACACTTTTAATCCCCATTTTACAGTTGAGGTACTGAGGCACAGAGAAGTTAAGTGACGTGCCCAAGGTCACACAGCAGACAAGTGGCGGAGGTGGAATTCCCAAGCCCGTGCTCTTTCCACTAAGCCACGCTGCTTCTCTAGTAAGCACTTAACAAATACCATAATTACTATTATTATAAATGAATAATATAATAATATATTATACTAATAATGATATGGAAGAGATGGAAATGGAGAAAACTGGCGGAGAGCCTTGAAGCCCATGGTATGGAGTTTCTGCTTAATGCAGAGAGAAATGGGAATTTCTGAGGAGTGGAGAGACATATGTGTGCTCATCTTCCTGCAGAAACGCTCTGGGCATGTCACTCCCCTTCTTAAAAACCTCCAGTGGTTGCCTATCAACCTCCGCACAAAACAAAAACTTCTCACTCTGGGCTTCAAGGATCTCCATCACCTTGCCCCCTCCTATCTCTCCTCCTTTCTCTCTTTCCATTGCCCACCCCGCACGCTCCGCTCTTCTGCCACCCACCTCCTCACCGTCCCCCGTTCTCGCCTATCCCGCCGTCGTCCCCTGGGCCACGTCCTCCCGCGGTCCTGGAACGCCCTCCCTCCTCACCTCCGCCAAACTGATTCTCTTCCCCTCTTCAAAACCCTACTTAAAGCTCACCTCCTCCAGGAGGCTTTCCCAGACTGAGCTCCCCTTTTCCGTCTGCTCCCTCTGCCCCCCCTTCACCTCTCCGCAGCTAAACCCTCTTCTCCCCCGTTTCCCTCTGCTCCTCCCCCTCTTCCGTCCCATCCCCTCAGCACTGTGCTCGTCCGCTCAACTGTATATATCTTCATTACCCTATTTATTTTGTTAATGAGATGTTCATCACCCTGATTCTGTTTATTTGCTACTGTTTTAACGAGATGTTCTTCCCCTTGATTCTATTTATTGCCATTGTTCTTGTCTGTCTGTCTCCCCCGATTAGACTGTAAGCCTGTCGAAGGGCAGGGACTGTCTCCATCTGTTACCGATTTGTACATTCCAAGTGCTTAGTACAGTGCTCTGCACATAGTAAGCGCTCAATAAATACTAATGAATGAATGAATGTGCTGAGTGATTTTTCAGGAAGGTGATCTGGGCAATGGCATGGAGTACAGACTAAATTAGGGAGAGGCTGGAGGCACGAGAGCGGTGAGGAGTTTGATACAGTAGTCTAACCGCGATATGACCCCAGCTTGAACTAGGGTGGTTTACCATTTGGGTGGAGAGGAAAGGGCGGGTGCAAGATATGTAGTTTAGGAAGAACCCAGGGATTAACCAGTTGACTGAATGGGTGAGCTGAAAGGCAGTGAGGCGTCAAATATGACACCAAGGTTCTGAGACAGGGACAGGGAATTTGGTGGTGTGGCCAGAGAAAGAGAAATTAGGAGGAGGGGAGGGTTTAAGGGAGAAGATGAAAAGTTGAAGTTTGGATGGATACTTTGGGTTCAAGGGGTGAGCATCCCACCCAAAGGGAAATGACCGGGCGGCAGGGCTAGCTTCAGGTGGTGCACAAAAGGGCAGGAATCCATTAACGAGGCAAAGCGCAAGTGGCGCTCACAGCTGAGATATCTGGGATGCTCAGTTGAAGTGTGATGGCGATGCAGGCAAAAGCGTGGCGTGGCAGAGTGGAAAGAGCACAGACCCAGGAATCAGAAGGATCTGGGTTCTAATCCCGGATCCTCTCCTTGTCTGTTGTGTGACCTTGGACAAGTCACCTAACTTCTCTGTGCCTCATTTCCTTCATGTGTAAAAATGGAGATTAAGACTGTGAGCCCCTCCTTGGACAGAGACTATGTCCAACCTGATTAGCTTGTATCTACCCCAGCGCTTAGTACAGTGCCTGGCACATAGTAAGCACTTAACAAATGCCATTTTAAAAAAAACCCTCTTCAGATGGACCTCAGCAAAATTCTGCATATGACATCAACAGGTAATTAAGTTAAAAGGGACAAAGGGTAATAATAATAATAACAATAATATAATTATATTTATAATATATAACTGTGATATATGATTATAATAATTAGTATGGTATTTGTTAAGCACTTCCTATGTGCCAGGCACTGTTCTAAGCACTGGGGTGGATATAAGCAAATTGAGTTGGACACAGTCCCTGTCCCAGGTAGAGCTCAGTCTCAATCCCCATTTTACAGATGAGGTAACTGAGGCCCAGAGAAGTGAAGTGTCTTGTCCAAGGCCCCACAGCAGACAAGTGGTGGAGCCAGGATTAGAACCCATGACCTTCTGACTCCCAGGCCCTTGCTCTATCCACTACACCATGCTGCTTCTCAAGCTGGACTTGCCCGAGGCAAGAGGGTATGAGAGATTGAAGAGCGGGAGAGGGGTTGAGGGTCAATTTGGGAGTCATCCGCAGAGAGCTGGGACATGAGGTCATATGAGCAAAGGCTAGCATGGCAGTCTTCTGTAGCCCCCACATTATAGAAGAACCAACTGGCATCCAGTTGGGAGGTGGCAGGGCTGCGACCGATGTGGGGGTTGTAAAGGAGAAGAGAAAGGGGTGGATTTGGGAGATACTGAGGAGAAAGGCGGCATTTTACCTCATCTGTAAAACAGGGATTAAGACTGTGAGCTCCATGTGGAATATGGACAATGTCCAACCTGATAGCTTGTACCTACCCCAGCGGTTAGTACAGTGCCTGGCACATGGTAAGCGCCTAACAAATACCATAAAAAAGGGGAAGAAAAAGAAAAGATCCATGGGAAAGAAAGAAGGATTGAATGTTGGAGATGAAAGACTAGGCAAAGATGACACCAAGGTTATGAACTGGGCAGGATTTGCTGCTGCCAACGCCCAGGATTTGGGAGGGCGGTGGAGGAGAAGAGGAAGCAATGTAACTTTGCTGGAAAATGAGGAGGTCTGCTCCCGTAGAAGATAGACCACGGGCCTGGGAGTCAGAAGGTCATGGGTTCTAATTCTGGCTCTGCCATTTGTCTGCTGTGTGACCTTGGGCAAGTCACTTCACTTCTCTGTGCTTCAGTTACCTTATCTGTAAAATGGGGATTGAGACTGAACTCCACGTGGGACAGGGACTGCGTCCAAGCCAATTTGCTTCTATCCACCTCGGTGCTTATTACAGTGCCTAGCACATTGTAAGCACTTAACAAACACCATAATTGTTATTATAATTATTATTCCCCAACCCAAAGACTGACCCTAGGGTATTTCTCCAGGTTTGAAAGATCTTCCTAAGGGCTAACCCTTCCAATGAATGGCTCTTCCAGGATGTCAGGACAGACTGGGATCAAGGTCCGAGGTGGGGAGAGAAAAGCAGGGATCTGCCCCCCAGGAGATCTGACGGACAATTGCTCTCCCTGCCTTCAAAGCTTTATGAGGGGCACATCTCCTCCAGGAGGCCTTCCCTGACTGGGCCCTCCTTTCCTCTTCTCCCACTCCTTTCTGTGTCAGCTCTCTCATTCACCCCACACATCCAATCCGTCACCAAGGCCTGCCGGTCTCACCTTCATAATATCGCCAAGATCCGCCCTTTCCTCTCCAACCAAATGGCTATCTTATTGGTACAGGCTCTCATAATATCCCTGCTGGATTATTGTGTCAACCTTCTCTCTGATCTCCCTTCCTCCTGTCTCTCCCCGCTCCAGTCTATTCTTCATTCTGCTGCCCAGATCATCTTCCTGCAGAAACGCTCTGGGCACGTCACTCCCCTCCTTAAAAACCTCTAGTGTTTGCCTATCAACCTCCGCACGAAACAAAAACTTCTCACTCTGGGCTTCAAGGATCTCCATCACCTTGCCCCCTCCTATCTCTCCTCCCTTCTCTCTTTCCACTGCCCATCTCACACGCTCCGCTCCTCTGCCGCTCACCTCCTCACCGTCCCCCGTTCTCGCCTATCCCGCCGTCGACCCCTGGCCCATGTCCTCCCGCTGCCCTGGAACACCTTCCCTCCTCACCTCCACCAAACTAACTCTCTTCCCATCTTCAAAACCCTACTGAGAGCTCACCTCCTCCAAGAGGCCTTCCCAGACTGAGCTTCCCCTTTTCCCTCTGCTCCCTCTCTGCCCCCCCCTTCACCTCCCCTCAGCTAAGCCCCCTTTCCCCCCTTTCCCTCTGCTCCTCCCCCTCTCCCTTCCCCTCCCCTTAGCACTGTGCTCATTTGCTCATTTGTATATATTTTTATTACCCTATTTATTTTGTTAATGAGATGTACATCCCCTTGATTCTATTTATTACTATTGTTTTTGTCTGTCTTCCCCGGTTAGACTGTAAGCACGTCAATGGGCAGGGATTGTCTCTATCTGTTGCCGAATTGTACATTACAAGCGCTTAGTACAGTGCTTTACACATAGTAAGCGCTCATTAAATACTATTGAATGAATCCTGATTTGTTCCTTTTATTCATCTCCTCCACCCCATTCCAGTTCCACAGCCCTTATGCCCATATATGTTATTCACTTATTTATTTATGTTAATGTCTGTCTCCCTCCTTCCCCCCGCCCCCAGACTATAAACTCCTTGTGGGCAGGGAATGTGCCTGTTTATTGTTGTACTGTATTTTCCCAAGCGCTTAGTACAGTGCTCTGCACACAGTAAGTGCTCCATAAATGATGATGATGGTATTTGTTAAGCGCTTACTGTGTGCCAGGCACTGTACTAAGCGCTGGGGTGGATACAAGCAAATCAAGTTGGACACAATCCCTGTCCCATGTGGAATTTACAGTCTCAATCCCCATTTTACAGATGAGGTAACTGAGGCACAGAGAAGTGAAGTGACTTACCCAAGGTCACACAGCAGACAAGTGGAGGAGCAGAATTAGAACCCATGCCCTTTTGAGTCCCAGGCTCGTGCTCTGTCCAGTACACCCCACTGCTCGATTGACTGAATAAGTGAACGATGTGCTTTCTCACCTGAGGAATGGCAGCTTTTCCCTGCCCCTCCCTCACACCCCCAACTCCTTTTGCCAGTCATCCTACCTGCTGGCTCTGAAACACTGACCTTTTATGTGGAAAGTAGAGTTTGGTGGAGGGCAGGGGCAAGCGGAACATGGCTTAGGAGGGGGAGGCAGATGTCCCAACTCTGTGGGGTTGTCATCTCCTTTTGGAGAAGCAGTGTGGCTTAGTGGAAAGACCCCGGGATTGGGAGTCAGAGGATGTGGGTTCTAATCCAGCCCGCACACTCCGCTCCTCTGGTGTTAACTTTCTCACTGTGCCTCGTTCTCGCCCGTCCCGCCGTCGACCCCTGGTCCACATCCTACCTCTGGGCTGGAACGCCCTCCCTCCTCAGATCCACCAATCACACTTCCCCCATTCAAAGCCCTATTGAAGGCTCACCTCCTCCAGGAGGCTTTCCCAGACTAAGCCCATCTTTTTCTCAGTTCGCCCTCCCCCCCACCTCGCCCCGACTCGCTCCCTTAGCTCTACCCCCGCCACCCCACACACTTGTATATATATATGTACATATCTATAATTCTATTTATTTATACTAGTGCCTGTTTTACTTGTTCTGATGTGTATATATATATCTCTAATTCTATTCATTTTTATTGATGCTGTTAATGCCTGTTTACTTGTTTTGATGTCTCTCTCCCCGCTTCTGGACTGTGAGCCCGTTGTGGGCAGGAATTGTCTCTCTTTGTTGCTGAATTGTACTTTCCAAGCGCTTAGTACAGTGCTCTGCATAGAGTAAGTGCTCAATAAATACGATTGAATGAAAGAATGAATCCCCGCTCTGCCACTTGTCTGCTGTGTAACTTTGGGCAAGCCACTTAGCTTCTCTGTGCCTCAGTTACCTCATCTGGAAAATGGGGATTAAGACTGTCAGCCCCATGTGGGACAACCTGATTACCTTGTATCTACCCCAGGGCTTAGAACAGTGTTTGGCACATAGTAAGTGCTTAACAAATACCCATAATTATTATTATTAATGTGGGCATGGAATGTATCTACAAACTCTGCTGGACTGTACTCTCCCAAGAGCCTCCAGGCTGCCTCCCTCCCACCAAGCCATGAGCCCCAAGACCTAGCTGCCCTCCAGAAGAGCTGTTGCACTGGGCGGGATTTAGGTGAGTTCTATAGGGAGACCTACCCAAGCCAGGAGCCCACACCTGTTTTGGAATGGTTTACAAAGCCCCAGCTGGGAGGAAATGATCCCTGAGGAAAATCTGTGACCATATCTGAGAGTTGGTGGGAGTGAAGAGGAGGGAGGTTGACTCTCTTTGCACCCTAGGCTTGTTGAGGGAGTTGCAACTCAACTCTCCTCTCCCCGCCCCCCAAGTCATGCCTCAGAACAGAAAGGAAAGACATCAAGTACGGGCTGGAGTGGGGGCTTGGGGTGGTGGGCGGGCGGGGTGGGGGGGGACACAAGCTACCAAACTTTGTTCCCCCAGCCCCATGAGGGACAGAAATCTGTGTGGCCACATGGAAAGAGCACAACAAGCCTGGGAGTCAGAGGTCCTGGGTTCTAATTCTGCCTCCGCCACTTGTCTGCTGCGTTACCTTGGGCAAATCACTTCACTTTTCTGTGTCTCAGTTTCTTCACTTATAAAATGGGTACTCAATACCTGTTTTTCCTTCCCCCTTAGATAATAATAATAATATTTGTTAAGTGCTTCGTATGTGCCAAGCACTGTACTAAGTGCTGTAGCGACAGGATTACCAGATCAGGCACAGTCCCTGTCCTTTAACTGGGCTCACAGTCTAAAAAGGAGGGAGAAAAGGTATTTCTATGAGCCCCCTGTATCTACTTCAGTGCTTGGCACATAGTAAGTGCTTAACAAATCTCACGATTATTATTATGGAGGTGGTAGTAGTGGAGGGAGACTTAAAGGATCTTTGTTTCGGGGGGCCCTTTGGGTAAGGAGTCCAAAGACAGAGCTTCTATCCAGTCCTGCTCCCACCTCCCATCCTCCCCCTCTATCCTGTCCTTAAACCACCCCCTTCCCCAAACTGATCTTTCTGGCCACCCCCAATCCAGCAGATTAGTCAGAGAGACCTAGCTAGCATGAAATAGGGCTGTCTCCCAGGGTTCTGTGGGGGGTGGGGGGACAGTAGGAATCTCTCTGAAGCAGGAGACCTTTTCTCCATCTTGAGCCAAACTCCCTCTCTTCCTTACACAGAAAGTCTAACCTGGAGAGCAGGAGGGAAAAGGAAGGGGGAAGCCTTGAGGTGGGGGATCTGGGGAAACAGGGTGGGATGGGGCCTCTGGAGATGTGACAGAGAAAACAGAGGGCAGTGGGGGGGGGGGTCATAAGGTCTGCCCCTGGGCATGTGTGTGTGTGTGCATGTGTGTGTATGCAGGTGTGAGTGACTGTGTGGGTGTTCAGGCATGCATGTTTGTGCATGTGGGGGAGTGTGCAAACTTGTCTGCATTGGGGGAGGGAGGCTGGGCCTGCATTTTTGTGTGTGGGCGTAGGTGTGTCTGAGCTTGTCTCAGGGGCTAGAGGGAGAACAGGGATGAGCATATGTTTTGTGTTAGTTCAGTACAAGGGGAATGGGTATTGTAGGGGTCTTTGTGAATAGCTGCAAATGTGTGGGTGGTGGGGCACAACTATGAATGTGGTTATAAGCATGTATTTGTGTGTATCGATCATATGTCTCTGTGTATTTGTGTATATGAGTGTCCCTCATGGGATTGCAAATGTGTATCTATCCTGGGTGACCGTATGTGTGTATATGTCTGACCTGTATTTGTGACTGTACGTTATGTGTGCCTGTTTTGCATGTAGGTAAAAGTGTGTGTCAGCGAGTGTGTGCATCTGTGCATGAATGCGCATGGAGCTGTGCTGAGTACAGGCTCAAGAGGAATGTCCAGGGTGATTAGCTATGGACAAAGAATTGCCAGGGAAAAGCTGTGTGGGAGGAGGCGCTCTCTTGTTCTTTCTCTCTCTCTCTTTCTCTCTCCGCCCCTCCTTCTCTCTCCTTCTTGCATCTGTGCATCTACCAACCCCAGAACAAAATGCCAGGGATAGAGCAAAGCTGACCCTTGTAAGTCCCCCCTCCACCCCCAGCAATTTCCGATCCCATTCAATCTAGCAGGGGACAGAGAGGTTGTTGTCAGGAGAGTTCTGTCCTTCCTCCCCTCTCCCCTCCCCCAAACTTCAGCTGCCCGTGTGGGGGGAGGGCAGGAGAAGAGGACTAGAGGAAACTGACTAATGGGAGACAGAGTGAGAAACGGTAATATTTCCCAGCTCCTGGGAGATGGGAGAAAAGAGCAGCAGCCACCACAGGAGCTCCAGATACAGCTGGGAGAGGAAGGGTCTCTGAGGCCTAGGCCAAGTCCCGATGCCGGGGAGGCGATCTCTGGGCAAACGCCTAGTTAATAATAATAGTAATTGTGGTATTTGTTAAGCCCTTACTATGTGCTAGGCACTGTACTAAGCGTTGGGGTGGATACAAGCAAATCGGGTCCCTCTCCCACGTGGGGCTCACAGTCTCAATCCCCATTTTACAGATGAGGGGACTGAGGCACAGAGAAGTGAAGTGACATGCCCAGGGTCACATAGCAGACAAGTGACAGAGTCGGTATTAGAACCCATGACCTTCTGACGCCCAGGCCCGTGCTCTATCCACTACGCCATGGCGTGTTTGTGGGGGGGGGAGGGTGGGGTGTAACCGCCCACCCCGAGAGTCTCCCCTGATCTGGAGCAGCCAGCTAGCAGAGTGCAGTGCTCCCTGCCGCCACAGGGTGTCACTACCACACCATACCTCAGGAACAGGCAACGGACTCGCTCCCATTCACAGATTTGGGGAGAAAGGAGGGAGGGGGTGAATTTGGAAGGGGGGAGACCCTGAGAAGTCAGTCAAACGTATTTACTGGACGCTTACCAGGTGCAGAGCACTGTACTAAGCGCTTGGGATAGTAAAATATAGTAACAGACACATTCCCGGACCACAACCACTTTGCAGTAGAGAAGCAGCGTGGCTCAGTGGAAAGAGCCCGGGCTCTGGAGTCAGAGGGCATAAATTCGAATCCCGCCTCTGCCACTTGTCAGCTGTGTGACTATGGGCGAGTCACTTAACTTCTCTGTGCCTCAGTTACCGCATCTGTCAAATGGGGATTAAGACTGTGAGCCTCACCTGGGACAACCTGATTACCCTGTATCTACCCCAGCGCTTAGAACAGTGCTCTGCACATAGTAAGCGCTTAACAAATACCAACATTTACACTCTAGAGGGAGAAAACAGCGGGACATACAGTCATTCAATCGTATTTACTAAGCGCTTGGAATGTACAATTCGGCAGCAGATAGAGGCAATCCCTGCCCAACAACGGGCTCACAGTCTAAAAGATGGGCTCACAGTCCCATCTGCACCGCCCCCCTCAGGCTGGCCAGGACCCTGCCCCCCAATCCAGGGCTCTCTTCGGTCCCCAAGTAGGGCACCACCCCACGGGGCCTGGCTGATTGGGAAATGGATGGGCGGGGGAAATGGGATGGGCGGTGGTCGACCTCCACCACATCCAATTTTTAGCGCCGGGGAGGCCAAAATGGCTTCAACCATTCGGAACGCCCCCCGCTTTCCATTTTGTATGGCATCACTACGTTAACACTGCACCAGCATGCAACATAACACAATCACATCATACGCAACACTTTGAGGAAGAGCGGTTCTCCACCAACTCCCTGTTGTCACCTCTTTAGCTGTCCCTTGACAGAGCACTCCCGGCAACTAGGCTCTGAGACACCATTATGCTTTCATCTTTGTGAAGGACCAGGGCTCTGCCATCTTTGAAGGGGGCTGGGCCACTGCTGTCTTTGGGAGGTTCCCTGAGATGCTGGCCTATCTCGTTCACCATATGAATAATCATAATTGTTGCCTTTGTTAAGCGCTTACTATGTGCCAAGCACTGCCTAAGCACTGAAGTAGATACGAGATAATGAGATCAGGCACAGCCCCAGCCCCACATGGGGCTTATTGTCTAAGGAGGAGGGAGAACAGGTATTGAATCCCCGTTTGATTAAGCAATTGTACTTACTGAGTGCTTACTGTTTGCAGAGCACTGTACTAAGCACCTGGGAGCGTACAATATAACAGAATTGGTAGACATGTTTCCCACCCACAGTGACCTTACAGTCTAGAAGAGGAGACAGGCATTGATATAAATAAATGCATTACAGATATATACCTAAGGGTTGTGGGACTGAATGGTGCGAATACAAGTGCAAGAGTGACACAGAAGGGAGAGGGATGGGGAAACGCGAACAAAGAAGCAGCGTGGCTTGGCAGAAGCACTGTGGCTTTGTGGAAAGAGCGCGGGTTTGGGAGTCAGAGCTCGTGGGTTTTAATCCCTGCTCCGCCGCTTGGCAACTGTGTGACTTTGGGCAAGTCGCTTAACTTCTCTGTGCCTCAGTTACCTCAACTGTAAAATGGGGATGAAGACTGTGAGCCCCACGTGGGACAACCTGATTACCTTGTATCTACCCCGGCGCTTGGCATATAGTAAGCGCTTAACAAATACCATCCAAAAAAAGTGAAGTGACTTTCTCAAGGTCACATAGGCAAGTGGCAGTCAGGATTAGAACCCACGTCCTCTGATTCCCAGTTCTGTGCTCTTTCCACTAGGCTGTGAGTTTGCCCTAGCTGCAGGAATGTTCTCATGGACCACTGAATGGTACAGGAACCATCCTGGGTCTATCAATCAATCGATGGTGTTTATTGAGTGTATACTTTATGCAGAGCACTGTATTAAGCACTCGGGAGAGTACAATGCAACAGAGTTTGTAGACACATTCCCTGCCCACAGTCTATGCTATGCACAGTTTATGCTCCAAGATCATAACAATGATAATAATAATAACAGTAATGGCATTTGTTCAATGCTTACTATGTGCCAGGCACTGTACTAAGCACTGAGGTAGATACAAGCCAATCAGGTTGGATGCAGTCCATGTCCCTCATGGGGCTCAGTCTGAATCCCCATTTTACAGATGAGGTAACTGAGGCACAGAGAAGTGAAGTGACTTTTCCAAGGTCACACAGCAGACGAGTGGAGGAGCGGAATTAGAACCCAGGCTTGCCGGATCGCCCACTGCCTTGTCAAATCTGAAATGGGGAGTTGCTGTGCAGGCAGGCACTCTGTGGCTGGGGCAGAGACAGAGATCCAGACAGGGCAGTTAAACACCCAGAGCCACGGGGGTGGCCGCTTCTACAGAGGGGTATCTCGCGGCTGACCTTACAGAGATAACACACTCAGAGCCTCTAATCCCTCCCTCTCCCCCCAGAGCAGAGCAGTGGAGGACTGACCCTTACAGCCCCACCCTCCACATTCTGACTCCATTCAGCTTCATTCTCTCTTTCTGTGCACAGCATGTAAATGTGCATGCAAATCTGCTCGTGTGAATGCGTCCTCTATATCCGTGACTGAGTGTGTCGGTGTGTCTCTTTAAATTTGCGTTCACCATGTCAGGGCGTGTGTCAGTACCTACAGTATTTGGGTTCACTGTCATTATATGGGTCATTGGGTGTGAGTGTGTGTCAGTGGGTACTAATATGTTCCCCGTATCGGTGGGGATGTGAGTCAGGAGGAGTGTGTGTCCCTGTATGTGTGTTCCTCCGTGTGTGTGTCATTGTGTGTCAGTGCAGGTCGGACGGGGCCAGGCCTTCGGCAGAGCCCGACCCTTTCCGGGTGAGGGTGGGGGTGGGAGTAAGGGTGGGGGCGGCCGCCTGATTAACCCCTTCGCCGCCCCGCCGCCTCCGCAGCTCCCCGCGCCCTCCGCCCCCACCCCGCAATGTGTGCGAGAGAGTGGGAGGGTGGTATATCCGGAGCCGCCCCCGGGCAGAGCCAGTTATGATCAACTCCCGGGCGGAGAGCGAAGGTGGGATTGCTATTTTGGGCTGTGACGCGGGGACAGGAAGCGAACCGGCCCAGCTCCCTCCCCCCCGACACACACACAGACACATACACACACTCACACACACCTCTTCCCGCTCCCCCGCCCCTCCTACTCCCCGGTCCGGCGCCAACTGGGGCGGGGGGTCGTCCCGACATCACCCGGAGTTGCGGGGGGGCGGTCAGGAAAGGGTCTTATTTCAAGGGCACCTCCCCGGCTTCATCTTTTTTCCTCTCCCTGCCCCCCTCCCTCGAGGTAACGGGGGGGGGCGACCACCTGGGGGTTAAGTAACCCCCTCTACACTCATTTCCTCCTTCCTCTCCCCCCACAAGCACCGTCTTTAGCCCGCTCTCTGCGCACCAGGAGAAGGCGCCGCCCCCCTCCCGGGCTATGAGTCACCGTCATTCATAAATCCGGGGCTGCGAGCATGCGGCCCAACCTACCGCGCCAATCAGAAACTTCAATGCGGGCGGGGGGGTAGCCACTGAAACCAGGCTTGGGTCCCCATCGTCCCGTTCCCCCCCCCCCACCCCCCGCCCCCCGGAATAGCGACCTCCCTTCACACCCATCCAGAAGTCCGGATCCCTGAAGCTTGAGGGAGCCGAGTCCAGTCCACCCCCCCCCCCCCCCACCGGTGCAGCCGAAGTGGTGGTTTCTTTAGGTAAATGGAAAGAGTTGGGGCCGTCCATCTGTGTCCTAGGGAGAGGAATGATTCGTCGTCAGGACCCCGGCCACCCCAGTCACTCCCTTCCAGATAGGCCCCCCTCCCATCTCAAGGCCTATTTCCGGCTGATAGCTCCCGGCCCGGGGTTGGGGGAGGTGATGCTGACACCGCAGCAGAGGCCTGGAAAAGCAAAGAGGGGCCCCAGGGGGAAGAGACCCTCCCCCACCCCTTTCATCTCCCACAACCCCCACTCCCTCCCCACAGGGCCGCGCCGAGGGTGCGGCGGGTGTGGCGGTGACCCGAGGCTAAAGACTGAGTGGGGGGTGGGGGGCGGGGAGGGTCCTGTGTGCGGGGTTTAGCCCAGCGCCTCGGGCTGAGGGGCAGCGGGGAAAGGGCGACGGGCTGCCCAAGGCTGAGGCGGGAAGAAGGGTTACCAGCAAGATATCCACCCTCCACCCTTTGTTTAATACTTTTCCCTCCCCCTCCCCACCCCCAGTTCCGGCTCCTGGATCATCACGCCAGATTCCCCGGCGGCCCAAAGCCTTGGAATGCCGGCCGCCCTCCCCTCCACCCAGTTCCCTCCTTCCCCGGTTCTGGAGCCGGTGGAGGGGTCTTCCATTGATAAATTTGAGCTCGTCGCCACGGAGACCGCGCCTTCCTTGGCAACCGGGCTACTGCTGGGGCGCTGGTGGAGGGGTGGGTGGCAGAGGGAGAGAACGGGGAGGGCTCTGCAAACCCCAGGTTGGGACGAATAGGGTGTAAGTGAAAGGTGTGCGGGAGGGGGGAATTGTGGATGTGATTGCACGTGTGCATGTATGCGGGTGCATGTTTTATGCATGGGTGTGTGCATGTATGCTGGTGTAAATGCACCTGGGGAAGTGCATTCAAGGTTGAGTGTGTATGTGTGGGCGTGATGCAAGCATGTGCGCATTTATGTGCGCGTGTGTTCGTTCACTATAAGTATGTAGGTTTGCATACATATATATAGATTGTGTGTGTGTGTGTTTATACCCCTCAGATCTTATCCGCCCCCACCCTCTCCTCGCCTGGCCTTGGGCACCTCGGGAATTTGCAGGTCTATTTTTTCTGTACCTCTCAGCCTCTCCCTCCTTTCCCCTGAGTTCACATCCAAGCTAGAATTTCCCTGTCTTCTTAGAAAAGGTCTCAGGGCTCTGCAAACCTCCCCTTAATCAATAGATCAATACCATTCTGGAGACACGCCGGGGGGGGGGGGGGTAATCAGGACCAGGCTGAGGAAGGGAGGTGCAGACAGGAACAGCAGCCCCCTCCCACTGCTCTGGAACACAAATTGATTAGGATGGGGGCCTCCCTCGACCCTCGGGGTTGGGTGCCAGCTCTGCAGGAGGCGATGGGACTCCTGTCCTCGCTCCTCCCCCCGCCCCCAAAATATCCGATTGGGACTACAAAGAACTCTGATCGGGTCTCTAGGACCCGTTAGCTCTGTGTAGTCTGTGACCCCCCACCCCCACCCCCCAAGTCCCCTTTCCAATCTTCGCACTAAAAATGAAGTTCATTCATTCATTCAATAGTATTTATTGAGCGCTTATGTGCAGAGCACTGTACTAAACGCTTGGAATGTACAATTCGGCAACAGATAGAGACAATCCCTGTCCCTCGTGGAGAAGTTTGTCCCTCGTATGGCTGGGGTGTTCTGGACACCTGGGTTCCTAGGTCATTTCCCTTCCTGCCTCACCCCCCCACCCCGTAAATGTTTAATAACACCCCTCTGGCGAGGGCCAGTAATAAGCGTCTGGGAAGGGTTTGGAGATTCCGGGATGAAAGGCCCTGGGGGAGGGGGAGAGGGGCGGTGACACCATGCGGGCCCCCCCCCCCCCACTGTATGCCATCCTTTGAAGTGGGAGAGGGACGGGACCGGGGCTTCAGGACTAGGAGCAGGATCAAGACGCTAAGGGTCACTTTGGGGTCATTCTGTGCTCAGTAAGGGGGCTCCGCCCCCCAATGTATGCCCCCTCCCCACTCCTCCCCAGGCGTCCCTGCAACTCACCATAACAGGCTACAGCCTGGGCGGGGGCTGGGAGCCAAAGGGGAAAGGGGTGGCCTTTCATTGGAGAATCTCAAAGAACCATATAATTAACACCCCCCTCCGGAGGGACTAGGCAGGGGAAACTGAGGCCAGGAAAGATGGAGGAGGGGGACACGCCCCCAGCCCCATCCTGGCTCCCTGCCTCACCTCCCTCAGAGCCCGGCTGTTGAATAAGGAGGGTGCCCCTCCCTTAAGCCCGAGCCCCTTCCCTCCAACTTTGAGGTTGGGCTGCAAAAGTATGAGAGAAGCAGGGAGAGGGAGGCGCTTTCTGCATTTCCCGCCAGACTCCCGCAATCAGATCTGGCACGGGACGGGCAGAGCGGCTGTTCCTGATTCTGGAGGCGCCCCCCAGGAGTGCAGCTTCCAAGAACGCCCCCCTCCCCCCCGCTTATACCATGTCCCTCTCCATTGGGGGGGGGCCTCAGGGACAGGGGGAGACACCGGGGGCTGATGGGTGGAGGACAGAGGCCTCAGCCCCCTAATTGTCCATCGCCCCCGTCCTACCAGCCGAGCCCGGGAAGAAGCGTCTGTGCAATGAGGAGTGGAAGGGTAGAGCTATACAACGGGGCGGGGGCTATATCGGGGGAGGGGGTTATGCACTGGGTTTGGTCTAGGCAATAGGGAGGGGGCCCTAAACCGGGGAAAAGGAGTGTTGTGGAACGGGAAGGGCGGTATGCAATCAATGGCTCAGATCTGTTGAGTGGAGTCTATGCCATGGGGAAGGGACTGGGGATGAGGGGACGGACGATTTGCGATGGGTGGAGTCCCAATGCAGGCAGCGCTTACCCCGCTGCCCCTCAGGCCCCGGAGCACGATCTGTCCCTTGGGCCTTTTCCCCGCTGGTACTTCCTGCCAGCCACACCAAGAGGGGCCCGAAGACTGAGAAGGGAAGAGATGGGGTCCCCTCCGACCACTTCACCCCGGGCCGGTGACTCCTGGGGCGTGGGGGGAGAGAGAGGGGTTTAAAGAGCTGAGGGCTGGCTCGTCAGTCTTCGCTCCCATCTGCAGCCCCCAACACCCCCACCCCACTCCCCTGAGGAGGCTGCAGGTCTTCGGGGTTCCCACGTGGGGGCGCTAGCCCCTTGGGGAATGTGTGGGCCGGGACCTCAGCCTCGGGAACAGCCTGGGGGCTCCCTCCCTATAACGCCTAGCCAGCATAGCTGCTATAGGCGGGGGTGGAGAGAGGTTGGAGAAGCCCAAACAGACAAAATGAAAAGGGGGCGGGGCATGCAAGGGACGGCTATTGGGGCACGGGAAGTGAAAGCCGGGGGCGGGCGGAAGGGATGGGGTGGGCATCGGAGGCCAGCCAAGGGCGACCTAGGAGCTGGGCCCCCACGCCATGCGACACCCTCCCCCCTCGCCCCCCAATACACACGTACGCACCCCTCTGCTCATCTCCCCGAGCTCTGTCCAGGGCCAAGGAAGGCAGGAAGGCATCACGCGGCTCAGGGGGAAATCACTGTCTCCTGTGACCCACAGTTGCCCCCCGCGGCTGGGTCGGCCGGGGGTCAGGGGAATGACTGAGTCAGAAGGTTGGGGGGCGAGGCAAGGGGAGGGCTACTAGTCTAGGGGGCGGTTCCTAGGGTCAAGAGCCACCCCAGCCCCGCCGCTCGACCGCCGGCCAGGTGTTTATTTCCCTCGGGTCTCCCGGTTCTCTGCTTCTGCATTGTTCAGGGAGGGGCAAGGTCGTGTGGGTGTGAGAGAATGGAAGTGTGGGGGTGGTGTTAGTGGGTTTGTCCGGGGGTGTTAATGGGTGTGAGGGTGTATTTCTGAGTGTGTCTTTCTGGGCGTGAAAGTGAGTGTGTTTTTGTGCGTGGGTGTATAAAGTGTGTATTTCAGGAGGGGTGTTATTGTATGTGAGAGTGGGGGTTTTTGTGGGGGTGCTGCCCCTACATCTCATCGATCCGGACGGAGAGGGGGTCGCACCCCCCGACCCTGCGGCGGGCGGGATGTGGGGGCCGTCCAGGGTTGTTGGGGCGGGGAAAGAGATCTGGGGTGGGGGAGGGGGGGCGACGAACCAAGGCTTCACTGGAAAAACAAGCCCAGCTCGGCCACCCGCCTCTGCCTTTCCGGCTTCTTTAGGAGATTCCCGTCCATCTGCCCGTCGGGTTTCCTCCAGGCAGGAAGAAGCCCTGGTTTCCCCAGCAGTCAGCCCTCCTCATCCCCTGCCTCGACCGCCGTCTGCATGCTTCAGGAGGTGTCCAGGCGGAGAGGAGGGCAAGAGGAGGAAAGGGTGACCTAGGCATATGGCAGTGTGACCTAGGAAAAACTGTCCAAGGGCCAGGAGAGGAAAGTGGGGGTGACAGCTCCTGGTCCCCATCTGAGGGAGGGAGGGGTGGTGGAGGGCGCCTCCGTTTCCCTGGAGACACCGTGGCATCGAAAGAGACTGGGTTGGACACAGTGAGTGAGATTTGGGTAAGGGCTAGGGCTGAAGCAGGGTTTGGGAGAACAGAAGACAGTAGAGTAGGGACCCTCCTCCCCTCCCCAATCCCTCTCCTCTCTTTGTACCCTACTAACTCCATGCACCCCCTCCCACCAAGTACCCCCCATCCTGGCCCCCCAGCTCCACGTGGCCGCTGCTCCCTGCAGGGCTGGGCTATGCCCAGGGCCACAGCTCTGCCTGAGTCATGGCATCCTGCACAGCCTGACTCACAGACCAGGAATGTGGAAGCAGGAGGAGCCGCCCCTAGGAGACTTGGGGGAAGAAGGGAAGAGGAAGGCTAGGCAGGGGCTGCAGGGACCAGGGGCCTTGGGACCTCAGGGCAAATTACAGGGATCTGGGGGTTTTCCTGGACCTCGAACAGGCAGGGTGGGCTGAAGGTCCTCGGGAAGCACATGGATCCCAGGGCATGGAACCCTCTACCCTCTATTGGAATAAGGGAAGGGGATGATGGGATCGGGTAAGGGTTAGGTTCGTGTGGCCGGCAAGGGAGTAACTCTAGGAACCCAAAGTACGTCTACTCTGCAAACTCTACACTGTATACACTTCCAGTCTGCACAGACCCCCAGTATACACTTACAAGGACTGCACACACAGTGTATACACACTGTTCGTGCAGTACGTCCACGACCCATAGACACATATACTATGCACAGTTTCCATACACGCTGCTCACACCCACATTGTACTTACACCATACTCAAGTTTACACACTTTTATATATATGCATATACATACACACACACAACATTGTACATACACCATACAACCAGAAAACGCACCTAATTTCTTCACAGCTCAGTTTCCATACTTTACAGACAGCATCGATCCTCATCATACCTATACTAATCGTCCAAGGAACACATCTATTTCCCTCATACACTGTATATATACTCTACACATCTAGTATCCACACACAGTACACCCATTGTTCACAGTCAGTATCCCCATCCAGTATACACCCACTGTTCACTATTCATATCCAATATACACTCATACCGTCCACACCCACTGTTCACATCCAGTATAAACACACTGTAACTATACATACCCAATAGCCTCACAAACCTCCAAACACCTACACATTGCACACCTACCATTTACACATAGTTACATAGCACACTAATATTCCCTTCCTCCTCATACAGATACATACTTAAGCATTCCCCATTCACTGTACACCACCTCCACATGCACAGCTGTACCAACCTGAACGTATTCTCCCAAGCTCTTAGCATAGTGCTCTGCATACAGAACACACTCAATAAATACCACTGATTGGTGTGCTGCGTGAAACCTCTATCCCCTCACCCAGACTCCTCTACCATACCTAGCACTCCGACAGACAGGGATCCTACTATGTCCAAACCCCTTGGGTGGAACCCAATCCCTGCTCCCTCCCCCCCACCCCACCCCCACTCCACCCACGCCTCTCATAGTGGATAGAATACAAGCCTGGGAAAGTCAGAAAGTCTAATCCCCACTCTGCCACTTGTCTGCTGTGTGATCTTGGGCAAATCACTTAACTCCTCTGTGCTTCAGTTACCTCATCTATAAAATGGGGAGCGAGACTGTGAGCTCCACGTGAGACAGAGACTATGTCCAACCTAATTTGCTTGTATCCAACCCAGCGCTTAGTACTGTGTCTGGCACATAGTAAGTGCTTAGCAAAAATTATTATTATTATTATACAAGTGGGTGAGAAGCTGAGCTGAGCCACCTTTCTACTGAGCCTCTCCCCCCCAAATCCCCCATAACCCCCCGGCTCCCTACAACCCCCTCTTCTTGGGCTCCCCTTCTGGCTCCCCCCAGCCAGAAATAGTTCGGTTAGGGGGGGTGGAGGAGGAAAGGCCAAGGACAGCTAAACCAAAACCCCAAAGCGGCTTCCCGCACCCCACAGGTAATCCCCACCCCCAAGACCTGTTCTCTGAGACCAATCTGTAGGAGGGAGTGTTGGGGGGCGGCAGATCCCCTACTTTGTCCCAGTCCTCCTTCAACAGGGAGCTTGCTGTGGAGGAAGAGGGGCCTGGCTCCCGATTGAGTCTTTGGCCCACACGGCCCCATGCGGTTTATAAACAAACATCACCTCCTTCAGGGCAGGACTGTTGAAGCTGCCAGGACCCTGCATAAACAAGCCAGGAGGGAGCTCTTCCCGCCGAAGGACAAACACACAATTGCGAACACAGAGTCACCTGGGCACACAGTCACACACAAACTATTGCACATGGACATAGGCACACAGTCACATGTCCACATTGCACATGCAAGCCGTTGCTCATGCACATAGGCAGACTTGATCACAAAGAGTTGCCCGGGTGTAGTCACCTACACACATGCCACAGTTCATGCTCTTGGGTGCACATGATTGGAAACAGTTGCACACACGCAGGTACGCATTTGTGCACACACTAGTGCATGCACATATGGTTGCATGCATGCAGTTGCTGGCTGCACACTCACCACTGGATACAGTCACAGCTTCTTGCACACAGTCTGCACACAGTTACATGTCCACCGAGTCACATAGGCGCACCTACAGTTGCACACCCAGCTGCACGATTACACATAAGAACACAGAGTTGCATGTACACACATACACGCACTCCTCATGCATATGTACAGGCACCCTCTACCCACACACTTGCATGCACACCCATGCATGCACATCCATGCTCAAGTACATCTGCATACAATCAGAGACCACTACACCTTGCACACCCAAATAACAAAAACCTCAGGCTGGGACCCAGCAGGAAACTGAAAAGCCTCTGTGGCTTTACCCAGACATTGGGTCTCCAGACCCCTGAGTCTGGGGCAGGCAAGGGAGCGGGGATGGGGGAAGAGAGGTCCGTCCATATAGGGAAACTGAAACTGAGGCTCTAAGGGCGACTCTCCTGTGGCTTTGGAGCTGGGGCAGAGAACCCAGGAGTCCTGTGGCTCACCCAGCTCCTTCTCGGTCAGCAGCCCCTCTGGCCTTCTCTCCCTCCAGACCCTTTCTCCCCCCTCCCCCCCCCCCCCCACTTGGGGAAAAGGACTGAGAGAGGGGTTCGCTGTGAGTCAGGTAGAGGCTTCCTCCTCACACGATTTGCATAATCCGGGCCATTTCTGAGAAACCTACCCTGGGGGGACCGGGGAGGTGAAACCTGGGGGAGAGAAGGGCGGAGGAGTGAGGGACAGAGGGGAGAGAGGGTGGAGAAAATGAGAACGAAAGAGACAGAAAAACTGAAAAGAGACCCAAAGACATACGGAGACACAGACCCAGACATAAAAAAAAAAAACAGACGGGCACAAGGAGACAAAAAGAGACCTAGAACTCAGACACAAACACCCGGAGGCAGAGAGACCTTGTCTGCTGTGTGACCTTGGGCAAGTCACTTCACTTCTCTGTGCCTCAGTTACTTCATCTGTAAAACGGAGATTGAGGCTGTAAACCCCACGCGAGACAGGGACTGTGCCCAGTCCAATTTGCTTGTATCTGCCCCAGCGCTTAGTACAGTGCCTGGCACATAGTAAACACTTAACAAATACCAGAATTATTATTATTATTAGCAGAAAGACCCAGAGGATGGTTCTGGCTCAACCCCAATACACAGGACCCACCTCCCCTCAATCTATCCACCTGCCCGCTTACTCAACCCCTCTCGGCTACGGCACCTCCCACAGATCAGGTGGCTAGTACGAAAGAGCAGGGGCTGGGGGCGGCACTGGAGAAGGGGCTGGGGGGGGGGATCAGCTGCCCCAATCTACAGCTATCAGACAGAGCTCACCTGTGTCGTCAGCTCCCCAGGGGGAGGGCAGGGTTGGCTTCAGAAGATAAGTGAAGTAAGCCTTCGCCTTTGTGTGGGTCCCAAGATGGTGGTGGCCCAGATGGCCACACTGTTGCCCTTCTCGAAGATGGCCATGCAACTGCCCTTTTCAAAGATGGCTACAGGACAAACGTGATCCACTAGCAGGCTGGGGCACTGGGGCATGACACTGCAGCAGAGAAACACTCTCCCACAAAATGTCACACATGAAATCACCATGTTGCATGCATGTGCACATGCACAACAGGACCTACTAACATTGGTGTATTGTGCTTTGTGCCCGCAGTGAAATGTGATGGTATCATGCAGAATATGGTGGAGGGGTGGGGGGGAGGGATGAGAACAAAGGTGGGAGTCCAACCCAGACAGCTGTGGGAGAGGGAACAATGAACTCCACAGAGCTGGCACCTCTACAGGATGGGGGGGGGGCGCGGGGGGATCGAGGGAGATGGGGGGATGTGGAGGGGAAAAAGTCTCCTGGAGTGGTGGTGACTCCGCGGCATCCAGAGGGGTGGCATGGATGAGAATGCACAGTGAGATCCCACCAAGGCTCACAGGGGTCCCCCCCACACCCTCCCCCTACCCCCACCTTCCAGCCTGCACCATCACCATGACAACCGACTGGGCAGGATGAATGAGGCTGGGAATGAATGAAACTCTGATTCAAGAGTGGCCAGGCAGGGGGTAAAGGGGGAAGACCAGGCCCCCACTGCACCTGCACACACTTGTGTGTGGGACAGAGAGACAGGCTTGCACATGGACTAACATGATTCTACACACATACACACACACACATTCTTTCCCTGAGGAGGGAAGAAGAGGGGAGAAAGTCTTCAGGAAACTATAATTCTGGCTTTCTGGTGAGCATATTCCAGAAATCCAGTTTGAATTTTACCTGCCTCCACTGAAGGGGCTGGGTTTTAGCAGAGAGGTGGGTGGGGAATTTTAATTACCCCTCTCTCCGCTCCTTCCAGATCCCCCATCTCCCAGTCAAGCCCAATCCTTTCCTAAAGGAAGAACAGCTGCCACTGAGCACAGCCCCCATCCACCCCACCCCAATCCTTTCACCTTCAGAGCTGAGGGGGGTGTGTGTGTGTGTGTGTGTGTGTGTGTGTTGGGAGGGAGAGAGCAGCTGCATAGGGAAGAAGGTGGGGGAAGGAAGAAGAGGAAGGCACAGTCAGCCTTCACACCCTTGTCCTCGCTCATATCCCATACACACACATCTCTATGTCCCCATCCACTCACACTATGCACCCCCACACCCCACATTCCTATGCATTCACACTTCCCACATCCTCATCTCCACACACATCCCTCCTTGCACACCCACATCCCACACCCCTTTCTTTATGCCCACACAACCTCATACTTCATCTGCTCACATCCTTTCATCTCCATGCATATTCACCCGCTGCCCCCTTCTCCTGTGTACAAACACCCGTGTTTCTGTGCTCATACACCATGCACACTCACTGTACTTACTATGTTCCTATGCACACTCATACTATATACCTTACCATACTCCTTGCACACTCCCCCATATACTCTTGCACCCTGCACCCTCCCATTTCTGTGCACAGACACTCCACTCACGTACACTCATTCACTGGGAAATGTTGCTGAGGACAATAGCCCCCTGAGGTCCCACCACAGCTCCTCAGGAGGCAAGTGGAGAAAGAGCTTTAGTTCTCCCTGATTCCTGACCTGTATCTGGTCCCTCTAGACTGTAAACTCATTGTGGGCAGGGAATGTCACTGCTTATTGTTGTGTTGTACCTTCCCAAGCACTTAGTACAGTGCTCTGCATTCATTCATTCATTCAATCTCATTTATTGAGCGCTCGTGATGTGCAGAGCATTGTACTAAGCACTTGGAATGTACAATTTGGCAACTGATAGAGACAATGACTGCCCAACAACGGGCTCACAGTTTAAAAGCAGGAGACAGACAACAAAACACAGTAAGTGCTTGATAAATGACTGAATGAATGAATCTGGCCCCTGTCCTTGAGCTGTCCAGAACTCCATCCCTGCTCCTATTAACTATGTTCCTACTCCCACCTGGATCTGTAGTGCATTTGGATTTGCACCCTTTATTCACCCCATCCTCCACCCCTCAGCACTTCTGTACATAAGCAGTATAGCCTAGTGGAAAGAGCACAGGCCTGGGAGTCAGAGGACCTGGGTTCTAATCCCAGCTCTGCCACATGTCTGTGTGACGTTGGGCAAGTCATTTCACTTCTCTGTGCCTCAGTTACCTCATCTGTAAGAGGAATGAAGAGTGTGAGCCCCGTGTGGGACATGGACTGTGTCCAACCTGATTATCTTGTATCTACCCCAGCCCTTAGTACAGTGCCTGGCAAATAGTAAGCACTGAATACCATTTTTAAAAATCCCTAATCTATTTACTTATATTAATTTCTGTCTACCCCTCTAGATTGCAAACTCATTATGGACAGGGAGTGGGTCTACCAACTCTGTGGCACTGAACTCTCCCAAGCGCTTAGTACAGTGCTCCACACACAGTAAGCACTTAATAAATTCCACTGATTGATCGATTGATTCTATTCTGAGGCCTGGAGTAGCCAGATCCTAAGCATCCAGGACTCCATTAATACCTTGAGCCAGAGTCAGGGAGACAGGGACATAGTCATAGAGAGCTAGAAAGATGGAGAAATGGAGAGAAATAAAGAGAGATGGAGAAAGGCAAAGATGGCGATGGTCAGAGAGACTGACAAAGAAACAGAGACATTCTCCAACTGCTTGGTGGCTGAGTCACCGTAACCCACCACCAACTACGGCAGTTGGGACACCCAAGACACCATCACACGTGCGCACACACACATACACACTCACCCCCTGCAGACAGACACAAACCCCACTGAGGCATACATACCTCATACACCCACCCACACATACCCCATCGAGGCATAAACACATCCCACAGACACATATATTCAATCAGCCACCTGCAGATACAACAGACCCCACAGAGGTACGCATTACCCACATACGCCCACCCACACATAACCTAAGGAGGCAGACGCACAGCCCCCAGGCACACATTGACCCCTCATCCGCGCTCACAAGTGCACATATACCTACATGCACACACAACCTCACCCCACTCCTTCCAGGCCCCACGTAGCCCGCTCGCGGCTGGCAAGCTCCGGCACCTCCCCCCAGGCCCAGCCCCCAGCTGCATACCATTGCCTGTCTTCTGCCGCCAGGGAGTCCAGGAGAAAGGGAGGGAGATAAGCCAGGGTGGGGGTCTCTTCTGCTCCACCCTCCACCCCTGCCCAGCTGCCCCTGGCTGCACATTTTCTGGGGGCCAAGCTCTCTGCCCACCGGGAAAGGGGGCCCTGGGGAGGATGGGGCCAATCAGTTAACTGCATTTATTGAGCACCTATCGACGACAAAGCCCCGTACTCAGGGCTTGGGAGAGTACAATAGAAGCAAGGAGCAAGCACCCTCTCCCCAGGGCGCTTAATGGCTGGGACAGACGGACAGACGAAAAAGATTGAGAAATAGTGGAAGCCCGAGGAAGGACAAGGATCGAACAGAGAGCAGTCCAACTATGCCCGGAGGAATTGGCTGAATAAAAAAGTGAACATACAAATAAATATGCATATGTACAGAAGGGCTGAGAGGCATGCCCCTCCTCCCCCGCGCCTCGCACTCGACTGTGCAGAAAGGGGAAACTGAGAGGCTCCAAAACGCAGGGAATCAGGAAGGGGGGGAGGGGCTGAGAAGTCAGGAATCTCCCCGGCCCCCGCCGGCGTGCGACCGCTTCTAGGGCCGAATGCGGGGGCGGGCAAGGGCGCGTAGGGGCGAGCAGGGGGGCGGGGGAGGTCGAGGGAGTTCCCAACACCGCCCCCCACCCCCATCTCCCGGGGGCTTTCGGAGAGGCCCCGCTCTGGAATCTGGAGGGGAAGGAGGGGGTTGGGGGTTGGAGGCTGGGTTTACTCGGGGGAGGAGGGGTCGCGAAGAGGAAGGGGGACAGCTAGGCGGAAATTCCCGCCTACCAGAGCCGGGGGAAGGGCGGTAGGGGCAATGAACACGGTCTCCTATGCACTTCCCCCCACTAACTCCCACTGGGGGGAAGGTCGGGACAGCCCCCGACCCAGCCTCCTGGGTTCTCTTCCTGGGAATTAGCCGCTTCTGACCCCGCTGGAATAAGGCATGGTCTAGGTGGGGATCTCAGAGCCCTCGAGGTCCGCATCCTCTTAAACTGGTCGGGCGGGAGGGAAGAAGCGGGGGGTCTCCCGGCTCTGACTCCTCGCTAAAGCCAGTCTCGCTGTCAGCTACTGCCCGTCCAAGTCCGACTCCTCCCTCCCCCTACTTTCCTTTGCCCCTCCCCACCCAGAACAGGAAAGAAAGGGAACAGGGAGACAGGGACACCTCTCTCTGAACCTAGCCTACCCCTCCCTCCTGGGCCCCCGGCTGTTTGGGGCTAACCCTTCTGGAAACAAAGGGAGGCCTGTTCCCGGGGTGGGGGAGCTCCGGCCAGACCCCCGCCCCCCCTCCCGCTGGCCTCCATGATGTCAGCGGCCTACTACGCAGCCCACGGGAAGGGGGAAGGGAGGGGAGGACAGGGGTCAGTCGGCCTTCCTCCTCTCCCCCCAAGGGTGAAGGTTCTTTAGGGGAAGGGGAACCTCTGGATGTGTGCCTCCGTTTTCCCAGGAGGAAAAGTGGCGCTGGGAGCAGGCAGGGGAAAGTCACGGGTGGAAAGGTGGGGGACCAGGTCACATGGGGGCTGGCAAGTTTATTTTTATGTCCGATTAAGCCTGGACCTGCGAAGGGTGTTGATTCCAGGGCCCCTGTCTTCCCCCGTGACCCCCGAGTGTGTGTGTGTGTGGGGGGGGGGGTTCTCTATGCTTTCCCTGTTCCAGTGCCTCCCCTGCTCTCCTCCCTGGCACTGCTCCTTATTCCACTCGAACGGCTTCCCCATTCTCAACCCCCTCCCTGCCTTCCCCCCTCTTTCCTTGCCGGAGGACAGACGGAGAGGCTGAGTCGGGAGCCAGGGGAACCAGAGGCCCCTTCGTCCTCAAACAAATATCAGCAAGCAACTTTGAGGGTGCCACCCTTAACCCTTCTCCGTCGGGAGTACTCAGGGGCTCTAGACTGTGAGCTCGTTGTGGGCAGGGATTGTCACTCATTGTTGTATTGTTGTACCAAGCCCTTAGTACAGTGCTCTGCACACAGTAAGCGCTTAATAAATACGACTGAATGAATGAATGAACCCACAGGAAGCCACTAGGCTGGCTGAACCCAGTGGCAGTGCACTGGCTCAGAGTATATATGTGTGTCGAGGGGGTGGGGGTCCGCTTCCAGCCCTGCAGCTTCAGTCTGAGGCTTCCTTGTCAAGAACCAGTCGCTTGCCCTATTACCTCCCCCTACCTCCCAAAAAAGAATCCCCAGCGTCTGGGCAGCCAACCCCCCACGGGACAGCCCAACCTAGCTCTGCCGTAGGCCTCTTTCTCAGACGGATTCTCATGCCAGAAAGACTCAGGGAAAGAAGGGGGGAGAGAGGGAAGGGGAGGGAGGCTGGGTCGCCCCTTCCTCCCCCCTCGCCCCCTGCAAAGGAGTTGAGAGCTGGGGAGGGGGGGGGCGGAAGGCCCAACTGCTCGGACGGCCACCTGGAGGGAAGGTAGAGGCAGACAGAGGGCGGGGGCCGTTGAGCCACCCTGCCCCGCAGGACTGAGTCACCGCCAACCCAGCGCCCCCCCGCCCGGGGCCGGCCCCGCCTACACACCTGGGGAGTTACCTAGGCTACGTACTCCGGGGCTGGGGAGCCGGAGCGGGGGTGGGGGGAGATCCTGGCCGCCGCCAGCCTTTCCCCTACGCGCTCTCCACTCCTGGGGAGGCCATCTCCTTGGTTCGGCCTTCTTGCGGTGTGCCTGCCCCCTGCCCGCCCCGGTTCTGGGAATCCGTCCCCCCACGTTGGAGAGTGGGGGAGGCTGGGCCCAAAAGGGCGGGCGTGGCAGATTTTAACTTGTTTTGAGAGTCCCGAGGGGAAAGGTGGGGGCAGGGATTTGGAGATTTCAAACGGGACGAAGAGGAAGGAAGGGTCCGAGATCGAGACAATACCCCCCTCCTCCCCTGGGGATTTTCTCCCAGCGACCCCGTCCGCTAACCGCCTCCCCCCCCAACGGTTGGTAGGGGCCCCGCAGGAAGGTTCTGAGGTTGAGTGTTTTAGGTTTTCTTACTCGCAGAAGAGCTCTAGACAGACCAGTTTCCGAAGGAGGGATTAGGGCCTAGGGTCCTCTACTGGGATTCCCCCCCGCCCCCGCCCTCCACGGAAACGGGTAGGTAGGGGAGTGGAGGGGCTGGGGAAAAACAAAACAAAACTTCCCTGCTTGGAAGGTCCCAAAAAACAGCGCCATCCCCGTCGTAGCTTGGGGAGTCCACGACACCAAGCAAGGGAAGGGGGGGGGGGGCGTACAAACAAGCTCCCAGCTCCCCGGTGGGGGTAGTGAGGCGGGTCAGAGGGCAGTGCCTGGCCTCCTTTTGATGTCATTCTTCTGGCGCGGAGGGGAAAATGTCTTCAGGGTCTTGGGTTGCTGGCTCTCCCCCCACCCCCATATCATTCTTGCCTTCTGCCCGCCTCTCCCTCCTCCCTCCCCTTCGTTCCCATTTTCCAGAAACAAATTGATGTCTCTCTCGCGCGTGTCCCCATTCCCCAATCTTCCTTTCAAATGATTCTCTCCGTCTAGTGGGGAGAAGGACCCAGGCATCTTGGATTCTAGCTTCCCACCACCTCCAGCTGCGGGCTCACAAGGGCCTCCACATTGGCCGGGGGGGGGGGGGGGGGGGGGGGGGGGTTGAGGAGTCCTCCCTCCTCCCTCACATCTGTACCCTATCTTCTTTTCCAGCATATACCCTCAGGGTTCACGTCAGAAGGTATGCAAGGGAGAGGCAATTGTCTCAGGGCACATCTTCAGTGGGCCAGGAGCACAGTTAAACCGCCCTCTCTCCTTCACGCCCTCCTCCCCTGCCTGGGACTCCTCCCTCTTCATATCCCTCAGACCATGGCTCTCCCCATCTTGAAAGCCCTTCTGAGATCACAACTCCTCCAAGTGGCCCTCCCTGATTAATCTCTCATCTCCCCTCTGCATCCCCCACAACTGCCATTTCAGTATTTCCACTCCACCTAAGCAATTAAGCACTCCACCCCCACCCCACAGTACTTATGTACATAACTTTTATATACTCTTATTAATTACTCCAAACTGTAATTTATTTAAGTATCAACTTCCCCTCACTAGATTAGAAGCTCCTTAAAGGCAGGAATCATGTATACTCACCCAAATGTTTGATATAGTGCTCTACACTACAGAAACAGCTAGAGAAGCAGTATGGCCCATTGGAAAGAGCAGGGGCCTGGGAGTCAGAAAGACTTGGTTCTAATCCCTGCTCCACCACTTGTCTGCTGTGTGACCTTGGGCAAGTCACTTCACCTCACTGGGCCTCAGTTCCCTCATCTGTAAAATGGGGATTAAGACGGTGAGCCCTAAATGGGACACCAACCTGGTTTCCTTGCATCTACCCCAGGGCTTAGGACAGTGCTTGATACATAGTAAATGCTTAACAAATGCCATCATCATCACAGAGTAAGTGCTCAGTATGTACTATTGATTAAAAACACCCAGCTCAAAGTGGCACCTGGAGCAAGGGGATGTATTAAAAGTCCCTCTGGAAAAACATTCTAGGTGTGAGGTATTGATCAGACTTTGATATAGAATGTCATTACACTATATGCAATGGCATCTTTATGTATATATCTTTAAATTATATATTTTATATTATAAATTATTCATATTAATGTCTCTAGACTGTACGATCATTATGGGTAGGGACCTTGTCTGCTAATTCTGTTGTATTGCACTCTCCCAAGTGCTTAGTACTGTGCTGTGCACTTAGTACAGTGCTTTGCATACAGTAAGTGCTCAATAAATACAATTGAATTAATGAATGAATATTAAGTGCTCAATAAGTACCACTGATTGAGTGGTCAAATGTCTGAAGCAGGCCTAACCCACATCCCCCTTGAATCAGAGCTGGGCTCTGCAGTAGGGGGGAAGGGAAGCAGAGGTTCATCCCCATCTCCACCAAGATATACTGGATAGCCCCACCTCCTGGACCCCTTCCCAACTCTACCTCAGTCTCCCACCACACCCTACCTGGGGGTGCAGAGGGCCAAGATCTACTAAATCTGCCAGCTCTTTTCCTCCCGTTTGCTTGTCCCTTGGGAGCAGTACAGCAGCACGGTAGACTGGCCCCAGCCTGCAACACTCATCACACACACCAACCCCACCCTCTCCCCCAAATCCTTCCAACTCTTCTTCCCTTCTCTCTTTCTCACTCCCCCAGATGGGGTAATCACCACCCTACAGCCACCCACTTTCAACTCCCATGGCTGGGGCTGATCCCTTCCCAGTCATCCAAGAGAAACCTATAACTTCCCTTCCCCCAACCAATCCAGGTCCCTCCTTCCCAGCACACCCTGCCTCTCCTATCCACTCTTTTCCCTTCCTCCCCCACCCCTTCAATCATTTTTCATGGATAAGAGCAAATAAAACTCACCGCTGGGTCCCCTCAATGCCCCCTCCTTCCATAAATCAACACACACACATATCTTCCCCTTTCCCAGCAGATGGAGTGGAGAAGCTGTTTCTCATCTGCATTTGGTCCAGTTGGAGTAGATAAAGCCCAGAGAGGTTAAGTGGTTTCCCCAGGGTCCCTCAGCAGGACTGGGTCAGAAGCCAGGAACAGAAGACGGGCATCTTGGCATCCTCAGAATTTGACTGCTTCATGGTGCTGGCTCCTCCCCTTCCCCATTCTTCCCCTCTTTAGCCTGTGCCTCTGTCTCTCTTAGTGTGTCTCTCAGATTTTCCGAGTCCTGAGCATTTCCTTACCGTCTAACCTCAGAGCATGACCCATGCATCTCCCCAGAGCTTAGCTCAGCTTGACCTGCTCAGTTCCACAGGCTGGACTCAGCTGTGGCCTTTCTTCTCCCCACTCCTCCTCTCTGCCAGAGCCAGGCTCATGGTGACAAGTTTGGAAGAACCTCGGGTGGTGGGGCTCTAGTTCCCCAAGGAGGAAGTTGAGAAGGTGTAGTAGTCTCAGGATCATTCCCTTTCCCTCAGGATCTCCTTTTGAGGTCAGACACTGGAGCAAAGGCAGGCAGCCACATCCCCCCACCTCCTGGCTCCTGACAGGAAAGGTATGAGCCAGAGGCAAGAGGTGGCTAGCTGAGGGGAAAAGATAGGGTGTCAGGGAGGGAAGAGGGGCAGGGAGCTGCCCCCGCCCCCCACAAAGGCAAGGCAAGGCAGAGAAGACTGTCTCCTCCCAGCAGCTCTCTCACCCTCTGACCTCTCAGGAATTTGGGATGGAGAATCTGGGGCCCAGACCCTGGGGGAGGGGGAGAGAGGAGAGAGAGAGGCTGCAGCTGCCAGCATTTTCCTCCCAGCCAGGCTTGGCCCTTCCCAGGGAGAGAGAGAGCCCCAGGGGATGGGGTGGGGGCTGTACTGGCCCCCTTCAGAGAGGGGCCTGAGGGGCGGGGGAGGGGAGAGGAGAAAGGTATGTGTATAGTGGGGGAGGGTTGGAGGCACTCTTTCTCTCTGTGACTCTCCTCTGTCTCTGCCTCTTTTTGTCTCCAACTACCACTCTTCTCTCTGGGTTTTGGTCAGTCAATCGTATTTATTGAGCTCTTACTATGTACAGAGCACTGTACTAAGCTCTTGGGAAAGAACAATGTCACAGATCCATTCCCCAACCACAACGAGCTTACAGTCTAGCTGGGAAGACAGACATTAATATAAATAAAATTACACATATATACATAAGTGCTGTGGGGCTGGGTCGGAGGAGGCTGGTCTCTCTCTGTCTTCTTTGTCTGCCTCTGCCTTTCTGTCTCTCTCTGACTCTACCACTTTTCTCTGTGTTTTGGCCTCTGACTCAGATTTTCCAACTGCAAAGCCCTGCTCCCTGTTTCCCGACCATCCTTTCCCCAAAAGGGGGGCAGGGGGAGAGCATGCACCCATCCTCTACCCAGCTGGCCCTTCCCTGGGGGCCACCCAGTGGGTGACCTGCCCTGGGCGCCCATCGCTGTTATTTCACCCAACTCCTGGGACGGGTTGAGGAGAGTAAGAGACACACCCGTCCAGCCTGGTCAGCAGAGACACCCACCGCACACTCATACTAAATCAACTTCTTGGCTCTCTGTCTTCCCTGCCCTTGCCCAGGTTGAAAAAGTACTCCTTTGATCAATCCAGATGCTTTGCAAGGAGCAGTGAACTCATTCAAGGCTGACTGACTGGTTAGAGCTTCACCAAGTATGTTTTGCTGACAAGGGAGACTGAGGCCTGGGAAGGGGGGCACCTATCACTTTCCCCCCACATCAGGCCAACCCTGTAATTGTTCCCTTAATTAGCCCCTGGTCTGGGAGCACCAAGGGGATTGATAGGCTGAGAGGGCCACAAGAAAGCCTGTTGCCCAGATTGGAGTGAGTGCCTGGAGTGGTGAGGGGGCACCCCTTTTCCTGGTTCCCTAGGCTACCGAGCTGGGCAGCTGCTGACTATTTCCTGATTGTTCGGTTTCCTAAGTGGGAGGCCAGGGGAAAGGGTGCGGGGAGCGGGGGGGGGGGGGGGGGGGTCTTTGTGTATTCCTTAGGGGGCAAGTATTTATAAAGTGCCTAAGTGCCTAACTGCACTATGCACTGGGGAAAGTACAACAGAAAGAAGTGGCATGTTCTCGACCCACATGGAGCTTAAATTTAAATGGAGAGGTGGACATAAACATTTACAAATAGAATAATAGGAGTATATAACTGAATGCAGAATTAAATTAGCATGTATTCACAAGTGCTGAAGACGGGTCCTCTGGGTACATGTGTATATTGTTGAGCTGTATGAATGGGTGTGTACATATATGTGGGTAGGTGACTGCAACTAACTGTGTTTGGGGATGAGAATGTGCTTCTGTGTGTGTGTGTGTGTGTGTGTGTGTGTGTGTGTGTGTGTGTGTGTGAATGCATGAATAGGTGTTCAGGTCTGTGTGGGTGTGTGCAGGATGGATTTTGTGTTTGTTTTTTTAATGGTATTTGTTAAGCACTTACTATGTGCCAGGCATTATACTAAGTTCTGTGGTAGATACGAGCCAGTCAGATTGGACACAGTCCATGTGCCACATAGGGCTCACAGTCTCACCAATGACCCTCTTCTTGCTAAATCCAACGGCTCCTGCTCCATCCTAATCCTCCTCGACCTCTCAGATGCCTTTGACACTTTGGATCATCCCCTTCTCCTCAGTATGTTATCCAACCTTGGCTTCATTGACTCCGTCCTCTCCTGGCTCTCCTCTTATCTCTCTGGATGTTCATTCTCAGTCTCCTTCACAGGCTTCTCCTCCCCCTCCCACCCCCTAACGGGGGGGGGGGGATCAAGGTTCAGTTCTCGGTCCCCATCTATTCTCCATCTACACTCACTCCCCTGGAGAACTCATTCGCTCCCACAGTTTCAACTATCATCTCCATGTGGATAACACCCAAATCTATATCTCCTCTCCTGTTCTCTCTCCCTCCAGGCTTGCATCTCCTCCTGCCTTCAGGACATCTCTGCTTGGATGTCCTCCCCCCACCTCAAACTCAAAATATCCAAGACAGAGCTCCTTATCTTCCCTCCCAAACCCTGTCCTCTCCGGAACTTTCCTGTCACTGTAGATGGCACAACCATCCTTTCCGTCCCACAAGCCCACAACCTTGGTGTCATCCTTGACTCTGCCCTTTCATTCACCCCACATATCCAATCTGTCACCAAAACCTGCTGGTCTCACCTTCACAACGTCGCCAAGATCTTCCCTCCTTACCATGTTAGTATAATCACTTATCCTATCCCGACTGGATTACTGCATCAGCCTCCTTTGTGACTTCCCAATCTCCTGCCTCCCCCCACTTCAGTCCATACTTCATTCTGCTGCCTGGATTATCTTTCTACAGAAACGTTCAGGGCATGTCACCCCCTCCTCAAAAATCTCCAGTGGTTACCTATCAACCTCCGTATCAAACAAAAAGTCACTTTTGGCTTCAGAGCTCTCCATCACCTCGCCCCTTCTTACCTCACCTCCCTTCTCGCCTTCTACATCCCAGCCTGGACACTCCACTTCTCTGGTGCTAGCCTTCTCACTGTGCCTCGATCTCCCCTGTCTCGCAGCCGACCCCTGGCCCACTTGCCCAAGGTCACATAGGAGACAAATGGAGGAACTGGGATTAGAACCCTCTGACTCCCAAGCCCCTGCTCTTTCCACTAGGACATGCTGTTTCTCAAGTTCTCTGTATATGTGTTACTGGGGGGTGGGGTGATGGGAGGTGTGCCCTGGGGGTAGGTGAATGCACATGCAAATGTATGTATTGTATTTATGTATGTGCGCTTGTGAGGGCATACAAGTGGACAGATGGGTGCTTGAGCTTTAATAATGGGTATGTTTGTGTTGTATTATATGTTCTGTATGTGTCTATGCACATGTATGTGTTTGTGCATGTGGATATGTGTGTAGAAGTAAATGCTATTTATTCAATCCTTATTTATTGAGCGCTTGTTGTGTGCAGAGAACCGCTCAAAGCGCTTGGGAGAGTACCCACATGGAGTTTACAGCCTGGTGCGGCAGGTGGGGGTGGAGAGAACGACGATGGAGGATGAACAGACATTAATATAAATAAGTAAATTACGGATATGTACATAAGTGCTGTGGGGCTGGGAGAGGGGATGAACAAAGGGAGCAAGTCAGGGCGACACAGAAGGGGGAAAAGGGAGCTGAGTCAGGGAAGGCCCTTGGAGAAGATGTGCCCTCAATAAGGCTTTGAAGCCGGGGAGAGTAATTGTCTGTCGGATTTGAGGAGGGAGAGCGTTCCAGAGGGAGAGCGTTTCAGGCCAGAGGCAGGATGTGGGCGAGGGGTCAGCGGGCAAGATAGATGAGATCCAGGCACAGTGAGAAGGTTAGCACTAGAGGAGTGAAGTGTGCGGGCTGGGTTGTAATAGGAGAGTAGCGAGGTGAGTAGGAGAGGGCAAGGTGATTGAAGGCTTTAAAGCCAATGGTGAGGAGTTTTTGTTTGATGCGGAGATGGATGGGCAACCACTGGAGTTCCTCGAGGAGTAGGGAAACATGCCCTGAGCGTTTTTGTAGAAAAATGATCAGGACAGCAGAGTGAAGTCTGGACTGGAGTGGGGAGAGACAGGAAGCTGGACACAACAAGCAAGGAGGCTGATGCAGTAATGCAGGTGGGATAGGATGAGTGACTGTATTGTGTTAACAGTTTGGATGGAGAGGAAAGGGATTTGTGTTTGGTGTGTGTGTGGATATGGGTGCACAGCCCCAGAGCACTAATGTTCTACTCACCTATTTTCCTATTTGTAATTTAATGTCTGTCTCCCCCAGTAGACTGCAAGCTCCTCATGGGCAGGGATTGCATCTACCAACTGTTATATTGTCCTTTCCCAATAGCTTAGTCCAGTGCTCTGCACATAGTAAATACCATTCATTGATTGACGGACTGATCTCTTTGACCATTATATATGCACAGTTGGGACTATGCTAGAGTTTGTGCTCAGGTGTAGTCTCATGGGGGAAGGTTCACTTTATACACTTTTCCCCATCCTCTAGCAGTATCACCCAAGGAATCACCAATCTTGAAACACTATACTCTCAAAGTCCCACCCAATTCCCTGGCATCCCAGGAATTTGCCCATTCCCCTGGGGAAAGGTAGTCTGTGTCAGAGGATATATGCTCTCCTCGGTTTGAGTGCCTTGTCCGCGCTGGGTTTCAGGCAGATGTGAAGGTTAGATGTAGTTACCAGGGTGGAAAGAATTTGAGGGCAGAATTTAAACTCCTAGGTCCCCTTCTCTTCCTGCCCCTCCACCTTGTCCTGCTAGCATAACATCACCTCATTTCTCTCCTTCTACAACCCAGCCCACAAACTTCACTCCTCTAGTGCTAACCTTCTCACCATGCCTCGATCTCGCCTGTCTCGACATTGTCCCCTCGCCTACGTCCTGCCTCTGGACTGGAACGCCCTCCCTCCCCAAACCCGATAATTACTCTACCCCCCTTCGAAGTCTTACTGACCGGCACATCTCATCCAAGAGACCTTCCCAGACTAAGCCCCACTTTTCCTCATCTCCCATTTCTTTCTGCATCACCCTGACTTGCCCCCTTTGCTCTCCCCACAGCCCAGCTCCACAGCATTTATGTCTATAGTAATTTTATTTATTTGTATTGTTGTCTCTCTCCCCTAATCTAGAATGTAAGGCCATTGTGGGCAGGGAATGTGATGGTTTATTATTGTATTGTATTTTCCCAAGCGATTAGTACAGTGCTCTGCACACAGTAAGCACTCAATATATAGAGAAGCAGCGTGGCTCAGTGGAAAGAGCATGGGCTTTGGAGTCAGAGGTCATGGGTTCGAATCCCTGCTCGGCCACTTGTCAGCTGTGTGACTTTGGGCAAGTCACTTAACTTCTCGGTGCCTCAGTTACCTCATCTGTAAAATGGGGATTAAGATTGTGAGCCCCCAGTGGGACAACCTGATTCCCCTGTGTCTACCCCAGCGCTTAGAACAGTGCTCGGCACATAGTAAGCGCTTAACAAATACCAGCATTATTATTATTATATATATGATTGAATGAATGAATGAGTGTGAACACAGGAAATGGGAGGAGAGGGTGGCACACAAAACTCAAGTGCTGTTGGGACAGGGAATCTCAGGGTTAGAGCATATGGGAATGGGGAAATACCACTGCTCCCAATATGTCTTTAGTCCTGAACCCAGGCATCTGGGAAGTTGCCTTGGGACTGGAGTACTTTCCCAAATCCCTGATGATTTCTTCAGGTACAGTTGTTGAATTGTTGGGGTTCAACATGACCCCCAAACTTCAGATGAGTGCTCCTTGTGTACAAATGTGTGCCTAGCATTTTGTCTGTACTCTGTGAGTAACCATTATTTGTATATTTACTAAGTGTGTGCATATGTATGTGTGTGTATGTGTTCTACACTCCTCTGGGAAGTTCATCTGCTCTCACGGCTTCAACTACCTCAATGCAGATGCTTAATCAGTGGTATTTATTGAGTGCTTACTGCGTACAGAGCGCTTAGTATAGTGCTAAACAATGACTTCAAAATGGACCTCATTAGCCCTGACCTCTCCCCTTTCTGTCAATTTCATATCTCCTCCTGCTTCTAAGACATCTGTACCATGGATGTCCTACCAGTACCTCAAACTCAACATGCTCAAAACTGAACTCCCCTGCTTCCCTCCCAAATGATCTCTTCACCTAATCTTCCCATCACAATTGACAACACTACCATCCTCTCTGCTTCAGAATCCTGTAACACTGGCATTATTTTTCAACTCCTGTAGGTTCTTCCTTCAGGTGTGATCTCCCTAAAATTTCCCCTCCTCCTCTCCAGTCCTTCCCTCCTCCTGCTACTTCTTCAACTCTCCCATCTTTCCCAGCAGTATCTGAGGAGATCTCCTGCCTTCTTTCAAAATCCACCCCCTCCACCTGCGCATCCAACCCCATCCCTTTGTACCTTATCAAAGCACTTGGCCCCTCCTTTCTTCCCTCCTTGACCACCATCTTCAACTGTTCTCTCTCCAATGGCTTCTTCCCCACTGCTTTCAAACATCATCATGTCTCCCCTATCCTAAAAAAACCCTCCCTTGACCCCATGGCTCCCTCCAGCTATTGCCCCATCTCCCTCCTACCGTTCCTCTCCAAACTCCTTGAGCGAGTTGTCTACACCTGCTGTCTCCATTCTCTCTCCTCCAATTCTCTCTTCGACTCTGCTGTCTTTCTCCCCCTCTAGATCGTAAACTCACCGTGGGTGGGGAAGGTATCTGTTATATTGTTATATTGTACTCTCCCTAGCATGTAGTACAGTGCTCTGCACACAGTAAGTGCTCGATAAATACAACTGATTGATTGCCTGATCTCTAGAATCTGCCCCTTCCTCACCAAATCGATGCTATGCTTGTTCAAGCCCTTCTTTTATTCTGTGTCAGTTACCGCATTGGCCTCCTTGCTGACCTCCCTACCTCCTCTAGTCTATCCCTTCTCCAGTCCTTACTTCATTCTGCTGCCCAGATCGTTTGTCTAAAACATCGTTTTATACGTTCATCTCCCCGCTTTTCACAAAATCCCGGTGATTGCCCGTCCATCCCCAAATCAATCAATCCGTGATATTTACTGAGCATTTACTGGGTGCAGAGCACTGTACTAAGTGCTTGGGAGAGTACAATATAACAGAGTCGGTAGACCTGTTTCCGGTCCACAAGAATCCGGTCCACCATCAGGCGGAAACTCCTGAGCACTGACTTGAAGGCAGTCCATCAGCTCTCAGGCTTTGCTCCTCTCAAGCCAACCTACTTCCTTTGCCTTGAACTTGTATTGTTGTATTCTCCCAAGCTCTTAGTTCAGTGCTCCACACAAAGTACACACTCAATAAATACGACTGAACAGATGAACTTCCTCCCCTGCAGACTGCTGCTCTCCCCATCTTCAAAGCCCTTTAAAAATCTCATCTCTTTCGGGAAGCCTTCTCCGATTAAACTCTCACCTCTCCAGTTGCCATTCATGAACAAATCTTTATACTCTTATTGCTTCCCCCCACCTGTAATTCATTTTAGCGTCTGTCTCCCTCCCTAGATTGTAAGCTCCTTGAGGTTAGGGATCAGGTCGACCGACTCTACAGTACTCTCCAGAGCACTTAGGACAATGCTCTGCACAATAAATACCGTCGATGGATCGATTCACAGTGTACTTTGGGGACAAGATCCCTGCACAGGGAGAAAGTACGCAAGCTATGTGCGTACACGGAGAATGCGGGCACGGGACTTGAGGACACAGCGTGCATGTACACAGGGCAGGTACGCACACTGAATATGCATGACCACGACGTACCTGCACCGCAAGGTGAGTGCCTGGAATTAGTGGTCTTTGCGTAAACGATAGTTGTGTCGGCCAACAGGATGTGTGCGTGCATGCCCGGGGCTAGGGCGAGGGGGAGTGAGTGACAGCTGGTGAGTCCGAGCAGGAGTCTCAGGCTCGCGTCGGGCCGCGAGGGGGTTTTCCTGGCCGCGGCTGCTGTCGCCTTCCCCGAAGTAGGAGGCGGGGCGAGAGGAAAGGGTATGCAAACGAGGGAGGGGAGGGCTTGACCCCCTCCCACCGGCTCTGAATCTGGGGGCGGCACTGCTTCCGAGGGATGGAGAGGGGAGAGCCGCTCCAGCTCTCTCCCCCCATGCCCCCAGCCTGGGCCAGGCTAGGGGGAGTCGGGGTGTGTGTGCGTGGGGAGCTTCCCCTGAGCCTGGACCCCAGCCCCCCCCCGCCCCCCCGCTTTCCGGTACCCTCGGGATTTGTCGTCTTCGTCTCGTCCCCCTCCCCATCTTCACCCCATCCCATCGGTTTGGGTGGGTTGGATGGCAGTGGGCAGCGCTCACTGCTTTCTAATCGGGTGACCCGGGCCAGGGTGCCCCCCCCCCCCAGGAGAGAGGGAGCAAGATGGGCGGGGGAGGGGGCAAATAAAAGGTGTGTGTGTGTATGGGGGGGGGTCTCTCCTTCCCCGCTTCCGCTGCGGCCTCAGCTGGAGGAGGGGCCCCGGGGCTCCCACAGTGACGTCAGAGCTAGGCCCGGATGGGGGGGTGGGGGGGAGGACGCGAGCCACTTCCTCTCTTCGCTTCCTGCGGCTCATTCAGGTTTTCTGTCAATGGGGGAAGCTGGGCGGGGAGGGGAGAACCCCGGGGTTTGGGAGAGAAACGAGGTCGGGGAGGAGAAAGCCACATACACACCCTTTGCCCAGTTCTCCCCCGGGGAACCGACCGTGGTCCATTTCCTGCCACCTGGTCGGGGTCCTGGCAGCTTGAGGGGGCAGGGGCCCGAGGTGCCCCTGGGCCCTCCCCGTCCTTGGTGGTGCCAGCCACGGGGCCCTCCAGAGGGCTAGTGTAGGAACGGATACAGTCCAGCTGCCCCACTCTTTCCCGCCCACGGTTTGGTTTCCTCCTTTCCCTTGCCCCTTTCCCTCCACCCCCTTCCCCAGGCCTAGTGGCAGGTGAGGGCCCGCAGGGACAGGGAGATCAGGGCTGTCTGGGGTGGGGGGCGGGGGACTGTGGGGAGGGAAGCACTGCCTCCCCCCGCGAGGATTCACTTGCCAGACACCCCCCCCCCCCCGACTTTTCCCCATCGCCCTCGCCTCTCTTCTGCCCTCCAACCCCCTCCGGGTGTGCCAGCTGCACAGAGCTGGAGAGGCACCAACCAGGGCACCACCCACATGGCATGCCCCAGCGGACAGAAGCCAATATCCGGGGAGGTGGAGGGGGCAGGGGCCCAGTAGCTCTGCAGCCTCCTCCGCCCTCAACCCCTCCCAAGCCCCACACCCACTTCTAGGGTGGGACAAGGTTGCCCCTGACCCCACCCACAGGAAAGGCGCTGCCTCCTAGTCGAACCTCTCCCACCCCTCCACTTCTACCCAGAAGACCCATCTCCCCAGTGACCAGGATTTTTTTTGTATTTTGGGAGGGTTCTGTAGAAATCCCCCCCCCCCCCGCCTACCCCCGCCCCCCGCCTCCACCCTGCTGTCGCAAGCCTCCTGGCCTTCCTCTCTGCTAGTTTTGGATGCTTGCCCAGCCCTCACTCGCTGCCCTCTCCCTCCACCTCCGTGCCCACCCTCCACCCCTAAATTGGGTTGCCTCCTCCCACTGTCCTGCCCGGGTGTGTATCTGTCTCCCGTCTTCTGCATGTCCTGTGTGTAGGGAAGGTCTGGGGATCAAGATTTCTGGGTTCAATTCCCAGACAGCTCCATCCTTCTTTTGGACCCCCCATCCCGCCATCGGGGGTGACGGGGAGGATATCTAAGGGGAATTGCCCCCTAGCAGCCACCATAAAGAGAGTGACAAAGCTGATCATAACAACAGGAACAACTAACCCTCCGGAATCTGTTTCCCTTTTGAACCTCTCAGTCATCCTCTCTCTCTCACACATACACACATCCCTCACTGGGGGAGGGTGAGAGAAGGAGGGAAAAGGCCCAGGGAGGTCACCTAGACTAAGGTAATGTAGCATGGCCCCAGGTCAGGATGAGGACAAGAATGTGCTGGAGAGAGTACACTATAACTATAACTACACATATTCCATGCCCACAAGGTGCTTACAGTCAAGAACCCAAAAGCTACCCAGTCCAACGGGTATGACAGTGTTCAGTACCCCAAAGGGGATGGGGGATGAGATTAGAGAGGGAGCAGAGCTAGTGCTGGTCTGCTTGGAATGCCCTCCCCCTTTTTCAAACCCAGTCCTCCCCTCATTCCAAAAGGTTAGAATAAAAAAAACCCTGCTTCCTAATAATAATTGTGATTTTCGTTAAGCATTTACTACATGCCAGGTACTGTTCTAAGCACTGGGGTAGATACAAGACAACAAGATTGGACACAGTCCCTGTCCTGCATAGGGCTCACATTCTCAATCCCCATTTTACAGATGAGGGAACTGAGGCACAGAGAAGTGAAGTGACTTGCCCAAGGTCCCACAGCAGACAAGTGGTAGAGCCAGAATTAGAATCCAGGTCATACTGATGATGATGATGATGATGGTATTTGTTAAGTGCTTACTATCTGTCAAGCACTGTGCTAAACCCTGTGGTGGTTACAAGTTAATGAGGTTGGACACAGCCCCTGTCCCACATAGGGCTCACAGTCTTAACCCCTATTTTACAGACAAGGGAACTGAGGCACAGAGAAGTGAAGTGATTTGCCTAAGGTCCCACAGCACACAAGTGGAAGAGCCAGAATTAGACTCCAGGTCCTACTGATGATGATGGCATTTGTTAAGCGCTTACTATGTGACAAGCACTGTCCTCTAAGCCTTGGGGTAGATACTGAGGCCCAGAGAAGTGAAGTGACTTGCCCAAGATCACACAGCAGATAAGCGGTGGAGCTGGGATTAGAACCGAGGTTCTTATGACTCCCAGGCCCGTGGTCTATCCAGTAGGCCACACTGATTCCTCTGAACTGCTTGTCCAAATTTGCCCCTCTGTGCCTCGTCCCTTCCGTCCCCTCCCCGGCACTCATGTCCCTCTCCGTCAATGATAGGTTTACTGTAGTGGTCTATTATCTGTGACCTTACTAATCCTTTGGTAGATTTATGTTTCGGTCTCATCTGTTTTTGTATTTATTTGCCTAACTCAGAGTCCCGCACAGGCCTGACACCTGTCCACCCTCCTCTCCTGCCCTCCCCTTGGTTCCAACCCTGCCCCCACTTGGGGGACACCCTTTTTCCTGCCTGGCTTCCTCCGGCCCTGTGCCAGCACCCCACCTCAGGTCCACGACCCAGGATGAAGGGGGCGGGGGACCTGCCCCGGGTTCTGCCTTTCCTCCTCCGGTCCCTGTCCTCTGTGCACAGAGGGGTGAGTGGGTGGGTGGGTGCGTGTCCTCTGGGTCCCCGATCTCCTGACTGCCCCTCCTCAAAACGCTCAGCTCCCGGTCCCGCCAACAGGCGAGTTCAGACCGACGGAAGATGGAGTGGGCGGATGGGGGGGGCTGCCCGTTAGCGGGGAGCAGGGGGTGGGGGCGGGGGAGAGGCCACGGTCTCTACTTTCGGCCCCCTCTCGGGTCTCGGGGCCACAAGACTGTCCCGCTCCCTCCGCCCCCGTCGTTCGCTTCCTGTCCTGTAGCGGGAAGGTCCCCGCCTGCCCGCCCGCCCCCCTCCGCCCAGCGGCTTCCCGGGGCCCCAACCGGATCCGAGTCCTGGGAATGGGGGGCGGGCAGAGGGGCCGGCCCCTCCACCCCCAGGCTCGGAGTCCTGACCGGAGGGGGCCGGGCAGAGAGCGTGAGAATCTGCCTGTGGGGCCGGAGAGGCTCGAGGGGCGGGCCGAGGCCTCTCTCCCCAACTTTAGCCCCCTCCCCCACCACGCCCCAAGGGCTCAGCAGCACCGAGCACAGAGGCTGGACTGAAGGCGCCTGGGTCCCCTGAGTCGACCCCCCCCCCCCAGCTGCGGGGCTGGGTATCTGCCTTTCTCCCGGGGCGGGATCCGGTGGTGAAAGCGAAAGCTGTTTTCTCTGCCCTGCGCTACCCGCCCGCCCCCAGGTGCCCTCACTGTGGCCAGAGGGGAAGGTGGGGAGGGTGGAAAGGGCGTGGGTAGAGCTGTTGTGGCCTGCGGGCCCCCAGGGCTGCCGCTTCCTGGAACGGCACAGCACCCTCGGGGGGGTGGGGTGGGTGGGAGGGGGTGCGGGGGAGCCAGGGGCTCTAGCTCCCCTCTGCGTCGGAGGGGACCACGCCGAGGGGAGTGGGGGAGAACAAATGGCACTCGGGGCGTGGGAGGACTGGGGTCGACCGGTGGGGGTGGGGAAGTGGGGGTGGGGAACGGGCTCACTGGCCTGGCCCATTTTTTCCAGCCAGCGCCCCGTGGGCAGTTATCTTAGTCAGTAGTCAGCCCCAGGGGAGGGGATCGATTTGACCTCACCTTAGATCTCCCTCTGCCACCTGGCACCGGACCCCCACACCGCCAAGGGCAGCGAGGGAGGGAGGGGAAAGAAAACCGTGGAAGCCATTTCCCCCACCCCAGATCAAAGGAAAGAAGCTTCCAGAACCAACGGGGGAGGGGAAGGGGCTGCGAGAGTCTCCCTCCCCAAGTAGGCAACGGGGATAGTACTCAAGGAGAAGCAGTGTGGGCCAGTGGAAAGAGCTAAACTGTAAACTCTGTGAGGGCAAGGATTATGAGTACTCTTTCAAGGACCTAGCATGGTGCTCTGCACACAGGAAGCACTCCCATTGATCGACAGACTGGGATTCAGGGGACCTGGGTTCTACTCCACACTCTAATCAGTGGCATTTCTGGACTGCTTAGCGAACTGTGGTAGACATCCCTACCTTCCAGGAACGCGTAGGCTGGCCACCTGTCAGCCATACAGCCTTCAGACTATCTATAAATAACGATTGAATGAATGAAAGACTGTAAGCTCCTCCTGGGCAGGGAACATGCCTACCAACTCTGTTGTATTGTACTCTACCAAGCGCTTAGTACGGTGCTTTGTGCATACTAAACACTCAGTAGAATGCTGGGAAGCCTCATGGCCTAGTGGAAGGAGCCCGGACCTGGAAGTCAGAGGCCCTGGGTTCTAATTACAGCTCCACCGCTTGTCTGCTGTGTCTGTTTATTGTTGTATCGTACTCTCCCAAGCACTTAGTACCGTGCTCTGCACAGAGTACGAATGAATGAATGAATGAATGAATGAATGAATGACCTTGGGCAATCGCTTAACTTCTCTGGGGAGAAGTTATCTTAGTTACCTCATCTGCAAAATGGGGTTTAAAACTGAGCCCCATGGGGGACATGGACTGTATCCGATCCGATTAGCTTGTATCTACCCCAGCGCTTAGTACAGTGCCTGGCACAGAGTAAATACTTAACGAATACCATAAAAAATAAAAAAATACCATTGATCAGGTGAGTTTAGGCAAGTCACTTCACTTCTCTGTGCCTCAGTTACCTCCTCTGTAAAATGGTGAATCAATACCTGTTCCCCCCACCCCCCCTTAGACTGGGAGACCATCGTGGGACAAAAACCATGCCTATCTAATCATAGCCACCCCAGCACTTACAGTGCTTAGCACAGAGAAAATACCATAATCATTACTAACAACAAAACTTCATCAGACTGTAGCCCTCCGCTACTAACTGCCATACTAGATGACCTTGGAACTGACCCTCAGTCACTGTGGATCTAGACATGGAGCCCCACGTGAGATGAGGACTGTAGCCAACCTAGTGGTAATAATAATAATAATTCCGGTATTTGTTAAATGCTTACTATGAGCCAGGCACTGTACTAAGCTCTGGGGTGGATACAAGCAAATCGCGTTAGACACAGTCCCTGTCCTACGTGGGGCTCACATTCTCACTCCCCATTTTACAGATGAAGAAACTGAGGCACAAAGAAGTTAAGTGACTTGCCCAAAGTCACACAGAACATAAGTGGTGGAGCCAGGATTAGAACCCCATGACCTTCTGACTCCCAGGCCAAGTGCTTAGTACAGTGCTTTGCACACAGTATGTGCTCAAGAAATAGGATTGAATGAATGAAGAGCCCATGCTCTACCCACTGTCCTATACTGCTTCTCTAGTGGTATTTATTAAGCGCTTACTATGAGATCTGATTACATTCTATCTACTCCAGTGCTTGGCACAGAGTAAGCATTCAAAACACCCTTATTATCTGGACAGCCTCCCCTTCTTGTGAAATGGTATTACTTCCTAGTGGATTGGGCCTGGGAGTCAGAAGGACCTGGAGTCTAATCCCAGCTGTGCCACTTTTCCACTGTGTGACCTTAATTTTTCTGTGCCTCAGTTACCTCCTCTGTAAAATGGGGATTGACTGATCCCCAAGTGGGACTGTGCCCGACCCAATCTGCTTGTGTCCACTCCAGCGTTTAGTAGTGCCTGGACCATAGGAAGGCTAGTGGAAAGACCACAGGCTTGGGAGTCAAAAGGTCATGGGTTCTAATCCTGGCTCTGCCACTTGCCTGCTGTGTGACCTTGGGCAAGTCACTCCATTCATTCATTCAATCATATTTATTGAGCATTTACTGTGTGCAGGGCACTGTACTAAGCGCTCGGAGGAAAGTACAGTTCACTTCTCTGTGCCTCAGTTACCTCATCTGTGAGATGGGGATCAAGACTGTGAGTCCCACATGTGTCCAACTCAATTTGCTTGTAACCATCCCAGCGCTTAGTACAGTGCCTGGCACATAGTAAGCATTTGAATGATCATCATTATTACATAGTAAGCGCTTAACAAATGCCAATTATTTATTACTTGCCCTCTGTGTGAATGCCCCCCAGCCCAAAAGTTATTTGAAAAATGAAGGGCTTCTCCCACTTCTTCCAAATAGTCATTCCAGTTCCCCCTAGACATCACCACTGTAACTGACTGAGATCCTCCACCTCCTAGAGAAATACACAAATCCGGTGTTGCTTTTTTCAATGTGTTTATTTGAAACCTTTTCTTTCTAACTTTCTGCTTTGAATACAGGTAACTTAAATGAGGTGATATGACCCGTCTCCCCCTCCCGCCACCACACTTGGAGAACATTAATGCTTTGTCTCTCGACTTTCCCTGTCGAGTGGATTTCTCCGAAACTAGGGTTTTAGGGAGAGGAGAGGGGCGGGAGTGGAGGGGGTGGCGGGTAGGAGCGAGCAGGCACAGTGTCTTTTTTTAAAAAAAAAAAACAACAAAACAAAAACCAAACAATAAAACAAGAACCGGACATTTAAATAGATATCCAAATCGTCTTTAAAAACAAAGCCGCATTGGTTTTTTTTTTATGGAAAAAAAATTGAACCCTTTCCCCAGACCCCCTGCTCCCTCCCACCCACCCCTTCCCCCAAATAATTACAAAGCTACAGTAACACGTGAAGTTCACATCTGATAAAACATGAAGTGTAGTCACATGACCAGGATGGGGGAGGGGAGGAATCTGCATCTCTAGGCCTGGGAAGAGAGAAGACGCCAGAGAGAGGACAGGACAGGGATACAGGGATAACGGAAAAGGAAAAGGGGGAGAAGCTGTCCTCTTGGGGAGAGAAAAAAAAATTGAAATGTTCCACCAGGCAACAGGCCTGGGACAGAGACGATGGGTGGGGGAGGGGTGAAAAACCCAGAACAGCAGCACCCCCACCTCATTGGGCACATTCAATCTAGACCCCCACTGCTGTCACCTTTAAGGGCTGATTTGTGGCTTTCAAAGGTGGGGAAGAAGCCCTCAGGACCTGACCGGAGCCCCCTCCTCCCCCCAATGGGATCAACTCTACTTCAAACCAGCACATCCGCAGCCCTGTTTCCCCCCAAATTAAGAAGAGGGGCATTTCAACACTGCCCCCCGCCAACATATAGACAGACATAGCACACAACTCCCAGTTTACACAGATCAGACAAGAAGAAGCAAAAGAAATAACATTTCTCTCCAATCCAAGGCGGGAAACTGGATGAATCCCCCTTACTGGCTCAGTCAGATAATTAATAACTCTATAAATAAAGCCCCCAGCCAGGATGAGCAGAGCAGTGTGTATTCAAAAACATTAAAAAAAATTATATATATACAGAATAGAGGAAGGAATTGGAATTAAAACAGAAACATGAATGGGAGAGAGTGACGGGGTGGGGTTGGGTGGGGGTGACTAGAATTTCCTTCGTCCAAGTGACCCCTGCCCCTGAACACTGCTGCAAATACAAACCCGTGAGAATTGGGGGGGGTTGGGAGGGACACAGACACAGGGGAGAAGCAATAGGGCGAGGGGTGGGGGAGAGGGAGATAGGGTCCACTGCTCCTCCATCCCATTCAAACAATAAATAGAAATGCTTCATCCCCAACTCTCTGGGACAATCCTGTCCAGACACAGAGAGGGGTGCACATGAGGTGACCTGGGTTTTTTTTGTGTGTGTGTCTTAACCCAGTCTTCCCTCCTAGCAGTCTGACCCCACTTCCTCCCTCCTCCCCACCCCCAAACCTGTAAAGTGCATGTGATTTCATTGATTTAACTCAACCTGAATGTGGGAGAGGGGCTGGGGGGGAGGGGACTTGGCTGGTGGTTTCCAGAACTTCTATCTTGGACAAATGCTACATATATGGAAGGGGGAAGGGGGAAGGGGGAAGGGGGAAGGGGGGGAGAAGAGGGAAGACCCAGCCCCAGCACCTAAAACCTGTTAGTGTCCCCACCTCCCTTTCTGTATGTGTGTGTGCGCGTATGTCTTTCTCCCTGTGTCTCACAACCTGAAGGAGAGGGCGTGGGGCCTTAGAGGGTGGGAGGTGAAAGGGAAAAACAGGCAGACACCTAGCAACAGAGCAGCTTTTTGTTTTTGAAACACACGTGCCTCCACCTTCCCCAGGCTCAGTCCTGGGTCCGGACAGGAGGAGACCTGGGTAAGGCAACCGGAGTCCATAGAAATGAAAATTCAAAATAAAAAGTCAAAGAAAGGAAACACATACACACATGCACTCGCCTGTCTCTCTCACACACATACGCACACCCACACACAAAATGTGGACGCAATTGTCTGTCCTTGCCAGGCTACCCCCACTCCAACTGTCCTGAACCCCAGAGGGAGGGAGCAAACACTGTTCTGCGGGGGGTGGGGGTGTCCTTTCCTCCAGAGGCTCTTCCCAATCCAGCGTGTGGGGGGGAGGGGGCAAGAGGGCCAGGGTGAGGGCGGGGCTCACAGCTCCCAAGTCCTAGGCCAACCCCAATTTCTCCAGCGGCCTCTTCCAGCTGGGCGGGGGGAGGGGGGAGTCTGATGGAGGGGTGGAAGGAGGAAGGGGTGGGGTGGGAGACGGGGAAGGAAGGATTCATGGCTCGCCAGTCCTAGGCCACCACAAACTCAGACTTGAGGTCAGCTTTGACCTCGGGCTTCCAGAGCGAGTCCTCGAAGTCGAGGTCCAGACTGCCATCGCTGGACACGCTGCTGTTGCTGTTGGCGCGGCTGGACTTGCGGTGGGGCAGCCAGGGGTATGGGCTGCGGGCGTCCCGCCGGGCCTTCCGGCGCAGGCGCTTCTGCTGCATGAGCAGCTGCAGCCGTTCCACCTTGCAGCGAGTGGCACGGTTCTCTGTCTGCCGCAGGCGGTCGCCTGGAACAAATGGAGAAAGGAGAAGGGGGCGGGGGGAAGGGGGAGGAAGAGGGAAGAGAGGGTGTTGACATTTGCTTTGTGGGAGGGCAGCCCACTGTTCCCTCCCAACCGGGGATGGGAGAGGGGATTGTCCACTTAGGAGGTAGTAGGACCCCAGACCCCTTGGGGGGCAAAAACAAGAGCAGCCCAACACCGCCCACCCGAAAGAGGACCCCTCTTTTGATCCTCTGACCCCAGTTAAGGGGGCTGGCTGTAGAGGTGACCACAGACGGGGGACAGCCAGGCCCACGGATCAAAGAGAAACGGGAAGCTGGGGGTGGCGGGGGGAGAGGCCCGGATGGCCAGAGTGCCCTCAAACAGGCCCCTGGCCCTGACCCCTTGGCCAGGGGCCAACCTGCTGGCCCACCCAGCTGGAGGCAGGCAAAGTCAGGTCTCCCCGACATTAAGAAAGGCGGGATTGTGTGCCTATCCACGCCCTCCGGTGCCCCCACCGCTGCCTACCGCTTCCGAGGAGCCGGGCCAAAAATGCCAGCTCAAAGCTGGACTCTCCCCACCCCCACACCCCCCCACACCAGCCCCTGGCCCTCTCAATAGGACCTTTGTCCATCTTGGGAGGTGGGAAGGCAGTGGTTGGGGATAGCAGCATTGTATCCAGGGGAAAGAAGGAGGGAAGGAGGGAGAGACAGAGACATATATACACAGAGACAGAGAGAGACACAGAGACAGAGAGAGCACCAGAGCCACCCAAAGATGTAGAGAGAGACCCACAAAAGGAAGGGGAGGAGAAGGGAGGGCAGGGGATCCCAGAGGAACACCCCTCAGGGGAGCGATGGGATCCAAAGTCATAGGCAAACCCAATCCACATGGTTCATCCCCAGCCGCTGACCTCCCTGGGTCTCTCCAAGGGGACAGGAGAAGAAATTTCTCTTAATTGCCTATGCCAAGTAACAAACCCATGGATGGACTCATGGAGGTCCAGCCAGGCATGCTGGGGTTTCCAAGTTTACTCCACAGTACAGTAGGGAGATTCAATTCCTACCAGGATGTGAAGCGGGGGCGGGGAGAGGGGAGAGAGGGGTATTTAACCTGTCCAGGGCCAGACTGAGGTGAGGACTACTTCCTGCCATGGACTCTGGAAGGGGCTGGTTCTCATAATAATGCTTTGTGTGTCCACGGATTCCCCGGGGAGGAAAAGCAGCTGGACAAGCTCCCCCCTCCCCCTCCGGCCAGCTGCTCTGGCCTCCGCCAGGCGGGCAGACAGAGGGGCCCTCAGAGAAAGGGGGCTGGGGAGGGGGGAGTCATGTGATTAGAGATGAGTGAGGGGGAAAAAAAAGAGCTAGAAAGCTAGAAAGAAAGAAGGAACCCGCAGACAGACTGACAGATGGATGGACAGACAGGTGACTCTGCCCCGTCTTGCTGCTTCTCCCAACTACAGCCCCCCCACGCCCCCACCAACACCCCACTACTTGCCCTCGCCTACAGTCACAGCAGAGGGCCAGGGGCAGACACACTCAGGCATGTCCCCCTTCTCTGGTACCCACGAGCTCATATTAGGCTCGGCCACCTGGGGGCGGTGGGGCAGGAGAGCTGTCGGGTCGGGGGGGGGGCAGGGGTGGGGGGCACATGATGCCCACCCTCGAGACTGGGTATCCCCACGAGCACTCACCAGCAGGCTTACACATGCGGATCTGGCTCTGGCACTGGACAACGGCGGTGGGGTGCAGCGGGAGCTTCTCACAGGAGGTAGCAGTTTTGGTGGTGGTATCGGGGGAGGGCAGGGGGGAGGAGGAGGAGGAGGAGGAGGAGGAGGAGGAAGTGGTGGTGGCGGAGGTGGCGGTGGTGGCAGAGGTGGCGGTGGCAGAGGCGGCGGGTGGGCACCGGGTCTGGCAGCGCAGCTGCGCCAGGGACTGGGGCATGCCCTGGTAGTGCCGGGTGGCGCTCAGGAGGTCATTGAGGATCTGAAGGACGGTGCCAATGTCCCGGCGTGGCCGCCCACTGCTGTCCTGGCAGTTGGGGTGCAGCGTGCCTGGGAGAGGAGGGAAGGTCACGTGAAGGGGGCCGGAGGAGAGGTCGACGGGCTGAAGTTCCGGCCGGGGACGGAACCGGTCCCTTCCTTCTGGAAGCGTCCCGGGCTCAGACGCTCTCTCCCCGTCACCTCCCCACCCTGACCCAACAGAGGGCCTGCGGGGAGCGGTGCAGATACTGACCTTCCTGACCCCCAGGGGTGGGAGGCGCCAACTTTTCGTTGTGAGCGTGTGCGGGTGTGTGCACGTGGGGGGAGGGGGGAGGGGAGGCACGAGAGGGGAGAGCGGGGCAAACGGGCTTTGAAGAGATTATACACTCCTTGAGAGCAGGGATCGTGTCTTTCACTTCTAGCGTGGGTCTCCCAAGTGCCTGGTACGGTGCCCTGCACACACACGAGGTGCCCGGTACATGCTGTCCATGATGATGGTCAAGGAGACCCAACTGGGGTCTTTCCAGCCCCGCCCGGCAGCTCTGGGGTCTTGTCGGAGACCCGGAGTGAGTGGGGCAGGGCGTCCAGCCCAGACGGCCGTGGGGACGGGCGCAACCGGCTTCACTCACGGCTGGACACCCGGTGGGGGAGGGGCGGGGGAGGGGGGCGCCGGCCCCCACCGCCTCCACGCAGCTGGCGCTCCGGCTGGGGAGGCTGGCGAGTCTGCGTACCAGAGAAAGTCCCTGAGAAGACGCCAGGAGCGTGGTTCACGAAGCTCTCAATGACGGCGCCAGGTTTGCGGGAGCGGCTGGCCGGGGTGGGGCTGCCGCTGTGGGGGGAGCTGGCGCTGGTGCTGGGGCTGGGGTTGCCGCCACGGGACGAACAGTCCACCTGGCGAGGCGGGGAGAAACGGAGACACACACACACATACATGGGACAGACATTAGCTCTTGCCTCCACTCCGGTGGGGAAGACCCCTCCCCTTAGGCCAGGAAACCCCCACCCGACCCTGCAGGGTCAGTCACGACCCTCGCCCAGCCTGGATCAGCAGGCCTGCTTGCGTTCGCCCAGACCGAGTGCCCACTGACACCGGGGGCAGGTCTCCCAGGCCCCAACCTCCCAACCCGAGCTGGGGCTCTCCAGGTCTCCGCCTCACTCACCTCAGGGCAGGAGGACAGCAGGCTGCTGTTAACCGTTTGGGTGCTGGCGCCATGAGAGCGGAACATTCCGGCGGCGGTAACGGGCGCGGGGTTGGCGGCGGGCACGCGGGCATTGAAGTTGGCAGAAGGGGAGGAAGCAGCGGTGGCGCCCGTGGTTCCATGGAGAGGCCGGCATTGGGCAGAGGGGTTCCCCGTGGCAGCACCCGGCTCCCCCCGGCTGGCGCTGTGGTGCCGGTGCTGCAGCCCGCCCCCTGCCTGCTGGGCGGCCAGCTGGAGCTGCACGAACATCATGTGGTCCCCGACCCGCAGGGCCAGAGTCAGCGGAGAGCGGCCAGAGAGGAAGTCGTTGACCTGAAGAAAGGAGGTCGGGGTGGGTGGTCAAGCCCTCTGTTGCAGATCCCAAACCTTCCCCAGACTGTCAGCTCGTTGTGGGTAGGGAACCTGTCTTCCGACACGGTTGGGTGGCCCTCTCCTGAGCACTTAGTACGGTGCTCTGCTGCAGACAGTCAGAGTTCAGTAGATACCACTGGCCGATTCCCCGACCCCGCCCAGGGCCCAGAAGCCCGGAGAACTGAACTGATGGGATGATTGGGATTCAAAGGTCGGCAGGGTGAGTGAGGGGAAGCAGCCCCTTGGGCAGCTTGCAGTACGGCCCGCCCGGGCGGGAGCTACAATATACAATAAAGGCTGTTCTCAGCTGGCTGGGGGAGACGCCACAGGGAGATTCAAGGAGGCGGCACTGGGGCAAGGTCCACTCCAGACTCAGTCTCTGTCTCTCCAGCTCCACATGGGGGCAGATTTCTGGAGGTTTCCCATCTACCCTTCCGCTCCCTGAAGCCAAGGGGATGCTTCTCAGCCAGAATGGTTCATAGAGTCAGCACCCTTTTCCCCGCCCTCCAGTTTGGGACTGGAGTGAAGGGGAAGTGGAACTGGGAGATCCCCGCCCAAGTTTGTGAGCCCGGAGACCCCTGGTATAGAGGAGAGGAGGGGGTCGGGAAAAATGATGGTGTGTGGTGTTGGGTGGGGTGCTTCTATCTCTCCAAGTGAGCGACTCAGATGGCCGGAAAGGGCCCCCCATCCCTTCATACACCGCCTGCACAGTAGGGCAAGGGCAGAAAACTACCCCTCTCCACCCCCATGTCCCACCTCCTCAATTCCTCATTTGCTCCCACACCAAGCCTTTATCAATCAATGGTACTTATCGAGCGTTTACTTGCGTGCAGAACACCATACTAAGCGCTTGAGAGACTACAATACAACAGAGTTGGTAGACACATTCCCTGTGCACATCACCTACCCCCGCTGTCCTGTGGAAACCTCTCCCCGCACACATAACTCAAGGCCATCTTGGTTCCCCCCGCCAATTCATCTGGGAGGAAGGTGGTAGTAACCCATTGCCCGTCTCCCTCACAGGGCAGGGGGGCAGGAGCTGCCTGCTCTCTGGAAGGGGCCCTGGGGGAGAGGGGATCCTGAGGGACAGGGCGGCTTTATTTTTAACTAAGATCGGCTCGGCCCAGAGGCCTCCGCCCCCCACCCCCACCCCCCAAACCGGTCTCCCCTCCCTCGCCAAGGCCCCTGAGAGCGGCGAGTGGGAGCGACATTCTTGAACAAATTCTTCTGTTCTAACCTTTGCTTCCTCAAGATAAATATTTATCTGCCCCAGGCGGGGGCCGACAAGAAGGGGGGTGGGGGGGGTGGGGGGCGTACCCAGGAGTTAACCTCTGATCCAGGCCAGCTCCCCTCAAGTCGGCCAACACCCAGGGCCAAACAGGAGAAGGGCAGAGATAGCGGCAGCCCCCTCCCTGAATCAACTTAGAAAGCCTGCCCCGGGAAAGTGTGCTGGGGGCTGGGGGCATGTGTGAGGGGGTGCAGAACAGCCCCTGCTCCACAGCACTAGCTTGGGCTCTCCCACTACTGTCGCTAAGTCCTGGCTCCTCCCCATACCATGGCACAATCCAGGTCCCCACCTCCCCCAAACCCTGCACACGGCACAATATAGTAGTTGGGTTTGGTTCTCTCCCCATGAATTAACTGTGCCACGCAACCAATCACAGTCTCATGCCTAACAGTAACAACAATGATGGCATTTATTAAGTGCTTACTATGTGCCAAGCACTGTTCTAAGCACTGGGGTAGTTTCGAGGTTATCCCACGTGGGGCTCAGAGTCTTAATCCCCATTTTACAGATAAGGTAACTGAGGCACAGAGAACTTAAGTGACTTGCCCAAGGTCACACAGCATACAAGTGGTGGAGCTGGAATTAGAATCCACATCCTCTGACTACCAAGCCCCTGCTCTTGCTACTGTTTACGGGGAGGCGGTGGGGAGAGATGTTTGCAGCCCCTACCTGGGGCAGACTCCTCTCACCCCAATTCTCCTCAAGATTATCAAGATTTGGACAGAAAAGGATCTGCGCCTAGTAAGACATCCTCCACTCCACCCCACTCCTGTTACTGCCCTACTCCATCCATCCCCTTTCCCCTTCCCTCTCATTGGGGTCAAGTCCCCCATTTCCCCACAACACCACATGCTGCTCCCCTTAGCCAACTGCCAACGTTTCTAAAAATAATCCTGGGAAGATACGGACAGACACATACATGTGTGCACATACATACACACACACAGAAAAAGAAGAGTGTATATGTTATTTTGGGGGGGGAGGGGGAGAATGACAATTTATCCTCAGCATCCTGTACCCAGCAGTTGCTTTCTCTACAAGAGAACACCCCCCCAACCCCCACCTCCACACACACCAAAGTCATACTGTCATACCCCAGCTGCCATCTCCTGCATCCTCAGAATCTCCTAGGCCCAGAGGAGGGTGGGGAGGGAGGGGGCAGCCCCAAACAGCCCTCCAGGCCCGGCCCGCCCCCCCAGCCCCGACCCAGCCACCGTGTCCCTGACGATTCTCAGAAGCGAGGGTGAGTCACAGAGAGCATGCCGCCGCCGCCGCCTTCCCCGCCTTCCCTCCGTCATCCGCTGGCCTAGCGTAACCTCCCCTGCAGGAAGGCGGGGGGGGGGGGGGGGGCGGGCGGGCGGGGGGAGCTCTTCTCTTCTCTCGTCACTGCCCCCCAAGACTCTGGCTCAGGAGAAGGAAGGATAGGGCCCCCCGCCCCGATCAAGCTTAAATTGAACCAACCCATTTGCCAATCCAGCTGTGCACAGCTGTCCCATGGGGCCAGAGACCACAGGAGCCTCTCCTAATGGTCTGAGGCAGAGCCAAACTAAATGCATCTCTACTCCCCTCTCCCCAAAACTGGATCCAAGTTCTGGGGTCCCTGCTGCAGAGCGACCGGGAGAAAGGGTGAAGTGGTCCAAAGCGTTTCCCCTGGGCACTGAATGTCAAAAGGCTCTCAGCTGTGGCCCGGCAGAGTGGGGCGAGGTGGGATGGGGGTCACAAGAGGGCGACGCCCCCGGGGGGGCCTCATCCTGCTCCCACCCTGCGGCCGCGGCACACAAAGTCACCCGCTGCCGACCCGTGAGGAGCTTTGTCACCAGCTGCGGCAGCTGCAGCCGCCTGTCCTCCCCTCCCCCTCCCGCCGGCCCCTCCCTGGCTGCCGGGAGCTGTGTGACGCACGGGGCTTGGCAACGGGTGCAAACGTGGGTGAGGCTTCCTCCCCGCCCCCCCCACCCTACTGCCGCCTGCAGACACTCCCACCCTGGGGTTACAGGCAGAGAAGCCCCTAGGCTAGCCGCTCCCCCTTTGTTCTGAGGTCACCCCACCAGCCAACGCCACCAGCCAAGGCGGCACGCATTCATGTACGTCGAAAACCCTCCCTCTCCCCATGCTGCCACCACCTTCCCAAGGCTAGTTCAGCGGGACCCTCTCAGAAGGCACCCCCAGCCCCCTTGCCCCGCCATACCTGCCCTCAGCCCCCTTCTCCCGGGAATCCCCGCCCCCCACATTACCCTGGCCACATATGGAGGGAGGGGCCAGGCAAGAAACCCCACCATAAACTACAACAGGGCCGGGGGCTCAACCACATGCCTAGTTACTTTCCCCCTGAGGATTTCCAAGCCCCACGTCAGGCGACTGGGGCTTGGTGGAGGGGCAGGTTTCCCTCCAGACAGTGGGGGAGCGGAGGAGAGTGTGAGAGACACAAAAAGCTAAATCAATCAAATTCATGCAAAACTAGGAACCAAATGCAAACCACCAGAGCCCCAACAGCTGGGGGAAGGGAGAAGAGAAAGGGTGGTGGGGGGGTGGGGGGTGGGGGGTGGGAGGGAAGAATGCCTCCACTATTACAAAATGTTTTCCTAACATCCTGTCCTGCCCGGAGCCCCGCCAGGCACCACCCCAGAGCAGAATGGAATCCACTCCCCAGGGCAGGGAACCCAGCCGGAGATGGGGGTGGACCGGCTCTCCCCTCCCCTGGAGAGAAACCGCTGGACGCCCTGCAGGCTGGACCCCTCCAGTCCGCTCTGGCCAAGGAGCCCACCCGGAGCTCTCAGGCATCCCTATCTTCACCCTCTCTCACCAAATACCCAAGTACGGGGTCACACAAGGTGGGGTAAAAAAATCATGGGAATCCCAGCTCTCTCCAGCTCTTCTATCTGATCCTTCTGCCCTCCCTCAAGCCAGAAAGAGGGATGGACAGGTGGAAAGTGCTCTGGGACTCACTGAATGTGTCTCTTTTCAAACTGGCCAAAGACACCCCCCAAGGGGGGCGGGGGGTAGAGTGTAGATTTCCTACTCGCCTCCGCCACACCACTAAAAGAACAAAAGCTGCAGGAACAGTCCTTGCCTGGGACTGAGGCAGAGGTGGGTGACTCTTCCCGTCCCGTCCCCCACATGGTGGCCTGGGACCCATCAGAGACTGAAGTGCCCCCCCCACCCCCTTTCACACACAAACAATAGGGTCACTGAGCGGGTGGGAGGACTCTTTGACGCACAAGGGGTAGGAGTGGCTCCTCTTTCTCTCTCCCCCTCCCCCAACCCCTCCCTCCTGGCCCCCACCCGTTTGTAACCTTTCCGCTGCTGCCACTGCGGAGTAACCTATGGTTTATTCTAAATGAGCTCCCAGCCATCGCCCCCACAGCCAAGGCCAGAGATTCTCACACCCGGGGAGAGAACGGGACATACACTCACTCTCTACCGTGGGAGACAAACCTTTGAAGGTCAAACCCAATTATATCAAACTGTAAGAGCTGGGAAACGGGGGAGGGGAGGCGGGTCTGAACTCCTTCCCCTTCCCACCCCCAGCCCTCATTGCAGCAACAAGACACCCCACCCTATCCCCACTCAAGGAGAGGGTGCCGGGGCGGGGCGTGCGTGCACGCGCGTGCAAACACACACACACACACACACACACACACACACACACACACGGTATTCATGTCCTTTTACCTGAGTTTCAGTTAAGCTTTCGAGGGCCTGCATCACCGACTGTTCTGGTCTGGATGCCTGTGACTGTGAGAGATGGGGGAGGTGATGGGGAATGGAAAATGAAGAGAAACGAAGCTGTGTCAGTTTCAGATGTGTACACTTTCAAGGGGTAGGGGCCCGCCATGGCCAAACGGCAAGTTTATTGAGGGGGTGGGCGTTTAATTTAGGGAGCGTGCAGCCACCCTCAGAACTGGGATTTGGGCTCAGGTGGAAGGGCTGGGGCTTGGACATCAATAAGATCCAAAGGGATAGGAAATATTAGGAGACTGGCAGGGGGCAGGGAGAGAGTGAGAGCATGGGGAAGGAGAGGGACGGAAAACAGGGAGAAGAGTCCTTTACCATCAAGCCAGCTTCCACCGTGGGGACCAGGGTCAGCTTGCTGCCTTCCGTCACCCCAAAATCCTGCAGCTTCCCAGAGCTGAGGCGGCTGGAGAAGGGAGACAAATGGGGGAGGGGAGAAGGTGTTTGAGGCTTTTGCTCTGTGGGAACAAGGCAGCTGTGACAATGCTGTTGATGGGTTGGGGGGGGGGGGGTTGTCCCTGTTCCCCACTCTGCTTTAGCTTCCAAGGTTCATCCATTTACAGACTCCTTGCCTGCTAGGCCTCAGAACCGCCTTCCTGTATCCAGGACAAAGGCCGAGTCCCTAGTCCCTAACCCCCCTCCCCTCCTCATTTTCCATTTTATGATGTAAACGTTGGAGCCAGGCAGCAGCTCCAAGACACACCGCAGTCATCACTCACCGGCGCCCCCTCCCCCCAGCTCCTCTCTGCGGTGAGGCGGCCCTTGCAGCTCCCCCCTCCCCCCGCCCCCACGGGAAGGGGGCAGCCGCTTTGTGTTCTGTGGTCGCAAAAAGCGACCCCCTCCCCTCACCCCAATGGACTGCTGGAGCACGGGGGTCTTTTGACCCTGGTTCTCCCCACCCTCTTTTTCCACACAATGCCCCGGAACTGGGGTGGGGGCTGCAGGGAGGGGGGCTCCTCCATTTCCGCTCACTTCAGAAATTACCCTCCTCTCCTCCCAGCAGGGAGGAAGGGAGGGGGGAGTAGGTGTCAGGACTCGGGGGCGGAACCTCCTCCCTCTTCTCCCCCATCCGCTGTCGCAGCAGACCCGATGCCTTAGACAAAGGATCTGCTCCCCACGCTGGACCGGGATGGATCACAATTCCAAGCCAGAGAAGGGATGAAATATGGCCGTGGGGGTGGGGGTCGTGAGAAGGGCGCTTTGGATCAGGCCCCAACTGCCATCCTGCTCCCACATCAGAACAAAGGATTGGGGGGGGGGGGGCGGGGGGGAATGGAAAAAAAAAATCCTCCCCTCCTCCCTCCCCACATATGGCCCTAGTAGCTTTCTCAGATGAAAGGTTTCGGGGGTTCCATTTTAGAGCCCCGTGTTACATCACTCTTCCCCCCTTCCATTTTTCTCCCCTGCCTTTGCCCTCTGGAAGACTACCCCTATTCTCTGCAACCCCCGTTTTCCTGCATTCCCAGCCACAGGCAAGCGTGGGGGCGGGGGCGGGGGGGTAATCGGATTTCGAAAGAGGAAGAGGTTGGGGGGTGGGGGGGGAAGAGGCAACGGATCAGGCCTTTTTAAAGGCTTTGAGGGGGAAAGAGACCTGGTTCTACCGCAGCACCGGTTGGGGGAGAGAAGTGACAACTATCCCAGGCCCTAAATCCTGCTATCTGGCCGTTCTCTCCCTTCCATATCAGTGCTGTCTTTGTTCTCACCCAAGAACAGAGACAGGGAAGGGAGGCGGGTGTTGGAGAATAGCAGGGGGAGGATAAGGGGGGAGCCGAAGTTCGGTACTCACGTTTCTTTATAGAGTAGCGCCAGCCGTTCCTTGGGCACTTTGAGCCGCTGAGACAGGCGCCGCTTCAGCCCCTCCACCGTCTCCTCGGCAGGGACCGACAGTTCATAGCGGGTGCCGGTGGTCGTGTGGATGTACAAATTCATGGATGGCTCGTTGGCGACCACGTCGCAGGCGGCGGCGCCGCGGCTGCAGCTCCGGGGGCTGGGCTGCTGGTCCATCCGCTGTCCTGGGGAGGCCGGAGAGGAGCGGGCCAGTCAGGAGTGTGGGTGTGTGTATGGGGGGGCGGGGAAGGGGGGTTTGGAGTGGGGAAAGCTGAGTCGATCGAGTCCTGTCTTGACTTCCAGATGCGCCCCCGCCCCCTCCCCCGGACAAAGCCGGGTTTCTAAATCCCCCTCTCTGTTCCGTTGAAATATCCCAGCGTGAAATCCGTGCGCCGCCCCCACCCCCACGACCCCGGTCAGTTAGACCCAGAGACAAAGACAACGCGGCTGCTAAATCCTCAGAGATTAACCTGTGGAGGTGGGGGGGGGAGGGGGGAGAGGGGGGAGGAGAGTCGATTGTGCTCTCCTTTCCCAAAGTAATTAAAAATTCTTTCTCTCAGCCCATGAGGGGTAAAATCGTGATCCCTTTCAACCCTTCGTCCTCTCAGAAGGAAACTCACCAGGATGGAATCACCGAGGAAAATGGAAAAAAAAAAAAGGGGGGGGAGCGGATCTCTCCGGGGTTTTTCTCCGCTTCTTCCCCTCTCCGCCCCCCCCTCTTCTCCTCCTCCTCTTCCCCTCCCCCGACCTCTTGAGGATGTGGACTTCCGTGAGAGGTGGGGATTGAATTTGGGGGCGGGAGTGGGTGGTTTAAAGAGAAGAGACCGGAGCGACGAGCCGCCCCCCGGGGGGGGGGGGGAGAGAAAGAACGAGGGGAGGGGGCAAAAAAAGCCTCAAAACCTTTTGTCCCCCCCCTCCTTTCAATCTCCCCGTCGGTTTCCCTTCTTTCCCTCCAGTTCAAACCTAGCAACAATTTCAACAGCCGCAACGGCTTCGAACTCCGGGGGTGAAAGTAACAAAAAAAAAAAAAAGTTAGAACGTATGAACGTCCTAAAGCCCCCCGCCCCAATCTTTCCTCCCCATTCACTACTTACTCCTCTGGTCGTCCCTGGCCAATCGCAACCCTCCAAAAACCCCGGCTGCCCCCACCCTCCACCAATCCTCATCGGGCCGGCTCTCTCCCACGTGGCAGCGAGCCGCCCGCCCCGTTCCACGCCTTTGCCTGGCGGGTCGCTGGCCAATCGGGGCTGGCCGGGCGGGGGGCCCCCGAGCGGGGCGGGGATGAGAAGGAGAGGGGGGCTCCCTCCTTTCTGCGGCTCCCCCCATCGCCCGCTCTCCACCCCCTCTAGGCCCCGAGCTTTTCCCCCTTCCGAGCCATTCATAATATATCAACTCCACCACAAAGGGATATAGAAAGAGCGTGAGCTAGGCGTGGGGAGGAAGAGAAAGAAGGGAAGAGATGAAATGGGGGGGCGGGGGGGGGTGGCTGCTGAGGGAATGGAGCTTCAACACGAATTGGCGAAGGAGTAACGCGAACAGCGGGAGTCCCCCCTCCTCGTTCTCCCCAAATAAAACGGGGTGAGAGGACGGTGCCTTCACACACCCCGCCGGACTTCTTTATCGGGGTGCGTGGCCCTTGACCGCTGTGGGAAAGGGGAAGAGGAAAAGGATGAGGCCGGGTGGCGTGTCCCAGAAACGACTATTCTGCGTAATGGGAATGCAGGGAGAAGATAAATCCAGGCCCGTTGGCCAGGGACGTGGTGATTCGCGTGGCATGGGGCCGCGGGGGTAGGGGGCGAGAGCCACAGTGGCTACTGTTTGAAGGTCGGAGGGGAGGAGCCGGCCTGCTCTCACGGCGGAGGCCGGGTGACTTTAGCCTGGAGCCGGTCGAGCCCGGAGGGGGGTGCTGAGAGGGGTGTAGCGGGGTCAGGCCAGAGGTGAACCCAAGATGAGGGCCGATGAGTCAGTCCAATTCATCTGGGGGTGACCTCGAGCGATCTAAAGGGGGGGGGGGCGGGCGAATTAGACACAAACATCCAGATACCAGCACCGAGTGACGTGGCTCGGTCTCGGGCGAAACCCGTTCTGGAAAATACCCCCCCCATCCCCTTCCTCCTCCTCCCCTCCTCCATCCCAACCTCTCTGCCCGCCCCGCCCCGCTATTGTGCCCCGAAGCCTTCGCAACAGCCGTGGGGGGTGGGGGAAGAGAGGAAAAGAGGCAGGGGGTTGGGGAAGTTGCCCAAGGGCAGCCGCCGTCCAGGGTTGAGCCCTCGGTTACGGTGCTGAGGCCCGGCGGGAGGAAGAGCCGGGGGGCGGGGGGGGGGCTTTTACAGTCAACCCCATTCCCCAGGCTCGGGAAGCTGTGACGCTTCGGGCGTCTTGCTGGCAGCCTTATTCCGAGAGTCGGTATACCGAGGAGGGTGGGAGGGAGGTGAATTAGGCTTCCAGATGAGTCAGCAAAGCACGGGGGCCCTCTGCTGGCCCGAGCGCCGAGAAGAACTAGGCAATGAGGAAATGTGTGGGAGACGTTGGGGGGCGGGATGTTCAGTAAGGATCACCCCTCTTCTGGGGAGGGGAGCTCAAACCATGAACACAACCAAGTCACCTCCCGACCCGTCGCATTTCCCCCTCTTGGAGGGGGTCGAAGCCCAATCTGAGGCGCCCTCCCGCCGCCGATCTCCTCCCCGATCCGGATTCAAAAGATCCCGGAGCAGGGCGCGGGGAAGGGAACGCACGGGACACATCGGAGAAGCCGAGAGGGGCGCTGACTGGCTTTGCAAGTGAACACCTCCCTTTCTAACCGCCCCTCGCCCCTGACTTCACAGCCAAAAAGAACAAAGAAACCGGTTGCCCCCAGCTGTTCAGTCCAAGAGAATCAGCGAGAGAAGGGAACCTCGTCTCCTCTGCAAGAGGAGCCCAAGGAGGCGGGAACCTCGCAAACTCTTTTCCCCAGCGGCGGGGGGGGGGGGGGGGGGAAAGGCGGGAAGAGTCCATCCGTCCCGTCTCTCGCCCCTCCGCCGGGGGAGCCGAGACACCACTCACCGGTCGGATTCAAGCCGTCGCCGCGGAGTGTGTGCGTCCCACCCCCAAAAATCCGAGCGCGGAGAAACCCCAAATCCTCAATATCCAGGCGGCGCCGCCCCGGCGGTGATGAGGGCCGTGTCCCGAGTCGGTCCCGGTAAAGGGGGAGGGGAAGGGGGAGAGGCCGAAGAGCCGCCGCGCTGCCGGGTGGCTGCTGCCCGAGTGGCTAGGGGCAGAGGGAAGCGACGCGGGTTTTATCTGCCCCCTCCCTGCCGGGGTGGAGTTAGGGAGGGTCACCCGGCCGCCCGCCCTCCCAGCCGACTCAGCAGGGAACTGGCCCGTGACGCAACTCTCACCTGCTTCCCGGGCGGCCCCGGCTCCTCCGGGGCCCGGAGGTTCAGAGCCTCCTGCTGGGCGCCTGCGGGTCTGGCTCCTCTCTGCGTGTCCGTCTCGCAGTCCCGAGAGAGGAGTCGCGGTGGGCTCCTGAAGGTCCCCAAGGGTTCTTTTGTCTCTGCTTTGTGTCTCTGTCCCGTCGTCACCATTCCCTGCCGCCCAACTCCGAACCTCTTGCGGTTCCGAGAGATGGAAGAGAGAGAGAGAGAGAGAAAGAGAGAGAGAGAGAGGGGTCCTGCTGGGCACGTGGAGTTCTGAGACTCCAAGCGGGCTTCCTTGTCTCCCCCAGATACCTGTGTCTCGTAGAGCCTGTGCCCCTCGGTCTCTCTCTGGGTCTCTAATAATAATGTTGGTATTTGTTAAGCGCTTACTATGTGCAGAGCACTGTTCTAAGCGCTGGGGTAGACACAGGGGAATCAGGTTGTCCCACGTGGGGCTCACAGTCTTCATCCCCATTTTACAGATGAGGTAACTGAGGCACCGAGAAGTTAAGTGACTTGCCCACAGTCACACAGCTGACAAGTGGCAGAGCCAGGATTCAAACCCGTGACCCAAGCTAGACCGTAAGCTCATTGTGGGCAGGGAAACTATCTGTTACACTGTTCTATTGCACTCTACCCAGTGCTTAGTACAGTGCTCTGCACACAGTAATCACTCAATAGCTGAACAGTGAGCAACGTGGCCTAGGGCCCTGGGAGTCAGAACCATGGGTTCTAATCCCAGCTCTGTGACTTGTCTGCTTTCATTAATTCAATCATATTCGCTGGGCCTCAGTTACCTCATCTGTGAAATGGGGATTGAGACTGTGAGCCTCACTGGGTCCAACTCGATTTGCTTGTATCTACCTCAGGGCTTACTACAGTGCCTGGCCCATAGTAAGTGCCTAACAAATACTATTATTATCAATAACTATGATTGAGTGACTGACTTGAGAGCCTCCAGATGGGGCTTCCTCCTGAGGCCACTTCGTCATGTCTCTGTGCCTTTGTCTCTCTCCTTCTCCTCTCCCCAACCCCCAGCTGCACCACTCCCTGCCTCTTGGGATCCTAAGCCAGAACCCGAAGCCTCAGAGCCTCCTGCTGAGTGCCTGGCTCCCTGGCTCCTTCCGGGGTGCCCTAGGGGTTTCCTTTGCCTTTCTTGCTTGTGTTTCAGTCCTTCAGTCTTCATCTCCTCCCACTGTATCTGTCTCACTGACCTATGTCACTCCTTGCCTCTCTACTCTGGCCTCCCTTGGTCTGGAGCCTGAAGCTTAGAGCTTCCGTCAGGTAACTAGGGGCTCCATGACTACTTCCGGGGCACTTGGGGTGGGGGGGCACTTGGTAGGCTCCGCTGTCTCTGATTGAGCATGAGACCCTCTAGGGGAAGCCTAGTGGGTACAGCATGGGCCTGGCCTGCAGGCTCACAGTCTTAAGTCCCCATTTTACAGATGAGGGAACTGAGGCTGAGAGAAGTGAAGGGACTTGCCCAAGACCACACGGCAGGCAAGTGGCGGAGCAGGGATTAGAACCCATGACCTTCTGACTCCCAAGCCCATGCTCAATCCACTAGGCCATGCTGCGTGAGCCCCATGTGGAATGGGGACTGTGTCCGGCCTGGAGTCACAGTCGTTTAGACTGTGACCCCATCATTGGGCAGGGAATGTCTCTACCTGTTGCCGAATTATACATTCCAAGCGCTTAATACAGTGCTCTGCACATAATAAGGTCAATAAATACTAGTGAATGAATGAATGACCTGATTACCTTGTATCTATCGCAGCGCTTAGGACAGTGCTTGGTACATAGTAAGCGCTTAACAAATACCACAGTTATTATTACTTTTACTCTCTTCTCTCCGCAAGCTTCTCCTGTGTCTCTGTATCTTTGTCTCCCCTTATGTCACACCTTGCCTCTCTGCGCTGGACTGTTCTCTCTCCCTGTCTCTCCCCTTTGTCTCTGTATCTCTCTGCTTAACCATCTTTTCCTCTGAATATGTCTCTGACCCTATCTCTTTCACTCTCTGTGTGCCTCTTTCAGCATCTCTCATGGTCTGTCTCCCTACTTCTGGGTCTTTTTATCGCCAGTTCCCTCTTTCTGTGGGTCTCTCTGCCTCTCTTTCAGATGCTTGACCTCGTCCGCTCCCCAAATCTAGGGATGAAGTACTACATGGAAGTAGCCAGTCGCCTCCCCGCGCTCTCTCCCCACCTTCCCCTAGGCTGAACCCCTGACCCTTTGCCCTGGTGGATCCGGCTTGCTAGCTTCTCCGGATATCCCGGGCTGTTCTGCCTGGGGTCGGTCATCCCTGCCTCACCTTTCCTGCTCCTGCCCACCACACCCCCTCTCCACCCCCCTCTTCCCCTGCCCATCCTGGTGTTTCCTCTAGGGTCACCCCACCTGGTCAGCCATCGGCCAGCTGGGGGCTGGGCAGGAAAGAAAGGGGCTTGAGTCACCTCTCATCCTGGAAAAACAAGCCCGAGTGTAGGGCCCTGGTGAACAGGCAGAAGAGGCCCAAGGACCCCAGATCCTCCAGAGGGATATAAACCTGAGGTCTCTGTTACTTCCCTTTTCCTCTTCGGGCCTGAGGGCTTTGTGAGGAGAGCTGGGGCCAGGGAGGGGGGAGTCAGGGGCCAGAGAGAGGGGCTGGCTCTTTGTCTGGAGCCGAGCCTCCAGAGACCTGTCAATCACCCCTTTCCTTCCTTGTTCCCTCTGGGGGAACCAGGCAGAGAAGTGGGGAGAGGGTCAGAGGTGGAGGCAATCTCCCTTCCCCAAGACCTCTCCTCCCCCACTTACCTCCCTGCCCATTCTAGGCTCTGCTTATCCTCAGCCCAAAGTATCTTGGAGGGGCGGGGGAGGAGAAAAGCCAAGCCCCCTACCCGGAAGCTAAAGGACCAGGGCAGCTCACTAAGGAGTCCCAGGCTGGGGGAAGGTGAGAACTGGGTTTGGGCAGAAACAAAATCTGTCAAAACCGCCAGATGCCCACCAGATGGGTCTGCTCTCGACCCCTCTGGCTGTGCGGGCTCCAGTGGTCCAGATACCTTCCCAAGGAGCTGGCAGGAGGGGGAGGGGTACCAGCCAAGTCCTGGTAGTATAGAGGTTCTCCCCTGCTGACCCTCACCACACTTACCAGCATCGCCATCACCCCACTGCCCCCACAGCAGCGACTGAGCCAATGATGAGGGGCAGTGCCACTATGACTCAACCTGGGTTTTCCCTGAGTCATATGGGCCGCAGGGCCCCGGGCCCCGCCGGCTGCTTGGTCGGGGGAGACCTGAGCCATGGAGCGGGGAAGCTGAGGCTCAGAGTGGTCACCCTAGGACAGAACCTGGACACCCTGGCTCTATGGGCACCAGCTCTGTGGGGGGCAGTGGGGGCTAACACCCCCACCCACTTCCCGGATGGAGGTGAAGCCACTGTTTCTGCCTCCCACACCTGCCTGGGCCAGACCCCCAGCCTTGCTCCCCACAGGGTTCCAACCAACCAGACCCTAGAGCTTCTGGGCAAGGCTGGAAAGACCCAAGCCTGGGGAGCTCTGACCCATTTACTCTGCTCTTCACAATCTTTCCGTTCCTCCCCATCCCCATCATTCGTGCATTCAGCCAGTCAATCAGATTTTGAGCATTTACTGTGTGCAGAACACTGTACTAAGCGCTGGGGAGAGTACACCAGTAATAATAATAATAATGTCGGTATTTGTTAAGCGCTTACTATCTGCCAAGCACTGTTCTAAGGGCTGGAGTAGATACAAGGCAATCAGGTTGCCCCACGTAGGGCTCACAGTCTTCACCCCCATCTTACAGATGAGGTAACTGAAGCACAGAGAAGTTAAGTGACTTGCTCAAGGTCACACAGCTGACAAGCGGTGGAGCCGGAATTAGAACCCACTACCTCTGACTCCCAAGCCTGGGCTCTTTCCACTGAGCCACACTGCTTCTCAACATGTAAACAGACACATTCCCTGCCCACAATGAGCTTACAGTCTACAGCCAGTCATCCTTCTGGCTCCCCTGCCACCATTCCCTTTCCTCCCAATTACAACACATAGGTAGGTGCCCCCGTATCCAATTCAGGATCTGTCATGGTCTCTTTTATACCTGGGAGTTGGATCCCTGGTCTCCACTGAGCAGCTAGAATGAAAAGGAGGGGAAGGGAGGACCTTTCCCCTGACTCAGGACCAGAGAGGGGACATGACAGACGTCACAGAGCAGAAAGCCGTCACCGTTCCCATCCTGGCTTTAGCCTCAGTCCTATAAATACCTCTTGGCTCATCGAGCTGGACCGTCTGGGGAAAGGGGGCTGGGCGGGGGGCAGGGGCAGGGCCGCTCCTGATTGTGGAGAGCGATAGAGGGGATCAGGTTTGCACCACAGATGCCCCACTGGCTGAGTCAGGACCTCTCACAAGAGACCTATCAGCTGAAGGTGGGAAGAAATGTCAGCGACAAATTCACTTTCTACTTTTTCCTTCTCTGGCCTACCCAGCTTGGTGCCAGGACCCAGAGAGTGGGGTAGAGGGGGTGTGGAGGAGCAAAATAGGCTTCTGGTCATCTGGAGACCCTCCCCAGGCCCCTTTATTCCTCTGCTTGGATGGTCTCTCCCCCTCCTTGCCCCCCCTCTAGCTTCCAGTCAAAGCCAACCCTTTCCAAAGAAGGTGACAGTGGCGTCAGGCTGTCCATGGGGGTTGGGAAGGCAAAGGAGTCTGAGGTTTTCTTGGGTGGGGGTTCTTGGATGAGATATCCCAGGATCACCCCAACTCCTGGTCCCATCCCCCCGCCCCAGGGCCCCGGGAGGATGAGGAAACACCAGGTGGGCGGGTCCCCGGGCATCAGAGAGGCAGGCGGGCAGGCAAGCCAGCCGTGGTGGGTGGAGGGACGCGGCGGCGGCTTCCTACACACCAAGGCCGGGGCAGAGCGAATGCCTGTCTGGGCACCCCGGCTTCCCAGTCCTGCCTGCCAGGTGCCCAGCCTCTCATTTTCCAGGTGAGCACAAGCCAGGCCATGGCTGAGTCAGGGGTGGGGGTGGGTGGTGGTGGTGGGGAGGAAGCTCTCTCTCACACACACATACACACACACACCCCACCCCATACTTAGTCCCCAGGCATCTCCCCCCACACCCTGATCCCAGAGTTGGTCTGCTCTGCCAATTGGCCCTTGTTCAGGAATGATAGCCACTGTTGCCCCCTACCCCGTTTCCTGCTCCCCAAGTCCCCGCCCCACTGGGGGCCCAGGCTCTAACTCACTTCAATCAATCAATTCTATCAGTGGTATTTATGGAGAAGTTACTGGGTGCAGTACACAGAACTAAGTTATTGGGGAACTCCAGGTGGGTGCTGTGAGTGGGGCGCTTAGGGAAGGGGAAAAGGTCAGCTCCCTCTCTAGCTTGGCCCTCCACCAACACCCCCCCACCCCCAACATCCCCTCTGGCTTTGAAGACCTTTAAGTCCTCTCAGCCCCTTCCCCTCCCTGCCTTGGTGGAAAGAGGGGAGAAGAGGGGACAGTTACACGTCTCCCTGAAACTGCAAAATCAGAGCAGAGCCAAGCAGAACCTCAGCTCCTTCACTGCAGATGGCACAGCCTGGCACTGGGGGAACGTTCACCCAAACACAGACACCCACAGTCACGGTACTGATAGGGACCCAGGGACACCAAAGCTCAGAAACCAGCTACAGCCCCACAGGCACAGGGCTATAAACATCTCTCCTTCACCCTCCCAGAACACCCATGCCAGTCACACACACACACATTCACACACAATACACAGTGACTGTCACACACAGAAACACCAGCAGGGATATCAACTTTTCAGTGATATCAACTTATCAGGGATATCAACTTTTCGATTGGGGGGGTGGGGTTGAATTTGGGGTAGAGCCTTGAAGGGCGAGGCAAAGAGGAAGAGGGAGGGAAAGGAGGGGAGGGAAAGGAGAACAAAACGGGGAAAGGGGAGAGAAGAGAAGGGAGGAGAGAGGAAGGAAAGGAGGGGAAAAAGGGAAGAGGGTACTTATGGTCTGCTGTGGTGTCTTCTCAACATCCACCCCCCCCCCCCCCCCAGCCCCAACCCTCCATGCTGTTGTCTCTAACTTGCGTTTCAGGACTGGAGGAGAGAGGGTCCTTTGGCCTGGCCACAGACCTCGGTGAAGACCATGGAATCCACAAAGCATTGGGGCCAGGCTAGGAACTATCTGGAGGCGGGCAAAGAGAGGAACTGACATCTTGGTTCCAAGGGGAAACAGCCTGGCCTCGTAGAAAGAGCATGGGCCTGGGAGTCAGAGGACCTGGGTGCTAATCCCGGTTCTGCCCATTGCTTGCTGTGTGCCCTTGGGCAAACCACTTCACTTCTCCGGGCCTCCGTTTCCTCAACTATAAAATGGGGATTTGATACCTGTGCTCCCTCCTACTTGAACTGCGAGCCCCATGCGGGGCAAGGACTGTGTCTAATCTAATTAACATATATCTACCCCAGTGCTTAGAACAGTGTTTGACACAAAGTAAGTGGTTAACGGACACCATAAAAAATTTCTTTAAAAAGAGGGCCGGGCAGGCTTATCATAGCTGCCCCAAAACTAATAAATGGTTTTGCCCCCTCGACGGCAACCCTGGGGGGCAATGGCCCTCCTCACTCACCCTGAGATGATGCCACCAAACATAATCAATCAATCATCAGTCACCACAACATGCAAACGTAAGGCAGTCACAAAAATGTTCATATAAAACTATGCACACATTCATATGTGCAATAATATGTACAGTCAGTTATGTGTTAATCACAAGTCAGGCACCCAAAGTCATACCATCCTGTGGAAAAAGCCAGGGCCTGGGAGTTGAAGGACCTGGGTTCTAATCCCAGTTCTGCCACTTGCCTGCTGTGACCTTGGGCAAATCACTTAACTCCTTTGTGTCTCAATTTCCCCATCTATAAAATGGGTATTCCTGTCCTCCCTCATTCTTAGACCGTGAAAATAGCACAATTATTATTATTTACAAATACCACTATTGTATACACAGTTATGCATATACAGTCATGTCCACACGTAGCGCACGCACACACACACACACCCCTTAACCCTTTCTCTCTTGCTAATCAATCCCAGCATGCGAACCCCACTGGGTCGCTTCTTGCCGTCCTGTCCTCCCCTCCCCTGCTACTGTGTGCCCTAGGTTAGAGGGACAGGGCTCAGAGAGAGGAGGGGGAGGGTTCATGCGAAGGTTCAGAAGCCCTGGCTTTTCACCCCTTCCACCCAGACCTGAGGCCTAGCAGCACTGGGTCACTCCTGCTCACAGACCAGACCCTCCCCCGCCTGGGTGGGTGGGTGGTGGTGGGGCTCAGGCGGGGGAGGGGCCCAAATACTTCTCCCCTCCAACCCCAGTCCCTCCTGCTTCTAGTGATTCATCTGTTCCACCCTCGTCCATGACCCACAGCCTGGCAGGCTGGGGGGAGGGGGCAGGGAACTGGGGGGGGGGAGCTGGGGGGAGGGTCTTCCTCATTCTTCCTCTCCCTCCCTCATGCCTCTCCCAATCACTCTCTCCTTCAGCAGAATTGGCTGGAAGCCAGCAGCAACAGGGAAGAATTGGGAGGGGAAGGGGCCCCAGCTGCCTGGCTCGTACACCTACTGCCCCCTTTCCTAACTTGGAGTCTCTGACCAGGACTGGGGAAAGAGTCACAGGTATCAAGCTTGGAACAATGGAAAACTGAGGCCCGGGCCAGGTAGAGAGTGGGACCCAGGCACCCAGGCTCCCAAGAGAGGGCTTTCTCTGCCTTGTCCAACTCCACCTACCCCTCCCCCCTCCCACACCCCACAAACCTGGCTCTGACCCAGGGCCCCAGCAGGAATCTTCAAAGGTCCCCCAGGCAGTGAAAACCAGCCCTCCCCTCCTAGCTCCACACTAAAAGCCAAACAATATCCCATTGTGTCTGGACGGGGAGTCTGGACAGGGCTTGGCCCAGCATCATACAGTAACCCCCCCTTTCCTAGGGGTACCCCAATTGCCTGCAACCAGAGCCAGGGACCTGAGGGGGATGGGACAAGGCAGGGGTCATTAAGCCTGGACAAAGACAGGCAGCAGGGAGAACAGCCTGAGCCGCCCCTTTTTCCAGGAGGCAGAGTGGTGGGGAGAGCTCAGTTCACCTCTGCTACCCCAGAAGCCCAGCCCCATTCCTGGCTGGACAAAAAGGAGGTGGAAAGCTAGTCAGAGGGCTTCCTCACTTGCCACCCCTCTCCCACCCCTACTTCTACCTTCCCCTCCTCCCCTACCCACACCTCCTGGGTCTGGACCCAGGCAGGTGGAGGGTGTGGCCAGCCTAGCCCTGGGTGCAGACCCTCAGGGTCTGCCAGGGAAAGGAAAGCCCGCTGTCCTGCCCAAGTCTCCAAACTATGACCGCCATCCCCCAGCAGCAGGCTCATCCCTGCTCTGAAGTGACCTCAGCCTCAAAGTCAAGTTTCCCTAGGAGAATGCCCCTCTGGATGCCCTTCTGGGAGTCTGGCCCCCAACAGCCCCATGTTGCTCCCCCGACCCTGCTACTCTAGCCCCCGGGGCTTCAGGGTTCTGGCCAACCATCCCTTCTGGTCACCGCAAATGCCATGCTTGTGCATAGAGACACGTGCCCCCATTCTAATGATCCGGGCTTCCCAGAGGTGCTAGAGCTTGGAGGGGGAAGGGGGCGGGGAGGCAGGGCCCACCCAGCTGGCTGAGGACCTGTCTCTGCAGGTGAGAGACAGGGAGCCCAGCAGAGGCAACAGCAGCCCAGGAAGGAGGAGGGAGGGGCGAGGGGCCAGACAGGATTACCCAAGAATCCCCGCCTGCAGCTCGGCCCAGGGCCCGGGCCCTGGGCTCCAATGGGCACGTAGCGTCCATCTGTTCCTTCCCCCCGTGCCGCGGGGCACCAATACCTTCCTGCCCATTGAATGGGGTGGGGGTGGGGGGCAGTCCCTCCGACCTGTGGCGGGGGAGGGTGAGAGGGGCACACACACAACCCCCAGAAACCTCCTGGCACAGGGAATGTGCATTTGCAAATACGGCCATATCTCACAAAGAAATACACTCTACAAGGATAATTGCACGCACGCACACACACGCTCCACACATAGGGAACCCCACACTATAGGCACAGACATGCAAACACACAAATAGCCACAAAAGACATCAGGATGCATGCGCATTCTCTCTCTCTCTCTCTCTCTCTCTCTCCATCTCCCAATCTCTTCTCCCACACCCAAGCAGTCACCCGGCGGCTCCAGGCACATTCCCACGGACACGTGCCCACATGCTCCCCACACAGACACACGTTAATGCTTGGATGGCCGTCCCAACACCAACGCTCACACACTCACCAGCCTGACATCTCCCTCCTCCGGGCCCAGCCCAGGGCAGCAAAGTCAAATCACTGGGGGAGGGTTCGCCCAGGTGGGTGGGAAGGGGAGGGGTGGGGAGAGGAATGATGAGGAAGATGGTCTGACCCAAGCACCTCCCCCCGCTTCCCCCCCAAGCACACCCATCTGTGCCTGCCCCGGAAGAGGATCCGGATGGAGGGTGGGGGTGGGCGCCCCCTCCCCCCGGGGCTGGGCCAGTGCCCCAGGGGCCACAGGATGTAGCTTCAGGCATCACAGAGCCAGCACAATGGGGCCAGCAGGAGGGGCGACTGTCGGGAAGTGGTAGTGGTGCGGGGAGAGGGGCTCCAAGTCAAAACAAGCTGGTGACCCACTTCCACCCTATCGACTGGAAGGGCCCGAGACCCACAAACCCCAGAGGCCTCGGGGGGGGCGGGTGGGTCTGTCAGACTCTACAGAAGAGGGGGCGAGAGTGCCTGTATGGGGCGGGAAGGCCGAGCTTCTCAGGGTAATGGGCCCCTAGCCCACAGTCCCGTCCCACCCCACCCCACCTCCATACCCTTTGGGTTAAACTAACCCTGCCTCTCCACCCTTCCAACAGCCCCGGCCCCTCCTCTCTCAGGACTCACACGCCCTAGGAGGCCGTGCCCAGCGGGCACCGAGTGGGTTGAGATTTACATCCTGCCGCTGCCAGCTGCCTCTTTAATGGGCGGTGGTACGCAGGCCGCTGGGGCCGGGTGGCCAGGCGGGAGTGGCAGGCTGGGCCCTGCCCGAGTTGGGGTTTTGGGTGGAGGGGGGTGGAAGGCCGGGTTGCCCTGGGGGCCCCTCCCCGCCTGTACAGCGGCTTCCAGCTCCTCGACTCCCGCCCAGGGCCCCCGCCGGCTGGCTTTGGGTGGTGGCTGCCCTCCACCCCCAACCTGGTCACACCCTGTTATTAAGGAGAGGCGCCTGATCCCAGCAGCTTTGCTCCTCTGGCAAAGAGAGGAGGGGGGAGGAGGCGGTGGCGGCTGCAGCTGGGGCCGGGGCTGCTGTGGGACCGTCAATTCAAGAGCTCACGGGATCCTGGGAAAAACGTGCAGGAGTCTGTGGAGCCGGGACTGGACTGGGGGCACACCAGCAGCGGAGTACCGTGGGGGCTGTGGAATAGGGGATTGGGATGGTGGGGGGCGGGGGAGAGGAAGGAGGGTCATGCCCCAGAATCTCTCCCCAATCCCTGCCTGCCGCCCCTCCTCTCTGTGAGCCTCCCCCTCCCTCCCACCGCCCCCAGCTGCTAAGAAAGCAGCAGCAGCAGCTTCCTGCCAAGAGGGCTCAAGACAGGAAAAGCAAACCTGTCCAGACCGTTGTCACAGGTGGGGCCGCCCCCATAGGGGAGGGAGAATGGGCTTGCTGCTAGGCCAAGGCTACAGGAGTGGGAGGCAACAAGGGAGTGCACAGCCCCCACAGGAGACGGGAGGGTGGGAAGGCAAGTCGACTGAAGCTGGAGCTGGCATTCCTGAGTCGTACGGCGATGCGGCAGGCAGGATGCCTGCAACGGCCTGGAGATCAAGAACGCGAGGACAACTTCTTTTGGCCCCCACCCCCAATTTGGGCCCCTGCCAGGCTGCAGTGGGGTGGAAAGATGCCCCTCTGAGCCCCAGCAGCTAAGTGGCTGGTGGCCGGTTTCCATGGTGACCAGTGCAGCACCCAGCCCGCCCCCCCTCCCCCCAGGGCCCACACTGGGATCTCTGTGGGAACCTGGCCTAGAGCCACCTCATTCCCAACACACAAGCTCGTGGGCACTAGGGCTCCAGCCTCCATCCAGGTCTGAGCCCATCCTCCTGGGAACAGGGAAACAGTCACATGAGGGATCCCGGCACCTCTCCCAGGCTGGGAAAGCAAGCATCACCACCCTCTAGGGGTGAGGGACGGGAACAGCTGAGGTGGAGGCTGGGGAGGGAGACGATGGAAGAAGCGGGGGGAATGGAAACTTTGGTTCTAGGTGGAAACCGGGGGGGGGGGGGGGGCGCGATATCAGGGGGCAGGACAATCAATGGTATTTCCTGAGCGCTTAAGGGGTGCAGAGCACTGCACTGAGCACCTGGGGGAGTACAACAGGGTTCACAGACATGGCCCCTACTCACCAAGAACTTATAGTCTAGAGTGGAGATCCACGAGGCCATCACACTTGGGGCAAAAACAAGGGTCAGATCCCAGTCTCCGCTACAGAGGAAGTTAATCTCTAGATCCCTAAGCGCACACCATCTGCTCTGGGGGACCTACCTTGGTTGGGGTGGCCGGAGAGAAGCCGTTTCCAGGCCTGAAAGGAGGACGACCCACTCAGCAAGAGGTTAATCATTAAATGATGAGCTCAAGTCAAAAGAGGTGGGTTAGGAACACTGGGATAGTACAGAACTAAGGCCGATTGCATGAGAGGGTCCCATCTCCGTCACTTGGGGCTTTGACAAGCAGTGACTGACCCCTCACCCAGAGGGAGGTAAGGGGGATAAGGACAAAACCCCTTTTGGACCTCACAGGAGAAAGCAGGAAAAGCCAGGCTTCCTGATCCTTCCCTCCGCACCCCCCACCCCCCCACCCAACACATGCACAACCCCAAATCCAGGAATTTCAGGAGGCTCTGGGGGGGAGGTGGGATCAACCCCCCCCATATCTTGTCACCTAACCAGCAGGGGACTGCCCCCCCAAAAAAACCTGAGAGAGAGAATATGAGAATAAAGAGAGAAGGGATGTAGGAGTATTTCCAGACATTTTAATTAGCACTTGCTCGGCTCTCCCCCACCAAGCAGCTTCCCACGTGCGAGGCAGAACGCCTGACCTTTAAGAGAAAGCCACGGGCTCCGGAACAGGGAAGTCGGAACTGGCTCAAACAGACTCTGTGACTCCGGTTTAAGGCTTTTAATAAACTCCAAAGTGAGAAATCTCACACCAGAGACACTATTTTGGATTACTTGTCACCAAAAGAAAAGGGGCGGGGGGAGGAGAGAGAGGAGAGGAGCAAGAGAAGCTTGAGAAAATATCCTGGGTGGCAGAGCTGGAGAGTGAGTGAGTGATTGACAGCCTCTCCCTCCCACCCTCCTTTCCACCAGCCCTGCCCAGGGGAGGGGAAATGGAGACGAATCTCCGCTCCCCTGGGTGAAGGCGGGAGCTGCCGGCCTCAGATCGCCTGGAATCCTGAGCTGAGCCGCCAGAGTAGTGCCTGGATCCGGTTCAGCCCCACTTAGAAGGATGGCACTCACCTGGGTCCTTGCCAGTAAGGACTGTGTGAAGCAACTGTGAGAAAGGAGGAGGGCCCTGAGGCAAAGGCCCTGACCTTTCCCCCAGGGTCACGCTCTTCAGGAAGGCTGTAAGGTGGCCCATGGGGAGGGAATGGTGACCCCGGCCCAACCACCTAGCTCAGAGAACTGGAATGAAGGCACTCACTGGTGGTGGCCTCTCACAGATTACATGTGGGGAGCAGTAAGTGAGGAGTCATTACCTCCCAGTTCTCTTCTGAGGCTCACTAGCCACCCCTCAATAGTCTCAGCAAACCAGAGCGTGTCCCTTTGGGCCACCAGCCTGGCGGTTTGTTTTTTTTTTAAATGGTATCTGTTAAAAGCTTACTATGTGCCAGGTACTGTACTAAGCGCTGGGGTAGATACAAGGTAATCAGGTTGGACCCAATCTGTGTCCCTCATGGGGCTCACAGTCTCAATCCCCATTTTACAGATGAGGTAACTGAGGCCCAGAAGTGAAGGGACTCGTCCAAGATCACACAGCAGATGAGTGGCAGAGCTGAGATTAGAACCCAGATCCTTCTGACTCCTAGGCCTGTGCTCTATCTATATTGATTTTTGCAAGATGGGATTAGTTATTTAAGGAGAATGGTTGGTTCCTGCAGGATCTTCTCGGGGTGGGGGGGTGCAGGGAAGAGGTGGGTTTGAGGGTCTGGACTGGCTCCAGGGGTGTCCGCTGTTCTCTAGCCTTAGCCATCCTCCTGCAGCAGGACATTAACCCTGCCTGACCGACCAGACGTAATAACAACAGTAATAACAATACAGCAGTTGCAGGACTTGCTAAGAATTTACTATGTGCCAAGCACTGTACTGAGTGCTGGGGTAGAGAGAGACAAGATAATCAGGTTTGGACACACTCTCTGTCCCACATGAGGCTCAGAGTCTAAGTAGGAGGGTGAACAGGTACCGAATCCCCATTCTACAGATAAGGAAATGGAGCCCCAGGGAAGTGAGGTGACTCACCCAAGGTCACCCAGCAGGCAAGTGGCAGAGTAGGTACTAGAACCCAAGTCTTCTGATTCCCAAGCGTGGGGTCCTTCCACTAGACCACGCTCCTTCCTTTCACCCACTAGCCAATTTTCCAACACATCTGTGTTTGCGCGCACGCGTGCACACGTGTTCGAGGCAGGGATCTGCTATTCCAGTGGGGGAGAAGAGGCCGAGGGCCATGCTGGGGTGAAGCAGGCCCGGCCCTTTGTTTATGTGCTGAAGGGGAGGATGAGGAATCGAGCCTGGATCAGGTGACGAATGAAACCACAGAGAAAATGTTGGAACGGGGAGGGCTTCCTCATTTTTTTAATCAGGTGGGTCACTTCTCCATGGAAGCCTCTGCTTGGGTTGGGGACAAACACATGTGGCAGAGGAAATGGGCCCAGGAAATCCAAGTCTGACAGGTGGATCATGGCTGCCGGGCACCCAAGACTCGACTCCAACCCCACCACCCCCGGAGGAGGGGAGTCACCGGCTGGTGCGGAAACATGCTCAGTCAGACTCCAGATGAGTTTCAAGGATGGGTTTGAGGGTCAAACGCTTTTTTTTTTTCCTCCCCTTGGCCTATTAAAAACAAAACAAAACAAAAAACCCCCCTCAAATCCCAGCTATCAATCAAGGTGGGTGAGCTGGTCTGAGTCGCCCCCCAGTGGTCACAGCCTGCAATGGCAGGGACATGGGTTGGGGATAGGAAGAGGGTAGTGGGGTGCAGGGTGAGGATCCAGTGGATCTGGATATGCACTTAGGAAGCTCCCAAGGCCTGGAGGGCAAGAGCCTGCTGTCCTGATGCCACGGAAACAGTCACATCAGAATCCGGGCCTGAACTCCCCTTACCAGTCACTCTATTCCAGGGCTTTGACGATGGCTTCGTTGGCTTCTATTCTGATCAAGACCTCCGCCCGGGCGGCCTCGTCTGAAACCCCTGACAGCTCCGAGTTGGCCTTTTCCAAGTTGGATTTAGCGACCTGGAAATGAACTGTGTCACTCAAGAACCCCCTGCTTGGGGCAAAACCCCTCCCTCTCCCCAATCAAATTGGCAGCCCCCGATCCGGATCGTTTCCTGCCCCAGCTACAGAGAAAGGGGGGACGGAGAAGAGCACCAGCCACCCAACCCACCAGCTGGTCTAAAATGGCTTCCCATACCAACCCACTACCCCCCAACACCACCTGACTCTGGCCCAAAAGCATCAGCAGAGCCCGGAGCATCCCATCCCCTGGGGGCGGAGGTGAAGATTTTGGAGGAGCAGGAGGAAATTCCTGCTCCACACCCATTCCTCCCCACAATGAGATGGGCAGCTCTTGCAGACAGTTTCTCAGAAAACTGGCATTCCGGGCTAGGCACCCTTTTGCAGAGATGGTAAAATGAGCCATTAGGAAGGAGTCTGGCCCGGCGCCCAGCCTCCCTCAAGAGGCAAGCAGCCTTCCGATCAAAGCAAAGGCAATTTGGGCCGGGCCAGGTCCACAGCAGCAGAGCCCCCGACTCCTCCTCCCCCACCCCCACCTCGTGTGGTCGAGCTCTTTGGAGAGGCGGGGGTGGCCCCGCAGGCAGGCAGTTCTCGAGAAGGGTGAATCACCCTGCCGCTGCCCTTCCCCACAGTCGAAGGCTGGACCGGCAGAGAAAAATCACAGCCGCCTCCGCCAAGCAAGGGTGAGAGGAACACCAAGCAGAAGGGACACCCACCGCCAGGTCCAGCATGTCCAGAGACACTGCTTCTTCCGCCAGCAGCTGGACAGAGGAGTCCGCATTCACGGTCACTGAGCCGCTGCTCACTGCAGAGATCAATCGATCAGTGGGTTTTACCAAGTGCCTACTGTGTGCACAGCACTTGGACTAAGCACTTGGGAGAGCACAGCAGGGGCAAAAGACACGGGCCCTGAGCTCTTGGGCCTCACAGTCCAGTGGGGACGGTCACAACTGGTCAGTGGGGGGCGGGGGTGGGTGTAGGCAGGGAGTCGAGCTCAATGCCTACCCTCTCAAGATTTGGTCGGGGCCCCAAAGCCGAACTCTGGGAGTCCTGGCGTGTGTTAGGAACTGGAAACGGGACACTCGATGGGGTCCAAAGTCCACCTTGCCCTGGCCTAAGGAGTCCTGAAATGGCCGCAGGTGGAGAGAAGGCAGGTTGGGCTCTTCCAGTTTCAGCCCAAACCACCCTTTCACAGCTCCCTAGGTCAAGCTGAACCCAGGCAAGTTCCCAATTATGACGATGATAATAATAATAATGATTCAGTGATGATACATTCTCCCTTTAGCCTGGTGGGAATGACTTCCAGCTGCAGGTGAGCAGGCCAGGGACCAAATACCAGGGAATCCAGGGACACAGAACAAGCCTCTGCCCCTCCACGGCCCCTACCACCTACCAAAGTACTTGGTGGCTGTGCCATCCTCAGCGTGCACCGTGACCACGCCGGGTCTCAGCACCTGGAGGGTGGGGACATGAGCTGCCAGGATGCCAAAGGCCCCACTCTGGGTAGGTACATCCACCTGCTTCACGTTGGCACTGTTGAAATATACCTGGAAATGAAATGGCACCTGAGGTTTGCCCCCGCTGCTCCTCTTTCCAAGCCCTTCTTAAAAATTCACCTCCTCCAGGAGGTCTTCCTAGTTGAAGGTTCCTGGTGAAGACACCTCGGCACTCATGGACTGATCTATTTATTTCTTTGCTTTCGCCTATATTGTTTCTATCTACGCTCACACTCTTATTGTGGTGCACTCACCCATTCAGGTCTTTCTCCCTCAGGCTGGGGGCCCCTCAAGGGCAGGGCCCGCACCTTCAATTTCTGGGTCTGGGGGTGTCCAGTCCAGTACCATGCTCTGCACATAGCTGCCCCTCCATCGGCAACTGAAGCACCCCATTCCCCACCCCACTTTCCAGGGGTTTCGGGTGCCCACATTCTCCCCAAACCACAGCCCCAGGCCTGAAAGGCACCACCTGGGACTTGCCCAAGGTCACAGAGCAGGTAAGTAGCAGCGCCAGGGTTGGAACCCAGGTCCTCTGACTCCCAGGCCTGGGCTCTTTCCACTAGGTCAGTCTGTTTTCTTACAAGGTGCCTGGCAGGAGCACCTCCCAAGTATCCCTAGTGGACAGGGAGAGACTGTCCCTTTTGCAGCCTGCTCTCCCCCTCTAGACTGTAAGCTCACTGTGGGCAGCAGAGAGCAGGTCTACCAACTGTTGCATTGCACTCTCCCAAGTGCTCAATACAGTGCTCTGCACACAGGAAGTGCTCAATAAATATCACTGATTGATTGGCCACTGACCTTGGGCACCCATTTCTGTTGGCCTCAGTCTCTCTACCTGGAAAATGAGTGGCCTGAGCAAGTGGGGCCCGGTTCCGTGGTAGGGGAAGAAGTACGGTACTTATTAAGCGCTTCCTATGCGACAAGCATTGCTCTAAGCGCTGGGGTAGACACAAGCTAATCAGGTTGAAAACAGTCCCTGTCCCACATGGGGCTCATAGTCTCAATCCCCATTTTACAGACCAGGGAATTGGGGCACAGAGAAGTGAAGTGACTTGTCCAAGGTCATACGGCAGACAAGTGGCAGAGCCGGGCTTAGAATCCATGACTTTCTGACTCCCAGGCCCGGGCTCTATCCAAAAGAGGAAACCAGAGCACCGAGACTGGGGGCGGCGAGAGGCCGCGAAGCGGATGATGGCCCCCCTCGCCCCCCACACTAGTCCTAACTCCCCATCTCAGTGCTGGGCCCTATAAAAAATAAAATAAAATAAAAAATGTTGGTATTTGTTAAGCGCTTACTATGTGCAGAGCACTGTTCTAAGCGCTGGCGTGGATACAGGGTAATCAGGTTGTCCCTCGTGAAGCTCAGTCTTAATCCCCATTTTCCAGATGAGGTAACTGAGGCCCAGTGAAGTGACTTGCCCACAGTCACAAGCTGACAAGTGGCAGAGCCGGGTATCGAACCCATGACCTCTTAGTCCCAAACCCGGGCTCTTTCCACTGAGCCACGCTGCCCCGCCTAAAGTGACCCTCGTGTTTTTGGATGGTCACTGCACCAAGGGCAATGCCTCCTTCAGGGGCAAGGTGGGAGGGTCAGAGAGATAGGGTCTCCCTCGGGGGTCAGATCCCTACCCACTCTCCCCGTCTCCATTCCCCTCCCGGGCTTCTCTTCCCCCCGCCCCCCCGGATCCCCCCATGTCCCCCAAACCCCAGTCCCGCTCCCATCCCCGCCCCTCGAGCTCCCCAGCAGCCCCGACTCCGATGGACCGCGGCCTAACGGCGGGCCCCGAGCCCGACCTCACGTACCTGGGTGGGAGAGGCGAAAGTGAAGGACATCTGGTTGAGGCCGCCGGCCTGGGCGGCGGGGGCGGCCTCGGCGTACGAGCGGGCGAGCTGGATTAGGCGAAAGCCGGGGCGGCGGAGCACGGCGGACAGCATGGTCGAGGCTAGGGGCGACCCGAGGAAGCGAATGAAAACCCACGGCCTCGAAGGGGACAAGGACGAGCGGCAGGGCGGCGCGCGGATGCTTGGGAAATGGAGTCCGCCGGTGGGTGGGACAAGCTGCGCCTCCCAGAGGCGCGCATGCGCCACTTCGCGCATCCGGGCATCTTGGGAGTTGTAGTTTTCTGTCAGCGTTTCCTCCCCCTCATGCTTTGTCTTCAGTTTCCCTTTCGTAGCCCCGAGACGTCAAGGAGTTTTCATCCAGGCATGAGGTTTACGAGGTGTAATTTGAGCTGCAGAACCGGGCACGATCGAGGTGGAAGCCTGAGGGAAAGTTGATGGTCATAAGAGTACAACACCGTTGTGGTGGATGGAGCCCGGGGCCTGGGAGTCAGGAGGTCGCGGGTTCTGATCCCAGGTCCGCCGCTTATGTGCTCTGTGACCTTGGGAAGGTCACTTCACTTCTCTGCGCTTCAGTCACCTCGTCTGTAAAATGGGGATTGAGACTGTGAGCCCCACGTGGGACAGGGATTGGGTCCTACCTGATTTGCCTGTATCCAGCCCAGCGCTTAGTCAGTGCCTGGCACACAGTAAGCGCTCAACAAATACCAACATTATTATTATTATTACAAGGCTCTGAGCAAGGCCCACTTCCGCTTCAGCCTGGAGGCCCACCCAGCCCAGGGCTCTGTCTTCATAGCAGCACCAGGACAATTGGAGTAACCAAGTGACTGTGGCCCTCCTGGACCCTGGGCCTCACAGCTAGGGATGGAGAACAGTGCTTTGCACATAGTAAGCGCTTAACAAATGCCATCATTATTATCCTACATCCCCTCTACACTTTTCTCTCTACACCCTCACTTCCCCTTTAGTGGCTTATGTTCTGCTTGCCCATTAATTATTATTATGGTATCTGTTAAGCACTTATTCTGTGTCAAGCACTATTCTAAGCACTGGTGTTTAGTGCTTAGAACAAGTTAATCACATTGGATAGAGACTACCCAAGCCCCTCCTGAGACTACTGATATTTTCACCTGCAAAAGTTCCTGTGGGAATACATTCCAGCTGCTTACTCCCTGCTGGGTAGGATGGCTAGATAATAATGATGGTATTTATATTTGTTAAGCACTTGCTGAGGGTCAAGCACTGTTCTAAGTGCTGGGGCAGATACAAGGTGATCAGGTTATTCCACGTGGGGCTCACAGTCTTAAACCCCATTTTATAGATGAGGTAACTGAAGCACAGAGAAGTTAAGTGACTTGCCCAAAGCCACACAGTTGATAAGTGGCACGGACTCCCAAGCCTGTGCTCTTGCCACTAAGCCTCGCTGCTTTTCCATGTCCAGTTTTATACAGGACAAGTCCAGTTTTCAGATGGCTGGCCTACCTACCCCCTGCCCGGTTCTGATATGGAACCGGATGGTCTTATGTCTGTTTTTTGAGAAAGAGTGTGGCCTCATGGAAAGAGCCCAGGGCTGGGAGACAGAGGACCTGGGTTCTGATCCTATCCCTGCCTCTTGCCTGCTGGGTCACCTTGGGCAAGTCACTTAACTTCTCTGTGCCTCAGTTCCCTCATCTGAAAAATGGGGATTTAATACCCGTTCTCCATTGTACTTAGACTGTGAGCCCCATGTGGGGCCTGATGATCTTGTATTTACCCTAGCACTTAGAACACTGCTTGGCCCATAGAAAGCACTTAATACCACAATTATTATTATTATTTTATTTTCAGCACTCAGGTTCCCTCTGTCACAACTCCTGCAATTGGGTTTTCTGCAGCTCAGGTGCTGCACCAGATTTCACAATGATAATAATAATAATAATAATGTTGGGATTTGTTAAGCGCTTACTATGTGCCGAGCACTGTTCTAAGTGCTGGGGTAGACACAGGGGAATCAGGATGTCCCACGTGGGGCTCACAGTCTTCATCCCCATTTTACAGATGAGGTAACTGAGGCACAGAGAAGTTAAGTGACTTGCCCACAGTCACACAGCTGACAAGTGGCAGAGCTGGGATTCGAACTCATGACCTCTGACTCCAAAGCCCGTGCTCTTTCCACTGAGGGAGGGTAACATAAAGGCTCTGGAGAAAATGGGAAGTTCAGGGGTCCACCTGGAAAAATGTTCTAGAATCTCACAAAACCCAAATACTTCCAGAAAATGGTGTCTGTAGTGGCATATTATTCTACCTAGCCAGAATAGCACCACTATATGGGAGGGCCATCAGTGTCTGCTTTGACTCTTGTGTGAAGACTTGTTTCTTCTTGTCTGTTTTGAAACTACCACCTTGCAGCTTCAGCGAGGGGCCCCTCCACAATCCTGATGGTGTGAGATTTGCCCTGCCCACCCTCTTCATGTATGTAAACTTCAATCCTGTTTTCTCTCAGCCTGCATCTCTTTATCAGCAAAATCCTAACCCTTTCAGTCCACCCTGGTTGCTCTTCTCAATCAACCAATTAGTCAGTGGTATTTATTGAGTATTTACTAGGTGAACTAAGCACTTGGGAGATTACCACAGAAGCAAGATGTATGTTTGCGTGCAAGGAGCTACTCTAAAAAAAATAAATAAATGAAAAGTGCTTACAATCTAATGGCAGAGCAGGCAAAAATGATTTACAAATAGGAGTGGGAGGAAGAACAGGACTACTCAAAGGTAGTGGTAAGGATCACATCTGTCAAATAAATATGCTGAATAAATGATTGAACAAAGAAATACATATGTACATTAATGCCAAAGATAGGAATAAAATACATAAATGTTAAGGGTGGCTGTTGGACAATGTGACTCGGGTGGTGTGAATTAATTGGGGAAGCTTGGGGGGGCCTTATTAGGCTTTTATTATTACTATTATTATTGATCAAAATGGGATTTATTAAGTGTATACTATGTGCCAAGCACTGTGCTAATCATTCCACACAGGGCTCACAGTTTAACAGAGACTAATAGAGATAGAGAGTCTTCAAATAGAGAAGAGCGTGGCTCAGTGGAAAGAGCACGGGCTTGGGAGTCAGAGATCATGGATTCTAACCCCGGCCCTGCCACTTGTCAGCTGTGTGACTTTGGGCAAGTCACTTCACTTCTCTGTGCCTCAGTTACCTCATCTGTAAAATGGGGATTAAGACTGTGAGCCCCACGTGGGACAACCGGATTACCTTGTATTCCCTCACCCCCCCAGTGCTTAGAATGGTGCTTGGCACACAGTAAGTGCTTAATAAATGTCATCATTATTTAGAGGGACAACATTTTACTAATTTTACTAATTTTACTATTTTACTAATAAGGACATTGAAGCACAAAAAGATTAAGTGACTTGACCCAGGTCACATGGCAGGCCAGTGGCAGAAGCTGGGGCTAGAACCCAGGTCTCCTGACTCCCAGGCCCATGCTTTTTCCACTAAATCATGACTTGAAGATGAGGAGGAGGGAGATTGGGGGGGGGGGGGGGCGGAGTTTCAGTCATGGGAATAGCATAAGGGAAGGGTCAGAGGTGAAAAAAATTGAGAGAGAGGTACAGTCTGGAGGTTAGCTTGGGAGAAGCCGGCACACCATGTCGAGCAGGGAATAATGATAATAATAATAAAAATGGTATTTGTTCATTCATTCATTCATTCATTCAATAGTATTTATTGAGCGCTTACTATGTGCAGAGCACTGTACTAAGCGCTTGGAATGAACAAGTCGGCAACAGATAGAGACGGTCCCTGCCGTTTGACGGGCTTACAGTCTAATCGGGGGAGACGGACAGACGAGAACGATGGCGATAAATAGAGTCGAGGGGAAGAACATCTCGTAAAAACCGATGGCAACTAAATAGAATCGAGGCGATGTACATTTCATTAACAAAATAAATAGGGTAATGAAAATATATACAGTTGAGCGGACGAGTACAGTGTTGAGGGGAGGGGAAGGGAGAGGGGGAGGAGCAGAGGGAAATGGGGGGAAAAGAGGGTTAAGCTGCGGAGACGTGAAGGGGGGGCGGTAGAGGGAGTAGAGGGAGAAGGGGAGCTCAGTCTGGGAAGGCCTCTTGGAGGAGGTGAGTTTTAAGTAGGGTTTTGAAGAGGGGAAGAGAATCAGTTTGGCGGAGGTGAGGAGGGAGGGCGTTCCGGGACCGCGGGAGGACGTGGCCCGGGGGTCGACGGCGGGATGGGCGAGACCGAGGGACGGTGAGGAGGTGGGCGGCAGAGGAGCGGAGCGTGCGGGGTGGGCGGTAGAAAGAGAGAAGGTAGGAGAGGTAGGAAGTGGCAAGGTGATTTGTTAAGCACTTACTATGTGCCAAGCACTGTTAATAATAATAATAATAATGTTGGTATTTGTTAAGCGCTTACTATGTGCCGAGCACTATTCTAAGCGCTGGGGTAGACATAGGGGAATCAGGTTGTCCCACGTGGGGCTCACAGTCTTAATCCCCATTTTACAGATGAGGGAACTGAGGCACAGAGAAGTTAAGTGACTTGCCCACAGTCACACAGCCGACAAGCGGCAGAGCTGGGATTTGAACTCATGAGCCCTGACTCCAAAGCCCGTGCTCTTTCCACTGAGCCACGCTGCTTCACTGTTCTAAGCACTAAGGTAGATACAAGGTAATCAGGTTGCCCCACGTGGGGCTCACATTCTAAATCTCCATTTTACAGATGAAGTAGCTGAAGCACAGAGAATTTAAGTGGTTTGCCCAAGGTCACACAGCAGACTAGTGGAGGAGCTGGGATTAGAACCCACATCCTCTGACTCCCAAGGCTCTGCTCTTTCCACCAAGCCACACTGCTTCTCAATATAAAATGTTCCCTCTCTAATGCTTATCTCACTCTTCCTAAACTCTGTGACCTGGAAGGGGTCAGGATTAGAACCAGGAATGTGTCTGTTTATTGTTGTACTCTCCCAAGCGCTTAGTACAGTGCTCTACACACAGTAAGCGCTCAATAAATACGATTGAATGAATGAATGAAGTGGGGAGTAGCGGGTGAAGAGAGCAGATATGCTAAATGGAGAGAGATGGTGGAAAGCCTGGCAGCCCAATCAATCAATGGTATTTATGGAGTGCTTACTATGTGCAGAGCACTGTACTAAGTGCTTGGGAGAGTACAATACAGCAGAATTAGGAGACACCTTCTCTGCTCAAAATGAGCTTACCTCTCCAGCCCAAACCTCTCTCCTTCAGCCAATCAATCAATCAATCCATCAATCAGTCCACCAATGGTATTTATTGAGTGCTTACTGGCAGAGCACTGTATTAAGCACTTAGGAGGCTACAATACAATAGAATTCATAGACATGAACCCTGCCCATAAAGAACTTACGGAATAGAGAGGGAAACCAGTATTAAAATAAATTACAGCCAGAGGAAAAGACAGAGTATAAGGATATGTACAAAAGTAATAACAATAATAATAATGTGGTATTTGTTAAGTGCTTACTATGTGCAGAGCGCTGTTCTAAGAGCTGGAGGAAATACAGGGTAATCAGGTTGTCCACCGTGCGGCTCAGTCTTAATCCCTATTTTACAGCTGAGGTAACTGAGGCACAGAGAAGTTAAGTAACTCACCCACAGTCACATAGCTGACAAGTGGCAGAGCCAGGATTCAAACCTATGACCTCTGCCTCCCAAGCCCATGCTCTTTCCACTGAGCCACGCTGCTTCTCTGAGTGCTGTGCTGTGGGGCTGAGCGTGAGGTGAGTATCAAGTGCTTAAGGGGTACAAATCCAAGCAGAAGGGAGGGCAAATAGGGGAGGTGAAGGTTTAGGGAAGGCCTCTTGAAGATATTATTTTAATAAGGCTTTGAAAGTGGGGAGATTGCTGGTCTGTCAGAAATGAAGTGGGAGGGAGTTCCAGGCCAGACGGAGGACATGGGCAAGGGGTCAGGGTGAGACAGATGCGATCGAGGTACAGTGAGGAGGTTGGTATGAGAGGAACAAAGTGTGCGGGCTGGGTTGTAGTAAGAGATCATTGAGTTGAAGTAGGAGGGGGTGAGCTGATTAAGTGCTTTAAAGCCCACGGTAAGGAGTTTCTGTTTGATGTGGAAGTATATAGGCAACCATTGGAGGGTTTTGAGGAATGGGGAGATATGATCTGAACATTTTTTTTTTGAAAAATGATCCAGGTAGCAGAGTGAAGTATGGACTGGAGAGGGGAGAGACAGGAGGCAGAGAGGTCAGTGAGGAGGCTGATGCAGTACTCAAGGTGAGATAGGATAAGTGTTTGGATTGGCATAGTAGCAATTTGGATGGGGGAGGAATGGGCGGATTCTAGCAAAGTTGTAAAGGTAGAACCGGCAGGATTTGGTGACAGACTGAATATGTGCGTTGAATGAGAGACATGAGTTGCAGGCAATAGTAAGGTTACAGGCTTATGAGACAAGGAAGGCGGTGGTGTTGTCTACAGTGATGAGAAAGTCAGGGGGAAGGCAGAATTTGGGTGGGAAGATGAAGAGTTCTGTTCTGGTTATGTTAATTTCGAGTGTCGGTGGGACACCCAAAGTCAACTACCATCACTTCGCAGATGATCCCCAAATCTACATCTCCTCCCCTGATCCCTCTCCCTCTCTCCAGGCTCGCATCTCCTCCTGCCTTCAAGACATCACTACTTGGATGTCCTCCCGTCACCTCAAACTTAACTTGTCCAAAGCAGAGCTCCTCATCTTCCCACCCAAACCCTGTCCTCCCTTGGACTTTCCTGTCACTGGAGATGGCACCACCATCCTTCCCGTCTCACAAGCCTGCAACTTTGGCATTATCCTTATAATAGTAATGACGGGATCCTTGATTCCTTTCTCTCAATCAACCCAAATATTTGATCTGTCATCAAATCCTGTCTGTCCCACCTTCACAACATCGCTAAAATCTGCTCTTTCCTCTCCATCCAAACTGCTACCACGTTAATACTCATCCTATCCCACCTAGATTACTGCATCAGGCTCCTTGCTGATCTCCCAACCTCCTACCTCTCCCCACTCTAGTCCAATGCCAGGATCATTTTTCTACAGAAACGTTCAGGACATGTCACCTCCCCAACCCCTCTTAAAAATCTCCAGTGGTGGCCCATCCACCTCCATATCAAACAAAAACTCCTCTCACCATTGGCTTTAAAGCAGTCCATCACCTTGCCCCCTCCTACCTCACCTTGCTTCTCTCCTTCTACAACCCCGTCCCCAGACTTCGCTCCTCTGATGCTAACCTGTGTCTCAATCTCGCCTATCTCGCCCCCAACACCTGGCCCACGTCCTACCTCTGTCCTGGAATGCCCTCCCTCCTCAAATCCAACAGACAATTACTCTCCCCTCCTTCAAAGCCTTACTGAAGGCACACCTTTTCCAAGAGGCCTTCCCAGACTAAGCCCCAATTTTCCTCATCTCCCACTCCTTTTGCATCACCCTGACTTGCTCCCTTTGCTCTTCTCCCCTCGGCCAGCCCCTCAGCACTTAGGAAAAGAACGAGGAGAGGACAGTGTCAGTGAAGCCAGGGTTGGACATTGTTTCCAGGAGAAGGGGATGGTCGACAGTGTTGAAGGCAGCTGAGAGGTTGAGGAGGATTAGGATGGAGTAGAGGCCTTTGGATTTGGCAAGAAGGACATCAATGGTGACTTTAAAAAGGGCCTGGAAATCCAGATGTGAGGGTCCCACTGTCCTACAGTGGCAGAACTGAGCCTTTTGTTTGATGATCTTTGCCAGGACTGATGTTCCCTGGCCTCATCTTGGCCTTTTTCATTATGCTGCTGCACCCATTACAGTGGTCACTGCAAGGAAGAGTCACCAATGACTCCAAGATCTCTCTCACGAATCATGACCAATGATCTGACTGAGTCAGACGGATGAGGGGAGGAGGATGGAAACAGACCTTCAGATGGTTTGGAAAGGGTTGGAAATGCACCACCAGGCCACTGGGGAGATCCCCTGAGCAGCAAACTTCTAGCCCTGACAAACGCAGGATGGAGAGTTGGAAACATGTGGAGGCGATGGGGGCCAGCAGTGTGACCCTCCTCTTTCCCTCCCAGCTGGGGGTGAAGCTGCTGTTCCTACCCCTGTGGCCGCTTGCGCCCTACTCCTGGTCTCGCTCCCCCAGATGAGCCGCCTGAGCCTCTTAATGGGACTGGAAAGACCCCCAGATTGGGTCTCTCGACCTGTTCACTCAGTATCCCCCAGTCCAGTCCCCCTGGCTCCCTCCTCTAAAATCCCCATCAGGCCCTTAGCCACAAAAAGACCATAGGCGGGCAAAGGCAGCTCCCAGCAGTGTTCAGCCCCAGATTTCCATGCCCCAATCCCCTCCTCAGACTGATTCTGACAAGCAGCTCTCCCCATGGCTGGTTCTGGGAGAACACCTCCTCTTAGGCGAGAGCAGGGGGTGGCCCTGGGCAGGGGTGGGAGGGGGCACTCTCAGGGAGAGTCGGCAATAAATGTTTCCAGAACATCATCACCAGGGACATACATGTGCCTCAGGGCAAGTATATGTCCGCTCCCATGACCGAGAACATGCGACTGTACAGCGGGATGGACAAGGGAGGGTCCACAGGACCACATGTAGACACCTGCGTACATCTCTTCAAAGCCCTACTGAGAGCTCACCTCCTCCAAGAGGCCTTCCCAGACTGAGTTTCCCCTTTTCCCTCTGCTCCCCCTCTGTCCTCTGCTCCCTTCCCCTTCCCCCCTTCACCTCCCCTCAGCTAAGCCCCCTTTCCCTCTGTTCCTCCCTCTCCCCCTCCCCTCAGCACTGTGTTCATTTGTATATATTTTTATTAGCCTATTAATTTTGTTAATAAGGCGTCCATCCCCTTGATTCTATTTATCATGATGATATCTTGTTTTTGTCCGTCTGTCTCCCCCGATTAGACTGTAAGCCCATCATTGGCAGGGATCGTCTCTATCTGTTGCCGAATTATACATTCCAAGCGCTTAGTACAGTGCTCTGCACATAGCACTATTGAATGAATGAATGAGTTTGGGTACCTGAGCAGGAACCGAATGATGTTCCGGAGAACCCAGGCTGCTCCCTCCTTACTCCTCCCATATTGGTCATGCCTTCGCTCTGGGGACATTCACTCCTGAGAAGCAGCGTGGCTCAGTGGAAAGAGCGCAGGCTTGGGAGTCAAAGATCACGGGTTCTAATCCTGGCTCTGCCTCTAATCAGCTGTGTGACCTTGGGCAAGTCACTTAACTTCTCTGTGCCTCAGTTACCTCATCTGTCAAATGGGGCTTAAAACTGTGAGCCCCACGTGGGACAAACTGATCACCTTGTATCCCCCAGCGCTTAGAACATGCTTTGCACATAGTAAGCGCTTAACAAATACCCCAATTTATTTTTACTAAGCCCCCGCGGAATTGGTCCCTATGGTTCTCAAACAGTCTAGAAATGGCCGTAATTCACGTTTTAGGGTATTACTGTTCCCTTCTGCCTCCACTATAAGCAGCTCTACTCCAACCAAGTATTTTGGCCACGTGACCGATTCAGAATAAACACTTAATCTCTTCTCCTTTGAATTCAGAAAGCAACTGTGGATGGCTCATTCTGGGAGGGCATTTTCAAAAACAAATTTAAAAAAAAATCAGTGTGCTAAATCAGACTCCAAAGAAAGTCCATATATAGGCACTGATGGAAACGATTGGGTAACAAAGATTATCCTGAGCAAAGTTTATTCCTGGTTCAGTCCAACCAGCCCAGGGCTCTGTCTCCGACAGCAGCACCAGGATGTTCCAAGGAACGGCACCCTCCTGGACACCCAACCGCATGATTAGCAGTGGACCACCAAACACGCCCAACTTTCCCTCTAGTACCTTTTCACAGCTTTATTCTGCCTTATTCCCGTGAAGCAGCATGGCCTAGTGGATAGAGCACGGGTCTGGGAGTCAGAGGACCAGGTTCTAGTACCACCTCGGTGGCTTGTCTGCTGTGTGACCCTGGGCAAGTCACTTCACTTCTCTGTGCCTTTTACCTCATCTGTAAAATGGGGATTAAGACTATGAGCCCCATGTGGGACACGGACTGTGTCCAACCTGATTAACTTGTATCTACCCCAGCGAGTAATACAGTGACTGGCATACAGCAAGCGCTTAACAAATACCATTAAAAAAATTGCACACGTGTAAGCGTGGTTTTAAGGCTGCAGAAAGCCATCAAGGCCAGCAGAGGGCGCCAGGAGGCCGGAGATGGGTCTCCGCGCAAGGACCCCCCCCCGCCCCCTCCCCGTAGGGCACTAAATAATAATAATTATTATGGTATTTGTTAAGCGCTTACTATGTGCCAGGCACTGTACTAAGCACCGGGGGGGGGGTACAAGCAAATCGGGTTGGACACAGTCCTCTGTCCCACATTTGGGCTCACAGTCTCAATCTCCATTTTCCAGATGAGGTAACTGAGGCCCAGAGAAGTTAAGTAATAATAATAATAATGTTGGTATTTGTTAAGCGCTTACTATGTGCCAAACACTGTTCTAAGTGCTGGGGTAGATACAAGGTGATCAGGTTCTACCACATGGGGCTCACAGTCCTAATCCCCCTTTTACAGATGAGGGAACTGAGGCCCAGAAAAGTGAAGTGATTCGCCCAGGGTCACACAGCATTCACTCAATAGTATTTATTGAGCGCTTACCATGTGCAGAGCACTGTACTAAGCGCTTGGAATGGACAATTGGGCAACAGATAGAGACGATCCCTGCCCAACGACGGGCTCAAGGTCTAATCGGGGGAGCCAGACGGACAAAATCAAGACAACATCATCACGATAAATAGAATCAAGGGGACGGACACCTCATTAACAAAGTAAATAGGGTAAGAAAAATATGTGCATAGATAGCAGACAAGTGGCAGAGCGGGGATCAGAACCCACGACCTCTGACTTCCAAGCCCGGGTTCTTTCCGCTGAGCCACGCTGCTTCTCTGAAGTGACTTGCCCAAGGTCACACAGCAGAGAAGTGGCTGAGCTGGGATAAGAACCCATGACCTTCCGCCTCCATCCACTCCTCCATGCCGCTTCCCCGCTACGTGCTTAGGTCTGGCGAAAAGACAAGAGCTCAGGGAAAAGTGGGCGATCTGACGCCACTTTCCGCCTTTTCCCCACTCTTCCCATCCTCCTGACGCTAAGCCCCGGCCGCGGAGGGCAGAGATGAGGCAGGAGGTCGCGCCCACGCATGCGCCCACGCGCGAACCCTCCGCGTGCACTCTCCCTCCCCGCCCCACGGCACACCTGCGCGCGCCACTGCCTCCACCCTCGTGCACACGCACGAGCGCAACCTGGAGGGCCGAGCGCGCGCGCGCGCGGGGTGACTCAGGTGGCCCGCGGGCGAGCCGGGAGGCTCCGGGTGACGTCATCGGCTGCGATTCCCGCTCCCCTCCCCGCTTGGGCGTCACTTCACCCCCTCACCCCGTCCCCGAGGAAGAAGCAGGGGGCAGAGATGTGGGGAGCGAAATGACACGAGGGTCCCGGAGGAGCGGCTTCCTGCATTTGGGACCCCCTCCTCTCTTCCGGCCTCCGCGTTTCCGGCGCCCAGTCCCGTTTCCTCGCCTTCTCTCGCTCAGGCCTCATCTCAGCCCAGTTATCCCCGTTTCCCGCCTTCTACCTAGCTGCGCCTACTTTCCCTCTCTTTCCCGGGCGCGAGGAGCCGGCCGCGGCCTGCGAATGGGTTAATCTCCTAGCGTAGCCACGGCACTTGTCATTGGATGAAGGCGGAGAGGGAAGGGGACCGAGAGGGAAGGGGAAAGGGGCGGAGCCCCGGGGAAAAGTGGGCGGAGGACGGGCGCGAGCCTTTCCCAGGGTGGCTGGTTCCGCGGCGCGGGCGCTTCGGGGCGGCCTCCAGCCGATCGTGGGAAAGCAGCCGCAGCCGGCCACCGGTTTTGTGGGGAAGGCCCCCCCCCCCCGGAGGCGGTTTAGTTAGACGCACGGGGACCCAGCTAATCTCGGGGACGAGGGCAGGATCTGGTCAACCTTCTCCCGTGCCGCACCCGCCCCTGCTCCCCCTCCCGCTCTGTACACCCGCCTCGATGCAGATAGATGGAGACTGACCAGCTGGTTCTCGGCCAGTTCCTTTACTGGGGGGAGAGGAAGCAGGGCCGGGGGCGGAAGGGGGGACCGGTCTACGGGGGAGGCCAAGCGCTTAGCGCGGTGCTCTGCCCACGGTGACCGTTGATCGATTGAGGGACAGGGACGCGGGCAGGGGGCTGTTCGGAGCTGTAGAAGAGGAAGGGACGGTGGCTGTCTGAGAGCTTTTTGGGGGTATCGGAGGTAGAGTAGGGGCGAACTGGGATCTCCGGGTAAGGGGCGAGGGAGGGGTGTCTCTAAGCGCCGATCCTTCTCCCAAGGAAAAGGAGCGGGGGCTCCGGGGCTGAGGGGTAAAGGTGACACTTTGAGGCTCACCCACTCGTTGTACCCACGGGACCATCCGAGGAACGGGGCTGCCCGACTTCTCGGTACCCAGCCTTGCGGAAGGATGATTGTTTTTTATCAATAATACTAGTGTATTCGTTAAGCGCTGACTACGTGCCAAGCATTACACCGAACGCTGGGGTAGATGCAAGATAGTCAGATCAGGGGGCCCAGTCCCCTTCCCCGGGCGGGGAAGTGGAAACGGGAGTCTGAGTCTCGGCGCGTCGCCGGAGCCCGTTGGGATTTGGGGGAACACGGCCCCAGAGGGGTTAACCAGTCGACGACCTCCCCCTGGGGGGGGGGCGGGGGAGGGGAGGAAAAGCGGGGGGGGGGGCGGGGGCGGGCCGGCTGCAGATTTTTGAATGGTGCATTCCGGGCGGGCGAAGCGAGCAGGGTGGCAGGGGGCGAGATGATGCCCGTTTTCCCGTTTTGGATTTTGGGGGTGACTTCACTTCTCCCATTCTACGGGGCCTCGGCTTCCACCGGTCCCTCGGTGCACACCTCTTTCTACCGCCCCCGTCACCGCCCTCCGGCTCATCTTCCCTCCCCCTTTCTCCGCTCCGGCCCGCCCCTAAATGTGTGTGCGCGTATATGTATGTATGTTTCGGCCCACGTGACTCTTCCCCCTCCTCCGCGCCCCCCCCCACCCCCCCGTCCCTGGGCTCCGGGCGTGGGTGGGATCCGAACCCTCAAAGATTTCATTCATAAATCCTCCGCCTTTTCCAAATCCAAAAAATTAAGGTGCCGGAGATCGCCGGGTCCCTTTTCGACTCGGCGGCTGCTCCTTCGTTTCCTCATCCCCCGTCTCCCGGTCCCCGACCCCTCCTCTCCCGCTCCGTCCATGGACCGCAGGGTTTGCAGCTGAAGGTGAGTTCCGGCTCCTCGGGGGCTGCCGGAGCCCACCGGGGTCGGGGTGTGGCCGGCGACGATGGGCAGCTCCCTGCTTTCGGAGCGTGGGTCTTGTCCTGCGTCTTCTCGCCCATGTACGCCGGGGCGTTGGTGCCGTTTAGCTCGCCCCCCGCCCCCCAACATTTCCCTTCCCAGTAGACCCCTCCCACTATTGCAGCCTGGGGAACCGGCCCGGACCACCCTCCCTCTGCACGCGTGTTCGTCCCGACTTGCGCCCAGTGGGGGGTGGGGTGGGGAGGGTCTCGGCTTCGAGCGCAGCTCCTCGCCCGCGAGAGGTGGGGGGGGGGGGCTCGGCTGCATTCTCGGCCTGGGACGGCGTCGAGAGCCCCAGCCGGCGACAGGTGCTGGGAGCGAGGAGAGAACCCCAGCGTCCCGGGCTCGGGGACTGTGGAGCCAGGGGATCGGCTGGGGCGGGAGAGAGGAGCGGATCGGAAGGGAGGGCCATTCCCTAGGGGTTTTGGTCTCCGCGCTCGCCTCTCCCTTTTCCCGTCCCCCTCTTTCCCCATCCCCCTCTTTCTCCACCTCCATCCACCGGTCGCTTTGACCTGGTTATCAGCCTAGGAGAGACCCGACTTCCTCGCTCGGCACGATCCCGTCGCTCCCCCTCCCCCACGGGTGTACTGAGGGAAGCTGGAATAAGCCAGATTTCTCCTTCCTCTCTCTCTCTCTCTCCCCCCCCTCCCTCGCTCTCGCTCTCTCTCTCCCTCACTTTTTCTCTCTCACTGGGGGGCACTAAGGAAATCCCTCTGGAGCTGTACAAATATGGACAGAGGCGGTCACTTCAGCGTTTGGGGGTGGAGGAGAGGGAGGGGGCTGGGGGAAGGATTCTGAACCCCAGATTCGCCCGTGTCTCTGACCTTTGCGAGTTACATAGACTCCAGTGCCGTGGAACCCGAGTATCTTACCCCTGCTTGACTCCCTTCTCCTCCACAGAGGGGTGGACCCCGGGGACGTGCGTGTGTGCCCGCGTGAAAGATATGGGCGGGGGTGCTAAGGCAGTTGGATTTAAGGTTGGGCCTAAGAAGAAGAGGATAGATATCGAAATGCCAGGGGGTTTTCTGTCGAGATTCAAACGCTGGGAGCGGAGGGTACTCTCTCTTCTCCCTTTACCTGGCCTATCGTCCACGGTGAACGTCCACGGTGAAGAGCCACCCAAGAATTCCCTGCCCGGCAGAGACCAGCTCAGCAGATGATAGGTTACACTGGGCTTCTTTGACCCCCAGATTAGGGTTCAGACCTCCAACTGCAGAGAGAGGAAACTTCCTCCTTTCTGGTATTGAATTTCTCTGAGTGGGGGTGGGGGTGAACTCTGGGCAGGCATCCCCTAAATCTGGAGCCCCCTCCAGCCTTCCAATGAGTGGCAGGGCCAGAGCAGATGTGCCCAGCCCCAGAAGCTGTCTGTCTCTGTTGCTCTCTTTCCTCCATCCCCTGGTCCCAGTCACAACAGTAGGGAAAGAGGAAAGAGGGAGACCTCACATTACACCCCCCACATACATCTGAAAAATCCAGCCTGAGTAGATGTCAGTAGTAGGGGTGGAGGGGTAGATCTCTGCAGACATAGAAAGGAAGCCTTGGAGGGGAAAGGTACTGGCTCCAAACCGGCAGTCCTTAAGGGGGTGTATGCCTTAGACACCCCCTCCCACCCCCCCCCCCGAATCTGGCCCAGGAAAGGAGGCCTTGTACCAGGATTCTTCACTGGAGATTTCAAAGTGCCAAACTGAACTCTTTCCCCCACTCCCACTGATTCCCTTGAGGTCCCCAGTCTTTCCCATAGCTGAGTCCCAGCTCTGAGAGGAGAGGTTGTAATAGGGGGACAGGAGAGCTAGAGAGAGCTGACGTAAAGGGGTTGGGAGACCTTTGGACTGAGGGAGATGGGAGGGAGCTGCCCCGGAACAACAGCCCCAACGTCTGGAAGGATGGTCCAAGCTGCTTGCGGCTCTGGCCCCAATGTTGGGAACGGCGTGAGAGATGATCACTCTCGACTCAGCTCAAATCTGGGTCAGGGGAGTATTGTAAGAACTGCCGGCTCCTTCGGCCGTTAGATTCTCCCCTGGTTGGCCCAGTCAGATTGCCCTGTCCGTGTCCCCCCTCCCCCTCGTCCCCCCCCCTCATGGATGAGACTGGGCTAGGATGGCAAAGGAGGCTGGGAGAGTCTATTTGTGTCTTCCCTTCCCTGCGGGTGGAGGGGGAGAGGGGAGAGATCTCTTTTGGGGGAGGGGGAGACAGCAGGGAGGGGAGAGAATGGGTAAGGAGAGAGAAACACCCTCTCCCCATCCCTCCGGCTTGGGTCGATCCAGTGCCAGTGCTTAACAAATATACCATTAAAAAAAAATCCAGGATTGGGAAGGGGAGGTGGGAGAAAGAGGGAAATTTGGAGATGTTGCATGGGCCATTCCTAACTATGAAGATGGGGGACCAAGAGGACCACTGTCAACCAGATCTTCTAAGCTGCCTGGTGCTGCTGTCAGAGACAAGAGTCCTGGGCTGGACAGGCCAGAAAGGAGCCCGATGACAGGGAGAGACAGAGAGAAGTGATAGGCAGACAGACAGACATCGGGGGAGGCAGAGTTAGAAAGAGAAGGCTCAAGAGGGATTTGAGCCGTAGCAAGCAGTCCGTGCTGGATCATGAGAAGGAAGGATAAGGGTGAAGAGAGGAAAGTCAGGGGTGGCTGATGGTCCATCGCTGATCACGAGGACAGAGATTCAGGAGGGCCACCGTCACCCAGTTCCTCCAATCGTCCTGGGGCTGCTATCAGAGACAATCTTGGGCTGGACAGGTCATGGTACTGAAACGGCCGTGTAAATGGGCTACTGCAGAGTGGCCTAGCCGGGGGCTGAGGCTGAGGGAAAGCCAGCAGGAAAAGAGGGATTTCCTCTCCCCCTCACCCCCAACGTCCTGACCAAGATGGGGTGGCCTTCTGAGCCTCAATTCCCTCTCCCCCCCACTCCTACTGCCAGCTGGGGCCCCGGCATCCCCTGGCCCCCATGGGACCTGGGGGCCCTGGCAACCCCTCTCCCCCGACACAAGTACAGCCTTGTTCCCTGGACCCGTCACCATAGGAACCAGGCTCCCGCGGGGGGACAGGAACAGCCGCTGCATTCATCTTGCCTGGCGGGGTCTCCCTTCCATGCTCCTTCGCCCCCCGCCCCCCGTCTACTCCCCATCTTCCCCCTGTCCTGGGAAAGACTCTTGTGCCTTACGGCCCCACTGCGTTTCTGGATGAGATGGAGAAGGAGGCGCCCTCAAAGTGAGAGTGAGGAAATCTGGGGCTAGGGGGGCTGGGAGGAGAAGGATTTCCCCGGCTCCTGTTTCCCTGGCTGGTGGATATCCCTTGTGCCTCTCTCTGTTTGCTCTCTCCCTCCAACCCCCGATCTGTCCTAGTGCTTCCCGTCCCCACTCGTCCCTTCCTCTGGTACCCACAAGGGCCCGGGGGGAAGACAGAATCCCTATGCTTGACACAGATGAGGGCTGACTGCCCCTGGCTCTCCCCGTGGTGGTGGTTGGGGGGGGAGGGTGCTGAGGAGCCTAGGAGGGGAAATCCCCGGCTCCTCCCCCGCTCTAGTGGGCTTGGGGAGACGCCAGGGCTCTGAGCAGAGGCAGCTGGTCTGAGCGTCGTCTGCTCCTCGCTCCTGGTGAGGGGAGGCTACGATGTCCTCCACGCAGGAGTTGAAAGTGAGGGGGGGGGGGGTCCCCACAGGGACCCACCAGGGCACAAATCCTTCATCTGGGGTGATGTCCCTCATCCCCACCCCCCGCCCCCCGCCGGTGTCAATATCATCCACTCCAGGAGCTGTGAAGGTGGGAATGCGGGGACCCACCAGGAGGCGATGTTGCAGGGTCCCATTACAGCCCCCCTCCCCCGAGCATCATCTGGGGGCAGCTCCGGTATCTACTTAGGGAAGTACATTCTCTTTTTGGAAGTGAGGAGAAACCCATCAGTGGGGAAAAGATTTTAGAATCTCCAGCCCCCTCGCTGGTCACCTCACTGGTATTGAGACAGAGACCGTTGGGGGTTGTCTCGATGGGCAAGGTAGAGAGGGCAGATTTCCCCAGATGAGGGATCCTGGAGCCAAGGAAGCGGTGAAGGATATCAAAAAGAGTCGGGTGGGGGGAGACCCCTCCCGGAATCCAGCTGTGTTTTTGGAGGGGAGCCAAGCCGGGGAGAGGGGGAGTGTCTCCAGGGAAGTCAGGACTCCGAAGGTTGTCTTGACTCCAGCCCTCTCCCCTATCCGAGCTGTCTTACTGGCTGTCCCTCTTGCACTTTCCCCCCACCCGTCCCAGCCACCTTCCCTCCCTTCATCTCTCTCTCTCTCCCTCCCGCCTGCTCTGAGTCACTCCCCGTGTGGGTTTGAGTGCGGGAGCTGCTAGGAGGCTTTATTTTGAGCCTTTCTGACGAGGGGCGGGCCGGTGGGCGGGCGAGAGAACTGAGGGAGCTGGGCCAGGAGCAGGCTGCCTGTGGGGCTCCCCGGCCTCGGGAGGAGGAGAAGCAAGAGCTGAGCCAGGGTGAGGGGAGGGTGGCGGGAGGGGGTGGGGGGAGGAGGAGGAGCCGAGTCTTCCTGGGGCCCATGGGGGTACCCCGGGGCCAGAGCGGGATAGCTGGGGGGAAGGGGTGGAGATGGGGGTAGCGGCCGGGGGGCGGGGGGGCCGAGAGTGGGTCCGGATGGGGAGGAAGCGGGCAGCTAGCGGCCGGTGCCGGCCCCGCCGAGCCCGGGCCCAGCCGCCTCACGCTGCCCCAGACGCTTGTTTTTCTTCCTGGAGCCGGTGCCTTCTGGGGGCGGTGGATTGAATTGCTCTGGAAATTAACTGAGAGGCAATACAAAGAGGATGAGGATGCTTGAATGGGAGCCAAACCAGAGGCGTTAGGGTGGTGGGGGATAGGAATAAAACAAAACCCCAATTGCGAGAGGAGGAAGGTCGGGGTGGGGGGCTGGGGCTGGGCGGGGCAAGGAGGGCGATACCGACGATCCCCTGGTAACCTCCCTGCTCTCCGTTCCCAGGCCTTCTCTCCAGCCGGGCCGGACCATGAGCGATGACTTAACTTTTTGGGAAAACACCACTGACAGCCCCACGGTGAGTGCTTCCCCTCCCTCTGCAGGCCGACGGGGAGGGGGGGGGGGGGGAGCGGCAATGGCCCAGCCTCCCCCCACCACGTCAGCTGTCTGTCCGCCCCCTCCGCCCCCCACCGGGCAGAAGCCATCCTCCAACACAGTCCCCGGGCCTCGTCGGGGGTCTCTGGGAGGAAAGGGGAAAGGGACTGCCCTTCTCTCCCTCGGGCTCACCGCTCTCTCATCCCTTTCCCTTTCCCTCGCCCCTTGTGATGGCCCCAGACGGTGCCCGGCGAGGTGGGCACGCAGGATGGGTACGTGCTGCTCCTGGTGCTGCTGTCCATCTTCATTGGGGGGACCCTGGTCCTGCTGTCGGGAATCCTGATCCTCTGCCGGCGCTGCTGGGAGACGGACCGCAGGTATTCCAGGTAGGAGGGGCTCCCCGCGCCTCCGCCCCTTCCTCCGTTTCTGGGAGCCGGGGGAGGGGCCGCCCTGGGGCCGACAGGGCTGACCCGGGGTCAGGGCTGGAGGACCGGTGGGGCAGCCGAGGTTCCGCTCCGAAGGGCAGCCAAGCGAGAGCCACGCTGCTGGGGAATCAACGTCCGTGTCTGGTGGGGGGGGGGTGTCTCTCTCGCCCTCCCCTCCGGCCCCCCCCGGGCTGTTCCCGCAGAGCCAGCGATGATCCGGAGAAGACCACCGCCACGTACCTGGATGACTCTCAGCCGGCTCAAGGTCAGGGCTCCCTCCCACTCCCAGATCTGCGCAGTCCCCGGCGCTCCCCCCTCCCCCCCCACCCCCCTTCCCCAATCCGCTCGGTTCCGGGCATGTAAGTCTCCCGGGCTCATGCCGAGGTTGCTATGGAGATTCATTTCCTGTGTCATTTCTTAGGAAATGGTGGCTAGGGTGGGGTGGGGGGTGGGCGGTTGAGGGGTAGGTGTGTGGGGGAGACCCCCCAGGGAGAGGGGGAGAGGAGGAGACGGAAAGGAGAGCTGCCACCAAATGAGATCTCCCCCGACCCCGTCTTCCCATCTCCCCATCTGCAGATATCACCATCAAGGTGGACGATCCCGACTGCTTATCGTCCTCCAGCTACCGGGATGTGGAGACCGAGCGCTTCCTGTCCACCGGCTCCACTGGCCGGCGTGTCTCCTTCAATGAGGCCGCCCTCTTTGACCAGAGCAAGAAGGCGCAGGAGAAGGGGAGGAGGTAGGGGGTTCGGCGGGGCGGGGGGACGGGGGGAGAACCAAAGCGTCACTTACGGGGCGAAGCCGACCTGACCCGGGAACGAGGACCACAGAATTTGAGGGGTGCAAACGGGCCGCGGCGGGTGGGGGACGACGACAGCCGGCGGGGGCCCCGAGGGGCTGGGACTCTGAGCGGGCCTTTGCGTGGGCGTGCGTGGCACAGGTATACGCTGACCGAGGGGGACTTCCATCACCTGAAGAATGCCCGGCTCACCCACCTCCACCTGCCCCCGCTCAAGATCGTCACTATCCACGAATGCGACCCCGGGGAGAACATCCTCGCCATGAAACCCCAGCGGATCCCTCCTGCCCCCAAGCCCCACCTCTCCATCTTCCAGGTGCAGCCCGGCCCCTGGGGCTCCCCCGTCCCCTGGGGGGCCTGGTGGAATCACTCCCACTTTATCGTTGCGATGTCCCGGGGAGGGAGGGAAGGGACAGCAGCTCGCCGCCCCTCCGCCTCTCGGACGGAGGCCCCGAGGCCCGGGGAAGGCCCGGGACGTGGTCGAGGCCGAGCCGGAACGGAACCCCAGGTGTCCGCCATCCCCGTGCCCGTCATCGCAGGACGGGGAGGGAAGCGCTCGTCAGCACCCGGCCCGGGGGGGGCGGGGGGGGTCCTGAGGCCGAGGCCCCAGGAGGGGCCGGGGTCAGGGCAGCACCGGGCGGGAGGAGGGAAGCCCCCACGGCCCCGCCCGCGCCTCCCCCTTCCCCGCCACCGGCTCCCCTCACCTGTCGCCGTTTCCTCTCCCCCACAGCCTCAGCCCAGCGCCCTGCCGCTGGAGGCCCCCACCGGCCATGCCGTGTGCCCTAGCTCGGCCCTGCCCGGAGACACCTACAACTCCACCGTTGACACCGGCTTTGTGGAGACCGCCAGCCCGTCCGTCTCCATGGAGTCTGGGGAGGGCCCATCGGCGAGTGCCTCTCCCCTACCCCGATCTCTCCCGGCCCCCCTACCCCGCGGCCAGAGATGGCCGGGGCCCGGCCCCAGACAGGATCCTACCCTTAGCCCAGCAGGCGGCTCTAGGTAGCCAGAGAGGCAGCTGCCCGGACTCTGGCCCCGACGGAGCCTTTGGCTTCCTGGGCTCTTCCGGCCCCACCGGCCCCACCCCCGGGCCCCTTCGGAGCCCTGCGGTCTCCTTCGCCCCAGGGCCAGTTGGGGGGATGGAGGTGACTGGCAAAAGGAACGTGCCTGCTCACGCCCACCGCTCCCCTCCGTCCCTCCCCCCCAGGGCGATGCGGGCAGCGGGGCGGGCGATGGTGGCAGTGGGGAGGAGGCCTCCCCGGCACCCGGCCAGGGCACCGTGCTGCAGTTCTTCACCCGCCTGCGGCGCCATGCCAGCCTAGAGGGCACCAGCCCCTACTTCAAGATCAAGAGGTGGACGCTGAAGACCAACCAGCGGGCGTCGAGTCTGGACACCAGAGGTTTGTGGCGCCGGGGGCGCTCCTCCCCTCCCCCCCCCCCGCCCCCCGGCGAAGGGCGAGCAGCTCACCGCCAGTGGGTAGCCCACGGCCCTATTCGCCGGGTGGGTTTGGAAGGGCCCGGCCCAGGGAATCAGAGTCCATTTGGATTCGGGCTGGCCCTCAGTAGTCCCCAGTGTGCAGTGGGACCCTGCTGTGGTCTCTGACTCCTCTCGGCCTCCCGGCGGTGGCCGGGGGCAGGGCGCCTGCCGGCAAGAGAGGTGAAACTGGGGTTGGAGCTGGGCTTCGATGCCCGGGACCGCCCAAGATGTCAATCGGGAGATTGGCCCCGGCTGTCCGCCCTCTCTCCTCCTTTTGCTCCCTGATTTTCTCCGGCAGGGTCAAGGCCACGGCTTGGATGGCCAGGGGCAGGGGAGGGGACGAGGCTGAAGCCGGCGAGCAGGAACCACTAGGTCTACGTCCCTGCCCCCCCGCCCGCCCCCAACCCCCGCCCCGGGGCAGCGCTCCCCAGACCCCCTGCTCAGGGCCGCACCCCCAGCTCCGGAGCGGAAATGATGGGTGGGAGAGAAGGTGTGAGGGCCACCTCTCCCCATCCTCCTCTCCTCTCTCATCTCTGAGATGTCTTTGAGAGAGCCATCTCCACAAAGGGGACCAGTCTGAGATCCTGACAACTGCCCAGACCTCTATGTGTCCACTTTGGAAAGTGGCCACGGGTAATCCACGAACTCCCAGTTGCTCCCCTCCCTCCACGTGCCCGAAGTCCCCAACCGGGGCCCAAGGCACTCCGCCGTTTTTGTGTCATCAGTCTTTTTGCGTTATCCACTCTACCCCTCCCCTGGCGTAGATAGGCAGGCATCGAGTGGACTGTCGTTTGAGTGTCTCTAGCAGCTTTTCTCCCTGGGCGACTCCCACATCCTTTGCCAATCTTACGTCATTTCTCCTCCCAACATCCCTGGGAGTTGGGGCAGGAGGCAGAGGTTACTCTCTCCCTCTTGTTAAAGGGAGAAAACTGAGGCTCAGAGAGATTGAGTCCCAAGGTCGCCCAGCGAAACGGGCAGGAGGGGCCAAACATTCGTTCGTCAGTTGAAGGATGACTTCTCTGGATGCGCAAGTGTGTGTGTGCGTGCGTGCACGCGCGCACCGGCCCGCGTGTGCCTGGTCAGAGCCGAGTGTTTCCTTTCGGAGGGGGTGAGACGGGGGAGGCGACGGGATTTAGGTTTGACGACGTAACGGGCCCCCTAAGCAGAGAGCGGAAGGGTGGAGTGTGTCGGGGGGTGTCCTTGAGCATGGGGGAGTGCTGCTTCGGGTAGGGGGTAGTCCGTAGAGTTGGGGACCGGCGTTGGAGCCGGCCGACCTGGCATTGGCCGTGTTCGGGTGAGCTGTTGGCCTGACCCCGCTCCAGAGGTCGACCCTTCCCAGCCGAACCAAGATCCCAGACCAGGCAGGCACAATCATCTGGTTTGGGGAGACAACTGGGGCGCAAGGGTCGCCCTCGGTTGCCCTCCGGCCCCCTGCGCCGGGTGGCCGGAGACACGGGTGCTCTGGCCTCGGCCGGGTTTGGCGGGGGTGGGCGGGGGCAAGTCCCCCATCGGCTCCCTCTGCTGGGACGTTTTAGGGTTTGGGGAGCGCTAGGCTGGTAAATTTGGCTCCCCGACCCCGCTGCAGAGCTCCAGTGGATTCAGCCTCCTCCTCCCCAGCTGGAGCCGTGGGCCGGGGCTTGCGGTGGAGGGATACCGGGGGTGGGGGGTGGGGTGGGTCGACGGCCACTTCACCGCCCCGTCGCTCCGGCGGCCCCCCCGCCCCCCCCCAGGATCCCCCAAGCGGCACCACTTCCGGCGGCAGCGGGCAGCCAGCGAGAGCATGGAGCAGGAAGACCGGGCCCCCGCCCAGGTGGATAGCATCCAGTACATCGCCCGCACGGAGCACGTGGCCTTTCAGGCCCCAGCAGGCCCCTTCCTGGCGGCCCCCGCCAGCCCCCCACCCACTCTCGGCAGGTATTCTTCTGTAGATAGAGGGGACAGGGTGGACCCAGCATGCCTCCCGGGCCGGCCGGCCAGCCAGCCAACATATCCTCTCTGCAGCCAGCCCAGAGCCAGGTCGGGGGGGAGGGGAGGGGGGTGCGGCTTGGCCAGGTGCCGGTCCGATGCCCACACCGACGCGGATCCCCGGTGGGGTTCGGCCATCCCGGGAGGAGGAGGAGGAGGAGGAGGAGGAGGAGGAGGAGGAGGAGGGCAAGTCGTTGGCAAGCCACCCTCTTTCCTGGGGCCGGCCGCAGAGGGGCGATCCCTGGAGGGGGGTACGGGTGTGAGTCCCTCCAACCCCGGGCCACCTGGGGGTGGGGGACGGGGCCCGGCTCCTCCAGTGCATATCGGAGGGCTTCCTAGGCCCGGGCGACGGGCTGGGGCGGCTGCCACCCGTGACCCGCTCCCAGGCCGCCCGGCGGGGGAGATCTCCATGCATGGGGATCGATCGGAGGGGCGTGAGGGTGCACGTGTGCGAGAGAGAGAGAGAGAGAGAGAGAGAGAGAGAGAGCGCGTGGGTGCGGCTCCCTGGCAATCGATCGATGAATGGTATCGATTGAGGGCGTGCTCCGGGCGGAGCACCGAGGGGTGGGGAAGGTACGGCGGAGTAAGTGGAGCCGGGCGGTCCCCGGCCTCGAGGAGCTTCCAGTCAGGCGGGGCTGGGCCCTGCCCGGATGAGGCGCTGACGGGCGGGGGTGGTCTTGGCAGGTTAGAGAAGGCGGAGGCGGCCGCGGTGGCAGCAGGAGCCCCCGACGGCGGCCCCGAGTCCCCGGTGGAGAGAAGCGGCGGTAGGACGGAGCGGCGGCGGCAGGAGCGGGAGCGGGAGCGGGAGCGGCGGCTGGAGCAGCAGTGGCTGGAGCGGGAGCCGGAGCGGGAGCGGCCGGAGCCGGAGCGGCCGGAGCGGGAGCAGCAGGAGCGGCGGCAGCAGCAGGCCCCCCCGGCGACGACGCCCACCCCCACCATCTACCGGGACATCTGGAGCCTGCGGGCCTCGCTGGAACTGACGGCCGGCTCGGACCAGGGCGGGGCCAACAACGACCGGGACTCGGTGCGCAGCGGCGACAGCGCGGGGTCGGCCGGCGGGGGGCCGGCCGGCGACGGGGCGGGGGCGGGGGGTCCGGCGGGCTCCTCCCCGCCCCCGGACGAGCCGCCGGCCCGGCCCAAGCCGGAGGAGGGCGACGCGGGGGCCCGCAAGCTGCTGCAGATGGACAGCGGCTACGCCTCCATCGAGGCTCCCGGGAGGGGAGGCGAGGAGCCCCCGACGGCCTCGGAGAAGCGATTCTGCTTCACCCGGGCCGGCCGCACGGGCACCGTGTTCGACAGCTTCGAGGCGGCGGCGGGCCTGGCGGAGGAGGAGGAGGCGGCGGCGGCGGCGGCGGCGGGCGTCGTCGACGACCCCCGGGCCGCCCCACCCGGCCCCCGGGCCCGGCCCCGTTCCGGCCGGGGCCCGGCCGCCGAGGCCCGGGCGCCGGAGGGGCCCCCGGCGCCGCCGCGGCGGGACTACAGCATCGACGAGAAGACCGACGCCCTCTTCCACGCCTTCGTCCGCCACGACCCCCGCTTCGACGAGGCCCCGGCCCGGCCCAAGCACCGGCCCCGGGCCCACCCGCGCCGCCAGTGGCAGAGGACCCGGCAGCACAGCGACCCCGGCCTGCGCCACCCCGCCGCCCTGGAGCGCCACCGGGTCCCCCCGCGCCGGGGCGACAGCGTCGGGGGCCAGCCGGAGCCCCGCGCCCGCCGCCCCCTCCCGCGCATCGTCAGCTCGGGCGACGAGGAGCTGGGCGACGGGGCGGCCGCCGGGGGTCCGGATCGCTCCCCTCCCCCGGCCCTCCCCGGCCCCGGCTCCGAAGCCGAGATCCCGGCCATCGAGGAGGAGGAAGACGGGGGCGGGGGGGAGGCGGCCAGGACCGCGGGACCCTACGGCTGTCCGGGTTCGGGCCACTGCCGGGGCCCCCCGGGCTCCCCCGGGGCCGAGCTGCTGGCCAAGGTGGCCGGGGGGCTGGAGGACAGACTCTTTCCCTGCTTGACGAAACCCGCCGAGAGCCCCGAGCCCACCGTCCTCCTCGCGGCGGCCGCCCCCACCTCCCCAGACCACAGCCCTGTGTAGTCGGGGGGCCGGGCGGTGGAGGCCGCCCCGTTCTCCCATCGATCGATCGATCGATCGATCGATCGATCGGTCTCGACGGTGGGGCGGGGGGGGCGGGGAGGGAAGGAGGGCGGGACTGCATTAATCCCATTTCACCGCTGCACCTCCTGCCCTCCTACCCTGCGCTCCCTGATCTTGGGGGTGGGGGGACACACAGTTGTTCTCACAGACGTGCCCCGTTTCCCTCCACCCCCTCGCCCCCCACCCCCAACCCTCCGGGAAGGGGGAGGGGTGTTGGTTTGAAGGGACCGCCCTTCCGCCCCATCTCAAACGCTGCAGAACCCCAGCGTTTACCTCACATCGTGGACTGGTGTAGCAGACACATTCCCCGCGCCGCCCCCCCCCCCCCCCCAGCCCCACGCTCGCACACGCTCATTTCTTCATGTGGGTTTTTACAAGCAATAACCTCCCCTTCCCTTGCCAGCAGTGGAAACTCCCCCCCCCCCCCTCCCCCGCCCCGGGCCTCCGGCCAGGGGGCATGGGCGGAGGGGGAGCGGGCCCAGGGCCTGGGGTCGCAGGCCAGGCGTCCCCGAACTCTCCTTTCCCCCATGCCAACTTTCCATCGCCTGGGAGGGGTCGGGGAGTCAGGGGCCGGGGCTGGCAGATAGCACAGAACGACTGGCTCGGGGACCCGATTTGGGGTCCTTCCGGTTCCGCTCAAAAGCTCTCAGGTCTTGGCTAGCAGGAAAAGCAGGGAGTCGGTGGCGTCGCTCCTCCCGTTCCGTCCCAGCTCCGCAAGGACAGTGGTCAGAGGCCCGGGTTTGGCTGCTGGGATTTCACCCTCTCCTCGCCCCGGCCCCTCCCCGCCGCCCCGCCAACACCATCGTCCGCCAGCCCGGAGCGGGCCCCAGCCGTCAGGTGCCTTCTGTGGAGCCGTCCTCGCCGCTCACCCTTTCCTTTTCGCCCTGGGCAGGTCCCAGGAGGGAAGGGCTGAGGGGGGGCCGGGGGAGGGGAGGAGGAAGTGCCGTGGCCATCCCGAGCCCCCTCTCCCCTTCCCCCCTCCCCCGACACCTGCTCTAACCCCCTGCCACCCTCCCCGTCCCGGTCCGGCCCGTTCTCCGCTGCTGCTCCCGAGGTCCGGCCCAAAACCTTCGGCCCGGCTCTGTTAGCCTGCGCTCCGGCTCCCCCGCCCGGTTTAAATCCTCCCCTCCTTTGTTGAATGAACAAATGGTTTTGTGTTAACTTATTAATTTATTTCCTACGTCCCGGCTCGGTGGCGGCCAGATGTGTGTTTCCAGCAGCGTCGGGCAGAAATCTCTCACCCAGCACGGTGTGGGCCAAACCCAACCAGAGGGGGAGGCGGCTCCTCGCCCTCCCCCGTGCGCCGAGATCCGCCCGCCTGGCGCGCCGCCCCCCCCTCCCGCCCCCCGCCGTATCACTCTCTCGCGTTTCGACTTCTGCATGTGAACGAACGTGTGGCGAGGGCCGTTCTCATCTCCCTCCTACTGTTAGTGAGTCGCCATGGGCCAAAGCACTGAAAAAATAAGATTAGTTTTTAAATTTAAGTAAAAAAAAACCTAGACAGACCGTCTCTCCTCTCTCCTGAACCCGGTCGTCCTCACGTGGCGTCGGGGCCGGTCGCGGCAGAGTCGGGGAAGGGGGCCCTCGCGTGGCATCTCCCCTTTTCCCGCCGGAGCCGGGTGGCAGGGGGTGGAGGCGGACAGCTCCACGTCGGATGTCGCCCTCCTGTCCGGCCGGCGCTGGGCACCCAGCCTCTGCTTCTCTGGTTCGGCGCTCGGGGGTGGGGGAGGGCAGAGGAGGGATGGAGAGTGAAGGGCCCACGGATGGGGGGGTGGGCGGAGGTTACGACCCCCGTGGCCCCCAAGGAAAATAGAGTGACCGGCCGGTCCGTGTCTGGCTAGAGTGTCACGGGGGCTGGGGTTTTTGGGGCAGTGGTGGGGGGAGAGAGGAAGGGGCTTAGTCTGACCGTCCTCTACGACCCCCCGTGCCCGCCACACGAAAGAGTGGGTCGAGGACGTGCCAGGATCCGGGGATACAGCTGTGCCTAGGTCTGGGTGGGTGGCCACCTCTGTCCTTTTCCAGTGACCGCTTGGGCCTTTGTTTCCAAACATAGGAGGGACGGGTCCTGAACCCAGTGGAGACCATTCGGGGCCCCCCCCCGCAGCCCGTCCCGGCCCCAGACAAGGAAGGGAGGGCGAATCCGGGGAAGGGCAAGGACCCAGACCTCTGCCCCGCTAAGGACCGGCAACCAGGCCAGCTTGGGCAAGTTGGGTGCCCCACCCACCGGGGACTGACCCCTACTCCAGTCCCCGAACCCCCTCGCCCCCACGATTAGGCCCGACAACCACAGCTCCAACACAGCTCTCCGTTTTATTTTTTTCCTTTTAATTAAAAAAAAAAAAGGAGAGAGAAAGAAAATAATTCCAGGCCCTGGGCACCTCTCCCCTCTACCCCTTGCTCAGCCCTGTACAGCATGCAACGTAGTTTAATAGGAAGTTTTTTTTAATACCTGTTGCTTTTTGTGGGGTTGTGGTTTGTTCGAAACACATAACGATGTGGAGAAAAGTCTCTAATATATTGCAAAGTAAAAACAAAACCCAAGAGAGATACCAGTAGTCTAAAACATAAAGTGCATTGAGATGGCTTTGCACAAAAAAGTTTTACGCGGCCAGGAGAGGAGCAGGAGCCGTGAAGAAGAGGGCCGCCCGCCCTGGTTCGCTCTCTCTGCCCCCTGCCTCACTCTGGGGGGGATGCAGAGGGGGAAAGGGGCAGTGCCCAGTTGTGAACTTAAAAATGAACTTGGTGGCCATTGGCCAAAGGGAACATCTGGCGCCCGACTCCTCTTTGCGGCCCGGGACCGGGGGTCAGCGGTCCCCCGCTGACCAGAGAGAACGGGGGGGGCTTCGTTCCCGGAAGGGGGTGGGGGAAATCCCCCAGGTCATCTTGCATCAGTTGGTGGTCAGACACACTTGGAACGTCCAAGGACACTGCGCCGGCCTGAGGGGGACAGAGGGGAGAGGAGCGATTACTTTAGGTTCGGGGGGAAGAAGGCGAGGGGGAGGAGATTGGTCTTTACCCAGTCCCGTCCCACCCCTCCCTCCGTCCCTCTCCTCGCGTTGGCTGTCCTGCCCTGGGGAAGCCAGATGGTTCAGGGTGCCCAGGCTTCAGGTGTGTGAAGGCTGCGGTCCAAGGACCTCGGTGGGGGTGAGGTCGCAGGGTGCACCTAGTGCAGGAGTCCAGATGACTCCCACCTCCCACACACCATCTGTCCCTTGGAGCTCCCGACCCTCGACCTGAGGATCTCAGTGCGGGTGGGGTGGTGGAACCTCGGATGGAGCCGGGGCGGGGTGGGGTGGGGAGGGAGAGAGGATCGTCATCTGAACTCCCGGGGCAGAAAGCCCATTTAGAGTTGGCGGTAGGGAGGAGAGGGACAGCCGCGATGGCACGCGAGCAGGGCCAGGACCGTCCGACTGCTCGCCCTCTCTGGTGGCGGGATGACTCAGCCGGGCCCCCGCCGTACGGCCGCGCGCGCGCGCGAGCAGGCAGACCGAGTCAGCGCTCTGGTGGCGATGAGATGATTGGGATTTCGTCATCCACCCCCGCTCCCCCCCACCCTGCGTCTCCCACCCACACAGAGACGCACAGTCAATGGCGAGCGGAGCGTGGGCTTAACTCTTTCCTGGAAATGGGGCTCGGATCGGGGAGGGTGGTGAACTTATGGCGGGACTGGTTGCGGGGGGTGGGGCCGGGGTGGGGGGGAGAGAAGGGAGGGAGCACCCCTGCGCTCACCCCTTTCCTGGGCACCTGAAAACAGATCTCTGCGAGGAACGGGGAGGGAAGCGTGGAGAAAATAGGAAAGACGATTGGGGCTAGAAATACGGCTCCCCTCCTAAGCAGCGGGAAGTTGGTGGGGTTGGGGGATGGTTGGTCAGAGCCCAGACCTTGAGAATCCGACGCCAGCCAGAAGGTCGGCTGCCACCTCGGGACATTGGGAAGCCCCCCACCTTATCCCACACCATTGACGGAGTGAGGGCAGAGATGCCAGACGGCCATAGGGGCGATGGGGGTCGATACCTGCGCACACAGCCTGGGTTCCCAGCTGTGTGTGTGTGTGTGTGTGTGTGTGAGAGAGAGACAGAGAGAGAAAGTGAGTGTTGCGTGTGGTCACTGTTCCCGCTCCAACAGCCACCCGGGCCAGACTCCTGGCCTCACTCCCCCTGGGGTTCCGAGACCCCAGAATGGGGCGGGGGGGGGCGGTCTCTGACCCCGTTAGCTCCGAGCAGCCTGCTCGCCTCCACAGCCCACGCTACTTGCCGCACCTGTAAGGGCCTCCTTCCCTTCCCCGGCTCTCCTTGCCTTAACAAGGCATCCAGGATGGGTTTAATCCCCTTGTCTCAGAAGCCCTCGCCCTTTTAACCCTCTTCATCTAGCGTTCTTGGACCGTCTAGCCGACCCAGGCTCTCTCCAGCCCCCTCCCATCCAGGACTCACCTGTGAGGGCGGCGGCCTCCCTCCTCCGCCCAGGAAGGGGTCACTGCTGCTTGCAGGCCGAGAGCCGGCGGATCTTGCTGCTGGAAGAGGAAGCCTTGCGGGAGGGGTTGGAGGAGGCGCTGGCCCTGCGCTCGGCTTTCGATTTGGTGCTCAGCTGGGCGGTCTCCGTGCCGTTCATGCACACTGGCTTGGGTGGTTCCTGGCTACCAGGGCCCGGTCCATTCTGACCGGGCTCTTCATCAGGCACCTGTCCTGGAAGGCAAGCAAAGCCGGGTGAGCGTGGGGGACCATCGACCAAGAGTTCCAGCTCGGCCTCGCTGCCCCCCCCCGCCAATCCCACGTGCCGCCCTGGTCGCCGCAGCTCAGGAGGGGAACCCGGATGGGGGACCGAGCAGGGCCCAGGACAGCCGGGGGACGGAGCAGTCGCCCCGCGGGGACAGACGAAAAAGGCTGGGACTCTTCCGGCTGGAGAGATGCGGGCCGGGAGGGGACGGGATTGACCTCGACAGGATCATGGGGACGGCGGGCAGGGCGGAGGGCCAAACGGGGGGAAGTGACGTTCCTCAGATCTCCGGGACGAGGGGGTGCCCGTGGAAATTTATGGGTGGCAGGTGGAAACCGAAGGAAGGACACCTCTTCAGCCGGTGAGGGGTAAGGAGATCAATCGGGTGATCAGTGGTGCCTAACGCAGGCTGAGCACTGTACTTGGCAGAGCATATGAGAAGCATGGGATGTGGCCTCTGCCCTCTAGAAGCTTCCAATCTAATAGGGGAGACAGGTGGACATAAATTATTTACAAGTAGCGGGAGCAGGAGGATGGACAAGGCTTTAAACCGGTAATAGCACGAGTAAGGAAGATGAAATATTTATTTGTCTAAGTGAATACATAAGTAGCATACGGAGACTTTGCCTCTCCATATATTGAGATGCACATCTCAACACATCTCACGAGCGTTGCGGATGGGTGTAAAACACCTAAGCGAACAGGGCGGCTGTTGGGTTGATACGAGCTGGGACCATGGGAATTAACCAGGGAGGATCTCTGGAGGAGGCGGGATGGAATTTGTGCCCCCGGGATGTGGTACAGGGAGGTCTAGGGGAAAATGAGGGGCGCCGGGTGGCCCGTCCCTAAACCATGAGGACCAACGTCCGGGAGGGCCACCGGCACACGGTTCCCTCGAGCGTCCCGCTGCCACAGATCAGAGTCCCAGGCTGGACCTGACTGTGAGTCGGGACCCGGCTTCTGGTCAGCTTAGAGCCGGTGCTCCCCAACCCTAGGGGAGACAGCACAGTCCTGTTGGTTTCTCACCGCCCCCCCCCCCGCCCCCTCACTCCCTGGAGGACAGTCACAGATGGCTTGGACCCCCGAAACCTGCCCGCCCCCAGCATCCCTCGACTCAGCCCAAGGCAGGATGATTGCCACAACCGCCTAGACTTGGGAGAAAGTTGGGCCCCCTACAGGAACCGGTCACCTGGCTGAGCGGGACCATTCAAGCAGGAGCCGGGCACCAACCGGGTGCGAGCTGGGCTTGGGGGGTGGGAGGGTTATGGGAAACCCTTGCCAGGGGGACTGGGGAGACTGAACGAATGAAAGCCGTAGGACCTCGATGGTGCTCAGAACCTCGGGGGAACCCAGATCCCCTAGGCTGCCTGCGATCTGTGCTGCCCAGAGCCAGGCATGGGGCCCCCAGTGCCCCCCCCCCACCCCCTCCCGCCCCCACCCTCTGCCAGGCATCCTCCATGCCCTCCAAGATCATTTCAAACCTGCCCAGAACGTCCTGTTCTGGAGGATCTGGAAGATGAGTCACTGATGGCTGCAAAGTGAGCGGGTGTCATTTGGTGAGGCTCAGCAGTTCCCCCTCCAGGCTGGCTGGGCCCGAGGCACTGATTTCCCTTCCCCCAGCCTCAGTCACGGGAGTCTCGGGGCAGGGACCCTCAGAGGATGCCTCGCACCCGGCCCCAGTCGCGAGGCACTTCCTGCCCGGCCGCCGGCTCACCCACCAAGGTCCCCCGGGGAAGGATTACTGCAGCCAGCGGGCAAGGGGTCCAGGTACGACCCTTCGATGCCGCCTGGTGCCGGCCCGGGGCCGGCACCACCGCGAGCAGCTACGGTGGTACAACACTAGCTCGACCCGTGTTCTGAGAAGAGGTCCAAGGTCCTCCGTGCTGAGGCTGCCTACTGGACCGATGCCGTTTGTGTGGCTTGGTTCTGAGACTTCTCCAACCCCTCTCCCTCACGGGCTGGTCCAGGGTGACAGGGCGGAGTGAGGGATGCAGAGTTTGTAGGGTCAAGGCGCAGACTTGTTTTTTTTCCATCTTCTTCACCACAAGCAGGGGAAATGGCCACCGCTGCCCAAAGGTTCTCCTGTTACAGGGCGGATTGCGGGGCTGACCCTCAGCAATACCGCCCTGAGTCAAAAGGGCCCAATCCCACACTCAGAGAGAGAACAGGGACCCTCTGTGGCCCGGGGCTACCTGTCTCCTCCAAACTGGTCCCGGAACGCTGAGCTCCTTCCCACTCTTCTGGCCCGAGGGTCTGTCCGTCTTGCTTCCCTCTGCACACCCCTAAGCACGGAGCCCCCACGGAAGGGCGGTGGGAGAGCCCAGCTGGGCCGCCTGATGTGACAGGGAGGGCCCGGGGGACCTCGGCTGGCCGAGCGGGGAAACCGAGGCTTTACCAGGTTTCCAGCCCGATTCCCTGGCAGTCGGGAAGTAGGGCAGAGTCGGTCCCGGTAGGCAGGACTCCCCAAGGGAGGTATCTGCCGCCGTCTCGGTGCCCTCGCTTGGACCCGGGCAGAAGGCATTTCACTGGAGTCTGGAGCAGAGCTCCCTGGCCTTGGCGCTACCTGGCTGTGAGCCAACCTAATTAAGCCAAGTCAGATAAAACCCCAATCCTCTTCCTTTCCATTCTGCCTGCCACCCTCCCCAACCGCCCCACCGCCCCCCGCCCCCCCCCCCCCAACGTGTGGGGGAGGACGGAAGACAGAAAGGGCGGAAACAGCACATCCCAGGAAATTTCTCTGGGTAATGAAGTAGGAGATAGGGAGAGAAAGAGAGTTGGAGAGTGAGACTCACACGATACACACAGACAAGGACAGTCAGCGAGAGAGACACGCACCAGCACACGGGCAAGGACAGAGAGGAAAAAGGGACACAGAGAGAGGGAGCCAACAAGATCGGGGGAGAGACAGAGAGAGAATCAGAGAGCGAGAGAGAAAATGGAAGTCCATTTCATCCGCCCTCCCTTAATGGCAGCTGCCAGAGCTCAATTAGTGAAAACGCAAAAACGTAACTCTGAAAATAGGCTTTTCATGCCCGTCACTGCCACCCCCAAAGGAGCCCATAACCCATTGTACCACGTCCATTAGCGCAGCCACAACCGTCTCCCAGCTCCCGCTCTGGCTGAACCAAATGCCGCCACAGCCAGCGGACGCTTGGGGGGTGGACAGAGGCCGGCCCCGTGGCCCAGCCCGGGTACGCGCCGTTTTCCCGGACACAAAAGCCGGTGAAAAAACAAAACCAATGCGGAAAGGGGCTCATGCGTTCGGCTTCCACATATGCACGGCCGCCCGCCCGCGCCCCGGAAACCGGCTGTCATTAAAGGCATCTCGGGAAGGACTGGGCGCCCTTATTTTTAGACGCTCGGGGCCGTAGCTTTTCTAACCCCGATGGGATCAACCGAAGGCAACAATGAGGACCAAAATCCCCAAACCTTGTACCTCGCCACCAGGCGGGGCAGGAACTCAAGAGACTTAACTGACCCGGGGTCTTGCCCCTCTCGTTCTGAATCCAAATCCCACCTCTGCTTGCGATTCACTCGCTTTTTCACATGGTTCCATCGATTCTGAGCTGCTCGCGGGCTGCTTTAATCAAACGGCCACTGCGGGAGAAGAAGCCCTCTTCGGGGAGGGGGCTCCTCGCCGAATAGGGTTTCTTCTTAGATAACAAGGGCCCCCGTTCCTCCCCCTACTCCTCTCAGCTCGGCCTTCTGCTTCAACCTCCAACCCGGAGGCTGCGATTCACCCCTTCGCCACCCCCAGAGCACTTGGGTTCAAACTCTTATACTATGTTGCTTCCCTTAGCTGTAATTTATTTTAGTGTCCATCTCCCCCATTAGATCGGCAGCTCCTTGTGGGCAGGGATCGTGTCTCCCACCTCTATAGGATCTGACCTCTCCCAAATGTTTCACACCATGCTCCAACCACAGGCAACGCTCACCCAATGCCGCTGATCTGACTGGCCCTTGCCCCCCACTCTCCCTCCTTCACACCAAAACAGGCTGGGCCTTTGAGGGCCCAAGTCTCCCCTCCTAACAAGAGGCCCGAGCGGCTCCTCCATTCCAAAAAAACCCACAAACAGCCACATTTCTGGGTCGATGATTAACCCCAAGCCCCGGCATCGGGCGCTGTGGGAAACTCCAGACATCCAATTCAGGGGAGAAGTCCTCTCCTCTCCTGCCAGACAAGCCCAAAGACACCTCCTCCACCCCCAACTCGCCAACTGTGGGCAGGCACAAACCCAGCTTTTCACTCAGTCCCTTATCCTGGACAGACTGGATCAGTGGCCCCCATATGGGCCCTCATTTCCTATGGTTGAAAACAATGGGGGAGGGTTTCAAGTGCTCTATCTGCCCGATGGGAGGCTGAATGACATTAACTGAGACCCTCCCCGCCCCCATCTTCGGGATCAGGGGACAGTAGGACGGGGCAGGGGATCAGGACACCGGGCCGGTGGAAGGATCGTCATTCCCCACCACTTGGGCCTTAAAAACAAGCTGGATGGCTCCAACTTCCAGCTTCAGGGACCCAGAGGTACACTCCTGCCCCAGAGGCTATATGATGGGGCGGTGGTGGGCTACTGAGCAAACGCTCCACTTTGCCCTCCCCCCCCCCCCCCCAAAGGGTACAAAGGTTCTCTCCCTTCTTCCCCAAGCCCTAGGATGGATGGATGAATGGACAGACAGATGGGCAAGGGCTGGGGGTAGTGGCTCTGTGGTATCTCTAAGATGCCTTCCCTGAGCGTCACTGAAAGCAATATGTCCCTTCGGAGCTGAGGGAGCAGAAAGGGACGTGGTTCCCACAAACCCGCTCCCTGCACTGATCTCAGTCCAGCTCCGGGCCCAAACCAGCCTAAGTCCGGCTTTCCTTTCAATAAATCAACCAGCAGGATTTACTGAGCACTCATTATGTGCAGAGCACTGTACTAAGTATTTTTTTCCCCTTCTAATGGTATTTGTTAAGCACTTACTATGTGCCAGGCACTGTACTAAGCGCTGGGTAGATAGGAGGTGGTCAGTTTGGACACAATCCCCACCCCAATGGTGCTCACAGTCTTAACCTCCATTTTACAAATGGGGTAACAGAGGCCCAGGGAAATGAAGTGACTTATAGACACAAGGGATAAGTGGCAGAGCCGGGATTACAACCCAGGTCCTTCTGACTCCCAGGCCTGTGCTCTATCCACTAGGCAATGCTGCACTTGAGAGAGTACAATCCAACAGATAGGAAGACCTGATCCTTTGCCCACAAGGAGTTTACAGACTACAGAGGCAGACTGTTTTGGTCATTAAAACCACTGACAGAGGAAGCGGTGGAGTATAGGGATAGGGACAAAAACGCCATGGGGCTGGGTGAGTATCAGAGGGCTCACACGCACAGGTGATGCAAAAGCAGCGCGGCTATGGAGCACGGGCCTGGGAGTCGGAGGACTTGGGGTCCAATCCCAGCTCTGCCAAAATGCTTGCTGTGTGACCGTGGGCAAGTCGCTTAACTTCTCTGGGGCTCTGTTCTGATCGCCCTCTTCCTGTGAGCCCTGTACAGAACAGGAACCGTATCCAACCCGAACATCTTGAATCTAGAACAGTGTCTGACACATAGCAAGTGCTTAACAAATCCCCCGCCCGCCCCCAGCAGAAACAGAAAAACAAAAAACTGAAAACACAACAAAAAACTCCCCTCCAATGCCTGCTGCTGTTTTTGCTGCCGTCATCACACCTCCAGATCCGGTCAGAAGTGGCCAGGCCTCCATATGCCCCCTCGGCCTTCCCCACAGAGCAATCTGGGGGGGGGGTGCGCTAACTTGAACGGCGTCCAACTCAGCTGAGGGGCCCCGAGGCTTTCACTTGGCGCGTCGGCATTTGTGTCGTTAGCTTCGCTCTTACTCCCCAAGGTTAAGACTAAGAGAGGCGGGTCCAGCTGAACAAAACAAGGAATATACCGGCTTTGCAGGCGGAGGGTTTGGAGAGGAAATCTCTCCCCACCCCCAAAACACACACACTCCCCGGTGGGGAGAAAGGAGTTTCTCCTCCCGACTCCACTCGCCTCTTCTTCTCTTGGTGGGAGGGCATCCTAGATGGGCTTAACAGCTTCCCAATAGCGGGGGTGAGGGGAAATAAGGGTCGCACACCAAGATCTCATCTCCTTCATTCCTCCCCAGTGAGGATCGGATGGTCGGAGGGATCCCGGTGCCTGCTGGGGGAAGCTCGCGTCTGGATGTGGTGCAGACACCAGGTCGGCTTGGGGGAACAGGCCTAGCCACCCGACACCCACCCAAGGTCACAGGGCTCTTCCCGCCTCCTCCTTTCTCAGCCTGGACTTCAAATGGAACCCAGGGCCAGTGGCCCGGCTGGGGGGACGACTGGCAACGGGAGGACTTTTATGAGAAACAGCATGGCGGAGTGCATACAGCACGGGTCTGGGAGTCAGAAGGTCGGGGGTTCTAATCCCGGCTCCGCCACTTATGTGCCGTGTGACCCTGGATAAGTCACTTCACTTCTCGGTGCCTCAGTTACCTCATCTGTAGAACGGGGATTGAGACTGTGAGCCTCATGTGGGACAGGGACTGTTCCAACCCAATTTGCTTGTATCCTCATGTGGGACAGGGACTGTTTCAACCCAATTTGCTTGTATCCACCCCAGCGCTCAGTACCAGTGCCTGACACACAGGAAGCGCTTAACAAATACCACAATTTTTATTGCAGAGAAGTAGCATGACGTAGTGGATAGAGCCCGGGCCCGGGGGTCAGAAGGTCACGGGTTCTAATCCCGGCCCCGCCACGTGTCTTCTGTGTGACCTTGGGCAAGTCACTTCACTTCTCTGTGCCTCAGTTACCTCATCTCTAAAATGGGGATTGAAACCGCAAGCCCCATGCGGGACGGGGACTGTGTCCAACCTAATTTGTTTGCATCTACCTCAGCGCTTAGTGCAGCGCCTGGCACATAGTAAGCGCTTAACAAATGCCATTATTATCATCTGTGGGCTAGAAGCCAAAGACCGTTAAAGGATCTGGCTTCCTTGGCCTCTTGCAGGAGTCCAGGGTGAAGGAAGAAGCTAGGGGAAGCAACAGCAAAACGCTTCTTTATTGTATTATCCTTTTGCTCCCTTCCACGCCTCCCGTGTCTACCTTCCCCATCCTCAGCCTTTCCTATCCTCTCCCTTTCTTCTGGACTCACAATCAAAATGGTAGGGGAAACCACCACAGAAGCAGGAGTGGGGGTGTGGGAGAGAAAGATCGAAAGAAAACCCAGCAGAGTTCTTTGTGTATGGGTGGGTGGCTTTGCTTAGGTCTCCTCTCCTCAAGAGGGGGGCCCCATCTCCCTCTGCTCACACTGCTTGAATGCTGCTATTGTTTTCCCCAAGGAGCTGCTCTGGGCCAGTCTGGATCAACGCGACGCTCCTTTGGGTAGGGAGCCACTTACATTTTGGGTGTAGAGGTGCAGACAACTCCCTCCTACTCTTCCCCCCACTCCTCCCCTCCTACTCCCCTCGCACATAAGTGCCTGCATCTTTTTGTGACACTAAACTGCAGCGTTAAGGAACACAAAGAGAGATGGGAAAATCACACACATTTTCTAAAGAGCCCGGGGGTGGCGGGGGGAGGGGGCAGGTGGAGGAAGGAAGGTCAGAGCCTTTCTGGGGCTCGGATTGAACAGTCTGTGCCCTAAGGGGGCTGGGCGGGGGGGGGGGTGGGGGGTGGGGGGGGGGGTGGGGGGGACGGACCGACGGACGACAGGTGGCCAAAGCAGGCCGAGCCCCTTCTCAGGGGTTACTGCCTGACAGAGCGAGGTCATGCCGAAATCACTTCTTCTCTCCTTCTGCTTAAAATGGAGCCCCACTTGCCGAGAGGGCTCCCGCAGTGTTAGGGGACAGGTGGCCAAAGCAGGCCGAGCGCCTTCTCAGGGGTTACCGCCTGACAGAGCGGGGTCATGCCGAAGTCACTTCTTTTCTCCTTCTGTTTAAAATGGAGCCCCACTTGCCGAAGAGGGCTCCCCCAGTGCTAAAGCCTCGGACGGCAGGGAGCATCAACAGGTCGCAGTGGGGCGAGAGGGACGAGGAGAGGAATAAGACCGACACGGTTTTCAACTCTAGCCACGGGCGCAGTGAGAAAGAGTTGAGATGATCCCGGAATCAAGCCAGCTGGGAGGCTCCCCGGGGCTTTTGTGGATGGGGGGAAGGGAGGAATGGGGTGTTCTGGTCTGGTAAAGCAAGTATGCAACTGAGGGGGAGGAGAGGAGGGAGGGGCTGGCAAGGTAACAGGGAGGCTGCTTGGCCCAGGCCTGGTGGGCAGGGGCCACGGAAGGGGAGCCCGAGCTTTAAGATCTCTAACTCTCCCCCTTCCCCCCTAGCCTGGCGCCCACCCACCCCTCCCCCCGCCCCAACCTTCCTCTAGGACTTCCTCCCAAGGAGACAGCACAAGTCTAGACAGTTGAAAGGAGCAGGTTTCTGGGTGGTGATGGTTGGGGGCGGGGGGGGGGGGGAGAGGGAGCGGAGGGGTCACGGGCCTCCGGAATCTGGAACGCTCAGCCAGACGGCACAAGGGATCTGCTCCCCCTCAGACCGTGTTCATCTGAGCCACGTGACTTAAACATCAACCCGCTCTCCTAGAAGGAAGGGACTGAAAACATTATAGCCCTGATCAAAGGCTCAAATTTCTCCATTCTCTACCCGGCACCTTTTTTCTTCTTCTCCCGGGACCCGACTTCTTTGAAGGGATCATACTGGGAAGGGAATGGTAGGTGTTCAATAAATACCATTCCTCCTCCCGGCCCCTGCTGCTGTCTAGTGTAAGGCTCCTGTCCTAGAGAAGGTGAAGCGGATCTGGGGGCTCTGCACATACCACTGATTGACTGATTAATTGATCGATTCTCTCCCGCCGTCGAGCTTCTGAGCGTCAAGGAGTCTCCAGGCCCAACGCAGCCCACCTGTCTACCCCCTTTTGCCCAAAGGCCTCCCTTGCAGAATCCCAAAGGGAAAGAAGAGTCAGGATCCCAGTTGCCAAAGGGCAAACTTGATCCCACCAGCCTTTTGGTGGCAATACCCACCGTGACCACCCAGTGCCCCCAGCCCTTAGTCCAGAAGCTTGGACAAGATGTTCCCGCCCCCGGCTACCACGTCTGCTTGGGGGCTGAGGCCCAGAGCGCAGGCCAGCCCTAGAGTGGTCCTCTGTATCCTGTCTCCTTCAGAGGGGCGTCGCACAAAGAGGCCTGAGTTCGAATCTGTTCAGTTTCAGACTGATCGGGGGTGGGGAGGGCCCTGACCCGGATCCGCTTCCCAATTTCTAGGACAGACGTCTCCACCAGATAGGGGCAGGAACGGGAATAGGAACAGTACTAATAATAGTAATGGGAGAACACTCGAACAGCCAGGGAAGGAGGCAGGTTGGTGATCTCCAAATGGCCTGAAGAACCAAAGATATCACCTGCCTTCGGAAATATCAACTCCAGTCACTGTTCCTCTTACCCTGAAAGAACTCTAATGACGTGTGTGTCTGTGTGTCTTTGGGGTCGGGGAGAGAAGCGATGGGAGATTTGCAAAATGGTTTGCCAGGGAAAATTACAAATTCCACAGGGGATGAGTAGGGGGCTATGCCAGGACAAGGTGTAAGCCCGTCAAACGGCAGGGACTGTCTCTATCTGTTGCCGACTTGTTCATTCCAAGCGCTTAGTACAGTGCTCTGCACATAGTAAGCGCTCAATAAATACTATTGAATGACAAAACCGAAAAGTCACTGGAACCAATGAGAAGCTGGAGCAGCCGTCTCTCCACAAGCATGTGTGATGCTCTACTCATGATTTCCACGCTGCGCTTACAGGACTTCCATGATCGGTTGGCAAAACTGGCCAAGGGATGAAGTGTGCAGAACAATCCGGTCCCACGGGGGTGGAAAATCAGCGGCAAATGCCGGAGAGAGCGGCCAGCTGGGAGAGGAGGAACTGAGTTGGTGGCTTTTTTTGGGGGGGGGGAGAGGTGCAGAAAGAGGGACGGAGGAGGAGGAGGGGGAAGGAAGGAAAGGGGGGAGGAAGCGATAGAGTGATACTTGGTTGAGACCCACCGGCAGGTTTCTCTGACCCCCCATCTCCCATCCACCTTTGAGAAAGAGATATGGCCAAGTGCAACATACCGCCGGGGGAGACTGCCCGGCCACTCGTCACCCTTTGCGGGGGGGAGGGGGGAGATGCTTACCTGGGACTGTGAAGTCCTGAGTATAGATGACATCATCTTCCATGTCCAAGGGTTCGTCATCCTCGTCCTCATTATAGCCATGCAGATCCTCCAGATAAGGCACCACCGTCATGCTCCGCCACCGGTCCTTGGTTTCTGGGCCGGGAGGGATGGGGACCAGAGGCTCCCCCTGGGGATGTTTCTTACGGAACCAGCTGCAAAAGCCAAGGTCAGGTCAGCAGAGCGCCCCCGATCCCTGCCCCCGACCCTTACTCTTTGCTTGGGGCTCGCCCACATCTGAACCGTCATTCATGCCTTCCTCCCGACCTGGAATGCCCTCCTCTCCTTCAGTGCCTCCAAAAAACCACGTCTTTCTGATGGCCTTCCCTCATTAATTCCAACCTTCCCGGTCACTCCACTCCCATCGGCAACCTCACCGTGCACGCATGTGGTACTGGTAGTTGTCGAGGACAGCGAGGGGACCACTTTTTTGGCATGCCCAATATGGCTGGGACCACGGACTGCACACGGGCCTTTTCAGTCACACACGCAACTCATAGGTGAACTTCACCATCAGTGGTGTCTTCTTCAAACACAAAGGACCCCCATCCTGGTGCGTATGCACGTACACACACAGACACACACACACATATATATATGGCCACATACTTCTATTATACAGGCATCTAAATATAAGGCCATGCGTTAGGTATACCTCTGCTGCATGACCTTGGGCGAATCACTTCACTCCTCTGGGCCTCAGTTCCCTCATCAGCAGGGAGAGGGCCAGGCCAGGCCTGAGGAAACTGCCCAGTAAGGGAAGACCTTAAAGCCCTGCAGCCAACGGGGACATGGGGAGGCCTCACCCCTTCTTGGGGAGCCCTGCGGATAAGCCACCTGGGCCAGCTTCAAGAAGGAGGGAACTGGCAAAATTCCACCCCTTACCCACTGGGGCACCAACCTCCTTCCCCTCCCGGCTGCGGGGAGAAAGCCATAACCTAGTCACAGCGGGGACTGTCATCTGAATGGCTTTTCCCTGGGTGCTTTGAAAGACCACTTCAAACGCTCCCCTTTGAATGGAAGGCTAATGAGGATGGAGCAAGATGGAGCGGAGGAGAGGGAATTTCATTCCAGAAAAGAATTTGGTCAAGGCTGGCCGGCCGGAGGGATGGAGGGACATTAGAGCCAAGCACACACACGCGCGTGCGTGCGGGCCGAGGCAGGGAGGAGACAAGTTTCCAGCGGGTGCTCTTTATACGCAGGGGCTGGAGGGGCGAGGAAGAGGGCGCCTCTTCTCCCTCCACAGCGGCTGTCCAGAGCTCGTCACCTCTGGGGGCTTCCTTGACAAAGCTGCTCCCTCCCCCCAGGGCCTCTCCCAGCTAGTCCTCTCAGGAAGTCCCTTTTCCAAGGTCCTTAGCAGAGGAGGGGAGGGAGGGAAGGGGGAAAATTCGGCTCTTTATCTCCTGTGTTTGCCGTTACCAATAACGGGCTGGCCTCCTTGGCGCACCTCGGTACCATGGTGACGGGTGCCATAGAAACCGAGAGATCATGGGCTCGCTCCTCCAAACAGACCAAGACTTCACTCTCACTCAGGGGAAAGTGGTCGGTTTAGTGAAGTCTCACCTGCTTCCTCCTCCCAAACCTCCCCAACCACCCTGGCAGGCCAAGAGGGCTGCACCCCCAGACTGCAGAGTGGGAGTGTTCTGGCAGTTAGCTCCCTGCCTGCTGGGACAAGTACACCCAGGGGGCACGCAGGGCGGCTCGTTCCTCAGGGGGGTCAGGGCTCCACATTCCGGAGAGCGAGGCTGCCGGGGGCTGTCCCTGTCTCTAACATCAGGGCGGGGGAAAAAAAAAAGCCTTCCAAAGGCGGACAGGTGGGGAGAGGTGAACTGGGACACAGACAGACTTCGACCTCAACCCGTTCCCCCCAACCTTCCAAGTTCCTCTCCTACCTTCATATCTCTGCTGCCCAAGGGGTAGGGGTCCGAGGGATATGCCGCTTTCGGCTTCTTGGCCAGTAGGGCCCGAGTGGAAAGTGCAGGGGAGAAAGACTTCTTCTGCATCCTGCGAGGTGTGGGGGTTTTTTTGTTGTTGTATTCGCTAAGCACTTACTATGTGCCAGGCACTGTACTAAGTGCTGGGGTAGATACAAGCTAATAAGATTGGACACAATCCTTGTCTCACATGGGGCTCAGTCTTAATCCCCTTGTTACAGATGAAGGAGCTGAGGCCCAGGGAAGTGAAGTGACTTGCCCAAGGTCACGCAGCAGACGTGGTGGAGCCAGGATTAGAACACAGGTCCTTCTGACTCAGACCTGGGCTCTATCCACTGGGCCACGCTGCTTCTCTGGGGTTAAAGGATGGGCACTCTAGTATCTCCCTGATCAAAGGATCAAGGGTTGGGGGGAGAAACGCAAAAACCTTCTCTCTGACAGGAAGCACAATCTCCCTGTCGGGAAGGAAGGAAAGGCAAGAGGGAGAAAGAGTGGCATTTAATGAGCCCTTTTCATCTGCCAACTCAATGATTCTATATCAAACCCTTATTCTTGGTACGATCAAACTCCCCCCCCTTCCTTTCAAGTCACTGTGGCTCTGGGGCACGGAGACTCATTACAGATGCAACTTGACAGCGCTCTGGGGCCTTGGTGACTTCTAATTCCAGGGACAGAGTTTTTGGGTTTCGGAGCAAGTCGGGGCCCGGTCTCACTCTAAAATGAGGTCTGTTCTCCTGCTGGGAGGCTCTTGGCTCCCCTCCCCCAGGTGAGGCACTACTTTTGGGGCAGGGATTTCCAGGCTTCAACCCACTGCTGACTACCCTCTAGACTGTCAGTACGCTGTGAGCAGGGAACGTGCCTGCCAATTCGGTTGTATTGTATTCTGCCAAGCGCTTACAACAGTGCTCTGCACATAGTAAGTGCCCAATAAATACCACCGACTCCTTGATTTATTGCTCTGAGATCAGGCCCTCCCAATGGACTTTCTCCACGAGTGGAGAGGGAAAGTGCCCACAACTGCCAACGTGGGGCCTAGGGTTGGATCCCAAAGTGGGCCGGCCCAGGTTCTGATGCCAGTCAACCCAAGGGGGCTCCCGGACACCCCGACCCCACCCAGTTCCAGCCTCGGGGCTGCAAACCCTCCTTCCTCTCACTGCCATGCTGTTGCCCCGTTATGCAAGGCCAGGGACTAAATTCATTCACAGTAGAGATGGAGCTAAGAGAGGAGCTCAAGGATGCAAGGACAGACAACGCTCCTGGGAGAGAGGAAAGAGGAGATGAAGAGTTAAAGGAGCAGGCAGGCGGCCACCCAGTAGAGAGAGACCCCTGAGGAGTCACGTCACTGAGCTGGATGAGGATACAAGGTCACCTAGGCCAAAGAGAATAACAAGGAGTTTGAAGTTCCCCAATGCGAGGCCCAAGTGCCTTCCTCCAGTGCTCAGGACCCCAAGGGGGCCCACGGACAGCACCCCAAGAGAAGAGGGCCGGTGGAGGTGGGGAGGGGGAAGAGTCTCTGCAAGCTGCCGGGAAGCTGGGGAGGGGGACACGGGCGAAGACGGGGACAAGAGGGTGGGGCAGAGACCTCAGAAGGGCAGTGGCCCCAGGACTGCCGACCCACGAGCCTGTGGCACTCAATTTCCAGCATCGCACCTGGGTCAAGGACTGAACCCATAAAGAGCGACACTCGAGGGGGAAAGAGGCAAGGCTGTTGCCGGGGAAATGGTTGATTGATGGAGGTCCCAGCCTCCACCATGTCACTTTTGATTTTCTTCCAGAAAATCATTCAATTCAAGCTGTCAGGTGGGCAGCCTTGTGGCTAACGATACTGGACTTTGGGGGTGGGGGTGGTGTGGTGTGTGTATAGAGAGAGTGTGTTTTTGTGTGTGTGTGTGTGCGAGCGATGGCTACAATCACCAGGGGTGAGGCACCAATGAATTTTACCACCCCTGCTTCACCCATCCTCTCCTCTCTTCTTTGGGCTCCTTAGAAAAGGTCCCAGAACTGAGCTCTTGGGCCCTGTCGTTGGGACAGACCCTTACACACACATCTAGATGCTGAATACCGGAGACTGCTTAAGTGAGTGGTAACCAAAAAAAAAAAAAAAAAAAGGGAGAAAACCAGAGGCTGAGAGGAAGGGAGGGAGGGAGGGAGGAAGAGGACACTCAAGAAACAAACCTTTGGCCAAACGTTTCGCAAAGCCCCAGCCAGCAATGTTCGACGGGCCTCAGCCTGCCCGTTCTGTACATTAAACCCAAAGGTAGGGTCCCTCTCTCCTGCCACGTCCCATCTCCCCCAAGGGGTTGTGGGCAGGTAGACCCAACCTCTACTGAGGTGGGCGGTAACCCAAAAGCATTCCGTGCAGCACCCCAAAAGAGCTACAAAGCTACAATTCGAAGAGGGAGTCACGGAGCCTAGAAGAATAGACGGGAGGGGGGATAATGGAGAGAAGACAGCTACGGGGCCCCGTAGAAACAGCTCTTGCTCCATCCCAGGAGGCGGGCTGGCAAAACCGGCTGAGGGGCTTTGTGAATGGAGTGTCAGGGAGAGGGGAAGAGAGGAATCTCCGTCCATCACCCCAGCCCTCCCAGAGAGGATCCAACATCCTCCCTCCGCACCACCCTGGTGGGCGGCCTGGGGAGGGTGAATGGCCTCAGCAGCAGCTGGGCCCAATTAAGAGGGGAGAGATGTGGCCCCTCCAGCGTGTGAGATTTCCATTGGCCCCTCGCCCTGGGCCCACGGCGCGCTCTTCCTCCCGCTCACTGAGCCTCCACGTGGGGGCCTCCAGGGCCCAGGCCGGGCTTTGCGGGCTAGATGCTGCTGACGCAAATGGTTCTGGCCAGAGGGTTAGGAAGGGGAGGGGAGAAGGGAGAGAGAGAGAGAGGTCGGAACTAAACTCAACAAAAGAAATCTTTTACAAGTTAGAAGGCACGCTCGGATGCTTGGTAGTTTGCACCTAGGGAGTCTCACTTCCCCTCTGCCTGCCCACACCCCCAAGAAGGCTCTATGAGAGGCTCATCTCATAAAGGGGATGTTGGAGTGGGGCAGGGGGGAAAGAGAGGCTTTTTGGGAAGGAGAGAGGGCACTGGAGGGGGAGGAGTGGGGGGCTGGAAGGGGAGACAGAAAGGGGAAAGGAAACACTTCCCTCACTTCACGTTCTCCATCTTGCTACACTGCTCCATCCGGCCTCAGATCCAGGGGACTTCGGAATTCAGAGGGGCAGGGGGCCTGCTAACATGACCGTGGCCACAGCCGCCAAGCCTCCGCCGGTCTACAGACCTTCCCTGCCGGCTCTCGGCCAGGGAGCATTCTGCCAGGACTGTTTCATCAAGAAGAAAAGAGGAGGTCGGCCAAAGACACAAGGAGGTGGGCTGAACCACTATGCCCTGACCCATTTTTCAGGCAAAAAGCAACTCAAACTGGTGGTCCTTTGGGAGGTGTGTGTGTATGTGGCGGGGCACCAGGGGGGCAGGGGGAGGGGGAGAGAAGAGAGAGAGAGAGAGAAAAAAAGAGAGAGAGAAATGGAGGAGGAAAGGATTACATTCTGGGTCGGCCTTGGGACAATGGCTGAGGATGGCACTGAAGCTCCTTGGAGGTCTGGCTTCTTCAGGAAGTACTAGACACTCTGCAGCTAACTACATCTGGTCCTCCAGAGGGGACCCAGGCTGTCGAGAGGCACCTCAGTAGAAACGGGAGGGAGAATCAGAGGCGACACAGTCCCCGACAAAGGTTGGCGGAAAGGGGAAGGCCTCCGCCAAAACTCCGAGGTGTAGTCAAGCTGTCCGAGAGGCATTGAAACTGGGAGTGGTAAGCTCACCTCAGTCTCTGGCCCAGCTCCCCCAGGCCTCGGTTTCATTTCCAATACCAAGGAAAGGGAGCGAGTCCACCTGTCTCCAAGAGGGGCCAAAAGAAGAAATCCTCCCTGGAAGCAAGTCATCCAGGTCGCCCCCCCTGGAGCTGTCCAGCCCCGGCTAGGACAGTAGGGGCGGCCCCCCACATCACTGAAGTGACCACCATAGACTAGGTAAGGGAACAGACCAGAGATGGGGTCCCATGCTGGCTAGAGACCCATCAACCCCAAGCAGCTCCTCTGCCCCGCACCTTGAGGATCGCATTTGGTTCGGTAGGAAAATGGGCCCGGGCCAGGTCCTGCCTGCCTGCCGACATCCAGAGTCCAGGAGCCCAAAGGTCCGTGACAGTGGGCACGCGTATGGCGGCCCAGGGCCTCGGAGCCCGAGCCTTCCTCCCCTCCCCTCCCGGAGGCTGGCTCTTCCGCTTTACTGGGGACACCTACTTGGACTGGGAAGCCTTGGTTCCTTCGGTGGAGCCCCTCAGCACTTTCTAAAATGGCTCCCATGAGACCGTCCCGCTCCCCAACCGGGTCCCGGTTTTCACTGAGCCTTCGGGTGTTTTCTTTTCAACACAGAAATCCCCCTCCCCCTCCCCCGTCTCAACCGTCTCGAGCTACCTAGCCAGACCAGGGCCTTGGGGGGGGGGGAGGGGGGGGGCGGGAAGAAAAACTGCTTGACCTTGGGGCCCCGACCTGCCTCCTTCACAGCACAAATGTGCTGGGAGCCACCTGCGTCTCGAACAAGAATTAGAAGCACGCGCCCACCCTGTCGGTGCTGCTGATTCAAAATGTCCTAGCTGGAAGCTGACCAAAAGGGGACAGGGATGAAAGGGGAAGGGGCAGGGAAGGGGCCAGGACCAGCATTTAAGTTTCCTGGGGGCGGAGTGGGGTGGGGGGTGGGGGAGGGGGGTGGAGAAGGCTGGGATGTTCCCAGGCTCCTGGTCTGGGGAGAAGGAAGAACACTCACTTGTGCTGCCGTATCTGCTGTATTGAAAACCTCTTGGCTGGTTCGTACTCAAGCATCCCTGAAGAGAGGGGAGAGAACAGTAAGGGGTGAGTCAGGCGAAAGACAACGGGCAGAAAGGGCTCTCTCTGGTCTCATCTTCCCCAAACCCTCTGACCTTTCCATGCCGACGAGATGCCGGAAAAGGCTTTTGGTCCAAACCCAAGAGTTTCCTTTTCTTCTCCGGCACAACCCCTCCATCACGTGCAACCGGTTCTGCTGAACCAGGCTCCCCACTCCCCTCAATGGCAGAGGCAGGGGGCCACAAAAGGCACACGCCCGGGACGCCCGGAGAGCGGGCGGAGGGGTTGGAGGAGAGCCAGGCCCCGGCTCCGGGAAGAGGCAGGGATGGGCCGGGGCAGAAGCCGGGTAGGCCGAGTCAGGCTCCGGATGGGGTTCACCCCGCCTGTCCTCGGTGGGGTGGGCCTGCGGAAACGGGTCCCACACAACTCGAAGACAGTCCCGTCGGGGTGGGATCTCTTCTTCGGCGGGAAAGAGCCAACTCTCTCCTAGCCGTCGTAGGGGTGGATGGGCCCGTGCCCCCAAGGCCGGAAGGCATCGCGCTGGGCGTCGGGCATCCAGCTCAGCAACCTGGAGCCTCTTGCCTCTTCTAGGATGGAGAGAGGCCTTGCCTCTCATACCATCACCAGGCCGAGCCCAGGCTGGCCAAATCCATCTCACTTTCTCCGATCCTTAAAGCAGAGGACGAGCAACTGCCCAAGAGCAGGAGAGGTGTCTGTCTGCACTGCTCCCCAGAGGCTGAGCCTATGGGGCCAAGTTCAAGTTTGGGCAGGCCGGGACAGCATTCCCCTCCTCCTGCTCCGGCTGTTAGAAGAGCATTCCACGGGAGATGAAACCAAAGCAGAGGCCATGCAAATGCATATCCTTTTACCGCCTGTGGTCTTTCCCCATAATTGCTGGCACGTCTGGTAGCCATTTAAATCTGGCCATTAGGGAGAGATGTCTTTTTTTTTTCCCCCCAGGATTTGGGTAGACCAGACCCCAAATTTTCTCACTGCCCATCAAACCAGGGCTTGGTCACGGTTTAGTCTCTCGAAATCCAGTCCACGTAGTGCTGTCTCTTGTCGTCTTCTGGGTTGATCTAAATGATTAAAACCATGAACTAGGCCACCATAGTTCAGTCTCACAGTCTGTCCAGTCTGGGATTCTGTCCCCGACAATGACGCGTGAAAAAGAAATACTATGTGATAGTTGCCCTCCTGGACAGCCTTGTCTGTCTCTTGCTCACCATCTCCCTGTTCTAAGATCGGACCTACGGCCCATCACGGCCCAGGATGTGGGACACCAGGACACGTATAAGAACTGTGTGCGTGCAGACGTGTGTGTGGGTGGAGGGGGTGGCTGGCCTCCTGGAAATCCGGAGAGCCCGAAAGGGCAAGGGGACGCCACCACAAGACGAAGGAGTGCCGTCACCACCTCCCCTGCTCCCGGCATCTTCTTAGGATGCCCAGGTGGATTCAAGGGAAGGGCAGCCCAGTGGACAAGCCTCCTGGCTGGGCACCTGTTGGGGGGCGGTGGATGAAGGGCTACGGGCTCTTAAGCAATTTGACTTCCAGAGCCCTCCGACTCCCAGCAACCAAGTTGTCTGAGGGGAAAGGGGCTCCGGACATCAGTGCCATTGCCCAGCTGGCTTTATCGCTTTGGAGAATCAGAGTCCCCTGTGTCTCCGTCTCCTTCGGCGGTAGGATGCGAACTGGCCATTGGTCGTGAGGTGCGGTGACACCAGGTTGTTTCGCGGGCGAGGGAAGCAGTTGCCTCCCCTCCGCCACTGTAGAGAAAACCGAAGGGGCCATCTTCCATCTGAGAATCAATTTCACGCCAGGCTGGCTCCCGGAATGCGACGATTTTCCAGCCAGCAGGTCAAACATGACCTAATACTCCATTTTTAGCTGCTGTGAACAAACAAGGCCCAGGATTCTGGTTCACCCATTAGTAGGGCTCCTTTGGGAAGGTGCACCTTGCTGAGGATGGGGTCCTGAACGAAAATCTCCTTCCCTGCCCCCAACGCTTCTCCACTCCCTTCCTCTGGATACAAGCCCCACTGGGCAAAGACAGGATGCCCCAGCTCCTAAAGTCCCCGCAATGGTCCTTCAAGGTAAATAGCTTGAGAGCCTGCCTCGGAAACCCACGAGCCCATTTCTGCCCAAGAGCGGACTCCTAAGGGGCCTCCGGAGCAGACACCTCCCCCCCACCGCGCCGCACCACCAACCCGGCTCCCCATGGTGCTGCTGTAAGAAGTCTCAGTTTCTGAGTTTAGTCAGCGCTCTAGGACCGCCCCTTCCCACCGCTGGCCCCAGTCAGCTATAGCAGTACCCCATTTTAGACAAAGCATTTGGGTGACCGAAGTAAAACCCTTGCTGAAAATGTCCATTTTCAAAAACAAGTTTGGGGAAGAGTCCAGCTGGGCTGAAAGCAGGCCCCGGTTTGAGGAGCAAACCCTTCCTTCATCCCTGGCGCCCTCCTCCCTCGTCCCTGCCCCAGCTCCCTCCCATGCAGGCCTTGAGAAACAGCCTCCCTGATCTCTCGAGGCAGGAGTCTGGGCTGAAGCCAAGGGCCAGGACTCCATCGATTCCAACCACACAGACCACTCTCAAACCCCCGCCGCTCCCACCCGGGGGCTGCGGTGGGCCAAGCCGGCGTCCGGCTCAGAGCTCAGGAAGCCCCGAGTCAACACCCGCCCTCCTCGCCAGCCCGTTTGGCGTTCTGCAGCTTTTCCTCTGAACTCATTCGCTGCAGCCGGGCTGCCTCCTTCGCCTGACAAAGTGGGTGGAGGGCGGGAGGGGTGAGGTGGGCTTGGATGGAACGGAGAGGGAGAGTCCGACTCCTCAGTGAATCTCTCCCTGGACTTTGTAGAGTGCTTCTCTTTCCAGGGCACTTTCACCTTAATGATTTCACTTCGCCCTCACACTAGCCCTGTGAGGAGGACGAGACAGGTGGCATTGCACCTTTTTAACAAACGGGGAAACTGAGGGCCCGGGAGGTGACTCAGCAGGACGTTAGCAGAGTCGGGACTAGAAGCCAGGCCTCCTCTTTCCAGTAGGCCATGCTGACTCGCCTGGAAATCTCTCCCTGGAGGCAAGAGGGTGGGCTGGGCCTGTGTGAGCCCTGCGTAGGTTTGACGGACTGAAGGGCCCGTTTCCTTTGCTCCCTCCTCCCAGGCCCCATTTGCAGTGGCCTTCACCTCTCAAGAGGGTTAAAACTCACCCAGTCTCCACCCCGGGGAGGCGGGGGGCGGGGGGAGACTACGACCACTTCACCCTCAGCTTGTAGCTATCCTATTGCTAAAACAAGAGCCTGTCCATCTGCCTAACTCCCGCCTCCCTCTGCTGGTGCCCGCCATAGGTGGGAGGGAAGAGAGACTCAGAGCAATTACTGAACCATGCAGAATAACAGGTAGAGAGGTAGGGGGATGTGGGCTCCTGAAAAGGAAGCATCCTAGTGTTTTCTAAGAGGGGGATTTAATAGCACCAATTATGTAGTCCTGTGGGGAGGGAAGAGGGAGTCATTGTTCTTAAAACAATGAAAGCAATTTCAGCAGCCAGGGAGGGAGCTGGATCCAAAAGGAGCTGAAGATATTTGAGGCGGGGTTGAGAGAGAAGAAAAGTTCTCACCAGGGGCCAGATTTCTAGCTCTAGGCTTCAGCTGCCTGACTGGTGAGCACCCAGCTCAAGCTTCATGCCTCGCTCTCTGCCGTGGGGGCCATCCCAACTGCTGAAAAAAAAGGATGAGATAATCTCCTGGCCTAGAAGGGGTTCCTTTCTCTCTCCCCCCCACCAAATGCATGGGCCCCAGAGGAGCTGGTAAACCAAGCCCCAAGAGGGCTACCCTAGCCTGCTTTCATCCGCCCAGAGAAAGGCCGCCCCAAGGGGGGCAGGGGCGGCTCTCAATAAATGGAATATACAACGGGGAGTCCCCGACACTCTGGGAACGCTGCCGGTCGGACTCCACAGGTACAGTGCCCCGGTCGGCCCTCTGAAACCCTGACAGATGTCTTACTGACTTTGGGCGATCAGATTTTCCTCGTCTGCCCCACCCTACCTGGTTTTATTTGAGATCCATGACACGATGTGGTCCTGCCTGTCTTCACCTGGCCAAAGCCTCTCCTCAGGTGGCTCCCGGGACCTCCCACTCCACCACCGCCTTTGTCATCAACCCAGAAGTGTCCCTTCTCCCTCCCCTCCCCGCCCCACCCAACCCTCTCAGCTCCATTACGGACCTCCCCCGCCTTCTCAAAAGGGAGTAAGTGACCTTTCCTAAAAATAGCCCAACCTGCCTCAATTTAGAGCCAAACTGTGTCTCCTCAAAAGAAGAATCAGGTCTCGTGAGAGATAAAGGGAAGTCAGTCCTGGACATCCAGCAGTTTCAGCAGTTGCAGAAGACGACAGGAAAAAGGGAGGTGGGGGATCCTGGGGGAGGGGAAGAGGGAAACGGGGGGGGGGGGGGCATGGAGGGACATCAATAACAAAACCAAAAGCTTTCAGAAGAATCAACGACAGAAAATCTTTTCTAAAAGCTGGGCCGGGAGAGCCCACTGCACACAGCCCCGCCATCCTGAGATGATGTGGGCCTTCCTCTGCCGCCACACTGTGGTCACCTTGCTCGAGTCCCCACCGAAAGAAGAGACTGCGTCACGGAGAGGGGCTTTCGCCAGCTTCTCGGCGTCCCCCCCCTTACCCTGAAGGGACAAGGGGAACCCTGTCTGGTGAGCGGTGAGCGGTAGCTCTGATTTTGCCAGCTGGGGAGAGGAGACGAGGGTGGGAATCCCAGACGCTGGGGGTCTCTGAGTCGGCAAACCCGGGCCCACGGGCCTCTGGCTGGCAAGTGACTTGCAGCCAGGTCACGGGGGAGGTTCCTGAAGTGTCCCGGGGTGATACGAGAATGGCTGCCGGCGTGGGGGACGCGATAGCGTGGAGCCCCAGCGAGGGAGAGAGGCACCCTGATGAGATGGACCAGGTCAGGAGGGACAGAGAGGGGAGAACAGCCACCCCTCATCGCCACTTTGGTCAAACGGTCCCGGGGGCCTCCTGGCCCGTTCCCTGCCTTGGCCCCGGCTTTTCATCTTCGTTCCTCTAATGACCTGACAGGTGGATGCGTGATGGAGTCTTGGGCTCTGCCTGGTGTGACCATCCCTCACCCCAGCTCTCGAAGGGCAATTAGATACTTTGCCAACCATGGGAAACACACACACACACACACACACACACACACACACACTTTCTCCCTCTCTCCTCCAAAAGGGCCAAGGATTTGCAGTGGGTGGGAGCCAGGGGGGGAATAGCCTGGCTTCTCCAACACCGGCGTCGACCGGCCATCTGGCCCAGCCCAGCCGAGAACATAACTACAGCAAAGATAAGTAAATAAGAGGCCTGCAGGAGCAGAGGGCACCCAAAGGAGTTTCTTTAAGGCCTGGCTGGAGAAGCGGGCAATGCATCCAAACGGCGCCACCTACTGCCCTAGCTTTGGCTTTGCAGTCAGGGAAGGGTGGAGGGTCCTGGAACTGGGGGGGGACCACCCCGACTTGGTAGGAAACCACGCGCTGAGCCCAGCAGCGGCCAAGTCAGCTGATACCGGGATGGAGAAAGAGGGGGGACTGGGCTCTCGAGTCACCAGGAAAGACCACCTCCCCGTCTCCTACCCCCACCCCCCGCCACAAGGCAGGGGCCGACTGGGAGACTCCTACTCCTAAAGCGGCCGATCCCCGAGTCCGGTACTCGCGGTGGCCTCTTTCGGACCCCATCCACGCCTCGCTCCCGTGACCTTCCCGGGAAACGCGCCACCCTAGAGAACTAAAGCACTTTGACATCAGGCTGCTCCCCTAGATCTCCCTGCGCCAGGTACACAGCCCACCTTCAGGGCCACCCTTTGCGGAGGAAGCTGTTGGAGAGGAGGAGGAGGAAGGTACGGGGGCCTTAGGCAATGGGCCCGTGGGTCCGGGGGGGGGGGGGGGGGGGCAGGAGGGGTAGAAAGAGCAGACGGTCCTCCCGTAAACCTCACCCCGTCCCCAGACCCCGACAAGGGGCAGACGACTGCAGGGGTTATGAGGGGTTACGAGGGAGGAGGTATCCAGGTGCCTCGCCTTCAAGTAGCTTTGCCGCCCCCACCCCCCACCCCCCAACCGGGCACGATTACCCCGATCGGCCCCGTCCCGCGCCTCTCCACATCTCTCCCCACTTTGACGGTGCTTTTCAGATGGATGCTCTGCCCAGGTCCCTGTGCGCTCTCCATTTGGGAAGGCTCAGCAGCTCAGCGAGATTGAACGTACCCAGTAGGGAGTCGGGCTTGGGGTCGCTTCCCAGGCCCAATCCACTGGCCAGCTCTTGAGAGCAGGAGAGGGCCAGCATCTTGTCAGGGAACATTGTGGATGGGCACTACTTCCAGTTCCTCAGAGGTTCTCTGACAAGTGAGGGTCAGGGATCCATCCCTGGGGAATTTGGAGGGGGAGGAGGGGGAGAGAAAAGAAGTTTCAGAACCAAGGCTAAAAGGCAGGGTGAGGGTGGTAGCGGGACAACCCCAACCCAGACACTGCTATCCCGGCTGACCCAGGGGGATGTTGGGCCAACGTGATCTCGGCCAAAGGCGTTGCCCGGACAACAACAGCGGCTACAGGTGTCAAGGGAAGCACGGATCTGGCCGAGGCTCCCCAATTCAGGGGGGTTTGCAAGGACTGAGGAAAATACCCACACGGGTTAGCTTCGAGAGAGTTCTTACTCCACTTTAAAGGTTGCTTTCCTGGGTTTGCGAATAAAGCCGTCCCTAAATTACCCAAGGGCCCTCCAGAAAGCTAGATCCTCACAAACACTGCTTCTCTCTTTCCATCCTGGAAAGTCAGAGACCCCTGAAACCGACTCATGGGCCTTTCCCGCTTACTCGCCCCAGGTGAGAGTGCTCGGGAAAGCAATTAACAAAGGGAAATCTGAAGACCTAAAGGTCCAGCCCCTTTGATCTTCTCTTTTCTGACTCGGCATTCCCATCAGGAGAAGGGGTGGTGGTGCAAAAAGCCCACAGGAAAGACCTTTACTCTGCTGCCTTCCGCAAAGCCCAGTTCGAAGGGGCCTGCGATACCCTCCCCACCGGGCAGTGTCTGGAGGGGAAGGTCCCACCAGCTCTTACCTTTCAAGAGGTCAGAGAGTGGAGGGCCACAATCTTCGGGAATCGTGTATTCCCCCTTGCCAATGTTTTCAAATAATTTGTAGATGTTATCACCTTCAAAGGGGTACAGACCAGTCGTGATATTGTATCTGCAGAGAGGGGCGGGGAGAGAGAGAGAGAGAGAGAGAAAAAACCGCATGAGGTCTCTGTCACTCTGTCAACGTAAACCCACCAAGCTCGATGGCTTGGGGTAGCCTAATGTGCTCCTCCCACCCCAGCCATTACCTCCTCCTGCGAGCCCCTCATCCATCTGCGGATGCTTCCGCCCCTCATTGGGCAGTCAAATGGTTATGCCAGCCTGGAAGCATTCAGATGAATATTATTCAGAAGGACATGGCTCCTGCCCTCTTGCTGGAGTCCAAGTTCTGTCCTCTCACCCTCCAACCCTCTTCGCTTCCAACCCCTCAAGGGGCAGCCTCACGATCACCATTAGAATATGAATCCCTGAATGATGCCATTTCTGGGTCAGATCCATGACCCAGCCAGTCCAGGGCTCTGCCTCCAAAAAGCAGGAGCAGGGCACTCCTGAAAGCAGTGTGTTAGAGCAGAGGGGGCGCATAAGGCTGGGAGTCAGAAGACCCAAGTTCTGGTCCTGCTCTACCTCTATTTGGCCAAGTGCCCTCAGGCAAGTCACTGAAACTCTCTTGACTTTAGTTTCCCTTATCTATGAAATGGGGATAGGGAAACCTGCCTCTGACTACTTTACAGGGATGAGCTCACTAAGGTAAAAACGGCTTTGGAAAATGCTACACAAATCTGAGGAATCATTACTGAAGGTACAGCGCGATGGTGGCCCCCCCGGACCACCCGCTGACTTTGCCTCTGGTGACCCATTATGGACCGCTGGGCCTGTCCAACCCCTGCTCCCACCATCCCCACCCACCCGACTTCCTATGGGGACAAATTCTATTTGTTCACCACCCTCCTGCTGGTCGAAGAAGTGTTCTCTTGGTTCTGAACTCCAGTGGGCCATCTACCAACTCCAAAGGGTGCTCTTATATCTCTTGCTCACTATCCAAAGCCTCCGGGAATCCTACTGCCTAGAGCCTCTCTGAGCTACTGGACTCAGGACCCCAGGGCAGCTCCCAAGAGATGATCTCAAAAGGGGCCTCCCTTGTGGAGGGTCACCCCCAAACCCACTACCTGCCCCAGATCTTCCCCACCCCACTGGCCCCCACCCAGTCCAAATGGTGCTCCGGTATCCCTGGGACTCACAGGAGCAGAGAGACCACCAGCTCGGACTTAATTGGTTGATTGACTGATGGCCTGCTCCCCCACCCACCCACGGTGACCACTTCGAGTTCCTGAATTCTTGACTAGCCCCTGGAGGCTTTCAGATGTGCTCACACCACCAGAGAGGCTTGTCTACTGAGTAGAGAAGGCCTGCCCCTGGACTGAATGGAATTTTCCTCTGGACCGGCCCTGAGGGTATGGGGGAAATGAACTGGGAGGGTTCAATGACACATACGGCCTCTCCTGCTAAACGGGACAGGAAGCCCCAGGCTCCGAGAGGTCAGAGCAGGGTGGGGGGGGGGGGTGGCTCAGGGTGGGTGCAGTCAGACGGCACAGTGGCTTCCTCTCCCAAGCCCTGCAGAGCCAGGTCGGAGACAGCAAGGGGCCCTCAGGCCTGCTCTGCACCATCCCCCACAACAGAACACAGGGAGAGCCCGGACGGGAGACCCCACAGCAGGCCCAAGAAATCTCACAGCTAAGGATGCTTCGGGGCCCAGAGCCCGCACAAACCAGGATCCCCCAAAGGCACTCGATTCCCCGGACACTCACAGCGTGACCCCGGCGGACCAGATGTCCACTTTGAAGCCCGAAAAAGTGTCGAGGCCGTTGGCTATCTCGGGCGGCTGAAATGCTGGTGACCCTTGGCTCGTTCGGCATGTGTCATCCTCTGCGAATGGGTGTAACGCCTGCAGCGGGACACGGCAGACAGAGAAAGCATAAACCCAGCTGGCAGGCAGCTCTGAGGCCCCGCCTCTCCCCCCTCCACGGTGGCAGAAGCGACCACAGCCGGGCCGGGCAGTTCCGTTCCACCTGAGCCGAGAGGCTGGGAGGCAGCCGGGGACGTGCACCTACCTCCGCTACCCCTAAGTCGGAGATCTTGAGCGTCCCGTCGGTTGTGAGCAGGAGGTTCCCTGGCTTGATATCCTTGTGGACGATACCTTGGCTATGTAAGTACTCTAGCCCATCGATCAGCTGGCAAAAATACCTGTGGAGAGAGGGAGGGAGAGCGCGCGGGTGCGAGCAAAACAGTCAGAGGCCAAAGTAGCACCAGATCAAGCTTCTAGATGACTTCCTGGCCTGCCTGATCACGGAAGCCTCGTGGAAATGGCTCGGGCCTGAGAGGCGCGGGGACACGGACGCCATCCTACAAAGACCAAGGGTGCCCCCTTTCCCTCAGCTCCCCCTCCCTTCCGCATCACCTCGACTCGCTCCCTTTGCTCTTCCCCGCCCCGCAGTACTTCTGTATATATCTATAATTCTATTTATTTATATTGATGCCTGTTCACTTGTTTTGATGTCTGTCGCCCGCCCTCTAGACTGTAGGCCCGGCATGGGCAGGGATTGTCTCTATTGCTGAATTGTACTTTCCAAGCGCTTAGGACAGTGCTCTGCACACACTAAGTGTTCAGTAAATAGGACAACGAATGGCTCCTTCCAACCGGCCCCTCGCTCCCCATGTGCAAAATGGACAAATTCGGCCATGTGACCAGCTCCCAAATCTCCCTGGAGTCCCTGGCCGCCCCCCCAGCCCCCGCTCATCCTGGCTCTCTGCCGCCATCCAGCTCGGTGATGGGAGGGGAGCTAAAGGGCTAAACGCCATAATGAAGCAATCCAGGGGCCTTGGGAGAAACTCTAAATTCAAATTTCCGTTGTCACCGACGACAGTGATAAGGGGCTTGAGAAATTGCTAGACTATGGGGTTTTATCCGCTTGGGACCTCTGCGGCTGAAGTTCAAGTATTTCCCTTGCAAAAGTTCAACTGCAGTCCCCTTGCTTCGAGGCCAAAAGGAAGGGCTGGAAATAGCTACCCGGAGCACCCCCCTCCCTCAAGAGTCCAACCTCTCATATGTGGGGGGCAGGGTGATGGCCCAATGCTGGGAACATCCACAGTGCAGTGAGGGGCTGCCCAATAAGCCGCCCTCCCCGCGCCCACGACCAAAATCTATACCTTGAGGTCCAGCTGGAAACAAGACTCTCCACCACTCCCCAATTTCCCATTTGGAAGGCCTAACATTTTAACATGACAAGAAAAAAATTCCATATGACCTTGATAAATGGAGAAAACCAGCCGTACAAAACTAGACAAAATTCTAATCAAGGCTATCGGTTTTGCTGCCCAGAGGGCTCAGGGTGGCTCAGGACCCATCCAACCATTCCTGGAAGATGGTGGAGGGCAAGTCCAGGAGAGGGAAAAGGGCCTGGGGCTATGGGGGGGATTGTGAACAGGGCTCGGCAGGCAAGGACTATTCAGCCCACAGGGCTCGGTAACCAGACCATGACACAAGGCAGACTGGGGAGAAAGCGCCAGCGTGTGGAGAGCTTGCTTTCTCTGGGGTGAGGGGGCAAGGACCCCAGGATGTGGGCAGGGTCCCTACTAAATAAAGGCCAAAGAAGCTTTCCTGAACTTCATCAATGCCAACTCCCTGCTGATCTGAGTGTCGGGGAGCCCTCTGGATGGGACGAGGCCAGCTAGGCCCCTAAGTCCATCCTACAAAGACCAAGAGCCCTAACCTACTCCAACCTGACGGATGAGTAGGCAGTGCTATCATGGAAAAAAACTGACATGATCCTGGGACCTATTGAGATCTGAGACTTAATCCTTCCTCTTCAGTCTGTACTGGTCAGATTCCATCCTCCTAACGAGGAGGTGAAGAGACTGGAAATGGTACAGAGAAGAAAAGGCCAAGGAGGTAGGAAGGGGCAGGCAGTGGCGGGGATGGGGGACAACTGATTGCAACCCCCTATAAGTGTGAGCTAATCCTCTCTCAGAGGACCTGGGTTCTTTTCCCAGCTCCGCCACTTCCCTGCTGTGTGACCTTGGGTAAGTCACTGAACTTCTCTGGGCCTCAGTTTCCTCCTCTGGAAAATGAGGGTAAGATACCTGTTCTCCCTCCCACCTCAGACTGTGAGCCCCGGGTGGGACAGGGACGGTGCCCGACCTGATGATCGCGTATCTACCTCAGCGCTGAGTACCGTGCTCGGCACGCGGCAAAAGCCTAACGAGTACCACACTTCATTATTAGTATGAAAATGGCCTTCGAGGGCGGCCACAGAGCTTAAGCGCTTAGTCCAGTGCTCTGCATGCAGTAAGCGCTCAATAAGTACGACTGAAGGAATTGAAGAAAACATTTCTGCCCCCCGAGGAGACAAAACCCCAGAGCAGAGTATTAAGGATGGGGATGGCCTCTCCGTCCCTGGAAATCTTTAGGAGGAGAACAGACGCCCATCTGTCCTCGAGAGCTTGGCCATTCATCTGTTTGGAGAAGGTCCAGCAGGCCTCTCCCAGCGCTAGGATTCTGAGAAGTAATCAAGGGCCTCCAAGAGCTGACGCCCCAATTTAAGCACTCCCCTGCTCCCGAGGGGCGGCGACCCAGCAGAGTCCAGCCCCGCCCCCCACGGCATACCCCAGGGCTGGGGTTTCCTCTTTGCTGGCTGGAACGTGGGCTGAGTGAACGGACAAGCGGGGCTCCGGGGCATATACAGGGGCAGCACGGGCCCAGGGGGCAGCAGGCTTGGACAGTCAGTCCCTTTGCCCCAGTTCATCCCGACCTTTCCAACAGAGGGGGATTTCATCAGCAAAATTCCTGCTAATCCCCAAGTGCCTCCCAGACTGGGTGGAAGGGCCTGTTGGAAATCTTTCCCCGCCCGCCCTCTCCCGACTGCCACAGCTGCTGAGAGAAACTACAGGAGCCAGAGGAAGGCCGAAGGTCCCGTTTCCTGCTCCCCGTTCTCAGCCTCCCCAAACCGTGACCCTTCCCAACCCCGAAGCATGGGTGTCCCCAGAGAGATGGTACATTCTCTTCCCAGGCCTCAGGACCAGGCTAGAATATGGGGGAAAGAAGTACTAGCTCCTGCAGGTCAGACCCCATCTACCGATAAGTCACCATAGCAAGCTTTTAAAATAATAATAATGACGATGATTAATAATTGTGGTATTTGCTAAGCACTTACTATACGCCCAGCACTGTACTAAGTACTGGGGTGGGTACAAGACCATCAGGTCCCACACGTGGCTCATAGTCTAAGAAGGAGGGAGGGCAGGTATTGAACCCCCGTTTTGCGGATGAGGGAGCTGAGGCAGAGAAAACTGAAGTGACTTGCCCAAGGTCACACAGCAGGTATGTGGGGGACTCAGGATTCAAACCCAGGGCCTCTCACTCCCAGGCCCGTGGCTCTTTCCACTAGGCCATTAAGCTTCCTCAAAATTTTTTGGAATAAAGCACGGCATTACGAGGCTGATGATGCACATTCCGCTTCTGGTCCACTCTGACCCTCAGGCCTTTTTCGGCTGGTCTCAAGCATGGGGAAATATTATTTCGAGGTTGGTTTTCCCAGAGCCACGCTGGTGCCGGCAAAGCAGGGCTGACTCAAAGGGAAGGGGCCGAGAGAAGGGATTTGAGGTGGAGAACCAGACTTACCCGTGAGCCTGAAAGACCGGAAACTTTTTCTCAGGCACACTGTCAAGCATCTCCTGCATTCCACATACACAGTATTCCATCACCATATACGTGCGGGCCCAGTCAAGGAAAACCTGCAGGTCAAAGCTAGACACCAACCCCGGCCAAAGGATCCCCGGCCCAATCCAATTTTCATCCGTGGATGATCGACTCCGAGTCCCTGCTAAGTGGCAAAACACACCGCTGCTCTTCCCACAGGGTGTACCAGCTCTAACCAGTCTAATGACGCACCAGGAGAAAAACCGTCAGCCCAGAGATGCAGGAGCCAAGAAACTGCTCCCTTTTTCTGTCTGAAGTGCTCACGTTCGTGATAGCAACGAGAATTAAACCGGCCATTCAAGAGGAGAAGAGGGAGCGGGAAAGGTCGACCGCTTAGGTCGGTCAACTGTATTTATTGGGCGCTTACTGGGTGCGGAGCACTGTACTAAGCACTTGGGAGAGTCCAATATAATAATAAACAGACAAGCCCCACCGTGGACCAGGACTGGACTCCCTAGGAACCTCAAGTGAGAAGATGGGGCCTAATTTGCTCCACTCAGGGGAAGCCAAACATCGGTGGCTCAACAGGTGGTATCCTGTCCAAGGCCGGCGTCAGGTCCGATGCCCCTGGGTGCTGCTGGCAGCTGAGGCCTGTGTATAGCGGCCCCGGCAGTTGGCTGCTTCAAGACCCTAGGGTGGCTCTTATAAGCACGATGTGCACGTGTCTGTTGGGGGCGGGGAGCGGCTGTGGTGCTGCTTACCCCTGGGCCCTCAACGAATACCAAATTGGCTTTTACACTCCGGCTCCCCAAGCTCCCCCCAGACAGAATACTTCTCTTTCTCAACAGGGCTGGTTCGTTAGAGGAGAAAATTACGGGTGGCGGATGGTCCACCTCTAACCGTGAGGACGGGGCGGTGGTCCAGGAGGGCCACCGTCACCCGGTTCCTCTGAGCGTCCCGGTGCTGCTGTCGGAGACAGATTCCGGGACGGACTAAGGATGGCATTACTTAGGGGAGAAAGACAGAGATAGAGGCGCCTGCAGAGGGAGAGAGAGTATTCGACGGCCCATCTCTGAGGGAGGTCAAGTGTCCCGGAGGGCTACCGTCACCCGGTTTCTGCCAAGCATCGAGGTGCTGCTGTTGGAGCGGAGTCCGGGCTGGCGCTATTTACGGGACAGAGATAGAGATGGAGCTCCACCCGGAGTGCGAAATAAAGTATTTGATGGCCCATCCCGAACAAGGATGAACATCTATAAGGGCCACCATGACATGGTTCATCCAGGCATCTTGGGGTCCTGATCAGACTGGTCTAGCCTGATCCAGTATTCTTTATGGCCTCGGTAAGAAGCTACATCGACCCCGTCAAAGGAGACACCTCCTCACATAAAACACTCAAACTAGCCTGGGGCCGCCCTAAATAAAGATTGGAAGCTCCTGCTAAGTGCTTGGGAAAAAACAACAGAGTCGACAGACATGTTACCTGCCCTATTGTACTGATTATACTTTACATTCCCCAGCGCTTAGAACAATCCTCTGCACGCAGTCAGTGCTCAAGAAATACCACCGATTGAAGATGCCCTAAATCCAATTAAAAAATCAGGCTTCCACTATATGCCGGGGGGTGGGGGAAGAGCGAGAGAAAGCACATCGTTTTCCCCTCGGATGAGCTTTACAGCACAATTTGCTGTCTGGAGTGGGCTAAGTGGCATCGATGGAGTCCACAACCATCCGCCTGCAGTTTCCATTTCTCCCCAGGGGTCTCCACCGGAAATCAAATTTTCAGCGTACTTACTTTGGAGACTTATCATCCAAGCCCCGAAAACCAGGAAAACATTTTAAATAGTTTCCCCCATCTGCGGCAGTGGGTCGCATCCCCCATCTTAGGAGAGAAAAGCTCATTTTGCCGATTCTAACAGGTCTAACGAGTCTAATGGGTCCTTGGACACATGTTCCCCCCCTTGAGTGTAGACAAAAGTTGCTTCACATCCAGAAAAGGAATACATATACATATATATATATATATATATCTCCCCGTGCCCCCCTCCTAGTCCCCCCTGCCAATTTGGGCATCCCAGAGCAAAAGCTGACAGGGCCCGGACTTCATATGCACTACCAAACACTAAGAGCTATATAGAGAGGCTTACTGCTGCTCTGGAACACAAAGAGCCTTCCATGTTAAAGGCAGAAAGTATGTTTACTGCTCCCCGCCAAACCAAAAGTGGGGTGAGGGAAAGCGAGCTTGCCAGACCTCTCGAATTTCACTCACGGAAGCAACTGACGGAAGGCCAGAAGCCGTGCTCAGCACTGCCAAGTACGTTCCGAGTGGCCACCAGACTCGAAGCAGGGATGGGGTGCTTGGGATCCTTGACTAAAGAAGGTCCCTGCCCTTAGAGGAAGAAAAAGACGCTCACCCGAGCAACAGAAATAAAAACAAATCTAGAATACGAGGCCCTAGGCAACTGCGTTATTGGATGAGACACGTGACCATCCAGCCCAGGATTCTCTCCAACAGAAGGACGGGAAGAGCAGAAGGAGAAAGTGAGAGAAAAAGAATAAGCTAAACACTTCTTCACCCAGCCAGGGGTGGTGAACAAATAAAATGCATTCCCATGGGAAGTTGTGCAGCTGAAGAAATCGGTGGGTTCTAAAGGGATTTGAATAAGTTCACCAACATGCAGCCTATAACGCATTACTAGACGAAAAGTTAGTGATGTCGAGGGAATATAAGGGATATTCGAAGGTCTCTAACCATGAGGATGAACCTCACATGGTCTCTCTAAGCCTCCTGATCCAACTGGTAGAGATGGGGCCCTGGGCCTTCCGTCTACAGATTCTGACCCAGATTGCCCATGGACTGTTGACAAACTAGTTATAATAATAATCGTGGTTATGTGTTAAGCACTTACTATGTGCCAGACACTGTACTAAGCGCTGGTGAAGGTACAAACTGATTAGGTTGGACACAGTCCCTGTCCCACACAGGACTCACAGTTTTAATCCCCATTTTCCAGGTGAGGTAACTGAGGCCCAGAGGAGTGAAATGGCTTGCCCAAGGTCACACAGCAGGCATGTTGTGGAGCTGGGACTAGAACCCAGGTCCTTCTGGACTCCCAGGCCTGCGCTCTACCCACTAAGCTACGCTGCTTCTCACATTAGCTGGTTCAAGAGGGTTCTGGCCAGATGACGAACCAGTGGCGCATAATGGGTTGCTAAGGAGCAAGTCTGAGCTGGAATGGCTAAAGTTGGAGGTTTCAGATGGTCCGCAGTCAATCAATGATATTTACTGAGGGCTTACTGTGTGAAGAGCACAATTCAGTAGAGTATGGTGGACAAGATCCTCGTCCATAAGGAGTTTCCAGACTAGAGGGGGAGATCCATTAAAATAAATCATACAGATGGATATGGACACGAGTGCTCGAGGGGAGAGGGGGGTGAAAATCCAAGTGCTTAAGGGTTATAGACCCAAGTGCGTAGGTGATGCAGACGGGAGGGGAAACAAGCGAAGTGAGGGCTTAGTCTGGGAAGGTGTGATTTGAGGAGGGGGTGCTACGTGGATAGGGGGAGTGCCGGTCTGTCAGCTATGAAGGGTTCCAGGCCAGGAGGATGATGTGGGCCAAGGGTGGGTGGCAAGATAGAAGAGATCGATAGGTATGTGAACAGGTTGGCATTAGAGGAGCGGAGTGTGTGGGCTGGGAGGCAGGAGGAGATCAGCGAGGTAAGATAGGAGGGGGAGAGCTGATCGAGGGCCTTAGAGTCAATGGTAAGGAGTTCCGCTTTGAGGCGGAGGCGGATGGACAACCACTGGAGGTTCTTGAGGAGTGGGGAGACACGGACTGAGCATTTTTTAGGAAAATCATCTGGGCAGCAGAGTGAAGTAATAATAATAATGTTGGCATTTGTTAAGTGCTTACTATGTGCCAAGCACTGTTCTAAGCACTGGGGTAGATACAAGGTAATCAAGTTGTCCCACGTGGGGCTCACAGTCTTAACCCCCATTTTCCAGATGAGGGTACTGAGGCCCAGAGAGGTGAATTGACTTGCCCAAAGTCACACAGCTGACATGTGAGGGAGCGGGGATTAGAACCCATGACCTCTGACTCCCGAGCCCAGGCTCTTACCACTAAGCCATGCTGCTTCTCTGTATGGACTGAAGAGGGGAAGCGGGGAGGAGGAGAGGGGAGAGGCTGGAAGCAGGGAGGTCAGCGAGGAAGGAGGCTGATGCAGTAGGCAAGGCGAGAACCACGAGGATGAATGTCCAGGAAAGCCATCACCCGGTTCCAACCCAGCCGGAACGCTCCGCTCCTCTAACACCAACCTGCTGACTGGACCTCCGTCTCGTCTCTCTCTCCTCTGACCCCTTGACCACGTCCTCCTTCGGGCCTGGAATTCCCTCCCCTTTCACATCCAACAAACCACTACTCACTCCCCCCCACCTTCAAAGCCCCCCGAAAAGATCTCCTCTAGGAGGTCTTCCTTGACTTCTGCGTTTCCACTGCTCACTCTCCCGTCTGCATCACTTATGCAGTTGGTCTGTACCCTTCAAGCACCGACGTGCATCCCACCCTCAGACACACAGCCCTCACTACAGATCCGTAATGTATTTTAAAGTCTTTCTCCCCCTCTAGACTGTAAGCCCCTAGGGGCAGGGACCATGTCTACCAACTGTGTTACTGTATTCTCCCAAGCGCTTAGTACAGTGCTCTGCACCCAGTAAGTGCTCAATAAGTACCACTGATTGATTCCACCAAGTGTCCTGATCCACCCACCGTCAGACACAGACGTCCCGCCCTGGGTGGGCTCCAGGTAGGCAGGATGACAATGCCAGTGGTCTTATGATTTGAACTCCTTTTTGGCCTCTTCAAGCTGCGACTTCCCTCCCCCCTGCACTCCTCCCCAGTGTCCAGAGTCCAGCAGGAGGGGCCCTGGCCTCTCCCTGACTCAGGAGACAACCCGGTCTCCCCGACCCCTCAGCCACCACAGACCCGGGGCACGGCCGGCAAGATCGAGCGGAGGGTTCCTCTGCCCACCATCACCCCAGCCACCAAAGGAGCCGTTCCCGGAAAGCCCAGAGAGACTTCGGTGTCTGTTCCTCTTGGAACGGAGTAGCAGGCTTCTGATTTAATTGGAGGAAACCAGAGCTGGAAGAGGTGATTAGATTATCCAGCCTGCCCTCCGCTGGTGCAGGATGATGGTTCCCTGCTGGGGAGGTCATTAGCAACTGCAATGCTTTATATATATATTTGCCTCTTCCATGTCTGTCCGTTTTCCCGAACCAACCGGATCGGTGTGTAACACCCTCTCTTTCCGGCTCAGAGGTTCGACCTGGAAGCAAACACGTCCTGGGTGCCGCCAGGAAGCTGGAACACATTCCGTCTGATCAACGGCCCCACGAAAGCCCCGTGATGTTTGTGACTGACCGGAGCCAGCGGGGGACTGTGCCAGCTGGGATGTTACTTATTAACCCATCGGCTTATCCTCCTCTGCCCGGATGTGCCATTCATCTCCCGCCCTGCCTGGTGCCGCAGCGGGTCTGCTCAATGGCCCGTTAAATGCCAAAAGGCTTTGGCGGGGGCGAGGGGGATAGGGAGGTAAAAAAACAAAAGAAAAACCTCCCGTTCCCGGTTCCCCTAGGTCGGAAGAAACCGACTCACCATCTGGTCCAAGCTAGCTTGGCTGTACCCGGCACTGGGTGCAGAGCGAGCAAGCTCCACGCCGCCGGTGCCAGGGTCGAGGACTAAGACAAAGGGGGTCCCTACAAAGCCAGGGGTGGAGTGCAAGCTCAACCCGGCCCGAGCCTACCTGGAACCAGAGGGGCCCTGGCATCTGTGGCCCTCGACTTATCCAGAGGCAGAGGGCCAGGGGAGAGGTAGACCCGGGATCTCTTCCAAAAGGCATCCCTCAGCGGGCTGCCCTGGTGGGCTCTGCCTAAAGGGCAGCTCGTTCACAGGTTGACTCGTAGTACCTTAGGGTGTGAAACGGGACGCCCAGCTTGGCTGGCTGCCTTCTGAGGACACTGAAACCAGCTACCAGTTGCTCTTTTTTGAGAGACACGCTGTCCCAGCCTCTCTGCCGCCACCCCCTCAAGCCAGCTCTCTCCCCTGCCCCTTTGTCTGGGGAGAATGAGTCTTAAAGCAGGGGGTCCATCTTGAGAAGTGGGGCGAGCGGGAGCTCCCCCGGAATCTAGGCCAGCTGTGGGCAGGGAACGTGCCTGCATTGTTCTCTAGACTGTAAATGCACTGGGGGGAGGGAATGCGATTATCAACCCTACGCTCCGAAGCGCTTAGAACAGCGCTCTGCACACAGTAAAGGAAGCAGCATGGTCTAGTGGAAAGAGCACGGGCCTGGGAGTCAGAAAACACGGGTTCTAATCCCGACTCTGCTAAGTGTCTTCGGTGTGACCTCGGGCAAGTCATTTCACTTTTCTGGGCCTCTGTTACCTCACCCGTGAAACGGGGACGATCAAGACTGTGACGGGGATCGTGTCCAACCTGATCACCTTGTATATATAACAGCTTAGAACAGCGTTTGGCACATAGTAAGCACTTAATAAATACCACTCCAACAGTAAGTGCTCAAGAAATACCATGGATTGCCTGGTACTCCCCCAAGCGCTTAGTACACTGTTCCGCACGCAGTGATCATTCAATAAATGTCCCGACTTGCTCCCTTCACTCAACCTCCCTCCCAGCCCCACAGCACATATGTATAGTGGCAATTTATTTATTCATGCATATTAATGTCTGTCTCCCCCTCTAGACCGTAAGCTCGTTGTGGTCAGGGAATGTGTCCGTTTGCTGTTGTACTGTACTCCTCCAAGCGCTCGGTACAGGGCTTTGCACACAGTAAGCGCTCAATAAATACGAGTGAATTAATGAATGAATAAATACCATTGCCGACGATGACGGTGACGATGGCCGGTCGGAGAGCCTGGTACTCAGTTCTCTCCTGAAGGAGAAATCTTGAAAATCGGGGAAGGTGGTCGGTTCCTGCGGTCCCCAAAAGGCCAGGGTTTGAGGTGGCACGGCATCGACAGACCCGCTGTCTGCTGCCGCAGCAGGAGCCGTATCGACGGCCCCGGGTTAGATGGGGCCAAAAGAGGGTGTGCGCTAGAGCGCTCAGCAGTACTCCCCCCGGCCCCGGCTCCGAGGCCAAAACCCAGCCCCGAGGCCCCCAGGATAGGGATGAAACTGGATGCGACCATCAGGCCGGCCAAGCTAGAAGGGACGTCTCCCTTGCCAACCAGCAGCAAGGAGGAAGGAAGATGGGGCCAGCGAGAGAGGGGAGGAAATCAAAGAGTACACCCCATTGGCTCGCACAGCCTGGCCCGCTCCGTCCCAGAATTGGGTGAGAAAAGACTACATTACGCCCTGGGGCCTGCAGGGGTCTGCAGAGCCAGGTTCTTGCTGCGAAAGAGACAGCGAATGACAGAAAAAAGGCTGAGGACAAGGGAGGGGACGATCTGGACACCACAGGGTAGCAATTCAACAAACCAAATCTGTGTTCGCTTTCAGAAACAGATTCATTTAGACTCGAGAGGCTGGGAGGGCTGTCGACGGCCCGGCAACGTTCTCAGGTAGAGGCCAGTTAAAAGGCCATCCAGGGGGACGGGCTTGGAAACTACCACCCTGAAATGACAAGAACTAAAGAGAGTCGCCACAGCAGCCAGGCGTGCCGCGGGAATGGGCCGCCCAGTGCGCGCGCCCACCTCGGAGACAGCCCGCCTTGGGGGGAGGAGACTGCTGACTGGCGTCCCCGCAACCCAACCCACAGGGTGGGCCTGCAGATCCAGCTGCTCTGGAAGGGGGCCGAGGGGGAAGAGTGCAGACCTGTAGATTGTAAGCTCGTTGTGGGCAGGGAACATTCACTGTTAATACTGTCCTCTCCCAAGTGCTTAGTGCAGTGCTCCGCACACGGTAAGCGCTCAATAAATATGATTGAATGAATGAATGTGGCGGCACAAAACCTGCAGCTCGGGGCTCGATTTACCCACCTACCCACCCACCCCTGGGTCTCTCGGCCTCAGAGACCCCGAAGCTAAAGCAAAACTCCTCCCGGCAGGAAGGGGACGAGAGCCGTTGCAGCCTGAAATGCACTTAACAGACAGTCGAGCCTTCACCGCAAAGCAGGTCAGTTCCCAGCACACCCCAAAAAGGATATATTTTCTGCTTCTCCTCGTTATATAATACATCTACCAGCTGGATGACGTTTTTGTGCCGTAGTCTTCTCAGGAGCTCAATTTCCCTAGAGAAATAGGGGTTTGGGGTTGGGGGGGGGGGGGGTGGAGAGAAACAGAGAAACACTCATTGTAGAACAGAGACACACATTTTACAAAAGCCCCTGAACCTTTCCACCACTTTCAGGGAGGCTGATATCCACGACCTGAGGAGCGGTGGCTAGAAATTTGGCCAGAGGAACGTGGCGTTCCACTGCTGCTTCGACTGACTCTAGCCTGGGGTCACACCCTCAAAATCCTTACCGTTAGCCAGCCTGGGGAAATGTCGGCTGGCAGGCTCCCTTTTCAATGAACGCAATGTAACCGCTCAATCGTCCCGCCTCGCAGGTGGCAAGACTGCAGGAAAAATGGGCCCCAGGAGGGGTGGGCGAGGGACATCGCCAAGAAGAGCAGCTTTTGCAATGAGCCCGAAAATCCGCTGGGGCTGGGATTGGGGGCCCAACCCAGCAGCTACGCCCGATGCTGGGTGGCTGCCATTTGCATTAATAACAGAGGTCAGTGGCGGGGTTGGGGCGGGGGGGCGGGGGAGAGAAAGGGGGAAGGCACGCCCTTGGGTAGTAAATCATTCGCCCATGAGCTTAGGCTCACTTGACGCTACTCAGCCAGCCAGCAAGCAGGCCCAAAAGGGCCTTGACGGCCAAGGCGGGGATGTCCACTCGAGTAAGCTGCTTCCAGCTTTTTGACCTCCCCTCTCCTCGACCAACGCCAGAGTCCGAAAGCTCAACCGTTCAGCTTTCCGGGCAGCAGGAAAGGGCCCAGGAAAATCCAGTTGTGCCCCCTTTCTGGCCCCTTGCCATTCAGGGGGAGCACTACGCAGACACTGAGGGTTAAGAGGGGAAAGGTAAGGCCTACTGCCAGCAGGACATGCATTTTGAGTTGTTTTGCCTCTGCACGCTCTCACCCAGTCCCCCTGTGCCCAGCGAGGTGGCGGATTGCCAGAACGTAGTGACCGCACACACACGTCGGTCTCTTCCCGACCCAGAGCTCTCCTGTTATCTATATCAGTTGGCCTGGAAACCTCACACGGTCCAACGAGTTTGGAAAAGGAGACGGGAGAAAGCCCAGTGGTGATGGCTACTTCCCCCACCAGGATGGTGAGGCGTGAAAACCATCCTTACCTGCTGCGCGGCACCGGTGAGAAGGCTCAACGTGAGCCTCTCTTCGGGGACGTGAGATGAGCGCGATGGGGTGGCCTGAAGCCTGCAGGGACGCCTCGGGCCCCAGCTGCCCGTTGGTGGATTCTCAAAGGAGGGCTCACAAAGCAAGAGTGCCAGGAGCCCTTCTGGAGTTGGGGAAAACCCTTCCTTAAAATCCAGCTCCCCCAGGGTCTCTCCCTGATCAGGCCACCCCATTGGTCGCCTTCGCAGGTTGTGCGCTAATCACCTTATTTAATCGCTTCCTTTTGTCTTTACCTCACGTACCTGTGCTCTTACTCTTTTACTGAGGGAGGAAGGGGTGCATATTTGGCCATTTAGGACTGCCGGTCTCCCCCGCTAGATCAGAAGCTTCTTGAGGGAAATGACCTTACTATTTACTTCTACCACAGGTTCGGTGGGTGGCCTGCCCCCCGATATAAGCTCGGTACAGTGCCCGGCGGGCATTCCATAAATGAGATGGAGGAAGAGGAGGCAGCAATCTGCCTCTCTGGGCCGGCGTTAAGGTCGACGGTTCCCACCCCGAAGCCGACCGGTTCTCCTCCGTGGTGATTTTTACACGGGGACGGAGAAGGTCGCAACTGAGAAGACTGAGTAGGGCATGACAAGCGGATGAGGTCTGAGGAGAGAAAAGCCACGCTGGGTGTTGTGACCTCGGGAACTAAAGAGTGAGTGGGTCGGGAGGTTTCTCTGCACCACCTCGCACACCCAGCTGAAAATCAATCCACGGTATTTATTGAGCGCTTACTGTGTGCGGAGAACTGTACTAAAGCACTCGGGGGGGTACAGCATAACGGAGTTGGTAGATACGTCCCCTGCCCACAACGAGCTTAAAGTGTAGAGAGGGATCAGGTCGGAAGTGTCTCGCCCAAGATCAGCTACAGCTTTACTCGGCCTCAATATCCCGGGGTAGGCAGAAAAGGGCAGAGATGATCATCCCTAGGATCAGGTTGGGAGGAGGGGGAACAGAGCAGAGAGGTCAACTGGACCAAATCAGGGTCGGGGAGCCAGGACCGGAAATCAGATCCAGCTCCCGCATTCCCGGATTGTTTTCGGCAGACACCCGACACCCAGCAACATTTAGAGGTGCTCCGAGAGCAGGGCACGTCATGAATCGCCGGCTGTCACCCCATCAGCCTTCAGGGGGATCATTTCCTAGCTGGCTTGGGGCCCTGGAGACAGGAAGTGTTTCCCATACAGGTAGGAGGGCCACACCCTTGGCCGGTGAAGGGGGTCCTGACTCTCCCCCTGACTCTGCATCAGCTACCTGAGCTCTCCCCCTCAGCCTCTGGCTTTCATCTAACTTACCTGTTCTCTCCTGACGAGAAGACTTTCCTGCTCCCTCCTCCTTTCTCTGTCCCCTGAGTCGCACCTTTCCTTCCTAGGAATATAACTCGGGAGTGAAGGGGGATACCGCTGGGGTCAAGGATCTTCCTGGGCCCCGTTCCGAGATGGCAACGGTCCGATATTCTGGGCCTTAGCACCCCAGCATGGTCTCCTGAGGGAAGTGAAGCCCCAGAGACCACCAGCCCCAGTTTTCAGTTCCTTGCCTTCCCTAATCTTGGGGTGGGTAATCCCCCTCCACCCCCATCCCGAACACCTGGAAATCCAGCCTTCATTCCCTCTGCATACCAGGTCACCTCGGTCCACCTTGTCCCACGCTTTCGGAAAACCACTACGGGCAAGCGACCTGGGCCTCTGCTCCCCGCTACCCACCCCCCACCCTCAAATAACATCACCATCAACCGCATTTACTGAACGCCAACTACGTGCAGGACACGGTGCCAGGCGCCCTGGAACATACGACAAAGTAAAGGACACGGTCTTTGGCCCCGAAGAAGCTTTCAATCTACCGGGACAGACAAGCAGACGCTACGCTGCTGAGTATACAACAGGCCAAAGAGTTGGAGCAAGAGAACGCAAACCATCAAAACAAGCCTCTCGGGCCAGACATCGGAATTAACTGGCCAGCTCCCCTGCTCCCAGGGATCTGCTCTTCCAGGGCAGCATCCCAGCTAACTACTCAGCAGGATTTTCTTTCTTTTGGGCACGGAATCGAACGTTGACCGGGGGAGATGAGGCGGTTGGGAGGAGGGGAGGACACTGAACACAACTGACCGGGTGAAAATGAATTCGACGAAAAGCAAAGCAAGGTCTCTACGGGTGAAAATGAATTCGACCAAATGCAAAGCAAGGTCTCTAAGCTGTCAGCCCAGTGAAGGGACAGGAATTTGGTGAGCTGGGTGGGAGGAGGGTGGAAAGGAAAGGCGTGCCGGAATACCTGCAGAATGATCATTAGTGGGGCTGTGAATATTAGCCATTTGGATTGTGCTAGCCCACAGCAACCCCCGGAGTTCAAATATTAGCCATGTGGATTGGGCTAGCCCACAGCAAGCCCCTGGAGTTCAACCAACTCCATAAAAGGGCGCTAAGGGCCCCTTGCCTTCTGCCCGCCTGGGATTACACCACTGCAAAGTGCTCCGACTTCACAGGGAGGCGCCGGGCCCGGACAGGGCTGCCCTCTGCTTCAATCAGAAGAGGCCTGCTGGACGTTCCCATTTCGGCCAAGAACCAGAAGGGAGAGAGAGCTCTCCATTTGCCCACTCGCTAGGGTAAATCCAAACTCCGCTCGCCATTTCCCAGCAGGGCACTGTTTGGATGATTATTTATAGCACGCTGGAGATGAGCCTGCTATTTTACAGCTAAGCAAGCACACAAGGCAAGGCACGCACGTCTCCCTGCTCCCGAGAGCTGATGTTGTCGGAGCCCAGAAAACCGCGAGGAGTTGGAGCAGGGTTTGGTCTTCGCTTTCAAGTCTCTAGGTTTCTTCCCTTTCATGTTTCAAAGAAGAGAGCGAGAGAGAGAGAGAGAGAGAGAGAGAGAGAGAGAGAGTCTCACACACACGGGGTGTGCAGATATCTGACTCGACAGAATAATACTCCGCTAAGCTTTATGGAGATTTTTAAGTGTGCTGAGCTCAGAAACAGCCCAGTTTGGGCTTAACCGCAGCCATGTGAAAGTTCCCTAGAAGCACTAGAGTTAAGCATTAATTCCAGCTCTCTGCATTAGCCCAGGGACAAAAGGAGGAGGGAGGTGGGGGAGAGGGCAATCTGTCGTGGCAACACCTGCTGGTCACCCTAGGACTTGAGCAATCAATCAATGGTATTTAAGTGCTTACCGTGTGCAGAGCAGCAGCTAAGTGATGAGGTCTCACTACAGTTCTCCAGAGGGATTCGGTGAAAAGAAAGAAGGGTCTTCACCCCTCTGCACTGCCCAGAGGTGGCTATTTTGACACCCAAGCCAAAGGCCAAACTGAACATGCCGAGTGTGCTCCTTCTGCCTACCTCGAATGGTGGACAGATTATGGGGGGGGGGGGGGGGAGGGTGGAAGCACATTGGCCTAAGGGGCAAGACAGCAGGCTCCGGGAAGGGGTCGGTGGCGGCCGGCCTGCCGGTCACCGAAGATGCTGCCGCCAGGTACCCGGCCAGGGACCTCGGGCAGAGTAATGTGGGGAAGGCGGGCTGTGGTTGCCCCGCCACCAAGGAGACAGGGGTTGGGGTGGGGCCAGGTGGCCCGACCTGCCACTCCAGGATTTTTTCTTAGACCGTACCCAAGTTCCGGCTGGTTCCAATTTACTTCCAGCACTAGTCCAATGGAGCAATGAAAGGCAGCAGCTCACTCGCTCTGAACCCAGGCTCCCAGGGACTCTGGGATCTCACCGCCCCCACCCCCAGCCCAACTGGGTGGGAAACCCGGGCCTAAGGATTCTGGACCACGTGAAGGGTCAAGGAAAAGAACATCACACAAAAACAAAATAACAAGTTGTAAAGCCAAGAGAGCCTCTTTTCCCCAAGCGGCAGTTCCGTAGGGGCGGTACCCGAGGGGGTGTTTCCCCAGGAGCGAACGCTAATGTGAAACATCCCGGAACAGAAGCTCCTCTTTTCTGGGTAAGAGAGAAGGCTTTCATTGTGGCGGACACCCAGCTGCGACGAACAGATCAAGTGCTGGGCCTGCTCAACTTCCCCGCCGGCGGGCGGCGGGCACTCACTCAGAATAGCCCAAGACGGACTTGGAGGGCGACAGCCACGAGCCAGGACTGACAATGGCAGCACTCACCCCGGACGCGTTAGCCAAGTTGCCTGAATAGCTCCTTCAGATAAATCACGGAGACAACACGACCCTCAAGCTGCTACTGAGAAGCACCCGGTTTGAAAGGTTCGGAAAACCTGGTGCAGCGCCAGGGTGGGATTCTGGGGCGGCCTTCCGCAAATCCGGGCCCGGCCCGAGAAACGATGCCGTGTGGCTCTGTGGCGAAAGATGGCAGGACTCCATCTTGTGAAGCGCAAGGACAGAAGGTGACGTTAAAAACAACGCACGCGGGACCACAGAACACTTCCGCTGCCTGACCAGCACTTAATGTGGAGATTTCCTAGACTGAAAGCTACATAATAGTACTAATAATAATTGTGGTATTTGTTACGCGCTTACTAAGTGCCAAGCACTCTAAGCGCTGAGGTAGACACAAGATAATCGGCTTGGACACAGTCCCTGTTCCACAAGGGGCTCACAGTCTTAACCCCCATTTTGCAGATGAGAAAACTGAAGCACGGAGAAATTAAGTGACGTGGCCAAGGTCACACAGCAGACACGTGGCAGAGCCGGGATTAGAACCCAGGTCCTCCGACTCCCAGGCCTATGCTCTTTCCGCTAGGCCAAGCTGCTGCCCGCTAGGCCACACAGGCAGGGAATGCTTCTGACTCTGCTGCACTGGACTCTCCTAAGTGCTCAGTACAGTGCTCTGCACACAGAAAGTGCTCAATAAATTCCACTGCTTGACATTTTCCCTCTAAGCATAAACCACACCACCCCACAAGGTGATGCCGTCACAGGACTATCCTTCCATCCGGCAGCCGGGACGGATCCGCGCCAAATCATCCAGGACGAGGCCCGCGCTCAGCTACCCTGAGCGACAGCGAACGGGAAGGGAGGCAGAGACCGGGGGCATCTAGGAGCTTTCGGCTTTTCTCCGGCCTCCCCCAAACGTAGAGTTCATCCGTGGGGATTTTCCTGTGGAATGGTCTCCCGGAGGGGGAAACAAAAAAACTCCACAAAAGAAACTGGCCCGGTGGACCAAGTCCCATAAGGCGTAATTACGACTCTCCTCCACCCCCCAACCCCACCCCACTCCCCACACGCTCCACATCACCACCACCCCCAATCCTAGCCAGTCGAAGATGCTCCCCAAGAGGCAGTTTGTCCCAGCTCCACCCAGCGCTCTGCAGCCATTCATTAGCAAATCCTTCCCATCCTTAGGAAGTAGGCCACCTCGGCCACACCCAAAAGTCCCAGCTGAGGGAAACCTTTGCCCAGAAAACTGAATTACAGCAGGTGCTGAAAACGCTGCATCATCCGGCAAACCGGCAGCAGGCGGCCGTCGCCTGCACCCTGACTCCTGGCGCCTGGGAGGGGCCGGGCGTGTCTCCCGATGACAAACCGAAGGCCCTTCTGAGCTGGGAGTGGCTTCCCCTATCTAGGAGAGACCCAGTTGACAGGAAACATACTGCCCATTGCCACCTGGGGACCTCTCCCAGACAGCACAGGCCAGTTTTGGGTTTGTTTGTGGTGGTTTTTTTTTTGGGGGGGGGTGTTATTCTATCCCTCCCCTCATCTGATTCTATAGGAAAGGGAATTAAAATTAAAAAAAAAAAAGTCAAACTGGAGGACGAGCCGCCGTCGATGCAGGAGACCGGCAGAGCCAAAGGCTGAATTCCAAGAGAGACGGCCCAGCTGCATATAAGGCCGGCTAATAACCGAAGGCAAATAAATGGGGAGAGCGCTGACCGGCAGCACGGCCTAGTAGAAAGGGCGGAGGCCTGGGAGACGGGGACCTGGGTTCTAATCTCACCTCTACTCCTTGCTTGCTCCTCCTCTGGAAGACGGGCATAAAATCCCCATTCTCCCTCCTTCTTAGACTGTGCCTACTCCCAGCGGTTAGTACGTCTGGCACGTCGGCGGCACTCAACAATCACGCAATCAACTGCGTTTGTCGAGCACTTACTATGTGCAGAGCACTGTACTAAGCGCTTGGGAGAGTACAACAGAATGAGCAGACACGTTCCCTGTCCATTATGAGCATACAACCTAGAGGAGGACACAAACATTAATATGAATAAAATACCAAATACCCCCATTATCGGTCGATGCTACTTATTGAGCACTTGCTGTGTGCAGAGCACTGTACTAAGCATTTGGGAGAATACAACAGAGTTGACAGATGCGTTCCCCATCTATATCACTAAAGCGGGTCACCCCGCACATCCTCTCTCCCCTTTAGGGGACTGGGATTCATCTAGATGAACTGCTCAACAGGGAGCTGAGGAGAAAACAGAAAAACCCAGGTGAAGTGAATCTGCCCGACACTGCAGCAGAAACGAGGGCGATCGGTCACTCTGGAATTAATGAAGGGGGCTGTGTCTCCACCTGCCCGAGTTTTAGACCTGGGTAGGGAGAGGTGAGTCCTTACTACACAAAACCCATTTCCAGGGTTAATACAGCCTCTCCTGTGCTGTACCAAGTGGCCCAGGTGCCGTGACTCATCCCCACTGTAGCTGTTCCCAGCTGGCAAAACTGCCAGGACAGCATTTCAGCTTCCCTGCCAGGTGCTTTTCTGGGACGATCCCACTCCGGGTGCATTACTGGAAATGCAGCTGGGCTCCGAGTCAACAACAAGAAGCGGCTCCTCCCTGGACCCGGGCGGCCCATTTGCCTCTGCTGACCACACAGCCTTGGCTTCCTCATCTCTGACCTCCCACTTCCCCTCCGGCTCCATCCGGCCCCACCTCGGGTACCACCTCCCGGGCCGGCTCTAGGCCCGTGGGGTGAGGTGCCTCTCGTGACGTGAAAAACAAACCGGTTCTCTCCGGGCCCGGTAAATGCCCCGGGCTGCAATGGCGCAACTTCCTAATCCCGGGACACTCGGCCCATCTGGTTGGAGAGCGGAGGTCGGTGGGTGACCCAGACCCATTCGGTCTTGGGACAACGGGGAGATAACTGGCCCGAGACCTCAGAGCCGGCCTGCAGCTGGCAGAGAAGAGCCCCGAGCATCGCCAGCTCCCTTCCAGTCTGGCTTTCTCGGCCAGAATACAGCTCGCGTGCCCTCTTGCTTTCTACAGGGAATGTTGAGGGACTAACTTCCTTCCCTGCTGGAACGCAGAGCCAAGCTCATCAACAGAGAGCAGAATGCAAACTCCTAACTGTGGTTCGGTGGTCTTCTCCCCCCGACCCACCCCCACAACACATATAACCCCAACAACTCACTTCCCATGGTGACCAAAGTCACCGAACACGCTTCAAGTCCAGAACCGTGAAGGCCAGAGTCGCTCCGAGCGCTCACTGGGCCTTGCCAGTTTCAAGCCCCCAAATGTCGGCGTTTCCCACTCCGAACTCCTAGGGCCTTCTCTGCTGAGGGCTAAAAATAACCCCGACACCTGAACGGGGCCGCCTGCTCGGATCCACTCACATGCCAATCACCGGGGTCTCCTCCAGATTCTCGGGCCGGGCTTTGGGGCGTTCGGGAAAACCGGCTTGAGGGTAAGGAGGATTTTTCGGATTGCCAAACCATCTCCTAAACACAAGCCAGATGAAGAGTTCACCCGTTTACGCAGAGCATAGCTGTGGCTCACGCAGGGAGGAGAAGAGCTAGGCAGGACCACCCCGAACCTCTAGGGTGCCCAGTCCAGCACCCTGCAAGCCCCAGGGACACTCCTGGGTTAAGAGACAGAGTAAGGGACCAAGAGAGCAAATTGTCTGAAGCCCAGTACCGGTCTCAGTCAAGTGGTGGGAGGGTCCTGGACATCAACCGAACCTTTGTGGCAAGCGAGGAGCCAGCCTCTTTAAGCCGACAGGGAGACTCTGCTGCATCCCCTAAAAGAACCTCCCATTTAGGCGCTTCAACTTGCCAAGACTTTAGAGCGTTGCCTCGGCTGACATCTCCACCTCAGGCTCCTCCCCCGTCCCCGGAGACGAGGGCGAGAGACCCGATGGAGGTGAGCTGACCGTCCAGCTCAGGAGAGCGAGAACTCCTCCTCCTACCTTCCAGGAGTCAGACTCATCCACACCCCAGGTCCGCGGCCCAAGACCAATCCATCCCGCAGTCAAGTGATGGTCTTTACTGAGCGCTGACTGTGTGCAGAGCACTGCGCTACACATCTGGGAGAGTCCACTAAAAGTAAATTCAAAGTAAAAGCCCCGATCCCAGCAGCCCTCGAGGGGTTCACAGGCTAATGGCACCGACTCTTCCCTGCCCTGCCCTCCCAGGAAACCCCCGCCTGGGGTCGGGCAAGTGGGGACTGAAGAGAACTCTGAAAAACAACTGGGCCCCAACAAGGGAACGAACGATCTTAAGAAGAGTTTCAAAAAAACAAAAACACACCAAAATACTGCACGGGGCCCACCAAAAACGGTACTGGACTAGCTAAATTCATCTCTCTGCTCCTTTAATCATTCCCCTCCCCTGAGATTACATGAACGCCAGCACCTGTCTGCGGCAGAAACACTCACGGCAAACCCAGTTTTCTTTAGGCCCACACTAGCTGGTCTTTCTTTTGGTGGCCCAGGCTTACTTTCAAGGTTGACTTAAGGCCTTGAAATGTGGAGCTGACTGATGGCCTGGAGCCACACCCCGAGCTCGCTCTAATCTCCAGCCGGCACACCCCACGAGGCCTGGGCCCCCGGAAGTGTCTCCTCATTGTGAGTGAGCTCCCAATGACCCCTCGCACGCTCCCCAAACAGAGCAGCAGCCCCTAACTGCGGGAGTCCCCTCTTCTTCTCATTTTCCGTTCACTCTCTCGGGGGAACTAATCTGCTCAGATGGCCTTAGAAGCCACTGCTACTGGGAGGACTCTCAAATCTACCTCCCCGACTTCTTATCCTGCATTTCTTCTTGCTTCCAGGACATCTCCGCTTGGATGGCCCAGGGGCACTTCAAACTCAATAGGTCTAAAACTGAATTTCTCTTCTTCCCGATTAAACCCACGCCTCCTCCTAGCTGACCTATCGTTCGATAACCCCCACCATCCTCCCTGCCCGAGAAGCCCACCACCTTGGGGTCTTCCTTGATTCGTCACTGTCCCAGCTCTTATTACATCCGCCTCCTCACTGACCTTCCTGCTTCCTGTCTCTCCCCACTCCAGCCTTACTTCACTCTGCTGCCCAGATCATTTTTCTATTTCAAAAAAAAAGTTCTGTCCACGTCTCCCCGCTCCCCCAAAGTCTCCAATGGCTGCCCACCTACCTCTGCATCAAACGGAAACTCCTTACCATTGGCTCCGAGGCAATCACCTCGCCCCCTCCTACCTCGCCTCGCTGATTTCCTACTACGACCCAGCCCGCACATTTCGCTCCTCGAATGCCAACCTACTCGCTGAACCCTGATCTCACCTGTCTCTCTGCCAACCCCTTCCCCACATCCTCCCTCTTCCTCTATACATGACAGACCGCCACTCTTCCAGCCTTCAAAGCCCTCCTAAAATCACATCTCCTCCAAGAGGGCTTTCCCGACAAAACCCTAATTTCCCCATCTGCCCTCCCTTCTGCATCTCCAAGGCATTTGGATCTGTACCCCTTAAGCATTTGATATTCATTCTACCCTCAGCCCCACTACACTTATGTACACAGCCTTACACCCTGTCATTTATTTTAATGTCTGTCTTCCCCCACTAGATCCCTTGTGCAATATACTTTCCCAAGCGCTCAGAAGTGTTCCACATACGGCAACACTCAAATTCCACTGATAGGTATCAGCCTCCTCTTCACTGGTCTCCCTGCCTCGTCCCTCCCCTGCTGCTTTGGCCTCTACCACCCATGCCCGTACGAATCATCTTCCTGAAGCATCATTTGGCATCCACCAGTCTACTCCTCAAATCCGTCCAGGGGCTACTCATCGCCCACTGCACTGAGCGGAAACTCCCGACCGCTGGCCGCCACCGGCTCTCTCCTCCTCGCATTATCAGCTCTCTTCACTCCCCAGCTCTCACATTTTGTTCACCTCCCAGCTGTACTTTGCTCTCAACTCCCGACCAACTTCTTGCTCAGGATGTTCCCCTAGCCTGGCCCTCCCTCTTTTCCCGCAAGTCCACCAGACCACAGCTCTCCGTGTTTTCAAAGCCCTCCTAATACCCCATCTCCTCTGGAACCCTTTCTTGATTAATTCTCAAGCTCCCAGCCGCATCGAACCAACAGCACCCTTAGCACTTTTTTGCACTTCGGGTCCTCAGTCATTTTTGTGTATCCGTATATTCGGCTATTTTTTCATGGTATATGTTAAGTGCTCACTGTTCTAAGCTCTGGGGCAGATACCGACCCATTAGGCCAAACACAATCCCTGTCCCATAGGAGGTCACAATCGGAGAACAATAATAACCATCGTAATAATTGTGGCATTTGTTAAGCATTAACTATGTGCCAAGCATTGTACCAAGCACTGAGGTAAATAGAAGATAATTAGGTGCCACACGGGGCTCACAGTCTAAGTAGGAGGAAGAATGGGTTTTGGATCCCTATTTTCCAGATGAGGTAACTGAGGCCCAGTGAGGTGACTTGCCCAAGGTCACACAGCAGACAAGGGTCAGAGACAGGATTAGAACCCAGGTCCTCTGACACCCAGGCCAGGGTCCTTACCCCAAGGCCAGGCTGCTGCTTTATTTCTATTTCTAGAGAAGCAGCGTGGCATAGTGGAAAGAGCACGGTCTTGGGAGTCAGAGGTCATAGGTTCAAATCCCAGCTCTGGCATCGATCAGCTGTGGGACTTTGGGCAAGTCACTTGACTGCTCTGTGCCTCGGTTACCTCATCTGGAAAATGGGGATTAAGACTGTGAGCCCCACGTGGGACAAGCCGATTACCCTGTATCTACCCCAGCGCTTACAACAGTACTCAGCACACAGTAAGCGCGTAACAAATGCCATCATTATTATTATTATTCTATCCTGATACATTTGAACTACTTCCTGTCCGACCTCACTGTCTGTAAAGAAATTTTGTTTGCCTACCCCGTGAACTTCTAAGCTCCTGGAGGCAACGATCACGGATCTGCTTCTGTGGGCGCTCACCTATGCCCACTGATGATGAGCTGCAGTTAATGTGGGCCAAATTTGAGTGGCGGGAGCTTCTGGGGTGGGGGTGGGGTGAGGGGGGAAGAAAGCCTATCCACCCTGGACCCCACCCCCGACGAAACCCTGTTGAAGCAGACGCTCTCTGCCTAATGCCGACGGCCATGACACGACGACAAGCCTGCTGGCCGCCCCGGCCTTTAACCGGTTCCCTTCCGGGGAAAATCTGGGGGGAAGGCAAAACCCCAGTGACCTTGAGGTAATTCAGCCAAGCTCCGGGATTCGATTTAGTTTACGGGGAAGGCGGATTTGCGGAGCGGGCCAAGCAGCTCTAATTATAGTCATCATGACCAAAAGGCTGAAGTGGATTAAATTAGTGAGGAAACTGCAGTCAGCATCAGTGGACGGCTAACAAGTTTCTAACTAATGAAGGGAGACAGGCTGGTGGCTTAGAGGGCCGAGGCACAGTGGGTGGGAGCCGGGGAAAGAAAGAGCTTCCTCCTCTGTGCACGCTGAAGGAGTGAAGAAACCAAAGCTCCTCACCTCCAACGAGGTGGTCGCTTTTAGTCCAACCCCAAGGCCGTCTGAGGGGACGGCTTCCTAGCTCTGACCCGGCAATCCCTCGGTGACATTTACTGAGCGCTGACTGTATGGAGGGCGTCGCATTAAGCGCTGGGGAGAATACAGGACACAACAGAGTTGGTAGACGCGATCCCTGCCCCTGACAAGCTGCCAGTCTAGACGGGGAGACAGACGTCGAAATACATTGCAAATAGGGGAAATGGCAGAGTCTAACAATACTGACAAAGTACTGCGGGTAAGAATCAAAGGACTTCAGGGGTACCCATGCCAAGTGCACAGTTGATGCAAAGGGGAGGGTGAATCGGCAAAAGGTCTATTGGAGATGTGATTTTAGGAGGGTTCTGGGGCAGGGGGGACAGCAGCCCCTCTCTCCCCTCAGCACAAGTCAGGTTGCGGACAGAACAGCAGGACCTCGGCTGGATGAAGCGGGTCCAACCGCTTTACGATTCGTCCCGAGCCTAGACTGGGAGCCCATTGTGTGCAGGGATTGTCTCCGTTGCTGAACTGTACTTTGCAACCACTTAGTACAGTGTGCTGCACACAGTAAGCGCTCAGTAAATACGACAATGAATAAATGCCGAACGGGGTGGAAAAAGCGCATTTCCTCCCGCCTCCTTCCAGGCCAAACGGAGCCCTTTCATTCGTTGGTTCAATCGAATTTATTGAGGGCTTAATGTGTGCAGCGCGCTGTATTAAACGCTCGGGAAATTCAGTTCGGCAACAAATAGAGACAATCCCTACCCAACAACGGGCTCACAGCAACGTTCTGTTCTGGCCTGCTAGCCAGGAACCCTGAAATTCTGAGGCCTCGTCAGGCCATTATTAGCCCATCGGGTCAGAGTGACCTCTGGGCAGCGGCCAATAATCCGATAGGCGGTGAGGAAGGGAGCAAACTGCAAGATGCACACTGTCTCCTAAAAGACACCAGAAGTGGCCTGAGATACGCATACGAACCCGAACGATGAAACACCAATTTTCGATATTTGCAGCAAATCTCAAGGTGCCGTCGCTTTTGGAGCCAAGCCCCTTGAAAGATGGAGGTGGTCAAAAGTCCCTCTGGGCTTTGTCCCATCCGCCTGAAATCTGCATCACTTCTCTAGCGATCAGCCCCAGCGGGAGTGAGACAACGCACAGAGGCTTCCCATCGGGCCAGTTTCAACCCGAGACTCCCCGCCCAGACCCCCACCACCAGCAGTAGCAGCTTGCGGGGGGGAAGGGTCCGCCTGACGGTGGAGCGGCGGAGCAAGACGAACTGTGACTAGCTCGGAGGTTCTGGAAACATACCCAACTGGAAAAAGGTCCTTTGGAAAAATCGGTTCTCTCAGCCGGGCCCACGCTGAGGCCTGTGGCCTCCCAGGCTCAGAGTCAGACTGCACCACCTAGAGCCCGTGAGGCCTTGGTTCATTCCCAGGGAAGGTCCAGCGTCCTTTAACAGGCTCCCTCCCTGCAGAGCCGGCTAGCTGCAAGGCGCTCCCTCCCTAGCCAACCTTTTAAGCCGGCTGGTCTGAGGAGAGGACAGACAGTGTAGACGTGCTGAACCGGGCGTAGCCACGCTACATCTACCTACCTATGGGGATTGACTAAGAGTGATCTTCGCCTCCTGGCCTGGCTTACGGAGGAAACTCGAATCTTGGGGAAGGCAGTCACGGCTCTGTCCTTCCCCACCCACTCAGAACAGTAACGACCTCGCTCCATAAACCCCAAAACCAGAGAGGCCTGCCTGGCACTCTCTCCCCCCGGCCCTCAACAGCTCGGAGGGGACTGGATCTCAGAGCCGAATCCTCTTTTCCCACTGCTCTCCTCAAATGCCTACAATAAGCAAGCCCTCTTACCCTTTCCTCCAGAGCCTCCTGTTCCAGGCAGCCTTTTTAAGCGGGGCACAAGCCAGAATCGGTTCCCAAAGTCAATGATTGGACACAGGAGACTCTGCAGCAACAACCGGGGCCTCCTGAAAGGCAGCAGGGAGCGATCGTTAATAATAATAATAATAATGTTGGTATTTGTTAAGCGCTTACTACGTGCCGAGCACTGTTCTGAGCGCTGGGGTAGACATAGGGGAATCAGGTTGTCCCATGTGGGGCTCACAGCCTTAATCCCCATTTTACAGATGAGGGAACTGAGGCACAGAGAAGTTAAGTGACTTGCCCACAGTCACACAGCCGACAAGTGGCAGAGCTGGGATTCGAACTCATGAGCCCTGACTCCAAAGCCCGTGCTCTTTCCACTGAGCCACACTGCTTCACTGCTTCACTGATCGTTCCAATGCTGACCGCTTCTAACGACTGCCTGGAGATCTGGTTTAGAAACTCTGATGCTAAAAGAGGGTTCCCTTCTAAAAGATGAGCCACCGTGCTCGCGACCCAAGGCCCAAGCTCTCTTTCACCTTGTCCGCCCCACCCCGAGCACACATCGAGTTGTAATCGGAAGCTGAAACCTCACGAGCCCCCTTCCCCCCTCCGTCTCCAGCTACCTTCAGTATCCAATTTTCCAAGAGCAGAGAAAGATAGGTTGTAATACTTTTGGAAGATGAACACTTAATTCGTTCCAAGACGCCTTTCCTCCTATTTTGAAGACTCTTCATGCCCCTGGAAATCAAAACCACCTGCCAGAGCCAAAGTTGCCCCTGGTCCTGATGCCTCCCCCATCTCTGTTTGCCCTCAAGTTCTAAGTAGGACGCTGGCCGATACCTCCGTTTCTACTCAATCGAGTCCCACCAGGGAATCAACCCTCACCTCTAGTCTCTCCTTCACTTCCCCCCAAAAGAGCCACTCCACTGGAAATCCAACTATTCCTGTCATCTCTTCCTGGGTAGAGTTCTAATCGCACTGGAAGGGAACACTCAATCCACTGAACGCTTACTGTGTTTAGAGCACTGTACCAAGCGCTTGGAAGAGTACACTGTAACAGAGTCGGTAGACACGTTCCCCGCAAGCAACAAGCTTACAGTCTAGAGGACGAACTCTGGTCCCCCTGAATCACCCCGTCCACCGACGAAGGCGCCGCGACAAAATCGGGGCTAGTTTCCCACGTCCTCCCCCTAGCCTGGAACTCCCTCCCCCTTCATATACCCCAGACCACCATTCGCTCCATCTTCAAAGCATCATTAAGGTCACATCTCCTCCAAGAGGCCTTCCCTGATTAAGCCTTCTCTCCCAGCTCGCTCTCCCTTCTGCATCTACGCACTTCCATCTGTGACCTCTGGACATCTGATATTCGCCCCACCCCCAACCCCACAGAACTTAGGTACATCTTTAAAAATGTACATGATAAATTATTTATTCATAATAATGTCTTCCTTCCCCTCCAGACTTGTAAGCTCGTTATGGACAGGGAATGTCACTGCTAATCCTGCTGTGTCATACTCTCCCAAGTGCTTAGTTCCTTGCTACGCACATAATAAGCGTCCGATAAATACAATTGATCGATCGATTGGTTTGTAGCCCTTCCGAGGCACGACTGAGCCTCGGAAAGAAAGCACCCTCCCCTCCCCATCTCGTTAAGCTCCGAAACCGTATGTTCATTTTTATAATGGAACTTATTTTCTATAATTGGGTTGGGCCGGTAATGGGTAGCCGTATGTGGGTTTTATGGTTTATCAGAAAAGAATGGGAGGGGAAAAAAAAAAATCAATGAACAGCTGAGGAGAGAATGACCAGGGTTGAGGGCTCGGACCATCTGGACTTAGCAAAAGCACAGGAAGTGTTTCTGAAATTAGAGGAAACTGTCCTTACAAGTTTAAACGTAAGGCTCTGCAGGACAGGGTGAGGCCGCACAGCATGAGACCCTAAACGGATTTACTCCGTGGTTGAAAAAACACCCCCAATTAGATTTCCTTCTCATTTCATTTTGCTCCGAAGATCTTTCTGACTCTCGCCTCGGCGGCTTCTGCAGTACCATGGGGAAAGTGGCCTGGGTCTGCCTACGGAATCTTTTTTTGATTAATCCCCTCGAAAACGTCTCCCGCTGGCAAGGGAGAAGAAAACGTTAAGCCCCAGATGAAAAGGGGCAAAGCCAGGAAAAAAAAAATCTACTTCGAGGGGCCTTCGGTGGGGCAGGGACGGGATAGCGTCCCCGAGGTGTCAGAAAAGAGATCCGACCCAAGAAAGCCCATCCGGCCGTTGGGATGCTGTGAGGTTCTCGGTCCCCGCCCAGCTCCTAGAGGAAAAGATGGGAAACGGCCAAGGAGGGACCAGGATGCTGATGATGTGCCACCCTCAGACTTGTGAAATCGAGCCCCTGCCCCAGCCTCCAAGCAGCGGCCCAAATCGCTGGATGAGAGCCGGGGCAGTCACAGACTTCACAGACGTCCCCCAGACTTTCGACCCGGGTCTCCTTGAGCAGTTACCGTGTTCGCTTCCGCTACCGTCCACCCCGCTCCCGGCGTGACTACCGCATCGGCTTCCTCGCTGGCCTGACCTCACCCTGCTGCCTGAATCACTTTCCTAGGGCATCCTTCCTCACACGTCTCGCCACTGCTCCAAAGCCTCCAGTGGAGGCACCGGATCGTTCTCAACGGTATCTATTGAATGCCTGAGTGCAACTCCTGTACCACGTGCCTGGGCGAGTCCAACGAAAGAGCGTGACCCTCGGTCACTGCTCTCTAGGAGCTGACAACATAGTCGACCGACCCATTCCTCTGGGCATCAAACACAAACTCCCCTCTAGAGCGTAAGCTCGACGTGGGCAGGGAACGTGTCTCCCAACTTTGTTCCACTGGACGTTCCCGAGCGCTTAGTACCGTGCACTGCACACGTTAAGTGCTCAGTAAATACCACTGAGTGACTGCCAAGCTCCCAGCCACAGACTTTAAGGCACTCCATAGGCTCTCTCCCTTTCTCTCCCTTGAGGGCAGGGAGCAGGTCTTCTCACTCTGTACTCTCCCAGCCACTTAGTACGATGCTCACCATAAATCTTCGTGATTGGTTATCCACTCTTTTCCCACTCCTCTTTGCTCCTCCCAAGTTAACCTCGCTATACCTCATTATCTCCTCGCCCATCTCTGATCCTTCGCTCAAGCCCTGCCGCCTGCCTGGAACTCTCCCGGCTCCAACCTGTCAGATCCCAGCTCTCCTCATCTTCGGAGCCCTCCTGTAAACCATCTCTTCCGGGAGGCGTTCACCAGTTAATTTTCTTCTCCACGGGTCACATCCTGCCACCCACCGTATCAGCACTTTGGCACTCCTGAACACTTGTCGATTCCCGAAATCGATTTGAGCTTTTATTTTTTTCCCCTCTCCCTCTTTCCACCCTCCTGTTCCTACTATCTGTAAGCTACTTTGGGTCTGCCTCCCGTTAGACTGTACACTCCTAGAGGAAGTGTGTCTTTACCCTATATTGTGCTCTCCCCCAAGCACTGGGTATGGTCCTCTGTACACAGCAGGGGTTCAAATGTTACTGATGGACCGGTTCTCTTACGACCAACTTCTTTATTTTTACAAAGCTACCGACCCCGGTCTTCCCCCTTCTCCTCTCTCAAAATAACCTCCGGCCCCTGCTTCTTCTCTCTCTCCCTCTCTTCACATACACTCTCCGCCCCCACTCCGGGCACCTAATCTTCTCTCACCTTGCAGCACCTCCCGGCCCGAGATTTCCTCCACGTGACCTACTGAGAAACCCAAGGTGGCCTCGGGCCCCACCCTGTGAGAAATATTTCAGGATATGGGCTATAGAGCTACTCCTGGCTCTTGGGTGTTGGGCAGTCTGACCTGCCGCCTTCTCAAGTTCCTCTGCCCGTCTCGGCCCATTGAGTTCATGCCATCGGTGCGGAGCTGTTCTCCCCTTCGGCCAAATGAAGTGACATGACAAACAGTGAAACAACCAAGGCCAGTGAAGAGACTGCTCGACCGTACCCCGAGTCTGGTATACAGACCGAGAACATCAGGCACAGAGCGCTAAAATTCCTGGCAGTTCCCTGCATTGCCAAGTCTTCTCTTTGACCGTTCATCCCCAGGAAAGAGAGAAGGATTCCCCATTAAGGCCTGCATAACTAAAGAGAACCTCCAAGCTTCGTGGGCCAAACATCGAGAGCCCCAATGTCACGGCTCCCGGGGCAGGCCGGGTGCAGGGTCCCGGGTGTCAACTGGCTAAAGTTCCCAGTTTAACCACCCCCCCACTCCAATCCAAGGATTCCCCTCTCATAAGAGTGTCCTTGTGGGCCTTCCCTTGGACAGGGGCCAAGCCTCCACACCTCTTTGGAATCATTCCCCAGACCAGACACCTGGAAATCTGATAATCAACGCGGATAAGAACAGTTTGTGGGTTGCTCAGTTCTGCCTCAGAGGCTGCCCATAGAACCCTTGAAACCCTAAGCTATTCTTTTCACACTCTGCGGCCTGCAAAGTAGCTTAAGAATTAGGCATTCAACTAGGGCAGCACTGTAAGTACAGCACTGGACTCTAGAGGCTTCTGTCGAAGGTCCCAGGCAATTAATTAAACGTGAGCTTCGAGTTCAGTTTATTAAACTTTTGACAGGCTGGGGCTCCTTTCAGCCTCCACCTGGCCGGCGGTAGACCTGGCCGGGTCTGTGATCAGCCAGATGCAAGAATCTTGCGGCTGGGGGGCGGAGGGATGTCCCATTTGACTCTCTTCCCCCAGTGAGGGAGGCCGAGACCCACCTCGAAAGAGAACCTGCTCTCCGACAGGGCCTCAGATCGGGAAGAAGCAGCAGCACTGTGGCCTAGTAGAAAGAGCCCAGGCCTGGCAGTCAGAGGAGCTGGGTTCTAATCCCAGTTTCGCCTGGGCAAGTCGCAGCACCTCTCCGGGCCTCAGTTCCCTCGGGGATTCAATACCTGTTTCCTCTCCTACTTGGACTGTGAGCCCCGTGGGGGACCTGATTATCCCGTATCTACCCCAGTGCTCAGTTCAGTGCTTGATACGTAGTAGGCGCTTAACAGATACCGCTATTATGATACTGTAAGAAGAAATCAACTACGACTCATCGTGGGCAAAGGGCTTTTCAACGAAACACGCCAAGGCAGCAAAACTATTTCCAGGAGCAGGAAGCTTCATTCACAGCACCAGTGGGTGTGCCAGTGAGGGTCCTGGGAGGGCATGAGTCACAGTGGTCTGCCTAGCAGTTGGTAAAAGGAGGAAGGAGGTGGCGGTTCTTACACTCTGCAGCAAATTGAGGGTTTTCAAACATCACAGACAGCACGGATCCAACGAGCCAAAGGTCGTCCGGGCCTGGGATAGGGCTTCCCGGAATCCGCTACTTGGTCTCTGCAACTGGAGGTCCTAGCACGACGCTGAAAAGTCAATCTATGGCTGGGCCTGCTCACCCGCAGCAGCTGACTGTAGCCCGGAAACTCCCGGTGGGTAAGGATCAGGTCTACCAATTCTGCTGAACTGTACTCCCCCAAGCGCTTCGTCCAGTGCTCCGCACGCAGTAAGCGCTCAGTAGGTACCACCGATCGATCGATCAATCGCGTGCCTGCCGTGAACTGAGCACCTTACTAGGTGCTTCAGGCCTTACTCGAGAAGAGACACAGCCCAAGATGCTGCTACCGATGGCGGGGGCGGTAAAGACCCCCGGGGCACGACCCAACGGTCGCACCGACTTTCAGCCTGTGGCTGAGGTGGCTAACCGCACGTGGACCTTTCCGGAGCGGCCGGCCCCTGAGAACGTACTCTGACTGCTGTAGATGGTGGGCCAGGGAGGGGCAGAGTTCTGGCCGTGAAGTTGCAGCCTGATGCCAAGAGCTCAGAACCACCACACCCGCCGCACCGGGGAGACTAGGTGCCGTTAAGTCGGTCGCCTAAGGGGCACCCTCGGGAAAGACTGGCAGCTGCTAGTTCGGGAGGGCACGCTTTCTTCCACTGGCATAACCTCCAAAATTGGTGGAGGGCACGGCTCCAACAGCAGGAGTAGGCTCAGAGGGTTGTTTCTGAGGCTGCTTGATTCTAATTCGGTCGATAAGAGCGAGTACCCTTGAAAGAGTTTATTCCCCGGAAGAATCTAAATAAATGTAACTTTTGTCAGCTGGCTAATGCTGTTGCCATTTGCAGCTGAGACCTGGGTTCAAGGGCAAGGGGGCACCCTATTGATTCTTTCTAAAAACGAACCGGCCCACCCAGAGCCAACGGCGTTAAGCCGTCCCAGGGCCACACGGGAACCACCATGAAACGATCCCACTGTTTCGATTCTTAAACCAACCTTCGGGGTTAAGCAAAGCCCCGATCTGTGGCGTGAACAGAGTTTCTCAGCTCACCGCGCAGGCTCCCAACCCTGCCGACCGACCGGGGATAAATCCCCGACCCACCAGCGGGGCGGCCAGAGTCACCGCGAGAGTCGACGTGTCGCATCCGGGGCTGCGATATACGCTGGGGGGAGGCAGGGCGAGAGAGGGGAGCCTGCACAGACCAGCTAACGTGAGAGTGGAACCTTGCTGAGTTTCAGGAGACGGGGAGGTCTGGATGGAAGAGCTTGTGGCCCTGTTCGATGGGGGGGGTGGGGGGGGCCCGCTGGGTCGGAAAGAGGAAGGGGAGAAGAGACACCTGCAAGAAGGCTAGAGAAGCAACGCCACTCCCAGAGCACTAGTATTTTGGCACGGGTGGAGATTTTTCTAGCATGATCCCACTTTGTTACTTGGAGAAACGGAGAAGAGCTCCTCTCCGTGGTTCCCCTTCCAGTAAGTGGCAAAGCTGGGAACGACTGCCGGGGGGCTCGCCCAGGCTCGTGGACTGGAACCCACCAACCCGATCTCAATCCGAGCCGGGGTGCTAGTACAATCGTGTCCTGGAATCCCTTCGGTGGGCACAGGCGTGCCTGATGAGCTCGCGGAACCTCCTGGAGGAGGACGGGGAGATCGATCGGTGGCACTTATTCAGTGCTTACTTTGTGCAGAGCACTGTACTAGGCACTTGGGAGAGTACCTTGATTCTAATTATCTCTTGATTCTATGTATCGTGATTATGTTGTCTTGTTTTTGTCCATCTGTCTCCCCCGATTAGACCGTGAGCCCGTCATTGGGCAGGGATCGTCTCTATCTGTTGCCGAACTGTACATTCCAAGCGCTTAGAACAGTGCTCTGCGCATAGTAAGCGCTCAATAAATACTATTGAATGAATGAATGAATGATATTAAGAGATCTGGTAGATATGTTCCCTGCCCATAATGAGCTTACAGTCTAGGGGGGGATTTGCTGGCCTTTCAAAACAAGCACACAGGAGGACCTCCCCGTCTCCGTGAAGGGAAGTGGAGCGGGGGCTCTGATAACACCTGCTGCTGAGGAAATGAGGGGGAGGAAAAAAAAAAGAGGGAAAAGGCAGAAGAAAAGCATTACCCATTAACTAGGGCTTTGCTTTTATCATCAACTTGGAATCAGGCCAGCCGACCCAATCCATCCTGATTTTCTACAGGCCACTTGACCAAGGCGAGGGGGCCCCCCGCGGAGTCTGACGTGGAAATCTCAGCCACCCTGGTCAATCGGAGTCCCACTCAGGGCCTCCCGAATCCACTCGCCAGGGTGCTAGAATCTGCAATCGCTGATGTTTCTGTTACCTCCCAAACCGGTCAGAAAGGTCTAAGTCTTCCTTTCTGCTGACTGATACGCCGCTGGCCAATAATCCCTTTTGGCAGCAGTTGGATTCCCCTCTGCACGGGATCACCAAATCATATATCGCTTGGTCACCGTAACGTACAGCACGGGGTAGGGAAGACGGCTGTGAGTGGCGAACCGGGCCACCGTACGGCAATGCCAATTTTGCTCGGCCCCCACCCCGAGGCTCCCGCCGCCGGCAGCGGAGACGCCCCCTGCTCGTCGGCGGGCAGTCGCCCTTCCCAAATGGGATTCGGGCTTCGGACTGGTTTATCCCGCCGCCGGGTATCCCGCGGAAATCACACCTGAAACCAGAGGGGAATCGAACCGGGCAGGCGTCTCGTAACGTTACTCTTCAAAGGGGGGACGGAGGCGGCTCGTCGGCACCGAGGTCGAGGAAGCACAACGAGCAATAGAAACGGGTCGGTGAACCCTCTGTGTTTCCAGCGCCCGGAAATCCCAAACTTACTTTTTCACGTTGGCCTCCCCATTGGGGATTCGCCGGAGTTTCTTTTTCTTGAGGATTTTGACTGCTCTCCTGCAGAGGGTTTCCGAGTCCAGCATCTCCTTCACTTTGCCATAAGATCCTTCACCGAGGAGGTCCCCCATTAGGTATTTGCCAATGAGTTTAGCCCTTTTGCGGCGTGGCTGATAGATGACCTCGGTGGAGTCGATCCGGTGGATGAACGTGTCCATGCCCACGGACATCAGCTCGCTTTCCGTAAACATGCCCAGATGCGAAGATCCGGCCGCGCTCATCCTGGATCCGGGTCCTCGACCTGGTTTCCTTGAAGAGCGTGGGGCTCCTTTAATCTTGCTTAAATTTTTTAATTTCGCCCAACTTTCCTTCTCTTTTTCCTTCTCATAAAAACAAAACGACAACGACAACAACGACAAAAAAGACCCTTCAAAAGATCGGACTACGGGAATTCAGAAGAGAGCCCGTAAGGGTTCCGATCCGCCCGGACGGCAGGCGGGGCACCGCTCAATTTCGGCCGGGGCACGGTCCGGTCCCGGCCTTTACCGCTTCGGTGGTTCCGGGTCTACTCGTTTACACTCGGCCTTACAGAGAGGCCCAGTTTGGGTTCTTAAGCGATAGGTCGTGCTCAAGGACTCTAGACCCTTGGATGGATATTTTTTTTTTTCCCTAAAGGGTGAAGTCTCTTTCCACGACTTTCTCTACCCTCATGTCACGGTTCCTCCCGAACACAAATTGGGACCGGGCTCTCCGGGCGCTCTCTGATTCCCCTCCCTCTGCCGTCCACCCCAACCCCCCCCCCCCTTCCTCGGCGGGACCCGGACCTTACCCCTTTGGATATAAACGGGTGGTTTTCTGGTGCTGTTGGTGGTTGGAACTAGATTGCTTGAAAGAGCTTCCTCTATCGACTTTGGAGCCCTTGTTTCTCTCTCACACACACACCACGCTGGCTCCTCCCCTTGTCAAAAGTTCAAAACCCTCGACACTTATCAAGACTTCCTAGGGTCATCCCCACCTCCCCAAATCCCTCCTACCGGTCTGAAACCCCCATATGGCGCTCTGGAGAAAACCAGCCCCCCCCCCCCCCCCCCTCAGACCAGACAGATGAGGGGACGGGGAACGGTACCTCGCACAAAAAGTTCAAACCGGAGAAAGGCGCTCAGGGGGAGGCCGGACCCCCCCACCCCCCCACCCCTCTGGGAGAACCACCCCCCAGAAGCGGCCACCAAGGGTTGGAAAGGAAGAGGGAAGAGTGTCCCCCCGCCCCAACTCCTCCCTAACGCGGGGGCGGGGCCGACGCGATCAAGACCGACTAATTTTGTCCACCTCCCCCCAAAATAGACATCCAAGGGGGTGGCACGTCTCTCCCCCCCCCCCCGGGCGAAAATGAAAAGCCACTAAAGTGAAGTGGGGGTAGGATGAACTGATCCAGACACGTTCTCCCCTCTCTTTTCCTTCCCCCCCCCCGCGCCCCTTCAAATTGAGCTCAACAAGGGGGGGCGGGGGGGGGCCCCGAGTGGATCCTGGCTCCGAGTGGCCTTTTCCAAAGGCCCCACGAGAAGGGGCCGAAAGGGGAGTCCCTTCCTCCGCCCCGAACCTCGCTCGAGTAGAGGGGGACCAGAGCCCGACACCCCCCCCCCCCGCGCCCCCAGCCCCGTCGGGGGGAGGGGACGAAGCTCCTCAGGCCGCGGAGCGGGGGCCCGAGAGGGTCCGGGCCCGAGGGAACCGCCGCGGCCGCCTCTCCCCGACGCCGGCCGCCCGCCGCTCGCCAGTCGAGGCGGGTCCCCGCCCATTCACGGGAGCCCGGCGGGCGCCGGGCTCGCTGGGGGCGGGGGGAGCGGCCGGCCCCCGGCGGCCCCCTCCCCGAGCCTCCCCCTCCTCACTTGGGAGCGCTCCGGGCCGCCTCCCCCTTCCGCACCCGCCGCGCCGCCGCCATCTTGTTTACCTCCCTCCCCCCTCCCGCCTCACCTACTCCTCCCCTCCCCTCTCGCTCGCCGACCCCACCCTCACCCCCCGCCGTAAAGCGCGGCGGCCGCCGACGTAGCCTCCTATTGGCTGCGGCGCCGGAGCCCGCCCCCCAATGGGCGGGGCCTCGGCCGGCGGGGGGCGACGGCCATTGGCGGGGCCCGGCCTCCCCCTCGCGCCGCCGCCCGGGCTCGCCGTCCTCTTAGTGGCCCAGAGCGGTGCCCGTCCGGCCAGCGGGAGGAAGTGGGGGCGAGGCTCACGGGCCGCGCGCCGGTCAGTTCGTTTTTCCGGGCGCTCGCGACTCTGCCGAAGCTCGCGCTGGGGACTCGGAGGTCGGGAGTTCGAATCCCGGCTCCGCCCCTTGTCGGCTGGGAGACTCCGGTCGAGTCGCTTCCCCGCCTCCGGGCCTCAGTTCCCTCCATCTGTAGGGCCCAACGGGACATCCGTTATCGTCCAGCTTTTATACCGAGGCTTTACGCTCTCACGCGGGGCCTAGACGGACGCGAATCCTTTACAAATAATAGAAGCGGGAGAATGATCAGACCAGGAGTATAGCTGGATGAATAAATAAATACATGTCAGCCAGCATATGCGTTCGTTCGTTGGTTCAATCGTATTTATTGAGCGCTTACTATGTGCAGAGCACTGTACCGAGCGCTTGGAATGTAGCGTAAATCGAGCGCAGCGGATAGAGCACGGGCCTGGGAGTCGGAAGGTCAAGAGTTCTAATCCCGGCTCCGCCACTTGTCTGCTGTGTGACCTGGGGAGAGTCACTTCACTTCTCTGGGCCTCGGTTACCTCGTCGGTAAAATGGGGATTGAGACTGGGAGTCCCGCGTGGGGCAGGGACCGTGTCCAACCCGATTTGCTTGCATTCTTCCCCCACCCCCCGGCGCTTAGTACGGTGCCTGGCACATCGTGATCGCTTAACAAATGCCATAATTGTATTATTATTATTCACTTTTCTGTGCTTCAGTGACCTCATCTGTAAAATGGGGATTAAGAGTGTGAGCCCCATGTGGGACAGAGACCGTGTCCAACCCGATTAACTTCATTCATTCAGTCGATCGTATTTATTGAGCGCTTACTTTGTGCAGAGCACTGTACTAAGCGCTTGGAATGTACAATTCGGCAACAGAGAGAGACGATCCCTGCCCAACGTCGGGCTCACAGTGCAGCGTGGCTCAGTGGAAACAGCACGGGCTTTGGAGTCAAAGGTCATGGGTTCAAATCCTGTGGCTCTGCCACTTGTCAGCTGTGTGACTGTGGGCGAGTCACTTAACTTCTCTGTGCCTCAGTTACCTCATCTGTAAAATGGGGATTAAGACCGTGAGCCCCACGTGGGACAACCCGATTCCCCTGTGTCTACCCCAGCGCTTAGAACAGTGCTCGGCACATAGTAAGCGCTTAACGAATACCAACATTGTTATCATTATTATTAAAAGGGGGAGAGTATAGCTCCCTTGTATCTTGTATCTACCCTATATACAAGATATATACAAGATGAGATATATATATATATATATATATCCTATATACAAGATACCCTTGTATCTTGTAACTTGTATCTACCCTAATGTTTAGGACAGTGCTTGGCACATAGTGAGCACTTAAGTACCGTTATTATTATTAGGGGCAGTTTGGGATTTACATGACTTGGAAAGAAGGAGATTCATTGGGGGAAAAGGTAAACGAATAAGAGAAGAGAATTAAAAAACCACAAGTGAGCAATCGCATAAACAATTGCATAAACAATCCTTCTGCAACCCAGCCCACACACCTCGCTCCATTAATGCTAACCTTCTCACTGTGCCTAGATCTCGCCTCTCTCGCCGCTGAGCCCTCGCCCATCATCTGCCTCTGGCCCGGCACACCCTCCCTCTTCGTAGCCGACAGACAATTACTTTCCCCCCTCTTGATGATGCTGATGGTATTTGTTAAGCGCTTACTATGTGCCGAGCACTGTTCTAAGCGCTGGGGTAGATACTAGGTAATCAAGTTGTCCCACGTGGGGCTCACGGTCATAGTCCCCAGTTTACCGATGAGGTACCTGAGGCACAGAGAAGTTAAGGGACTTGCCCAGAGTCGCCCAGCTGGCAAGTGGTGGAGTCGGGATTAGAACCCACAACCTTTGACTCCCAAGCCCGAGCTCTTTCCGCTAAGCCACGCTGCTTCTCCAGATGGGCCCAGGGTTCAGAACCTGCCACGTCCAGAAAGGGACGAAGCTCGTCACCCCTCACCCAGGTGGTGGTTCAGGGACAGAGGGGCCGTTGGGAGAAGGATTGCCATTTTCTGATAAGGACTAGCCGAGGGCTGGCCAGGCCGGCCGTTTAACGTAGTTCGACGGGCCCTAGGGGTAAGCCACCACCTCCGCCTCCACGAACGAGACCGTCTCGTTCTCATCGTGATTGTTTCGGGGGCATCGTCTCAAAGCCTTATCGAAGGCCCATCTCCTCCAAGAGGCCTTCCCTGCCTAAGCCCTCCTTTCCTCTTCTCCCCTTCCCTTCTGTGTCACCCTGATTCGCTCCCTTTGTTCTTCCTCCCTCCCAGCCCCACGGCACTTAGGTACAGATCTGTAATTCGTGTATCTGTATCGATATCTGTCTCCCCCCCTCTAGACTGTAAGCTCGGCACGGGCAGGGAATGTGTCCGCTTATCGTCGCACTGTCCTCTCCCAAGCGCTTGGTAGAGTGCTCTGCACACGGGAGGCGCTCAATAAATACGACTGAGTGAATAAACAAATACACACCCGTGACGGCAGAGTTGCGATCCTAGGGGGACAAGACTGAAAAGGAGGGAAGTGGCTTTGGGGGAGAGGTGAGTTGGTGCATTTGAGTGAGGGGGGGAAAGGTGTGGGCGCAGGTGAGAGAGTCCGTAACAATATAAATTTAGTACATTTGCTTGGGAGGAGCCAAGATCCTGACTTGGGAGCCCTGAAGCCTCTCCTGCTCCAACTTCGTGAACCGAAAAAAAAATCCCTTACTGATTTCACCATTTCCTTTCGTTCATTCATTCGATCGTATTTATTGAGTGCTTACTGTGCAGAGCACCGTACTAAGCGCTTGGAAAGTACAATTCAGCAGCAGAGACAATCCCTGCCCACAACGGGCTCACAGTCCAGAAGGGGGGAGACAGACATCAAAACAAGTAAACAGGCATCGGTAGCATCAATAGAAATAAATAGAATTATAGATAGATACACATCAATATATTTCCTCTCGCCTTCCCAGGTGCTTCATCGTATCATCATCATCATCATCATATGCTTGGCGGGAAGAAGACACAAAAATCATCCTGGAATAAACCCATTTAAATCTCAGCTCCTAGCAGGAGCTCAGGGGTAGGGTTGAGGGAGGGACTGAAGCCAGGTTGATACTCTTGTCCCAGCAGGGCCTAGTAGAAAGCAGAGAAGCAGCGTGGCTCAGTGGAAAGAGCCCGGGCTTGGGAGCCAGAGGTCATGGGTTCGAATCCCAGCTCTGCCACTTGTCAGCTGTGGGCCTGGGGTCAAGTCACTTCACTTCTCTGGGCCTCAGTTCCCTCATCTGTAAAATGGGGATTAAGACTGTGAGCCTCACGTGGGACGGCCTGATTACCCTGTATCTCCCCCAGCGCTTAGAACGGTGCCCTGCACGTAGTCAGCGCTTAACAAATACCAACATTATTCGTATTAGAAAGAGCACAGACCCGCGTGTCAGAGGACCCGGGTTCTAACTCCAGCTCCGCTACCTGCCTGCTGTGTGACGTGGGGCAAGTCACTTCACTTCTCTGTACCTCAGTGTACCTCATCGGCGAAAAGGGGATTCAATACCTGTACTCCCTCCCCCTTAGAAGGTGAGCTGCGTGTGGGACAGAGACTGCATCCGACCTGATTATCATGTATCTACCCCAGAGCTTAGTACGGTGCATTGCACATAGTAAGCACTTAACCAGTACCGTCATCACCATCGTCGTCATGATTAGCTCCAAACAAGAGTTTGGCTCGTTGCTCCTCCTAAGTCAAATTCCTCCTTGTAATAATATTAATATGAATGATAATAACAGTAGTACTTGGGGGGGGGGAGGGTTGCATTTGTTAAGCGCTTACTATGTGCAAAGCACTGTTCTAAGCACTGAGGAGGATACAAGGTGATCAGGTTGTCCCACGTGGGGCACACGGTCTTCATCCCCATTTTACAGGTGAGAGAACTGAGGCCCAGAGAAGTGAAGTGACTTGCCCAAAGTCACACAGCTGACAAGCGGCTGAGCCGGGATTTGAACCCGTGACCTCTGACTCCCAAGCCCGGGCTCTTTCCACTGAGCCACGCTGCTTCTCTTCTTAAGCACTTACTTCGTGTAGAGCACTGGGCTAAGCACTGGGGTAGGTAGAAGATGAGCAGGTGGGACATAGTCCCTGTCCCTCGTTGGGCTCACGGTCTAAGTGGACGGGAGAAAAAAGGTATTGAATCCCCTCGCTTCGCTCTTGACTCGGAATGCGTCTGTTATATCGTGATATCGTGCTCTCCCAAGCCCTTGGGACAGTGCTCTGCACACAGTAAGGGCTGAATAAATGCGACCGATTGATTGTCTCGCCCAACTCCAACCCATTGCTTACGCCTTTCTCTAAACACCTTCCTCCTTTCTCTGGACATCAGTCCTCGAGACTGTAAGCTCCTTGTGGGCAGGGAAAGTGTCTGTTATATTGTTATATTGTAGTCTCCCGAGCGCTCAGTACAGCGTCCTGCACACAGTAAACACTCAGTGAATACGACCGAACGACTGACCTTTCCTCCACACCCAGAATGCTCTTCCTGCTCGGCTTTGCCCAACCGTCTCTCTCCCCTCCTGTCAGGCCGCCTAAAAAGTCGCCTCTTCCAGGAGGTCGTCCCTTACCTTCCTGGGCCAGCCATTTTAAAGACTCTCCAAACCGGAGCGTTTGACCCCCAGTGCTCAAAATCAGCAGTAATTTTTTTTATTTTTTACGGCACTCGTTAAGCTCTTATTATGTGCTCTAACCACCGGGGTAGACGCAAGGTAGTCGGGTCGGACACAGTCCGTGTCCCACGTGGGGCTCACAGTCTTAGTCCCCGTTTTACAGACGAGGTAACTGAGGCCCAGAGAAGTGAAGTGACTTGCCCAAAGTCGCACAGCAGACGAGTGACGGAGCCAGGATTAGAACCCGGGTCCTTAATAATAACCGGGGTATTTGTTTAGCGCTTACTAGGTGCCAGGCACTGTACTAAGCGCTGGGGTGGATACAAGCAAATCGGGTTGGCCGCAGTCCCTGTCCCACGTAGGGCTCACAGTCTTAATCCCCATGTTATAAGTGAGGTGCCTGAGGACCAGAGAAGTGAAGCGACAGACACAGCGGACACGCGGCAGAGCCGAGATTAGAACTCAGGTCTTTCTGACTCCCAGGCCCGGGCTCTATCCATTAGGCCGTGCTCCTTCTCCAGTTTTTTGGCATATAAGAGGTTCAGGAACTTCTCCTCACTACCTAGGTGGGTTTCACAGACATAATCAATCAGTGGTGTTTCTTGAGCACTTACTGTGTGCACCGTACTGTGTCTCCCGAGCACAGTACAACAATACGGTCCCTGCCCACAGAGAGTTTACAGTCTAGAGGGGGAGGCAGACATTAAAGTCCCCTCTTCAAAGCCCTACTAAGAGCTCACCTCCTCCGAGAGGCCTTCCCAGACTGAGCTTCCCCCGTTTCCCTCTCCTCTCCCTCCCCCACCCTCGGCTCTTCCCCCTCCCCCTTCCCCTCAGCACTGTGCTCATTTGTATATATTATTTATTACCCTATTTATTTTGTTAATGAGTTGTACATCCCCTGGATTCTATTTATCTTGATGATGCTGTCTTGTTTTTGTTCTCTTCTCCTTTGCTCTGCTCTCTGTCTCCCCCGTTTAGACTGTGAGCCCGTCACTGGGCAGGGATGGTCTCTAACTGTTGCCGAATTGTACATTCCAAGCGCTTAGTACACTGCTCTGCACAGGGTAAGGGCTCGATAAATACGATCGAATGAATGCGCTTAGTACAGTGCTCTGCACATAGTAAGCGCTCAATAAATACTATTGAATGAATGAATGAATGAATGAAATCAATTACGGAGAGGCACGTAAGTGCCGTGGAGCTGAGGGTGGGGTAAACATCAAGTGCTTAACGGGTACAGATCCAAGTGAACGGGCAACGCAGACTGTCTCACGGTCTAAGTCTGAAGGAGGATTGAATCCCCATTTTACAGATGAGCTCACTGAGGCAGAGAGAAACGCAGCGACTGTCCCGTGATCACACGGCAGACGACGGCGCTTATAAAACTCTGAAGGAGGGGGGAGACCGGTGGTCTGCCGGATACGAAGGGGGAGGGAGTCCGAGGCCAGAGAGGAGAGGTGGACCGGGGCCGGCGGCTAGAAAGACGAGAACGAGGAACGGGGAGTAGGTCGGTGTTAAGAGGAGCGAAGTGTGCGGGCCGGGTTGTGGTAGGAAATCCGTGAGGTGAGGTAAAAGGGGGTAAGGCGATTGGAGAACTAAGAGTCGGCGGCAAGGAGTTTCTGTTGGATGCGGAGGTGGAGGGGCGAACGTTGGAAGTTTCCGAGGAGCGGGCAGATAGCTACTGCCCCTTTTTTTTGGAAAAATAATCCAGGCAGAAGCGCGAAGTGGGGACTGGAGTGGGGAGAGACAGGAGGCAGGGAGGTCAGCAAGGAGGCCGATGGAGTAGACAAGGCGGTATAACAGTAATTATGGTATTCGTTAAGCGCTTACCACGTGCCAAGCACCGTTCTAAGCGCGGAGAAGGTAAACGGTCTTAATCCCCATTTTGCAGATGAGGTGACTGAGGCACCGAGAACTCAAGTGACTTGCCCAAGGTCACACAGCAGACAA